>NC_092640.1:40669098-41416598 GCF_039555335.1 Amphiura filiformis | reverse complement strand
CTTGAAAGGTCCGTCCGCCAGTCCGGGTTTATTTTTTCGTCGCCTCACATGAAAAATCTGTTTTCTGTAGACGAATCCAACGAGCCAAGTCATGGTCAGGATTTGGTCGGCCATTACTGGGTCCCCGGCGCACCAAGCTGGTGTTGTGACTGCCCAATTGGGTGGATAAAAGCCGCTTAAAAATCAATATGTTATATTGTATTGTGTTGTAAACTGTCATCATTCTTTTGTCTATTATACGTGTAACCAAAGAGCTTTTAATAGAAATAGAGTCGCAATAGATTATATAATCTTTTGTTCTTTTGATGCCGATTAGAAGTTGCGACAGGCTATTCATAAAAGTGGTACCATTGTTTCGAAGAAAGGGGTTCCGCCATTAAATTGGTCACTGATCCGGCATCATATTAACGCTCTACACATCAAGCGAGTATCAATAAGTGACCGCAATACAGTCATGTGTAAGGGCAGTCAGGTGTAAAGTGGTACCATTGTACTCATGTATCCAAAATGTGTGCTTGTGTGGGTCTGAAGACTATAAGGAGGCTTTAGCTGTCGATGCAATCATCTTTACCACCCACCTGACGTTAGGCGTTTCATTTAAATAAATTGAATGCTCTTGCTGATCGATTACACATTAGAATGTATGAAAGCTGCCATGTCCAGTCCATGTATCTATATTACACTATAATGGTAATCGCTATACGTATACATGTAAGTATAAGTATAGGCCTATAAAGGTTGTTTTAAAGAAATTTCTATTTAATTTTATTTTAAGAAGGATATTGGTATAGAAATAGTGGCGTACCCAAAGAGGGGAGGGGGTTGGGGAGGGGCAGATTCACCTCTGTGAGAAGTCTTGGGATGGGAAGGAGGAGGGGAGGAGGGGATATGGAGAATGAGAGAGGGCTGGAGGAAGGGAGAAATAAAAAGATATAATAGAGACAAGTAGATAAATAGAAATATAAGGAAAATGATGGGAATGAGAGAGGGAGGGTGAGAGGGGACAATGAGAGCGAGGGAGTGAGAAGTGTAGGCCTAGGAAAGAATAAGTACAGAGAAGGGAAAAGAAAGGGAATGATAAATACATTTAATAATTATTATTAGGCCTATATAATAACTAAACACATAACAGCACTGGGCAGCCATTCGACGATGTCAATGCCTTTATTCGTTACGTAATTAAAACGCCCAGTCAGATGTATTTCTCACCTACCAAACACAACTCACCCAATTTCGCAAACTAGACGTTGAATGTACACTCTCATGAATATTGATTGGCAACATTTTCCAATATGTCAGCGCTCTAATCGGAAACAATAGAACAATAGACCCTGCAGAGCGTTGCGTGTAACAGTGATAGAATGCAGTTTAAAACTCCCGCCATAAGGACGCATGCATCATTTCACATTTCAGGTGAGATATGTACTCAGCGCGGACCCAGCCATGGCTGCCATTGAGGTGTAGGAATGCCGTGAAATTGGATTCGTCTATATGTAGGCCTACACTAAATTTGAATAGAATTTTCTAATTCATACCGATACCGGTACATCATAGCTCATCATATGGCATTTATTGAAAGGGTTCTCTAAGGGAACGTTCATAAATACTTTGGTAGGGGGACTGGAAAATTTTGAGTTCGCTATGTTAAAACTTTTTTGAACCCCCTCTGCCTGTATGTTAAACTTTTAGAACTCCCCTCTTTATGGACTGAAAACTTTTCTGACACCCCCCTTTGTATACACCCAAACTTTTACCCCCCCCAACGGCACACACTGATGAAGGTATAATATACTTAAAATACTCTGCTCTTAAGGGATCTAAAATGAGCGTTTATTGCGTTTCGACAGTATTTTTTGTGGGACATGAAAGCACCTCAGACCTATCGAATTGCATTCTGAATACGAAGCATGTCTTTCTGATATCAAATAATTTTCATTTTTTGAAAATCACAATATAATACAAATTTTATGACAAATTATAAAAATTTGATATTTTTCAAATTTTGATATATAACAGTCCTCGAAGTAAATTATATAAATCTAATGATATATTCTTAAAGTGTATGTAGCAGGGAGGAAAAGCCGACGGTCAATTGAAAATGTTGACCTTTCATATTGAAGATATGGATTTGTTTCCCAAAAGACCTAATTTTTTTTGTGTTTTGGGAAAAAAATCCATATCTTCAATATCAAAGGTCAAAATTTTCAATTGATCGTCGGCTTTTCATCCCACCTACATACACTTTAAGTATAAATCATCAGATTTATAAAGTTTACTTCAAGTACTGTTAAATATCAAAAATATCAATTTTAATGATTTGCCATAAAATGTGTATTAAATTGTGATTTTCAAAAATCAAAATTATTTGATATCAGAATGACATTCTTCGTATTCAGAATGCAATTCGATATGTCTGATGTGCTCTAATGTCCCAAATTAAATACTGTCCAAACGTTCATACCCCAGCCCTTAAGTTTCCACAATTGGTAATGCTTACTAGTGGATACAACTTACTTACAAAATAATGCAGTTTCAACCTTGTTACAAATTCAAAAAATCAGATCTGCAGTACACTTATCATTTATCAGTGCAGGCTTTATGTCTATAATATAGGCCTAAATTCGGTTCATGACATCATAGAATATAAATAAATTGCTTTCAAATCAGGTCTCAAAAGTTATTGCACGGATGTATATAGGAGCGTAGCCACTGAGCTTTCTTGGGGGGGGGGGGGGCAAAATAAAAATTTCAGGGCACAGATGAAAAACAATTGCAGTTGCTTTGTTTTTAGAGAGACTGTACATATCTTCGAGCTTCAAAAAAGGCTTTACTGGATGATGTGCGCGCATAGCGCACAAAAATTTTGTAATTTACACTATTTTTGCCAATGATCGGGATGAAAAGGGCTTTATTGTGATAATGTGCGCGCGTAGCGGGCAAAATTTTGTATTTTACTTTTTTGACCCCCCCTTTATGGGTGTCAAAACTTTCTTGATCCCCCTTTGCCATGTCAAAACTTTTTGACCCCCTTTTGGAAGGTCAAAACTTTTTGACCCCCTCTCAGAATTTTCCACCCCCCTCCCACCAAGGTATTTATGAACGTTCCCTAAGGTTCCTTAAAAGATTCCTCAAGCTTAAAGCTCAACAAAAAACATTTTCTTAGTTATAGAACCTTTTTTGATTACGCAAAGAACCCCATTGGTTTTTGTAGACCCGGCCCCTCCCCAAGAACAAAGTTCCTAGATAAAAACACCCTACTTGTTTGGGACTTGTTTTGGTGCTTTTTGGGTATTAAAAGAACTTGCTTATTGTAGGAAAACAACCTCAACATACTTGCTTAGGGTAGGAAAACACTCGCAAAATACTTGCTTTGGGTCCTTTTTGAAATCCTTGCAACTCTAAATAAAGTGCCCCCCGGAAATTTGTATCGATAGCGACTTGGCCAAAAAGACCCGATTTATGTGTTTCAGGTACCGAGGAAACTATTACCTCCCATCACTAATTTGGGTAAATTAGTGACGTCATTCAATTAGTGGCGGATTCTTGTTTACATTCAACTCATATACATATATTTAGTCTCTCTGTAACAAATTAGTCTACAGTTTTATCAAATATCTCGAAAATGTCATAATTCATTCTGCATCTTGTAATTATTCTAAGAATAAAAACTCATATAACTTTCGGAGTAGCTCTATTCAAAATGGTAAACATTACTTATTTGGATGCAAAATAGTGTCAGTGATAATTGCCAAACACATCGACGACTGGTTCAGTGAACAAGCTTTTGATGTTGTGGATGTGAATCACTGGATGAAAATGTCTTGCTAATGATAAGATGACTGTACCGAAGCAGAAGTGATATTTCCGGGGATAATATACGTCTGATTTACTACCTGCAAGCTTGAAGAAATCCTTCTAAGATTTGATTACTGTAAGTATAGATGAATTTTACATTTCAACAAAATCACTGTACACACCAGTGCTGGCAGTGCAGTGAGCAGCGTAGTATATTAACTTCAACTTCAGCACCATCGAAGCGCAACATTTGACAAGTATTTTCTCTTTAACTACCGTACTAATCCTCTTAAAAGTTAATTATATAAATGAATTAATACCTAACACGTTAGTGATGCTGGAAACTTTTAAAAATCAATTTTAATTGACTCTAGTTTTAGCTCTACTGCGCAAAATCATTTTCAACTCAAGTTCAGCCATGTAGGCAGCAAGCATTCCTCCCTGAAATGTAGGCAGGGAGATCATGTTACCCACATCGCAATCCGCTTCACTGAGCTGAACGGTTGTGTGGGAGGCTAGGCCTGTCTGTGCTTGACATTTGTGAGTAGGCACACTACTAGTACTTCTAGGCCTGACTAAAACTATTTGAAGTTAAATTTTAAGATTTTTATTTTATAATTTTGTGTACATAATTCAGCATGCCAGGAATAAACTCATGAACTAATACCGGAGGAGTTGAAGCCATCTTCGAGCAAGTTTGTTTGAAATTTGATCAAGTAATTGCTCATGGCATGGTATGTGTGGTATTTTCTAACGTGGTTCAAGTAAATATATTCGTGTATTTATAACACACACAGTTTGTCATTCGGTCGTGTCCAAAAGCAGTTAGTCACAAATGTCAGGTCTGATTTAGATATGAAAGTATACAAGACATAAATAAACATGACTGTGGTCAAAATGTTTGGTTGTCTGTGTCATTAAGTGAGAGCGATACTGAGAAGAAATGTGCTAGTCTGTATGCACTGGTCAATTTTGTGGTGTTAAATATAAACTTGTATGATACTAACTGTACCGGGTATCTGTTCATGCTTTGCGGAGATATTGTGTTATTAAATTTTAACACTTTCCCTGGGCACATGGCTCTAATTAGGGTGTCATGCTGAGTTGAGAAGCGATGTCGTGAAACCATAGAATGGGGATACATGTAACCAAGTCAAGTTGACAGAGTGTTAGGTTTTCATGAGATAATGAAGTTTAGTGAAATGTTCTAATCTATGCTTACACTATGGTTTTATGCGTTGGTTGTGTTTTAGTTTGCAAAAGTTTTATTTATAGTTTCACTACAAAGTAAGAAAAAAAAAATCTTTACTTTTTAAAACAGGGTGTGCAGGTGAAATTTACATTTTTTGTCCAATATTAAATTCAATTTGACATTTTTGACATTTGAGTTGTCATAATATTTATCAATTTTGTGACAAAAGCTTTGCCATTTGTTTACTTACTTAAGGGGGTACTACACCCCTGCCCAATTCTGTGCCTATATTTGCATTTTTCTCAAAAATTATAGAGCATTGATGACAAGTAAGATGTATATTTAATATAGGGGCAAGGACTACAACTACTGCACTGGAAATTTTATTTCAGCACAGACAACAGTTGTGGAGTTACAGTTAAAAATGAGGGAAAACCAATATTTGATCAATAAATCAATACAAAAATAACTACTTGCCTTGAGTTGCTGAATTTTCAGTGCAGTAGTTGTAGTCCTTGCCCCTATAATACATATCTTAATTGTCACCAATGCGCTATAATTTTTGAGAAAAACACAAAAATAGGCATAAAATTGGCCAGGGGTGTAGTACCCCCTTAAGGTGGTTTTTGCATTTTTCTCAAAAAAATAACTACACACTGGTAACAAAAGTAATGTATAGGGGCAAGGAATCCAAATACTGAACACTTATGTTTTAAGAAATGAGGTAAATTCTAGCGATAGGCCTACGGTACCGTACCTGTGCTATAAGTGGGGGGTGAGGCGCCAATGCGCTATAATTTTTGAGAAAAACACAAAAATAGGCATAAAATTGGCCAGGGGTGTAGTACCCCCTTAAGGTGGTTTTTGCATTTTTCTCAAAAAATAACTACACACTGGTAACAAAAGTTATGTATATAGGGGCAAGGAATCCAAATACTGAACACTTATGTTTTAAGAAATGAGGTAAATTCTAGCGGTAGGCCTACCGTACCTGTTTTCTTATCATAAATAACGTACCGCTTGTCTTGAGTCACTGAAATTCCAATGTAGTAACTGGAATCCTTGCCCCCATAATATACACTTTTGTTACCGTACCAGTATGTTATTATTTTTTGAGAAAAATGCAAAAATAGTCGAACAAATTTATCATGGGGTGTAGTACCACTTTGGCTCTAAAACAGGGGTAGCGCTAGAACAAAGTGCTCCAGAGTCCGCAGGGACCCCTGAACTTGCAGAAAATCTAAAAGCAGGGGGTCCGTAGTAGAGTTTGGTGAGTCAGAGTTGCACAAATGCAGCATAAATAGTATGTCTGCAGTAGTGCTAGATTGAAAAGCTGGGGGTCTACTGGAACCCTTGAACTTGCAGAAAATTTAAAAATAGGGGGTCCAAACTGTATTTTGGTGAGTCTGGGACCCCAAAATGCAGCCTAGCGCTACCCCTGCTCTAAAATTTATCGGATTTAGCTCATTCCCAGGAGAAGAAAATCAGCAAGGACCTGATTTCTACTACTGAAGCCCATAACACTGGCCTGGCTGTATGGCCACTTGCAACAAAATGTTACATTTGGGACAGAGAACCATTTTTCCTGTTGACTTGCCTCCAGCGACTGATGACCTTAATTTAGCCAAATCAGGGCCAGGTTAAAAAAAAATTTCAAGTTCAAAATGTGAAATATCAAGTCTTTTATTTTGTCCACATTTTTGAAAAAACTTTTTTTGGAAGTCTATTTTTATTTGGCCTGTCTAAAAGCATATGGACAGTAAACCCGAAGTGAAAATACTCCAATTAGTAAAGTTCAGGACATTATTTCTGTTTTAAGCCCTTTCAGTATTTTTAAGAAGTAAAATAAAATTGATTTGGGCAAGTCAACAATATGGGGGAGGCTAAGGGTGTCTGACAGGGACTGCCATTTGAGGAGAGTGAGACTGTGAGAGCAATCACTCTCTACTGATCCTTAAATCTGATATACAATGTAGGAGAGTGATTTTTAGCTCTCCTTAGTTGATGATTCTCTCCTTACATTTTATTTTAAATGCTCTATACAGCTCTCTTTGAAGGCTCCAGAAGAGAAGAGCTATAAAATTATAATTCCAAAAGACAGTCCTTGGACCATGGCGTTAATTTTAAGGGTTTGAGAGTTCTTAGAGGTGCTATACTTTAAAAGTAGCTCTGTGCAAAGATGAATAATATAATTTGCTTTATGACCTTTGACTTCAAAAGGTTAAGACTGTTGTTGTTGTTTTCTTCTTTAACTTGATTTTAATCTACACCCATCGAATGTGTGTCATCGGCCCGGTCAGGAACCCATGGATTCAATCCATGTAATTTTAATCAGATGAAAATACAACTGACACATATTTGTTCTACCCATAACCATGATAACACCATGATTTTTCATGTTGTTAGGCCTCCCAAGATAGAAACCAGAATATGAAAGTATCTGTGCCACCTACCTTTAAGAGATGTATGTTTAAATCAACATCACACAGAATGTATGATTCACAAATTGCCTTCATCAATCACAAATGCAGCCATCATAACTGACATTTGAGACGACAAGCTCTGGTTGGATGATAGATGTTTACTGGAAGCATTATGAAATGTTGATGTTTGGTAAACATTGTACATTACAATGTGATGGTTTTGAAAGTTCATGAAAATGTTCTATACTATTCTACTCTAACGTGCAGTTAGGCCCCACCAGATCTGTATGAAAGGGAGACAGGGAAACAGAACTAAAGGTTAATATACTGAATACATAACATACTCCCCATTGTCTCTTTGTAATTTTACAGAATCTGATGGTGTGACAAAAGTCATATAAGAGTTCAAAAGATGCCAAGTTATGGCATGGGTGCTCAAATACTTGTTGAGCCACTTAATGAGAAACTTAATGTTCATAAACAGTCTAATGCAAAAGCATTGTAAGAGTTTTGTAATTGTTGTAAGGTGTTCATGCTCAATTACTTATTTTGAGCTACTTAATGAGAACACGTATGTTCATAAACAGTCTAATGCAAAAGCATTGTAAGAGTTTTGTTGTAAGGTGTTCACACGAACAATTAACAACTTTGTTAACAATTAAATATCTGATTCTGAACTGAATGTTTGCCTGAACAGTTAATTATGAAACTTAATCCATCTTCAGTTCACCAGAGTTGAAAACTTCCAGTAGCCAGTCACTGTCTGCTCCTCGCTTTGTGAGACAATCTGCCAGCTGAAGCTTACTTGGGACCCAGTCGATCATCTGTACCTCACCTGCAGCAAGCAATCTTTGAATCTCGGCGATGTTGATTCTCAGGCGTTTCTCGTATACTTGCTTGGTTGAATGAATGTTCTGATGTAGAGACTTGTTGTCAGTGTAGACAGCTATGGGCAGTTTGTTTTTTGCATAGCTGTTGCAATACACCTCAGTAATCAAAGTTCCAAGGTACACAGCCTCATCTAAGGCATTCTGCATAAAAAGGGTTTCTGCTGCTAGAGTGCTTGACACCTTCCTCTTTATCTTATTAGAAGTCCAAGCAAGAGGACAACTTCTACCTGTTTGTCCCATCAAGAAAATTACATGACCTTGACTGCTGGAGACTCCATCTGGAAGATTCCCCCATGATGCATCGCAGAAAACATCCATTTTCCACTCACCGAAAGGTCCTAGGTTAGGGAACAGTGTGTCTCCTGTAGCATTCTTTGCATGACGAACTGCTTTATTAGCCCTTAAAAGCTGTTCCACTGTTGGATTATTTCTAGTCATATTAAGTTCCAGAGCATCGTAACTTATGTCTGGCCTGGTCTGTGTAGCCAACCAATTAAGTTGTCCTGCCGTAGCTCTCAAGTTATGCATTTCTGCTTTGGTTAAAGGGCTTGACTTTTCTGATTTCCTTTTAGAAGATACAGGTATTTCCTTTATTTCAGATGCATAGTCTACTTGGTTGACTCTGATCCCATCTTCGTTCTGTGACACATCAAGTCCTAGATAGCGAAAGCTTTCAATCAATCTTCTACCTACTTTGAATTTGTTGGCAATCAGGTCAATTACCTCCTTATTGAAGGCCTCTGATCCAGCAAACAAGAAGTCATCAACATGCATAACAAACACTCCTTCCAATTTGCCATTATTATACCACCTGAAGAGTGCCTTGTCAAGTTGCGACTGCTTACAGTTCAGTCTGAGAAGTTCCTCTTGAACACTAAAATACCAGTTCCGGGATGCGTCACCTAAACCATACACTGTCTTGTCCAGCTTCCATAATATGCCATCTTCTCTTGCTTCTTCTGGTGGCATTAGATACACTTCTCTGTCTATCTTCTTTCCTTGCAAAAAGGCAGACTTGATGTCAATACTTTCACATTTCCATCCTTCACTGGCAGCAATTGCCATGACAATCCTAAGTGTGGATTTGGCTGCCGTGGGCGAATCAGACTGTACCTTCTCTTCTTCTTCAAACCCTCTTACACCAAGACGTGCCTTCACTCCTACATGCCCATCTGGCATATTCTTTTCAGTTACCACCCACCTTGTAGACAATGTTTTCTGTCCTTGATCATGTACCTCTTTGTACACCTCAAAATCATTCCAATTCTGCAACTCTTGTTGCTTGGCTGTTATAACTTCAGGTTTTCCATGATGACAAATAGGAATAAAGACTATATTTGCCTCCTCTTCTTCTTTTCCACTATCTTCGCTCATGTCACTTGGTGAATCTTCAACAATTTCATATTCAAGCTGATCTAAGCGCACTCCAACTTTCTTCATATATCAGTCATTTTGCACATCATAATAGTACTTGTTTCTTCCAGTAGCTTTTCCACCTCTACTGGTTACTTTTGCCTCTGTCCAATCATCTTCTTCTTTGAGGTGATACTTTATTTTAGTATTAACCTTTGGTAGTACCATATTTGTATGTTTACTTCTATCTTCACTGTCATAGCTCCTTGCTGGCTGTCTTCCTTGCTGCTGAGGCTCACTTTCATCTTGTGCATTGTTATTTGCCTGTCTTGGTATTTCATTTGCCTGTCTTGGTATTTCACTGTCATTTTCCATATGATCAATACGTTCCTGCTGATTTGTATGTATCTCAGTATCAACAGTGTTATGACTGTCAGAATCTTGTAGAGTGTCATCAAGCACCACAATACCTTCTGTGGAGATTGTTACATTTTGCTTGCTTGTGTTTGGCTTCATAACTTGAATGTTTGGTTCTCTAATTTCTTGCTTGTCTGTTGCCATCATATCTTGTTGACCCTTTATTAATCTGCAGGTCGCAACCCGAACAAGTTGGCTTCCGTGCCTAATGAACACTATCTTGCCATCTTGACCTATTACTTTACCAGGACCACGCCATCGATTACTGTCATCTCTCTTGTAGAATACTCTATCCCCTGGTTGGAATGTTGTCTCAGAGACTCTCACATTATGACGTAATGCTCTACGAATCCGTTCTGAAGATTCAGCTTTGGTAAATGCTCTTCTTGCTGCATGAAGGGCATTGAGATGCTTAACAACAGTGTCGCTAACTTCAGCATCTTCAAAGGCTGGGGGACTATTCATAAGGACTGAAGGTAGATTGGGGTTGTTTCCTAATACTAACTGAATTGGACTGAATCCACAGTGATTTTGCATGCTGTTCTTAGCATTAACAGACCATGCAAGGGCAACATCCAGGCTCATTCTGGGATCTTCTTCCATCATCTTCTGAACACATACATCAACAACATGGTGATTTCTTTCACAAATGCCGTTAGACCATGGCGAATACGCAGCAGTGGCACATATTTCCACATTGAACTGTTCTGCTAACTCTCTATATTCTTCATTGTTGAACTCTCCTCCATTGTCAACAAGAAACTTCTTTGGTGGCCCAAAGCCAGCTGCAATCCACTCTGTAGCAATGTTGTCAACGATCACCTTTGGCATCTTTCTTCTTATTACTTTGCTCTTAGTGAATCTAGTGAACAAGTCAATGAAATGAAGGAAGTATACATCACCATACTGCTTTAAATCCATGGCGACCACATCATTGAACTTCTGTGCAAGTGGCAAACATACAACTGGCCTAGCTGGAGTTTTCTTGAACCTCTTACATACATCACACTTGCTGGTAATTTCTTCCAATAACTTCTCACAGTCGTCATCTAATACTCCAGCATTTCTCATTATTGCTTTGAGGCTTTTTGCTGTCGGATGAGCAAACTGGCGATGAAGTTAACCTACTATCTTTGCTTTCTCTTCATATGTCTTTTGATCTATTACCATATGAACATTCTCAACTTGTACTTCACATTCCTTTAGTGGAATATAGTAATGCCCTGATGATGTTGTATCTAGGTCAATCTTGTGCCCATTTACTTCTAATGTATCATCTATCATGTTCAACTTGAATCCTAAACGCTTCATATCAGGCTTACTGAGCAATAATGGTATGTCACTATCAACCACATGTGTAGTGATGCTTGTCTTCTGCCCACCAATAACACATGGAAACATCATCCTTTCTTTAGATTCTAATTTACTTTCTCCTCCAAACTTGAATTTTGTCCCACCAGGAAGTAGCTTTACTTCTTTCCTTTCCTCTGGAGACAATGACTCCATAAACATCTCTTTCCATGCACGCCCTGTTACAGTCTTTGAACATGCACTGTCAAGAACTGCAGCATTAGCTGCCTCAGTCATTAATACTTGCTTTTCCTCATCAGAGTAATCATGCACTTTGTATGCTTCTGCACTCTCTGTGGTTTCCATAACACTTCCCTTCTTACTGACTCTTGATGCATGGGGACAATCTATCTTGAGATGCATTATTGACTCACATATGAAACACTTTAGATGATTTCCTTCAGCATCACATGGATTTCTCCTACTAACACTTGTCTTTCCTCTATATGATCCTCGACCTCGGCCTCGATTGTCTTGCAATCTACTTGTTTCATTCTTCTCTCTGGTACTATCACGCCAAGAACCACGCCAATTTCCAGACCAACGCGGGCGTCCACGACTTGCTGCATAACTTCCTCCACGATTAAAATCTCTTCCTCGTGTATAATTCACTTCTTCTTCTTCTGTCTCAGTGGCATGCACTGTTTCTTCATTTGTTAAGATATCTGTTTTTCGTCCTTTCATTGACATGGCTTGATCTCCAAAGAATTTTCTTAAAGCTATTTTCATCTGATCATACATTTCCTCCTTCTTTGAATAGTCAACAGCTGTTAAAACAATCTGTTTCTCTTTCTTATCCAACCCTGCACTGTCAATAAGCTGCATTGCTAACACCACTTCTGGGAGTGTGATCCCTTCTTTCTTTAGTTCTTTGACATTCTTTTCATATTCATTCAAGAACTGATCCATAGTATCTGTATCTTTTTTCTGTAGATTCTTATATGAAGACCAGGTTTCACACACAACACTAAGGTCGTCTTTCTTGTACCACTTGTCAAGTACATCAAATATCTGATCAACTGCATTTTCTTGGTTGATATCTATCTCGCCATTCTGCATTGCTAATCTTACTTTCTCATTTACACCCTTTTCTGTTGGCAAAACACTGTACAACAGAAAACCTCTTCTTCTCTTCTCTGCTTTGGTGAACTGTGTCCATAACAACACATCAAATTTCCAATCTGTGTATGACGTAGTTTTTGTTTTCCACACTGGCGGGGCCATTAAGCGTTCCTTCAATGAGTCAGCCATTGTCCTTAGTCTTACTGTTACCTTCTTTAATGTTCTGTTCTGTTATCTTCTTTAATCTTCTGTTACCTTCTTTAATGTTCTGTTCTGTTATCTACTTTAATTCAGCAACCTTGCTCTGCTACCATGAAAGTTCATGAAAATGTTCTATACTATTCTACTCTAACGTGCAGTTAGGCCCCACCAGATCTGTATGAAAGGGAGACAGGGAAACAGAACTAAAGGTTAATATACTGAATACATAACAGGTTTAAGATTTAAAAAAAATGTAAACATGAAGTGTGTGGGAATGCGATTTAGGTCGTGCGTCATGAATTGGGGTATAGGAAAAGGTGGTGGTGTTACATTAAAAAAAAAATTTCAGGACGTTTTGTCCCAGATCTCAAGAATGTAGAGGGCTACTGAACTAGAAATGGTCTCATTTTGTTGCTAATTTATCTACCTAAAACTGTGGAAAGTAAAAACTTCACACTGTATAAACTTTTTGAGATATTGCAATTCAAAGCGATGCAAAGTCAGGGGTGGTGGTGCCTACGGTTGAGGTGCCCTACGGTTGAGGGCGTGTGTTTTTAAAAGTATAGGGAATATTGATTTTCAGTGCCTCTCAAATTTATTTTTTACTCTAACTTCATAACCCAGCAAGGTATTAGGATGGATTATGTACCATTGTTTTGGTATTTATGTCTAGTAGGTAACTTGACCAATTTTACTCCAAGCTAGGTTTAATTTGTTGTTAATGTGCTGCATTCTGTGTCATGGGTCCTAGGCTTTTCCTATACGTTACTGTACTAAGCATGCATTTGTGCTCCGAAATGTTCTGAATGTCATATTTCTTGAAGAAGTTACCCTACTTTTGTAATTTAAGTTAATATTTTTTAGAAGGAAATTTGATGAGGAATTCAAATATGCCATTGGTTTTTGTGTAGGACATGAAGGAAAAAAGTTTTGATTGATAATGTCATAAAAATCATAAAAATTTATGTACGACTTTTGAACACCCTGTATCTCAGTTAGGCTACATAACTCATCATTACAAGTTTGCTTTTTTTGAAAGCCTACAATGTTATTAGCACATCTAAAAAGGTTTTAGCAGAACAGGTGTTTATGTTAGTGAGTAAGAGAGGAACCAATTTTTTACTTTTTGAACGAAAATGTAACTTTTCCACCCTATATAATATTTGTGGCACCCTGTATATCAACTTAAAAGTTGAACAATTGTCTTCCTTACACTTTCAGCTTGATGATGATATAAAAATTGTAGGTTTCTGACAAACATGAGATGAATTACAATCATTTTTGTGTGGAAGCGTGATTATTTTTCTAATTTTGAGCATGTAACGCATTTGGCCCCCAATTCATGACACACGACCTTTAAGGTTTATCTAGATCTAGAGAAGACACAGCTCACAAAAGTCTAATTTTAAAGGTGGGCACCACTCACCTACATGTATCATTAAAACAGCCTCACCCCCACTTATACTAATTTGCCCCATCCAAATGCAGATTTTGCTAAATTGTAACAAATGAAAGCTCATTTCTTCTAACGCCATGTGAAATTGCAGGCAGTGAAATATGAACTTATTTATGGTAGTAAGGTGATGAGCATGGTACACCACCCCAGTCAATCAATGTAAAATTGCTTACATGTTATGTAAAATCCTCTAGCTCGGTTAGAGCAATTTAAAACCTGTCCTGAAGTACGATGTTTAGATAATGGTCCTCAATGCGAAATAGAAAACCAATTGATCCGAACTGTAGTATATCGATATGAGAAGCAAAAATGTGAATAATGCTCCATAGGATATTACATCCAGTGGTGATTTGTATTGATTACCATTTACCACTTTTTACTGTAAATTGCTCACACTTAAAAAAATGCATCTCTGGCATTAAATTTGACTGGGGTACTGAGAAATGTGATGAGTATTTTAGTTTCAGAATGATGAATCTCAGTTTTGATGCTCAATGAAAAATGGGGAATGAGGTTGTTGATTTGGTCAGCGTACATCATGCTTTAATTCATGATATTTTTTTAATACATTTTGATGGGTGCGGGAGAATATTTTGGGGACTAGTTTAAAGTCCTTATACAGATGAATACATGCTTAAGGTGGTTATGGAGGCATTATAAAAGTGCTCTAAGCATGTTTTAAACAGATTAATTGAGTAGAGCAAATTACACTGATCAATATGCCTTTTATTTGGAGTCAATCAGACATACGGTTTTCAAAATATATCAATTTATATTTTCTTTGTATCTTATTGTTTTTATCAATAATCAATCAAGTTAATGAGCTAAAATGACTGGAGAAGCTCATTAACATATAATTTTGCCAATATTTTGCTAAAATCCATGCATAAATGTTCAGGGTACTTTTATTTTGCATACTTTTGCCCTGAAACTTGGTCATATTACATAATTAATTAGCATTTATGCAAATTAGCTCATTAATTATGCAAATATGCAAATTAGAGGGCGGCTTCACTATATAATACATTAGAACATATTAGAAACACTTTGACCAAGTTTCAGGGCAAAAGTATGCAAAATAAAAGTACCCTGAACATTTATGCATTGATTTTTAGCAAAATATTGACAAAAATTACATATTAATGAGCCTTTCCAGTCCTTTTAGCTCATTAACTATATTGATTATTGACAAAAACAATAGGATACAAAGAAAATATAAATTGATGTATTATGGAAACCGTATGTCCGATTTGAAACAAACAAAAAGCATATTGATCAGTGTACTTTACCCTACTCAATTAATCTGTTTAAAACATGCTCAAAGCATTTTCTAATTTCTAGAAAATGCATCCAATACCACCTTAAGGGGGTACTACAAAATTACAGCGCATTGGTGACAAGTAAGATATGTATATTATAGGGGCAAGGACTGCAACTGGCCATGCGTTTTGAATTGGGCCAGTAAATAGGTGGAGATGTTACATGCGCGCGACATTTTAGGGTTCATCTTTTTAATTTTCTCAGTTAATGTGCAGCCTATGTAGTTAAATTTGGTGTCAAATTAAAGCTTGTGATGAGACCAATACAGTAAACCTTAAAAAAGTTGTAAAAAATTACTAACATTTGAATCATTTGCATCTAATTAGCATAATGTGCGGGGTGGAGGAGGATCAGGAGGAGGAGGATCAGGAGGAGCAAATTTAATAAAAGTGACCCCCAGGGGTCATATGATGCAAGAGGTCCATTTCTTTTTCACATTTTACAACTCACTTTAAACTGCATACTATAACACCATACAATCATATTCCAGGTAATTTAATTTGCTTTGAGAAGCAATTTTGCATATTTTATTTTCCGTTCGGGTTACACATTGAAGTCAATGGGAAAATATGCCTTGAAAGAGGCTGGCATAAAATCATTTTAATTTTATTGAACCCTATGATGTTATATATGTATTTAAAGCTCTGACTGAGAGGAATTCAAATATGGAACTTTTAAATATGTGGGGTGAAGCTAACTTTTTTTTTTATATTTGTCAAATTTTTAATTTTTTCCCTAAAATATTTGGTATTTTCAGTTTCATAACTCCTTAGTGTTACACCCTGTGTCATTTTAAAGTGCATTTTTGGATTCCTTGGTTCATTTGGAGCCAGAAAATGTATACTTTTATATATGTTAGGTATAATATGTGAAAGATATTCATATCTAAACGAAAAACATGCAATTTTCATCTCGCGAAAACATGTAACGCATTACCGGCCCAACTCAAAACGCATGGCCAACTACTGCACTGGAAATTTTATTTCAACACAGACAACAGTTGGGGAGTTACAGTCAAAAATGAGGGAAAACAATATTTGATCAATAAATCAATAACTGCTTGCCTTGAGTTGCTGAATTTTCAGTGCAGTAGTTGTAGTCCTTGCCCGTTTAATATACATGTTCATCTTACTTGTCACCAATGCGCTATAATTATTGAGAAAAATGCAAAAATAGGCACAAAATTGGTTGCCCAGTTTTGGCTCCTGGTGTGTCCAATATTTTACACTACAAACTATAGGACCAGGAGCCATCTTTGGGTCTAGAAGCTCATTTTAGCTCCTGTCCAGGCATACTTAATATAAGGCTTGAAAATGGTTGCACACGTTATGTGCATTTGAAGACCAATATCCAATTTTCTTGATTTGATAACTCGTCAAATATAAAGAACAATAAGAAATGTTTTAATTTTTTATCTGAAGTACAGGATATATAGGGGAGATCTATGTGAGCCCTTATCATTGATCAACAGTTTTAACAAGACGTTTTGACCCATTGGTTATCGGCATGTGGACCTCACCTCTTGATCTTTTCTACATTTACGCGATCGATAATCACCAACGGGTACCCCGACCGGTACTGAATTTAATGCAGAACTTCAAATCAAGCTCTCTACACTAGAATCCACAACACCATCATCTATCAGGGCACAATTCTTTAACCCCAATACATTTGTACATTCATGAAATGACCTTTGAAAATTTGGGTACAAAAACTCATACTCTGCAACTTGCGGTCAAATTTGGCACTATATTGTTTTATTGAGTTTATTGAATTATGCCATTGGGATGAGGCCATTAATTGTGGTCCATATAGTGCTAGTCAGTAGTCACCACATCATCAGTAGTACAGTACCAGGATCCAATCCATCATCTCAAAATGTCAATTATGACATCTGTATTTTGATTGATGGAGACTATCTGCGATACGTAATTTCTGTCTGATGATAATTATAAAATTCATCTCTTAATTCTGGGCTAATACTTTTCAATAAGCCATCCATTACACATGGATCTCATTATAATGCATCCAAATGGAAAAATTGGTTAGTTTGATCTTTCAATTTGCCGGTGACAGTTTAAAGGTGCATCCCATCATTTCACTACAATGTTTTTTTGATTCCTCTGGTAATCATTTCTTTTTTCACATTCAGGAAGAAGAAATCAAATCCATTGTTTCAGACTTGGATTTTTCAGCAGTGAAGTGAACTAATATTTTGCTTCATAGCTTTAACTAGTTAAAGTTAGTAGCTTTGCAAAGATTGAGCATCAAGAGATTGAAACAGGCCCCCTGATGAAATTGTTCCAGAATGACTGGGGATCAATATCTTGGTGTAGATTATTCAATATTCCGAGAATCCCGACACAAAGTACCATTTTTAGTAGTGAATAAAACACCAATCAAAGTGAACTGAAGACATCTTTTGCTTTATATGTTCAACTACATGTAGTTAATGTTAGATACGCTTTGCAAAGACTAAGCATCAAGAGATTGGTCATCTATGAAATAGACTCCCTGAAATTAACTTGTCCGTCTTACATTGTAGATTTATTGGAGTAGTCATATGAACTTACAACTAACAATTCTACTATGATGCTCAGAGCATTTCCTAATTTCCAGAAATATCCTCATAGTCATACCACCTTAATCCCTGTAGCAGGCTCATTCATAGCAAGAATAGTCACAATTTCACAGTCCAGAAATTCAGGTATGTTAAAGTTTTGCATTCAAAGGTGTCTTTGCCAGTTGGGTAATGTTTTCCGCATGTTGGGGTCTGTGGTATGGGGATGGAAACTTAATCTGATTGAGTATGAAAAGTTATTTTTCCCTGGGATTTGCACTCAACTTTAGAAGTGATGGTATATGTGCCTGTCAATAGCCCCCCCCCTTTTTTGAGGGATTTTTTTATCCAATTTGTTTGTGTGCAGAGGCAATCCTTTTTGCTGTTTTTGTTAAAATACAAAACACATTGGTGAAGCCTCATTTAGGAGTAGGTGGCATCTATTGGCAGTGGTGTTCCCCCTTTGGGGTTTTCCCCACCCACCCTACCATGCCTTCCACTGTCTCTTTACTTTGAGATATTTTTATGTTTAGCAATTTGCTATATGGTCATTTTCACGGTAAAGGGTGTAACTTTGGATTTTTAACATTTTGATCCGTAGTGTTCTAAAAAAGCCACATAATTCCATGATTTTTGGCCACATAAGTCATCTAGATAGCAGCTACCTTGGGTAGCATAATCATCTTCGGGAGTTACTGCGTTCAGTTTTAGCAGGCTTAAATGTACCTAATATTGCCATTTTGAAAACTATAAAAACAGTAACATTTTGTAAAACCCTGTGTTTTCTTCAGTTAGTTCATGGATAATTTTTCTTATCCTGAAAGTACGGTCATATGTTCAGTAAACACTGCCACATTAGATTTAATTGTGAACAGCCCTGTATTTTTGAGAACCGGACTTGAGATTTGTCGTTTCGAGGCTTCATTTTCCGTTAACAATTGTTAACAAACTTTGTGGGTATAGCTTTGGTTCATAATTCTTGGTTATTTCTTCACTTCTTCTTGATTCATAACAGTTGATATCTTAACTTGAAATGGGTAAAAAAAATTAGTCGATTTGCAAGCTTTTAAAATTTTTATAAAATCTTGACTTCAAAGAGCCGATTTTCCATTAACTTTTTGAAGCCTCGAAACAAACTGTTCAGCAAGCTTGGGCAAATATAAATAAAAGAGCTCATCCAATCTATTTATCAAAATGTAGCAAAGTAGATCCTCAAGTCACTTGTTTTTAAATGGTGGAGATATATATCACCGTTTGAAAATGGGACCCAATACAAACTTTCCGTTAACAATTGAAGCCTCCGAAACAAATGAAGCCTCCGAAACAACAATAAGGTTAATTATCATCTATGCATATCTAAATTGGTGTGTTCCATATTGATATCTGCATTGTAATTGTTACATGATATGTGCAGAATGTCATAAATTAAAAAAAAATTTGATATTATGGTTAATGTTTGAAAAATATACTGATACCCAAGAAAGCCCGTTCGGAGGCTTCACATGCAAATAACACCATACTTAACAAATGGGTGAAAAAATTACCATGTTATAAATCTACAATATCTGCTGCATAGAATCATTGATTCAATACACACAAGAAAATAACAGCTTACATGTAGATGATCCCAACAGTGTTGTTTTCAAAAAAACTACTTCTGCAATGTTTAAAACCATTGTTAACATGAAGCCTCCGAAACAAAAAAAATGACTTGCTGTGATAATTTAATTTTTGTCACAACTGAAATTCAATACTTAGAAAGCAAAGCATGAAAATTGGTAATTGTGATATTTTTTACCTATTTTTTCATGTCAACTTGTAGTAGTTAGCCAAATATTTTACTTTTATGATCACCTGTGTTGTTAACTGAAGCCTCCGAAACACAAATCGCTTGAATTGCCAATTCTAAGAAATAACTCCAATTTCTGTGAAACTTGGCTGGGAGGTTCCTTTCATCAAGTAGTATTTGTACATGAAGTTAGACATTCAAATTATTTTAGGAACCCAATTAAAACTTAAAAAATATGTTTAAGGTTGGGAAATTTCCATTGCAAATGACCCTTGATGTTAAAAATTTTCAAAATTGCAATTATAAACATAGCAAAACATGGTATAAAATTTAACTTATATCTGTTGACTTACTTTGGAATGGGATTTCACATGTATTCCAGCTTTCATGTCATAATTTTCTGAGCTTATGTAAAATACATTTTTCTTAGATTTTAACCAAAATGTTATGGAAATGTCAATTTTTTTATCAGAAATCAAAAGGTTTAAGCCTTGAAACATTATTTTACTGGAATTTAAGTTGCTTCTATGCATGATTACAGTAAACAGAAACATATTTAAGTGGTTTGAAATTTTGACCCTAAAAATCAAAAGTTACACCCTTTACTGTGAAAATGACCATTATGTGTTAGCACTTGTTCAGTGTGTAGGGGACCATGACAAGCCCTAGCTCTGACATTACAGAATCGTTTCGCAGCTGTAAGCTAAATTACATGTCCAGGCCACCTCACATCTCATCAGATCCACCATCCATTATCCAAACCACTGCACATACAATGTATTAAACCTGGTCAGACCATTTGATCAACTCCAATTATTAATTTCACACCATAGATGCTCTGGTATCCTACTGCAGGCTATGATTTAATAACAAAAACACATCACAGATCACGGCTATAAAACCTGGCACCACAAATCCAATTATTTTCAGCAAAATTTTTGTAGAGTTCTATAGTTTTATAAAATACTTCAAAAATTAAGCTTCACAACATGGTCTGAAGAAGTTATATCTGCAGGCTTTGATCATGATGATTTAAACATGAAATTGTGTGAGAATTGTGGACAGAAAATTGTGTGCATTTAAACCAGACAAATTGGCCTTCCCAATTAACTACAGGCTATGATTTAACAGCAAAAACATGTCAGTTGTCAAATTAATTAGCTAATGAATCAACAATAGGGTTTCTGTGTATTGCATTTTGCACCCCAGTCAAAAGCAAAGTAATTTACGGTAAGGACCGTTCACAAACACTTGTAAGGGGGCCTGATGCAAAAAATTTTATTTGAAAATTTTTCGGGCCCCCTTTACAGACCTCGAAAATTTCAGGGCCCCCCTTTTTCGACATGAAAATTATCGGTCAACCCATAGAAAAGCATATATAAACTCAATTTTCCCAGGAAAAATCGTGGTCATTTTTTTCAGGGCCCCCCCTTAGGAGGGTCAAAAAATTTCAGGGCCCCCCTTTTTGCATCAGGCCCCCCCCTTACAAGTGTTTGTGAACGGTCCCTAATAGAAAATCAGATTCTGACTAGAATAGGCTAACAATGCGATTTATTAAGCGCCTTTTACAGAAGTAGGTAAAGCGCTAAACCACTGAGCCTGCCAGTGGAGTGCAATTGATCCAGTAACATCGGTCAGCTTTAAAATAGACTCACTGAAATTTTAAATATGTCCGTCTTTAGCAGTGGAAATTTATTAGACTAATCATATATGTGACACGATCAAGGGAAATGAGTCGGATGTCGCTAATATTGATTTTGAGATATTGGCAAAGAAAGTGTTAAAATTCTTTTGTTTTATATTGTTTTCAGCGATTGATAAATTGACATAACTTCACAAAGAAAAGTCGTATCAACATGGGGTTTTCAGTTTCTGAAAGCTCTAAATGTCCTCTTTAGAAACATGTGTAAAACTCATTTTCAACCAGGGCCGACATGTGACACATTCCCTTGATCATGTCACATATGAACTAACAACTAACAACAAACAGTCCTGGTGAATTTGTCCAAGAATGCTCATATTGCTCAGAGTATTTCCTAATTTCCAGAAATATCCTCATATAGCACCTTAATCCCTGTAGCAGGTACATACACCTAATTCATGGCATGAATAGTCTGAATTTGCAATTTCACAGTCCAGAAATTCAGGTATGTTAAAGTTTTGCATTCAAAGGTGTCTTTGCCAGTTGGGTAATGTTTTCCGCATGTTGGGGTCTGTGGTATGGGAATGGAAACTTAATCTGATTGAGTATGAAAAGTTATTTTTCCCTGGGATTTGCACTCAACTTTAGAAGTGACGGTATGTGCCTGTCAATAGGCCCCCTTTTTTGAGGGATTTTTTTATCCAATTTGTTTGTGTGCAGAGGCAATCCTTTTTGCTGTTTTTTGTTAAAATACAAAAAACATTGGTGAAGCCTCATTTAGGAGTAGGTGGCATCTAAGCCTGGAATATTCGGTCGGGGAGTCGGGTACCCGACCGTGACTTCACTACCCGGGTAGGAAAGTTGGCAATGGGTTACCCGATATAGAATTCCAAAACTTTGAAAATTTCAGGCATTGAGTTTTGAAAATACTAGGCGTGCAATTAATAGCACTCCTTGAAATGTTAAGGTGAGCAATCAGGTGTGCTATAAACCGCACTTGTGAAGAAGCTCAGGCTCTGGCAGATTTTACAAGGTGAGCTATAAATCACACTCGGATGAACAACTTAATGAGCCATCCGCGAGTGTTGCACTCGCTCACCTTAAAATTCAAAGCCTGAAATTTCTTAGATTAACCAAACTGCTGATATCACTGATAAGTCTGAATTTATATTTGACAAAAGCAAAAAAAATAACGGAAAGATAACGAACATAATGTTAGTCTGACAATAACTTATCTTGGATCCAAGGGGATTCCATGATGTAATTGACGTTATGTCTTATTATAATCTGACAATATGAACCACTGATGACAGGATGACCGTCGTGACGGAGTTCACTGAACCTCCGTATTTCACAATTTTGTCCATTCGACACATTTCTGCATGCAATGTTCTTGACCATAATTAATCATTTAATGATTCCATTGAAGTCTGTCCAGTATTTATTTTGAATGTGGTTTCTTGATTGCCTGTAATTATCGTCTTGTTATGCTGCTATCAATGTCGGATATTAAAACCTGTACTGAGACCTCTGAACGAAGCGTGGGAAAATCCCTTTTCTTGGTATCTCTCAAGCTACACACGCCGATAGTGGTACCTGATGTTATGTTGCTTCAAAGTTCACACTCTCCATGTTCCAACAAGAAGTTCTAGCGCAGCACGATAACCAGCGCCCACCTGATTTCATTCACAGGCCACGAGGTCGGGAAATTAAAAATGAATAATTAATCAGCAGAAATCAGCGTGCGCGCCAATGTGGTACCTGATCTTGTTTTGCTTCAATAGATACGACCACCACGACATTGTAAGCACTATAAGCACACACGGTAACCACCGCCCACGTGATTTAATCACGCACATGGCAGAAAAACCCCGGGAAAACCACGATTGAGTGACAGCGTGCATTGCGCACAATCAGTATGTGTATGTGCGCCTTGTGCGGATGGCCCCATTCATAAAAACCAGGGAAGGATAATAACAATGTTAGTGGTTTAATATTTTTACGAAGCAAATATTGTGATTGTCTTGTTTGCTCACGAAAAATAAATATTAGATTGACTTTGCACTTTTACTGAGGAGATTTTCAAGCAATAATAATAACTTGAATTCGTCATTTACAGTCAAAGTAGTCAAGGATTTATTTTCTTGAAAAAAAGATGGTCATATAAAATGTACTGTGAATCTATTAGGGGTTCAGTAATTGATACGATGGCGTCATTGGTAGAGGGCCTTCCCAATCAATTATTACGACGTGCTTTTTACGACGAGCTTCGTTTGCCCTCTGGTAAACGATAAAAAATAAAACAAAATGTTTTTCGAAATCAGCACAAACTTTTTCATGACATGACAGCTTGTTAATTTGCTCAATTTGCATCGAAAATAAAACATAGACACGTGTATTATTACAAGGGGTACTGTAATTCAGACTGGTCAGTGGTTATATTTATGTAAAACGACACTAGGGGAGTAGTGCATGCAGTAGTGATAAAAAAAAATAAAATTACAAGTTGCGGTGGCACCTTTGCCGACATACGTGACAGTCGATTTTTTTACTTTTTTTATCATGTCATTTGGTGCCGAAAAACCCGACCGAAAAATCGTCGGGTGCCGGGTACAAAATTACCCGAAAATGCCAGGCCTAGACATCTATTGGCAGTGGTGTTCCCCCTTTGGGGTTTTCCCCACCCACCCCACCATGCCTTCCACTGTCTCTTTACTTTGAGATATTTTTATGTTTAGCAATTTGCTATATGTGTTAGCACTTGTTCAGTGTGTAGGGGACCATGACAAGCCCTAGCTCTGACATTACAGAATCGTTTCGCAGCTGTAAGCTAAATTACATGTCCAGGCCACCTCGCATCTCATCAGATCCACCATCCATTATCCAAACCACTGCACATATTAAACCTGGTCTGACCATTTGATCAACTCCAATTATTAATTTCACACCATAGATGCTCTGGTATCCTACTGCAGGCTATGATTTAATAACAAAAACACATCACAGATCACGGCTATAAAACCTGGCACCACAAATCCAATTATTTTCAGCAAAATTTTTGTAGAGTTCTATAGTTTTATAAAATACTTCAAAAATTAAGCTTCACAACATGGTCTGAAGAAGTTATATCTGCAGGCTTTGATCATGATGATTTAAACATGAAATTGTGTGAGAATTGTGGACAGAAAATTGTGTGCATTTAAACCAGACAAATTGGCCTTCCCAATTAACTACAGGCTATGATTTAACAGCAAAAACATGTCAGTTGTCAAATTAATTAGCTAATGAATCAACAATAGGGTTTCTGTGTATTGCATTTTGCACCCCAGTCAAAAGCAAAGTAACTTACCGGTAAGGGACCGTTCACAAACACTTGTAAGGGGGGGCCTGATGCAAAAAATTTTTATTGCGAACATTTTCAGGGCCCCCTTTACAGACCTCGAAAATTTCAGGGCCCCCTTTTTCGACATGAAAATTATCGGTCAACCCCATAGAAAAGCATATAAACTCAATTTTCCCAGGAAAATCGTGGTCATTTTTTTTTCAGGGCCCCCTTAGGAGGGTAAAAAAATTCAGGGCCCCCCTTTTTTCATCTTTCTCCCCCTTACAAGTGTTTGTGAACGGTCCCTAATAGAAAATCAGATTCTGACTAGAATAGGCTAACGATGCGATTTATTAAGCGCCTTTTACAGAAGTAGGTAAAGCGCTAAACCACTGAGCCTGCCAGTGGAGTGCAATTGATCCAGTACTGGTTCTGTGCTACAATGTAATTCTGACTTGTTTTATCTGGATTATCGCCTTGAATAGGACCTCAGCTTTGGTCTACTAAGCCTTTTTAGAGCACCCCATGAGTGTGTGCCAAAAATTGATGATTAAGATGCATTCAGCCAATTTTATACCTGTTTGCACTGATCAATCTGATTAATTACTCACAACTCAGTGATACACAGTGGACACGATTAGTTTTTTTCACGGCAGTGAAATGATGCCACTTGCACCCACATCTCATATGCACAGTTTATCCCTTACATACCCTGTGTCTTGAATAGATATAGCCCACCAACCTTGTGATTAAAGAGACTAGGAAATAATTCCTAATATCTCATACCTAAATTTGTATGCCTTTATTTAATCTTGCCCCACTGACAACTTACTATTTAGCCCTTGGCCGGGGAAGAGTCTGTTAAATGTAGGAATTTTTTTGCCTTTTTATAAACATGTTTGTAATTGGCTTATAGCCATCACATGGTGACAATACACATAACTGATTAGTTACCATGTCATGGCCAGGCCTGATCACAAAATAAACATCATCTGTATAGAAAACTATGCAGTAGGCGATTTACTTCAGAAAATTACTACATTGCACAAAACTAAGTCCATTATCTATAACTAGTTAATTGAATGTTTATTGACTCTGATAACCCATGTGTATAAACCTGTATAATATTGGCGTTCAGTTCATAAAAACAGGACCATGACCCTGACAAAAAGCTAGCAAGAGCAAATGGCTGTGTAATCAGTGTTTACTTTAGTGATGAAGGCATCTTGCAATTTTCTTTGTATACTTATAGCCAAATTTGTTTCCTGTATAGGTAGCTTAATCAAAATTCCTTTAAAAAAGGAATGGGGCACCCAATGTGAGCTTGGTCGTGATGTGGTGAATTTCATGGTGTTTAGATTTGGTATTATTATCTCTTGCAAACCCGGTGACACCTCATTATAGAAATCAGACCTGTCGATAGGTTGTAAGAGGGGATTGCCTTTTCCAGGCACAAATTGCGCCATATAAATAAAGTTTTGCTACTTTGCAACACAATAAAAACTTAAATGCAAAATGAAATCCTGTAGGTGGCTCCCGAGGGGGCTTAAAAAACTAAATGCAAAATGAGGTTAAAAAAAATATTGTTTTCCAGAGTCAAGACGCAGGTATCATTATTAAGCATATCATTATATTAAGCATATTATCATCATATCACTTATTTATTGTTGAATAAGTGCAGAGTAGGTTAGATATGAATATTAAATGTTAGACCAAAGTAGCTCAAAGTACATGTACTATACACCTGATCCGTGAACTTGTCTTTTTTTAAAGACAAATTCTTGTTGAGTGTTGACGCGGTACGTAAATTTGTGACGTCATTATAACTTCAATTTTATATGCGACTGTAAAAAATAAAGTGCACTTTTGAAGGGCAATATGTACAAATTCATGAGTATACGGTGAGGCTGACCAGCAATTCTTACAAAAGTAACACATAACTCTGGGAGGGGTACTTGAATTGTGGCCGGGTACCCATGCTTGCATCCACAAAAAAAAAAAAGAAGCGAGACTAGCGCTGGTCTTGAGACTCCCACTAGGGGTATCAAATCCAGGATATGATATTCCATAAGCCTCTTCTACCCGCTAGGGATATCAAATTCAACTCTTAGTCTCCAGAGGGGTATCAAATTTTCTGATTCCATATCTTATTTTTGTTGGCCCCCTTGCAGCGCAACCTAGATAAAGCCTTGATGTCACTACCAAACTTGAGGTGAACCAAAGAATAACATCCTCTCTTTCTTATTCTCCATACATGTAGCTGTAATATTGTGATTCTTTCTTTTCCTTTCTATCTCTAGGTATATATTGAAGACCATCAGGCCCTTCTCAGTTTTTTTGTTGTGTTATATCATGGAAGTACTAGAGTGCTTCCATATGATTATATCAGGAGTGACCAACCTTTTTGGAGCTGAGGGCTGCATTGTGGTTTTTTTTTATTAATTTTTTTTGTCAATAAATTGGACATCATTGAGGATTGCATATGTGTGTGCTACATATAGATGTACAAGCCTCAAAATAAGCAGGCACTCAGGAGTCATTTACCCAATGGTCATAACATTTTGGCTCCTGGTCCACACCAAAATCAAGTGAACCAGGCTCTACAAAAACAAAAATTTGAGCCTGGTAGTTAAACCGGTTTTTGTATTTAAAAATGGCTCCTGGTTCACTAGATAATCACAGGACCAGGAACCGCTTTTTCCAAATGTGTGGCTCCTGGTCCAGATCTGCTTATTTCGAGGCTTGTAGATGTATAATTGTATCGAGTGAACTCAGTGAAGTACTGCAAGTATCTCTCTATTTCTTTCTATAGGTACACACATATTGAAGACCATCAGCTAGCCTAGATTCCTATGAACGATGCCTTCTGAGTTTGATAAAGAGCCCTGTTGTGGCATATCACTACTGAAATACAATGTATAAATGCTACTACAAGTATCTCTCTATTTATTTCTATAGGTACACACATATTGAAGACCATCAGCTAGCCTAGATTTCTATGAACGATGCCTTCTGAGTTTGATAAAGAGCCCTGTTGTGGCATATCACTACTGAAATATATCCTCTTCATCTTCAATTTCTTCCTCTTGGTAAGTTTGTTTATTTGGGTTGGCAGATGTGATATCGTCATCTGCATCACATCATATCTCAAAAGGCTGCCTTGTGTGATTTTTATTATCATTGTACAAATATTTTGTACTTGTTTTACATTTCAGTATGCTTCTTTCTTTTATGAATAAACATGATATTGTAATATTGTGATAATATCTTGAAATTAAAGGAGGATTTTGTGATCCTAGCATCCTCTTTTTATGACATTTTTCAATAGATATCCACGAAAAAAGCTTATTCCCAAAATTTCAGTTGATTCCGATTTTGCGTTTGCGAGTTATGCATGATTATGTGTATTACACAGCTCCATATAGGCCACTATTGTAATTTCGTTCTGGTATAACAGAACGAAATTCAAATTTGACGATATTTTTGCGAAACTAATTAATCTGCAAGAAATGTTTGGTACATAAACATTATGTAGCCAGAGGTTTCCAGTGTAAAAATCTCAACTTTTTTTTAGAAAAATGGGGGATGAGGCTGTGGATCACGAAATGCCCTTTAATATAAAAAGTTAATTTTAATAGTCAATCTCATCACAATTAGATGACCATAATAAAAAAAATTCACTCAAAGCAGCTTTTTGAGATACAACAATATGTGAAGCAGACGACAACATATTTATGTCATTTGGTCGTTGAGTGTGAGAAAGCTGCCATTTGCACTTGGCTATTCCAGATGAAATCCATACACTTGGAAGACGTTGCCTTCATCTTCCACATCCACATAAGGAGTGTGAATTTCGAATGGGGTTACTTGAATGGGTGACTCCATTTGAAATTACATAAATGTATGTACACCCCCTGTGTGGGATATTAAGGTTGTGTCTTCCATAGGGGGTGTGGATTTGAACTGGAATAGACCGCA
The DNA here is from genome assembly GCF_039555335.1 of Amphiura filiformis. NCBI lineage: Eukaryota > Metazoa > Echinodermata > Ophiuroidea > Amphilepidida > Amphiuridae > Amphiura > Amphiura filiformis. The sequence continues at coordinate 41,387,848 of NC_092640.1, read as the reverse complement.
ATGATAGAACCAACTAAATCAATAAAATGCGAAAAGGTCCGAGTATGTGTAAAAGTCAGAGTGACAACACGGGATGAGTTATTGGTCAGTATGGTGTCGGTCAGTCAGAATGGTCAACAGCATTGCAGTAGAAAAATCAATATACATTTACCATGATACTGGTTGTACATGTACTCCACAAAAATTAATTATAGGTTTAATTGCACACCAGTTGTGTGGAGGGTGACATTGTAAAAATCTTAAACATTTTGCCTTTGGAACAGCGGTATAGCCAGAGGGGCCAAGGGCTATTCCGAGGTACAAAGTAAAATATTTAGATTTATCACAATGCCCGACATATTATAGCTGATTCAAAGTTACTAACGAAATTCATAACCATCTGGTTAACCCACAATTTACAAAATAGCAACATTTTATTCTCTAAAATTTGTAGAAATAAACAAAATACAATTTACAACTTACACTCACTACATCACACATGATCACACATTGATGGATATACTGTACTGACGCGAGTATAGTCCCATCTTCGAGTAAAGTCCCACCCCTAAATTGTCGAAAAATTTCAGAAATTAAAATTTTATTTTTTCGGCTTTGGAGTATCCCTGGACCTAGACCTAAATGCTAGGATCATTCATGGTTGATTTAAATAAATAAAATAAAAAATATTGTAGGCCTATATATGTTTTGAATAAATTTGTACTCATGTCATACTCTATTAATGATTTCAAAATGCATTGAGTTTTGAAAAATGTTCACCCCAAAACGGCGTGGGACTATACTCGCGTCAGTATGGTACTTTTGTGTGTATACATGTGCGTTTTGAGCAGGATTTGATTGGGACACAAATACTTTTAGTGTGATACATGGAGGAGCTTTGCCATGAAGCTGATTGAAGCAGCTCTATCTAACTCTTGCTTCAACCTATAACTTAAGATGCTTGTACATGATCCTTGTATTGATTTGTATTGGGAAAATTTTAAGAGATTAATTTTTTTAATTCACTGTTACCCTCGAGGGAAAAACATGCCTTAAAGGTAATAAACCAAAATATCAATTTGCTAGTAAAAAAATCAATGTTTATTAATTTGACCCACTTCATGAGGAGTAACTCGTCAACTTTGTAAATGAAATGTGTTACTTTTACAGGGCTTTGGCGGTATTTTGATTTGTTCCCTGAACTCAAAATATAAGTTATTGATTCATGTAATTTATTTACGGAATTAATTTGGAATTCAGAACTGTTGCAAAATTTTATTTTTGACACAAATTTCTGATTTTTTGACCAACACAATACACGGAGTGGGTTAAAATCTCCACAAATTTGGGGACTTAGCTCCACGAAGTTTCAATGCGGTGCTGGATTTTTTTAAAGGACCTTGTGCTAGCTGCGTAGCATATCTTTATTCCAATACATTTGTATGTTGTATGTACATAATAATAAATATATGCACTTTATAGTAAATAAACAAAGGTTAAAAGGATCGTATTGTTATACAGCACTTAGCTTAACTCTCTCCAAGCTGGTGTCAACTGCAGACTAAATCACTACAAGTTTCTTTTTTTTTTTAATTCAAAAATTTAGGAAATGTACATTTTCATGACCATATTTGGAATCAGCATGAAGAATGCATTAAACTGAGTACAAACAAGCCTAGTATTGGTTCAGTGATTCTTGAGATAGCTCTTGATATTTTGACAAAACATCTCAGAACTTGGACGTTTTATGTTGAAGCCTATGGCTAGCACACAGAGCATTATCTATGTACAGTTCAGTCCCTCATTTCACAAATGAGAAATATTTGTGTTCTAAATATTAAGAGGCCTCGGAATCCTATACACGCTGTACACATAAACACAGATCTTGGAACTGGCTTCCTGGTAATTGATAGCCAAAGGCAAAGTAATTCATTTGCAATTGAAAATATACATTTTGATTTGGTAGGCATGTATACAGGTACATTTATATCAAGAGTTCAGAGAACATAGTAATTAGTACACATGCCTGTAGGATGCACTTTTTCCGGACTTCTTTGAATAAGCTATATTGTTGATGCATTGATTATCCTTTTCTGGTGCATTGTGGGATAGAAAAGGGGGCAAATTAGCGATCGATTGCCCCCCTTTGCTATCCCGCAATGCACCAGAAAAGGATAATCAATGGATCAGCAATGTAGCCTATGTGAACAAGTACAATGTATTCTGCATTTGTAAAAAAAATCCAGAATAGGATGATGGAATTTTTAGCGATATCCCGCAGCCTATTCCCCGAGCCCTCACTTTGGCCAAAAAGATTACCTTGCACTGTGCAAGCGCTCCCAGCAGCTCTGTGGGCTAGCTTCGCTCGCACCTTTCCAAAATTGTTTTAAACACCTACATGTACTTTAACATCCTATGTACATTTTGCACATTGTAAAGTACTAGCTGTTGACATTGTAAACAATTTGTTAACCCATAAAGTTGATGTTGACTTGAAACTTTTGTTTTATACTGGGGCCAGTCAAGAAATTTACATTTTTGTATTACAGTACCCACTTGTGACCAAAATGAAGTAAAAAAAAGGAAGTGGGGGGGGGGGGGGGTACTTTACTCGAAGGTGAAAATATATACTTGCGTCAGTACGGTATGTTGTAGTAGGGACTTATTGTAATGCATTTTAATTTGATGTGATACAACTTGTGATTTTCCCCTACAGCTTGGAGGTGGTGCAGTCCTCGGAGTAGGAATATGGACACTAATTACCAAATATGAATATGTCAACTTACTGTGTAATGATGCCTATACCATAGCAACCTACACACTGATTGTATCAGGAGCAATAGTCATTATAGTAGCAGCAATGGGATGTATTGGTGCAGTACAGGAACATAAATGCTGTCTCTTGTTTGTAAGTATTTGGGGAATCTTTACCTTCTTTTCTTCTGTGCTCACAAAATGAGCAGGAAAGAAAAGGGGATATGTTTCCTTGAACATGTCAGAAAACAATAGAAAAACACTTGAAAAGAATTCTATTTTGAAATATTGACTTTTGAACACCAAGTGAGGGAGTAATCCTGGCAAGGAATCTTGAAAGGCACTGAAATGAAAATATGATGCATGTGACATGCCAAAAGAATTTTCACCATATTAAACTTTTAAAATGTGTAGCATTACCATTATAAAACCAAATTTGTGCAAGTAGGCCTATTCTTCCAACTCAAAATCTTTGAATGTCCCTTTAAAAGTGGTATTTCTAGATGTTTATGGGCCGTGTAATCATGTACATGTAATTCTAGATTTTCAATGTCAAAGGAGACATTAGCCTAGATAATAAACACTTTGGCATTTTTAGGAAAGTCTTATTTCTGTGAAAGTGGGACTGACAAATTTACCACATATATTTTAACGCATTTCACTCATATGTCTGGCCATAGAGAATATCATAAAACTTGGCACATGCATTGAATGTAAATGTTTCTTTAGATTATCAACTAAACTGTAGTTAAAGATATGCACAGCAAAATCATAGTTGCAACAGCTGTGACATTTGTGACCTGCTCCAACAAAACCAGGAACAAGTCTTCAGACATGTTTTTGAGTTTTAGGCCTTTAAAGATGACATTCCTGTAAAAAAAAATGAAATTTTGGACTTCTTAATTTCGTGGTATTTGACTGTGGGACTAAGTTGACTTTTAAATCCTTGAAAGTACTTATTAAAAGGAGGTTTATTTAATCAATAAATAACAGATCAGGGGTAGCGCTAGGTCGCTTTTTGGGGTCCCGGACCCACCAAAATAGAGTTCGGACCCCCTGTTTTTAAATTTTCTGTAAGTTCAGGGGTCCCTGCAGACCCCAGTTTTTCAATCTAAGCGCTATTGCAGACATACTATTTATGCTGCATTTGTGTAACTCGGACTCACCAAACTCTACTCAGGACCCCCTACTTTTTAATTTTCTGCGAGTTCGGGGGTCCCTGCGGACACTGGGGTGTTTAGTTCTAGCGCTACCCCTGTAACAGATGAACTATGATAATCCCTATTCAATCCTTTGTAAGGCAGGAAACAAATTGGCCCATTACTCAGAATAGCAATTTGGCAAAAATATCAAGGTATCATGCACAAAATTATCCATATCTTGAAAAGTATTGATGGTATTTATATTATTTTGGTATCATTTTAAAGCTTATTGTCTAGTTCTTACATTTTTATTCAAAAATTTTTATTCAAAAATTCAAAAATGCATCTTGTTCGGTTGTTCCTGATTTTGTCAGAGCGGGTCACGTTTGTTTAAAAGTGGTATGTTTTTAAATAATTTTTTAACTACAACATTTTTTTGGCTGGAAAAATGGGTAGTTCGACTTTCAAATAATGGTAATTATTAAATACGCCCCTGTCAAAGGTCAAATAAGTTAGGGAAAATATTTGAATGCAGAATATGTGTTTAAAAGTTTGTCTTTCTTTCTTATGTTTGATTTTCTTTCCAGTACTTTACTCTGCTGTTGTTTATATGCCTTGTAGAGTTGATTGTAGGAGTCTTTGTCTATGCATACAGAGGACAGGTAAGAGCAACTCACTATGTTTTATCAAATCCGTAATTAAAGCCATGTTGTAACATTTGCTGATGGAGGACGCCCTCAATATTTAAAAAAATTCTGTTCTCCATTTTAAAGCGTCAAGCAGATCGTTTGATAAACATTGCTTGTGGGTTGAAAATGCTTCATCCCTCCCAAGCAAGATTTGCTTGTCATATGGACTGCATTGATCAGTCATTATGTGCAAGCCATCTACAATTTGGCAAATTAATTAAATTTGCTTTCCTCGATCTGATCGAATCGGACCAAAGTCAGTAATAATGAAATTGAGATATAGGCCAATATATGGAGCAAAAAAACAAACAAAAAGGTGTAACATGTAAGACATGCAGAGTTAGACTGAGCTAAATAAAAGCTTAATTGAGGGCTTGTATGAAACAACGCTGAATGAAGTTTTCACACTCACTAGTATACAAGTTTTGGTGATTTCTTAGTACATAACTTTGCAACCAAGTTTGCTGGGGGTTTCAGTATCTGTGAGCAGAGCAGTTAGCAAAGATGAAAACAAAATTTCTAGCTTTGGTCTGAGTGGATCAGATGGTGTCACAAATGATTAATATAGGGTCCACAACTTATAAGTTACCCCCCCCCCTAAATACTTTTTTGAATAAGTTGAACAATATTTGACGAAATGCAAAGGTGTAAAAATGTATGGGTAGCCTTATTTGTTTTACACATATGGACCAAATTATAGCCTCACACGTCATTGCGTTCAGTCACAATGGCTCATTATGTAAAAAAAGAAACCGCTTTAAACAGTGTTAAAAGTTGCATCTGAGTCCATATAGGAATCAACTCTCAAACAATGCAGTAGGCCAGGTTTATTCATGTGTTTGTTAAAGAAAACCTGACTGCTATGGACTCAGGTGCAACTTTTAAAATGGCCTCTTTTCTTACACAATTACATGTAATAACCATTGTGACTGCACGCAATGATGTGTGCTGCTATAAATTGGTCCACATGTGTAAAATAAACAGGGCTATACATACCTTTTTATATTTTTACATTTCGTAAAATATTTTTCGACTTATTTTAAAAAGTATTAGGGGGAACTTATAAGTTGTGGACCCTATATAATTGAAAACATTAACAATATTAACTACATGGATGTCAAGCAATAATGTACTTTGTAATATTAAGCATCCTGTCATCTGAAACTGCAACAGCCTCAAGGATGATAGCTTGCTGTTCCATTTAAAATCCACACTATCTCTGTGGAAGATTTTGGAAAGATCTTCCTCCCTCAGGGGGGAGTATGGATTTTAAATGGAATGAACACATTAGCCGCTCCATTTGAAACTCACTCTTCCTCAGGGGAAGATTCAGGTTGAATCTTTCTCAGAGGGTGTATGAAATTCAAATGGAGCTGCCTAATGCACCCATTCCATTTGAAATTCATACTCCCCCTGTAGAATACATTTCCAAAATCTTCCACAGGGGTAGTGTGGATTTTAAATAGAATAGCCCATTTAGTGTAAAATGGCAAATCAAGAGATGTATTTCTTGCGAAGAGTGACTGCCCATCGCTTTCTGAAAGTGATATATCACTTTGGCTAACCGATCACATGTAAATGTAGGTTAAAGCTTTCATGAGGATTAACTGTGACATTATCAAGACAGTAGTACTGTCTACTTATAGACTGGCCCTTTTAAAGTCTCCATACATGCATCAGTCCACATGGATAGGTCCTAAAAGGTTTGCCCTCAGAGCTAATCATGAAGCATGAAAGCTTGTCCAATGTACATGTACCTGTTGAAACTAACAAGGTAGACTAGAGGCACCTGGCTCTGCCCTGTATGCTCATCTTTCATAAAGGGGGAAACTGTAAAAGTGCCTGAAATTTTTGTGGTACATTAATTTTCATACTTTTCCGACACAACACAGCAACTGCGAAAATAAAAAAATGCAAATATGTTCTTTTAATGTATTGTATAGGTCTATATAAGAAAATTCAAAATTGTGAAATTAAAAACAAGCAATGTAGTTAGAAATCGGCAAAGCACACACGAAAATTACCAGTAGTGTGTCAGGTGACATTTTTGTGGCTGTTTTATTTTTGTGTATTTTACAGTTGTACATACGCCCGTGAATATGCTCGATAATGATGAAGTTTAAAGCCATGTACGATTTTAGTCAAATTTTAATTTTGTTATTCTTTACACAAAATTTTGAAATAATATTAGTAATAACTGTTAGTAAGAGGCTCTGCCAATTTTAAGCACAAATGATGAGGTAATGTGAACGAAACCACACTGTCTATGTTGGAAATTGCACTGTTTACCTACATATACATGTACAACAAATTTGGCTGATTCCATTTAGGTATAAGTTGGGACATGTGTAAACATTATAAATCAAAAAATCAGGCTTGGAAAAAAATGAACAGATTTCATATTATAAGATCGTACATTATGGCTTTTTAAATTACTAAGAAATCTGTAACCACAAAAATGTTAGTGATATCGAAGCTTGCAACTACACATATCAGTACACAAAAATGTAGGCTTACACAATACTCGGTGTTGGTATATGTTGGCAACAGGCCTCGAAATAAGCCAGAATTTCTGAGAGCCATTTGGACCCTTGTTCTTAAATGTTTGAGGGCCCTCACAAATTTTTGTGGGCCCGAATTTGGGCCATTGGTTTTAACCTAGCTCTGAACCCCACAAATGAGTGAAAAAATTGCCACAAATTTGTCACAATATGTCTTTTGCGGGCCCTCACTGATTTTTGGGGGCCAAGGGCCCTTGGGCCTTCCTTATTTCGAGCCCTGATTTGGCAATTTACTGGGAAATGCCAGTATCATCGAGAGGGGACAAAATACTGGGAAACCATTAAGTGAAATTGGCATAAACTTCAAGAAAGTGACATTTACACATTGTATTGCTTAAATGACACTAAAAATAAAATAAGATTTTTGGTGACACCTTTTTTTTTTAAATTGTGATGAATTTAGTGACTATTGCTTTTATGTTTTTTCTTTATAAACTAATTGTATATATTTCTTGCCAGGCTGGCTTAAAGGGGTTCTGAGATATTTTTTTTTTTGTTGGGGGCAGGCCTGTAGCCAGGATTTAGTTTGGGGGTGCTGATTTTGAAAAAGTGGACCTTTTTAAAAAAATTTGGACATTTTTGGACTGGGGGGCAGATTTGGACATTTTTGGACTAAAAAGGCATAAAGAACCTATTTTTTTTGCTTGTTACGCTGCTCATAAATGGGACTTTTTGGGTCAAAAAGGTGACTTTTGGGCCTTTGGCATTTATTTTGGCACCCAGTGGGTAATCTACAGAAAAGTGTGTGTAAAAATAAAAATAAAAGACATATGGGAGTGATGAGTAAAAGTCTGCTATAGAAGTTTTGAGAAATTAAGTTCCGGATCTGGATATTTAATGTCAATTTTCTTATAAAAAAATCACAGGGTTTTTTCTCATGTATGAAATAGGTTTAAAATAAATGCATATTACTTGTTGCTCAAGAAATTGTACAAAATGATGTACTGAGATGGTGATGCGTCTAATGCACTCCCCCCATGGGACTCGCATTATTAACATATAAATCTCACATAACCATTTTGTTCTTAATGTTTTTTTTTTTTTATTACAGATTGAAGTAGAATTAGAAAAGTGCCTGAATGAATCAATTACAATAAATTATGGCATGGATGGTCAAGATAGCTTCACCAAGGAGTATGATAGTTTACAAGAAACAGTAAGTTGACAAAGATAACAATTTCGTCATATTTTTTCTGGCTCAAGAATTTCCTGTGTTTTTCACATTCAGTGCGGAAAAATTTACTAAAGTGACCCATTTTTAGCACAAAATTGGACCCAGGAATTGACTTTTGAGGAGAGCGAGAGCAATCGCTCTCTACTGCTCTCCTTAAATCTAATATAGGAGAGTGATTTTTAGCTCTCCTTAGTTGACCATTCTCTCCTTACATTGTATTGTAAATGCTCTAAACAACTCTCCTTGAAGGTTCCAGAAGAGCCTCATGCAAATTCCAAAAGACAGTCCTTAATTGCATGTCTAAGGTTTTCTCGTGTAAAAAAACCACCCCACTGGAGTGGCACATGCCTCGGATGTGATGTCCATTCAGATATAACCACTTTGCCATATGTTCCTTTGTCTGTCTGGCAATGCAATCATCTGTATGCTATCTACAATGTACTGGACATTGGGATTTCCTGTACATCTGAAGTTTCATACTTGTGATGGTATCATTGAAATATCGGTATTGACAATTTGATGATGGATTTGGCTGTGGTGTAAAATTGAAAAAGAAACAGTATTATAGTTATCAAAACACACAGAAAATGATGTATTGTCCCTGATCATTATATTAATTTCTTGATAGAATGCATTTTAAATATGATCAACATTTTAGCAAAAGTCACATGAAATTGAGCAAACACTGACCAATGACCATATATGAGACATTTGGATGAAATATCACATGAAATGTAATCAGGAATGATGGCATATTTTATATCATTTTGTAATCAGCAATTTGATGTCTACAGACTGCTCGACTATAAATGTACTGGTAAAAAAGTCCCTTAGCGACAAAAAACCCACCCCCCCAAAAAATCATAACTGGTAAAAGTCCTGCAAAGGGTTACAGTTACTGAAAATCATAGAAAACATCAATTTGCTAATTAATGCAAATCTATGATTATTTAACAAAACAACTTTGAATAGTCGAAAAAAACTCACATAATTTAAATCACAATTTACGTGATTTAAATCAAGCAACCCAGCAGGGATTGGACACAAATGAGGAGTTATAGCCAAAATATTAAATTCTCGATCATGAGAGCCAACTTGGTACGACAGTTATTTGCGCCGAGCGCATTACACGCAAATACCGGGCGCTTACGGGCTAAACACAGCTTTTGAGAATTGACCAATCACACGGTCGTTGGCAAGGTCAAGGTTCGGTCATACAGGTCGTGCGATCGTGCTATTCTATGAATCGAGAAATTGTTATTTTGGCTAAAGTATGTTATATTGTCACAATAATTAACATAAATCAAGCAACATTGGACTATTCCATTTAAAATCCACACTACCCCCATGGAAGATTTTGGAGGGAGTATGAGTTTCAAATAGAATAGACAGTTGGGTAACTTCCATTTGAAAAACTCACTCCAGTTGTGGAAGCTTTAGGTAAAGCCATTATGCAGGGAGAGTATGGGTTTCAAAATGATTAAACCCTAATTACATTTGAAAAACATACTCCCCTATGGAAGCTATTTCCAAAATCTTCAACAAGGGTAGTGTGAATATTAAGTGGAAAAGCCCATTATACCAAACGTTCTGCCATTGAGTCACATACTCATAATTTGAATTTGTGTTTTCCTCTTTCAGTTTAAATGCTGCGGTGCCGGGAGCTATCTAGACTGGAAATCTTCCGAGTGGAAATTACAAGGGAAAGCAGGGAATCTATCCACCCCTGCAACCTGCTGCATCACATATTCACCATATTGTTCTGTCAGGGACCATCATTCAAATATCCACCGCATTGTAAGTATTAAATGGCAGCTATTAACGTCGTTGGGCAGGAAAACCTCTTATGTATCATTGGCCCCTGAACATGTTTATAGCAAAACCTCCTATGTAACCTATTGGCAGTTTTGTTTTAAACATGTCAAGGGCCACAAGTACATAAATGAGGTTTTTCCTGCTCAACGACATTAATCTCCCGGCCACCACCTAAAATCAGTATTATGTATCCGGACATGATGGAACCATGCTTTCGTGAATATCTGGATTAATTAACCCTAACTTACCCAAAAAGCTATAGCACCAATCCACTATGAGCGCAAGTACTCCACATGATGCTATTGCGACATCAGGAGAAAGCCCATATGGGCACAGAAAGCTTGACCGGTCAAGGTAATCCCCCATGGCAAAGTATGGTCGTCCGTGTGTCTAGCACCGGAGGGGTCGCCGGTTCAAAACCGCACCTGGGAAAATGTAAAATCATCTTCCTTCCTCCCCTTCCTTCCTTCCTTCCTTCCTTCCTTCCTTCCTTCCTTCCTTCCTTCCTTCCTTCCTTCCTTCCTTCCTTCCTTCCTTCCTTCCTTCCTTCCTTCCTTCCTTCCTTCCTTCCTTCCTTCCTTCCTTCCTCCCTCCCTCCCTCCCTCCCTCCCTTCCACCCTCCACCATGAATGGTATAGTCCAACCAGAGTATAATTCTGCATTGATTGCTAAATTCTTTATTGAGTGCTGTGTGCAACATATATATAGACATGTCCTTTTAAAAGCTTCAGAGCATGAAATTAACAGGGATACCAGTTTTCAGGCATTTTCCTGATTTCCTACTTTTTGTTACTCAAAATTTCCACTTTTAATTATTTTTAGTCCGTTTTGAGGCTCTATAGCCCAAATGCATGCATTTTTTTTCCAGACAGAATCACTTCAGGCCACTGGTATCCCTGAAGTAAGGTGTCAAGGCATGAAACATGTTTTTCTATGAATATCACATGTCTGGATAACAGAGAGATCGGCATAAAAGAGATCCGGATATTGGGGGTTGGGCAGTACTATCATTTTACTGCTACCTCAGGGTAGATTAAGTCATTGCTGCAAACAGGTCGATCTATCAATCAACCAACCCATCCATGGCAATTATATAGTGCCAACATCAAATAGTACCTGGGGATGGTGGGGTCGCTCATCAATTTTTTGGTGGGTATGCTCCCCCAGAATTGGGATGGGGGTCACTTCATCAAATTTTGGTGGGTATGCTCCCTCGGAATTGGAGATGGTGGGTCTTTGGGAACTGACAGCATACTGGGAAAAAGGGGTCTGTTGGAGCTACAAATGGGTCTTTCTTAGCCTTCTGCTTGTAAATTACCTTGAGAAATGAGAGAACTTAGCAGTTTAGGGATCTTTAAGAGCTAAAATTTTCAAAATTTAACAATCAGCTAGACTTGAACTAAATGGCAATAACCTGTGTATTTTCAAAGTCAATGTTAATAGGAATGTTTTGATGGATTAGATCTACAATGGTCTAATAATTCATCAATAATGGTTTTAATTTCATTTTATATTAATCCAATGAAATCATGCAGATTATTGTGTTCGAAAAGATGTGACATTTTCTGGTGCATGTAAAAACATTACGGAAATGTATGATCTACAGCAGATAACCCCTTTGTGACAAAAAATTTCAGTGCTGATCAAATTTCTAAAAGTTGCCCAATATTTTTCTTAACCATTGATTTCTATGGGACAAGAAACTACTAGAAATCTCGGGAGCTAATGTATAAAAGTCGCTTAATTGTTTTCTTAACCATTGGTTCCTACAGGGTGTATCAAAATGATTGGTACCCATCAGTTTTCAGTGATTATGGACAAGACTGTCACATCAAGATGCAACATAGGAGTTACCTTTTTTATGATTTTTTTTAAAGGTTATAAAACTATCAATTCTGGGCATTTTAATGTTGCATATGGAAGGAGCAGGCTTGTTAATAAACACCAAAAACTGATGAGTACCAATCATTTTGATACAGCCTGTATAGGACAGGAAATGTGCAAACGTCACAAGGAAAATCTTCAAATGTCGCCCAATTGGGCTATTAAATCTCGGGTTTGGCAACCCTGGCAATGTATGTAGAATTGCATGTATTGGACTAATCATTTTAAATTAGACCCCAATCGTGGATGATTGATTGCCATTGCAATATAGTAGAGCAATATTATAAATCATAATTAGGGTGGACACCCTACCCAGGAAATTGTGGTTGATACATCGCAATCAGCTTATTATTATTAATCTATAAATTCAATTTGTAGAGTTGATTGCAGAGTTAATTATGTGTGCAGGACAATATTGAGTGGTTTCGGCAGGTGGAATCATTCATGTGAAATAATGTTCATATTTCAAATAATGTTCATTTTGAAAGGTTCTGGGTGGGAGCGGGATCAGTATAGTAATTATATTTGAACGACTGAGGTCCCAGGTTTTAGCCCGCCTTTAGGAGCATTTGATTTCCAGTCTATACTCACTCTTGGAGAATTGCTATAGGTAGGCTTAGAGAGAAAACGCAATCTCCCTTTTCTCGCCGTGAATCTCGCTTTTTATTGCTTTTCTCGCTTAAATTAGAAGATTCATTTCTACAAAATGAAAATATATTTCTGTGGTGCATGGTTGCAGAATTCTAAAAAAGTTTGACCTGATTTTCCAGCCTGAATTTACAAAAACGGTCCATTTTCTGGCACATCCAAGCAACAACACAAGTAATATTCTTTATTTACTACTCAAACCTTTCAGTATATTGACCTTTTAAGCTGATTTATGAGGACAATATTTGTGTATTTTTGATGACAGTCCAGTCGGCTATTTGTTTTGGTTTATGGAGTCAATAAAAAAAGAAGAAATACTGCCCTCAATGTTTTAGTGGGGTTTGATTTTCGCCAATTTTGGGACATAAATCTTGTGTTTTCACGCATTTTAAAGTTTCCATCTCGCATTTTTGGTCAAATTCTCCAATTTCCTTCTCCATCGTCTAAAACTGGACTGTTTTTGCCCAAGTATACTGATCTGCCTTGTCTTCCATATGAATATGATAAACAAAGGTATAGGAAAATGGCACAAATCGTGTTAGTAACCTTGAAAACTGATAAGTAAGGGCTATTCTAAGCTATTCCAGTTGAAATCCACCCACCCCCCATTGAAGACATGACCTTAATCTCCCACACAGGGGGTGTAGATTACAAATGGAGTCACTCATTCAGGTAATCCCATTTGAAATTCACACTCCCTGTGTGGAAGATTAAGATCATGTCTTCCATAGGGGGTGTATGGGTTTAAACTGGAATAGCCCATTGTTGCTGTGTCTCATTTTCCATCCACATCTTTTCCCTTCAACTGAAACGTTGAAGCTGTGCGAAACTGAAAGGCTAGTTTTGTTTGAACATGTATATAATTTAGTAAAGTATTAGCTGTATGTAACCTGGGAACTGGTTGTGAGGTCTTAATCAACCAGTTCATCTGCCCTGTAATTCAACTACAGTATACCGTATTCATTCTAATAAGCGCCAACAAAGTCATTTTGGGTGGGTGCTTATTTTTTTTTACCTCATTTACCTAATTTTTTCACAAGGTGCATTTATAAGAGACAAATTTGTGTGTGTCCTAAAAGGGTCCTGAGACATTCTAGTAGCTTTTCTGATGCAGAAAATATATTGCAAGTTTACACAGGACTTGTAGTCCTGCAGCTATTTTACCGTATCAACATCTATCTGTCACTTCAACATTAATGGTACCCTTTAGCAAATTGAAAATACCCTGGGTGGGGGGCTTATTGGGGCATGGGCGCTTATTGGAACGAATAGGGTACATGTATATGGAGAGAGTACAAAGTTCTCAATGTCTTCCCCATTTCTGTGAATTTTGAAGCAAATGACAACTATTTATTACCCTGATTTCCTTTTTCTTCCTGTAGGGTTGTGTGGAAGGTTTAACAAGGTTCTTACAAGATCATCTGGTCATAGTAGGAGCTGTGTGCGTAGCAATAGCAGGGGTAGAGGTAAGTCCACACATTACAGATATTAGACTACGTGGCACCAAGACTTTGGTTTCTTGTACTCATAATGAGGAATAGCATGATCCTTATCAAAGCTAATGCCAGAGTTACACAGTATTTTTCAACACAATTCAATATGGCAGACTTCTCATTGTGTAATGCACAGTGCTATATGAAGTCCAGACCATCCTAAAATTTGTTCAGCTGATAATTGGCGAAAATTATTCAGTTTTTGTTCCAAACAGAAGTCTTTTGCTCTGATTGATGTGAGCTCCTTGTTAATAAGCAGCATACACAGAGCTCTATGTTGCCTTCAAGAGTGCCACTCTACCGAAAAATGCTTTGATGCGTAAACAACCAATCAGATTATCAGTTTGTTGTTAAGATTGTCAGATTGAATCAGCCAATCAGAACTCCACTTTCGAGTTTACACTGGGCATGTTCTCAAAATGTGAACAAGTGCTGTTCTTTTCTGCCAGAGACTGTAATAGTATCTTTGCACATCTTCATATATTCATTGAAATCTTGTTTGTGTTTATTTTTTATTTCCAGATATTTGGATTAGTATTTTCAATGTGCCTGTACTGTCACCTCAAGTATGAAGAAGCAGAACCGTACTAATATGCCTCCAAGAGGGCGCTGCTGTCATCGTACAACTCTAGACATGTGGATCATCGCACAGGCTTTGTATTATTATAGTCTCATTATGGTGCTACCTCTTTGACACAAAACAAATAATTTTGCCAGTCTGAATTTTGTATGATGTTGTTCGCAAATTAGGGCCAGTTTCTTTAAGCTTGGCTAGGGGCAAGGCTGGTCAGTGGGCTAGCCCTACTGAACATATTTTTTCTGATTTCTCTTTTTGTTTGTCTTCACATCATTGAAGGAAATGATTAGCAAGAAGTTGAATGTGGAATTTGAAGCATTTGTTTCGGAGAAAATAAACGGTAAAGAAAAGAATAATTGGTGCTATAGTTAGGACTACTTGTCCTTCCTAATGAGTAGCCTTGCTTTTAACAGAGCTTTGAGAAACTGGCCCATAATGGCGAGGCGGGTGAACAAGATTTTGAAGCAAGGCAGGGTGTGTGCAACAGTGTTTTGACTTCCAATGCAAATCATAATCAGAGATGCAGGTTTAAAAAAAACAGTTTTGCAATTTTTTGACCAAAACAAATTTCAGAGTCATTTCGACGCAAAAAATGCATAGTTATAGTCAAAAAATGTGGTTTAAATTCCAGAGTTTTTGCATAATTTTTCAGAATTTTTGAGGACCTGCTTACATCTCTGATTTGCAAAGTTAGCAAATTGCTATTTGTGTATTCAAAGATATATTAAAGCTTTCACATCACTGGCTTTGTGAAAGCAAAACACACCATCTATAGGGTTATGGTCCAATGGGCTGTTCCAGTTAAAATCCCTACACACCCTATGGAAGACATAACCTTAATCTCCCACACAGGGAGTGTGAATTTCAAACGGGGTTACTTAAATGGATGACTCCACTTAAAATCTTCACCCCTGTGTGGAAGATCAAGGTCATGTCTTTCATAGGGGGTGTATGGATTGCAACTGGATTAGCACAGTGTATTTTCAGGTAGTCGCTTTCTCTGCATGTGATGGGCAATTTTTACATTTTGATATCAGATCTTATATATCACATGAAAGACAAATAATTAATGATACATTTATGCTTCCAATACAGGTACCAAATTTTATCTTGCAATATGAAATTAAACTTTATGGTAAATTTGATATTTGATATTAACTTCACAATACAGCCTGTCTAAAAAAAATTGCAAAAGATGGCGCTTTCCACTTGCACAATTTTTTTTTTGCGATAGGCTGTAGGCAAAGTTTGGGATCAAAAGCATTTTGGTATTATAGTGGCTACCATCGAATGCGTTATTCCAGTTGAAATCCATACACCCACTGTAGAAGACATGACCCTAATCTCCCACGCAGGGGTGTAGATATCAAATGAAGTCACCCATACAGGTGATTCCATTTGAAATTCACACTCGTGTGTGGAAGATTAAGGTCATGTCTTCCATATGTGGTGTAAACATAATGGAGTTCTACTACTGGTATATCCCAGTAGCTGCCATTTCTAAGTGTAGCTTCACAGATCAAGCGAGACATTTTAAGAGTCGCACATTTTTGATCTTTTAAGTATAATTAAAAAATTATATTTCAGCTGCTGTGGACACATTCAGTTTTACACTTTTTAGATTTGCATATTTTATTGCTACAAAAGTGGAGTGGTTTTTACTAATAATCTATGCAAGAACTATACTAAATGCCTGTCTATGCTTCATTATATGTCTTTTACGTAAAATATTCTTGACAGTGTTGAAAGTTTCTTGTTTATAAAGGTTGCAGGTTTTTAAAGTAAATTGCATACAAACTTTGGGTCATGCAAAAGTACCGCTATTCACAGCCTTGGAAGAGTTAGCCTATATATAAGGTCTGTTATTGGCACTACTCATTTTTAACCCCGTCAGGGTTTTTGATGGATGTGATTTATAGTTTTGCTAGGCCCTGCCTCTCTCATAGGCAGGCGCGCTGGCTGTTGGGTTTTATCAGTTTAAGGGCTAGAACAAGAAGTTTGCATTGTAAAATAGTAACAGTACAACTCATGTGGAGGTTTTAGGGCACTTGTAAGTCTTGTTTTAAGCTACTATTTGATCAATTATGATTTTGAGTCTTTGCAATAATATGTTGTACATAAGTTACATTAGAGTTGTAGTCAAATATTTTGGCTAGGATCTTGTTCATGGGTTGAATTTTTTGTATTGTGAATCAGTTTTGAGTTTAAAATCCTTTTAATTTGAATTGAAGGTGGATGTTTTCATTACAATACAACATTGTGTAATGTAAGAAATCTGTATTAACAGATATTTAAATCATGATATAAGTACTATGCAAGTTGTCAAGACTTGTACATGCTGTATTCAAGATAGTATATTGATTGAACTATATTGTATTGTATTATAAATTATTACAAGACTTCAGAACCAGACTTGGTTAAGTCTGAAGCAGAACCAGTTAAGAACTCAATTATTTGCTTTTGTGTTCTTTTTTAAAACATTAGAATTAACATTACAGGGATTTTGGTGTATTTTATAAACACAGTTATGGTTATTTATGTTGTTTTGCTGGGCTCTTTTTTATACCATTTGTAAATAGAATTCAAAATTATGGATGAAGCGGAGGTTAGGCAGTGAAAAAATAACAAAACCTTGTTCTATGGGCCCCAGCAACCCAGATTATCCATTTTGATTAATTTTTTGCTATAAAAAGTATATGCAGGTAAAATCAGCTGTTTTTGGCCAAAAATGGATTGAGTTTGATGGAAATTGCTGTGTGAATGTAAAATCAGTTGTTTTGGGCAAAAAGGAGATTTCTCTTGACTTAAAAAACTGTGCAAAACAAAGTGCAAAAAGTTTTTAAAAAGAAATTTTAATTATTTACCAATTTTGGTGATTTTAAATTTGCAAAAACAACAACAACAAAACAACAACCCAAAACGCCTGACCTACCGACTTTATTTCAAAGGTCCGTTCACCCTTAAAACAAGGTTGTTGCTTTTTTTCGTCTTATGTGTCAATATGATTCATTGATCAAGATTGATGAAGCCCTCTCCATAACAAAATTAGTTGTTCACAGGGCTTGATCAACCTTTGGGTTGGTTCCCTTATTGTTACCAAATCATTTGTCTTGACTTTGTAATTACATTGGGGGAAATTGCAATTGCTACTACTGGAGAACGGCACTTGTGACTTGTCGCCACATGCGCCTTGTTTGTGGGGTAAAAAGAAAGGGCCAAACCATGCAGGATCACATGACACGATGCTATTCAGCTTTGTTAGTGAATTTTTCTTTTGGCGAATGAGGTGTTGATGTTTCAAAGCTTTTCATGATATGATTCAATCAACAAGTTAGAACCCCACTTCATTTGTGAACCCCATTTATGTGGTGTATGTGGGAAAGTGGCAAAAAAGTGCCATTTGTCTCTGCAAGCAATTTTGTAAGTGTTGTTCTTATATACTCACTCAAAATGGGCTATTCCGGTTGATATCCATACACCCCTATGGAAGACATGACCTTATTCTTCCACATGGGAGTATAGATATAGGTAATACCATTTGAATTCACACTCCTTGTGTGGAAGATTAAGGCCATGTCTTCGCTAGAGGATGTATGGATTTCAACTGGTATAGCCAGAGATAACAAAACACAAGGTTGTACTTGTCTAAGTGCCTGGATTTGTTGTATCACCATTATGTGTCATTGTAAAAGCATTTCACTGTGTTGCCAATTAATGTACAGAAAAAAGGAAATATTGTCATATACTGCACCATCAAAGTATCCAAACATTTGGGAAAAATCCTTACTTTGAAACTAAACCATATTTTGGTAAATTAAGTTTTTTAATAGATGCACTATCTAATCCTGCACATTATGACACCACATTGAATCCATTGTGACCTCAAGAAGTAAAGTTACAAGCATTTAAAGGAGTATTTCGTGATCCTAGCATCCTCTTTTTATGACATTTTTCAGTAGATATCTACGAAAAAAGCGTATTCCCAAAATTTCAGTTGATTCCGATTTTGCGTTTGCGAGTTATGCAGATGATTATGTATTACACTGCTCCATAGACAATGTGTTGTAATTTCGTTCTGGTATACCAGAACGAAATTCAAATTTCACGATATCTTTGCTAAACAAATTAATCTGCAAGAAATATTTTGCACATAAGCATTATGTAGCCAGAGGTTTCCAGTGATATAAAAATCTCAAATTTGTTTGAGAAAAGTTGGGGATGATGCTGTGGATCACGAAATGCCCTTTTAATTAGAGCGAAGGTCCAGTTTTGGCCAGTTTGTCACTTTTAAAACTGGACCCTTGTCTTGTAAATTTACTTCTTAAGATCACATTGGATTCAATGGGGTGTCATAATGTGCAGGATTAGATAGTGCATTTATTTTATTAGAAAAAATTTACCCAAATATGGTTAGTTTTAAAATTAGGATTATTTTTCCAAGTGTTAGGATACATTTTTGGTGCAGTATACTAAAAATGGATGATTATGTGTGTGTTATTGTTATATGTGTAAGACACACTCACTATTTTTATCATGCCCCACTTGGGTAAAAGGTTTAGTGCATCCCATCTCCTGCATTTATTGTTCATGATTGGCTGCTGAGCCATTTGAAGTAAATAACTGTGATTTTGTAAGATACTCTGAAGTTTACTGTAGACCCAAGATGAGCTGTGGTGTAGCCCATGACTGGAAATCATGAGGTTTGAGTTCCTATAATTTTGATTTAGTTAAATAGATCAGATTTTAATTAAATTCAAACAAATTAAGACACCTGTGTACAAGCAGTAAGTCTAGAATACGTTTTGAAAACAATCATTTGGATAAGAATTAGAGTTTTAGTCAAATATGGACTGATATGAAATCTAAAGTTATGGACTGATATGA
The DNA here is from genome assembly GCF_039555335.1 of Amphiura filiformis. Classification (NCBI taxonomy): domain Eukaryota; kingdom Metazoa; phylum Echinodermata; class Ophiuroidea; order Amphilepidida; family Amphiuridae; genus Amphiura; species Amphiura filiformis. The sequence continues at coordinate 41,368,248 of NC_092640.1, read as the reverse complement.
AATCTTAAAGTTATGAACTGATATCGTCAGATAAGATTCATAGAATCATTAAGTTTCAGACAAATATGGACTGATATGAAATCTAAAGTTATGAACTGACATGAAATAAGTTGAATCCTGACAAAGTTGAAATTGTGAGCAATTTGTGCCTCACAAAATAGGCTGAAAACATTTTTAGCACCCCTGTTTTTGGCTGCCCAATTGCTGCTTAGAAATTGAATTAAACTCATAATTTTAAGGTCTTTTTTTTCTGTATAAATGAATCGGCACCAAATCCTTGTAGCATTTTTTTAACAGAAAGTACTAATTTTTTACCACCTATAATGCATGTACCAAAGGGACTGTTGTTTTTACCATGTATATTGCTGTAGTTTTTGTATATAATTTATATTATTATAGTACTACATTATTAGCTGAATTATATAATTATTGATCAAATTTTAGACTGGTTTACTAGTCTCAGGGTGGTGTATCGTCAAAATTTAAATTGGTGGAGCGAGAATTTTCTTATTGGAGGACATTTTATGTAAAGTTATAAAGGTGGAAGGAGCATTTTTTTATCAGAATTTGAGCCAATGTCTTTGGTTGATGTTTTTAGTCACAAAGCTCAGCCATCGCTAAACTTTTATTAAACTTTGTGTATCTTGAGTTTTTAATAGTTGAAAGAGACTGAATTACACATAAAGCATATCAGCTTGAATTGTAACTCTGTGATAATATTATGAAATCAAAAATCATACCATTTCAGGGTTCAAGAATTGTGCCAAGCAGTGTGAGATCAAGAGTGAAGCAGGTTGTCCAAAGCCTGGTAACCTTGATTCTTGCTCATGAATTGTGCAGGAATAATTTGCTCTGAGTGCAAGATGCTTGCTCATGAATTGTGCAGTAATAATTTTGCTCTGTGAGTGTAAGATTCTTGCTCATGAATTGTGCAGGAATAATTTTGCTCTGTGAGTGCAAGATGCTTGCTCATGAATTATGCTGAAATAATTTTGCTCTGTGAGTGCAAGAACATCTTAATGTGATATGTTATAGTACTTTTACCAGTACGCCATCACTTATCACAGTATCTGTCCCTGTGTGAGGGGTTGAGCTTTCGTCAGATGTGTTTCTGACAGGACTGATGAAGTCTGAGACACATGAGACAAAAGTTTGAAGTCGGAGACACATCTGATGACAGTTCAACCACTCACACAGACATTTTCATTAGGAAATATTCAAGAGTTTATTCAAAAATTAAAACCATGCAATTGTGTTCATTTATGTTATACAGCAAACAGTGTGAATAGGCATTTCATGCCAACATTTTGTGTGATTTATGTACCTATGTAACATTTTGTAAGTACTGTATTATCATAGAATTTTAAAGAATAGAATTATTTTTAGACAAAATATGTTTACATTTTTAAAATTTTGTGTGTTGATATTTTTTAAATGACCCACCTAACCAGTGGTGTGATGATCAAATGTGATGCTATCAAGGGAAATGTATTCTATAATTGAAGTGAATGAAGACGAAGGGGCCTACCAATTGAGTCGCTAAAATGATCAGCTCGGCTAGAGGAGCAACATGTCGATTATTGCATTACCAATATAAAAGCCATTTCAATTTCAGAATGTATCCTGTTTATCAGAGGAGTATTTTGTTTGCCACTGTAGCCTGTAGACCACATGTGTTGACACAAAAGTGGGGTTCTGATTGGCTATTTGAATCACATGATAGAATTTGAATCACATGACAAAATATCAGGCCCACATTTGCCGAACAAGCCACATTGAATCGCATGACCTCTGTGTAACCAGCTTCTTTTTATGGGGCGTGGGCGTCAACAACTGCCCAACTTCTATGGTAGATGCAGTAGGATATGTAATCAAAAAGCAAGCAGAGTTGTAATATTATTAAATTGTGAAATATTGGTGATGTTTTGCTCATTGAAAGCAGTTCCCTGCATTTTTGAAAAAGGACAACAAGCTTCGAGATGGGGTCTTTTAAATACGATTTGGAAAGAATCATAAGGCAACATTTCTTGGCTGACGATACATTCAGCGTGATTGTATCTTGGTATGATTATCATGATGAACGTGTGTACCATGCTACCTGGTAAATAGAAGAGAAATATATTTTAGTAATTCCTGTTCTTAGTTGCCTTGTATATAATTTATTTTAAAATTAACTGCTGTTTTAATGCTAATTAACTACATGTTATGGTCAAAGGAAAGAACGGGATTAGAACTATTGTGATTGGCTACAAAGAGGGGTTTATCATGTATTGAGCCAATCAGGGATATTGTAAGATAAGGATTAAGCTTAAAATTGCAGAGATATTTGAAAGCTCTATTTTAATTGGTTACCCAGATGATTATATCATGTATTTGGCCAATCAGAAAGAGTTTAAGATACATCGTGATACACATTGTGTAAATGATAGGGTAGGACACCCGGGTAGGACAAGGGACTGGCTAAATCAATGAGTTATTTTAAATTAGTACTTTTATTTATGAATAAGAAGTTTGTTAATAGCCAATCCTGATCTGGATCTTAAAAGATCATCACTTGACTCTGTATTCTTTCTCAAATCTGTGCAACTGTATAATGTGTATTCCTCAATCATTGACATAATCGAGTTATTAATATTAATGTATTCACCCAGAAAATATATGCATATTAAAAATTAGAGGCTTATTTCAAATCGTTAATTGGGGTTATGTGTAAGAAATTGTTTAAAAAAATTGATGATCTTGTACTTCAGTTTTAATCATGTTAATGTATTTGAAATAGGGAGTCTTTGGAATGAGTTATTTTAGTTGAAATTCATACACCCCCTGTGGAAGACATGACCTTAATATTTCACACAATGGGTGTAGATTTCAAACGGAGTCACCCATTCAGGTAACCCCAATTGAAATTCACACTCCCTGTGTGGGAGATTAAGGCCATATCTTCCATACAGGGTGTATGGATTTCAACTGGAATAGCACAGGAGTATAGTCCCTTTACTCCCTTCCTCTTTTGCAAGGGGATATGTGTAAGAATCGGTCGACATAAAATTTGATGATCCCATGCTTTAGTTTGATTATGTAATAAAATAAGTCAAGTTTGATGTTACATGTGCTTTGTATGACAAACAATACATTGTGTTTTGTATATGAAAATCAATATAATCTATTTTGGAAGTTTTTGGGTATAGATTTTGTACGATAAAACGTTTAGTAGCCAATGCATAAATATATCATTAGGAGACCCACAATGACTATTTATAAACTATGAAAAATAGTAGCAAAAATGTCTTGGCAGATATTAATTATCTTTACGTGGAAAGCAGTGACGTAATAGCCCCTGAGAAAATATTTTGAGGTAAAATTGTTAAATTGCCTTTTTTGAATGGTGCACCAAGGCTGATTTGCAATGGCGAACCCACTAAAAACATTAATTGTTATGAACTCCCGTCGTAAAAACCTATTACACAATTTGATATAAAATGTAAATTTTGACCACATTTTTACCACCCATCCCCCAAAAGAGTACTTATCTCTTTATCCTGCTTGCATCCTTTGACATGCACGAATAAATTTGATGACAACAGGCAATGACATACAACACTTCGAAGAGGAAAACAAATTGTAGCAAAAGTTGTATTTTAGCTTAAATTTTCTTGACAACTGTTTAATTAACATGGCTTAACTAGTTCTTCCCAATCCCCATGGTAGCAGGCTAATTACTAATTGTAGGAATAATATTGTTTAATAATGTTAATATTGTAATGTTAAAAGATGATTTGATCTGATGTGTTTGTGTGTTGTTTTTGTTGTCTCTTTTAAGGAACCGGATAGCAACGTTTGAGCAGTATTTTTTGTGGGACTTGTAACTGTAACTGAGAGCACATCGTATATATCGAAATTGTTCTCGAGTTTCCTTCAATTCTATTATGTTGAAAATCAGGTTTTTGAAAGAGAAGGGGATCATCATGGGTCTTGTTTTTGCAAGTTTTGCTATGGTTTCCCTTGATAAATGAACCAGTTGGATATCCGTACAAGAAAAACAAAGACTTTCAAATGAATTTTTCACCAAATAAAGTGGACTCTTATTTGTGGTGTGATCAACCAAAATCAGTCTGAAGTCAGGCATATTCAGTTTTCTACATGATTGTATAAAGCATTTGCAAAGCTGCATTTTGCAGAAAACCCCATTGAAATTGAACATTTTATAGTTTCAAAGATATGAATAGTTTAGTGTTTCCAAAACAATCTGCAACAAATTGTCTTGTCTTTGTTTTGCTATATCTGAAAATCAATATATCCGACTTCCGATTGATTTTGCTTGAGCATACCACATTTGTTGAAAAGTTCAACAAATTAAGTAAACTCTATTAGCCTTTTATAGGTGTGGAGTCACAAGGGCTTAGGCAGCCAGCCGTGTAGGGAGTGTTTTACACACAGGGTGCGTGCAGAACCTTGAAAAGCCAAAAAAGTGCTTGAAAGTACTTGAAAATCAAAATGCCTTTTCAAGGCCTTGAAAGTCCTGGAATTTTGTTGAAAAGTCCTTGAAATTTATGGAAAGTCCTTAAAGAAAAAATGTGCTGAAACAATAAAAAATTATGTTACAAATGAATAAGAAAAGAAGTTTGGAAATAAATCTGTCTTGTAGGCCTATATATTTTTCATTTTGTAGGCTATATATACACATTAACTCTTTTTGAACTCATATATTTCCAATTTTAAAATGAAAATTCCTTAGAACCCTGACTGGATGACTCCACTAGATAAAGGTACCCATTTAGCATGCATGTGGTCAAATTTTTATCTTATTGAGAACACCTTTTCAAAATTGATGAATTTTAGTCCATTATCGGACCAGCATGTTATATGATTGTGTCGGGTTTTTGCGTTCAAAAACTCATCTCTTTTATCTCAATGAATATTACCCAAGTAAGAAGTATGTCATGTGCATTAATGAACGATGACATTTGAGATGATGCTGGACTGATGATGCTGGACTGATGATGCTGATGATGTATAGGCTATGTATACTCTAATATCAAGTCATGTTTAAGTCTAAATGGAAACAAACTTCGGTGAAAGGTTTGATATGAACCTTTTAGCTGTATCCTTTGGCTTTGTGTAGCCGTCGTTGTGAACATGGGGGTGGGGTGGGGGTGGGGGTGGGGTGGGGGTGGGGGAGGTTGGGTGGGGGTGAGTGAGTGTGTGCAGGCCTATGTATTTCCTTTGGGATAGGCCTACTATTTTAGTCCCAATTTGTAGTGACATCACTCTGTATGTTTAACATACCGAATTTTACAAATTACTCTTATCATAAAATGTATTCTTCAGGCACATTCATTAGTACCCCCCCCCCATGTGGGCCCCCTCCCACATACCCGAAGAGGGGTGGGGGTCAAAAATTTGATGAATCATTGTTTTTATATTGTTCATTATATATATCAATTTCAATCATGTAGGCCATATTATTAGGCCAAGAAAACACTTTGAAGAATGTCTCTCATGTACAAAAGTATAGGAAAGTGAATATTTAAAACCACTTTTTAGGATGAAGGAAGCATTTTTTCAAAAAAAGTCCAAAACAGGTTCTTATGTCAAAAATGGTCTCTTTTGGGGTGCTAAAACTGCTAAAATGTTTGTCGTCCTGAAATTTTAACCAAAAGCACACTGACCATCAAGGCCCAGGATGGGGTGCCAGTTGGTGGGGGTGGGGGAGGCAGTGGATGCAAGCACAAATGGTTAATTATTGTTTTATTTTTCTGCTTCATATATATCAACGTAAGCCATATTGGTCATGTAATAAAGCCAAAAAACATTTTTTAAGAGTGTCTCTTGTGCATAAAAGTATAGGAAACTCGAAACTTTAAAGCATGTTTTCTGGAAGAAGGAAGCACTTTTTATTAAAAGTGTAGAACAAGCCAGGAGCTTTGAAATGTTCTTTTTACCCTCTGACTTTTTCGGGGCTTCGTCCCTCAACCCCCACCAGGGCTTCGCCCCTGGACCTCGGCCGTAGTCGTGAGCGCTACGCTCACTCTGCTTCGCAAGTGTCCCTATTTCTAGTTTTCAAAAGTTGGCAGGTATGCACTGGGCTGCTGCGACTAGACCACTGGGTATTTTTCTACTTTTTTACACACACCTATCTCTGGGTCGTTCCGTTCAAAGGTACTTGAAAATTAATTTTTGGGTACTTGTCCTTGAAAAGTCCTTGAATTTGAAATAGAGGTGGCTGCACGCACCCTGTACACACCAAAATTTGTAAATACACACACAGTTTTTGCCCACAAATCTTAAATTTACACCCCCAGTTTATTGATTTTACACACCCAGACCTTCAAATCCTGCCTAAGACCCAGAGTGGAGACATACTAGGATGACGCTGCACGAAATAGGTAAACTTTTTACTTTGCCACGTTTTACCCACTTGATATTGCCCTCCTTATGTGTATGCCATATATCAAAAAGATAATTGCATAATTGTGAAAGGTAGAACTTGGAAGGTGAGGGACCAGATCGTCATTGTCCTCATCCCCTCTTCTTTACCCTGTCACAAAATGGAGATTTTGACATTGGAAGAAAGACCTCTTTTCTCATGATCCCATTAAAATTAAGGCCTGAACAATTTTCATCCTGATACTACCCATACTGATCTATCATGCACAATCTGATTATTTTGGTAATTGGCCTCAATGTGTGGTCTAAAACAAAATGAAAATCGGACCCCACCTTTCAGGTATCTTGGAAGTATGAGAAGTATGTATGATTTTAACTCAGGACACTGTTCATTTGCTTGCTGGTCTTGCTCAAAATTATGACAAGACAAGAAATAAGCATGTTCAAAACTGGCACTTTTTCAGCCAGTCAATCACCCCTGGCCGTCGACAGTGCATTACTGTATATCCACGGTATACCAGTACCAGTTCCAAGATCTGTGTGCATACAAATGGTAGGGACCTGTTTATTTCTTATATCACATACCAGCTACTCTCTGATCACGCATGAAAGGCGGACCGCCCCTCTGTATCTTTAGAAATTTTTGACCCACGACATCGCTCGAGAATCATGTCGCCATAGTACCAATAACTTGTGCAGTCACCATACAATAACACAGTGGCTTCTCCAGTGGCTTTGGGTGGATGCAGACTTAAATGAAGACTAGACAAGAATCAATCATGTTTAGAAATTGTTGTCCTTATTCAGGACTTTTCCAGGTTTATTTAAGACAGTATTTACACATCAAGATTGAAATATAATCAGACATAGCACATGCACCTCCCATAATTCATACAATTACTTAGAATAGATATATAAAATACACAACAGAAAACCATACCTTCCCATGGTCAGATGCATTGGTGACATGGCAGTGTCATCGCCCCGATATCTTCATGGCAGAAATCGCCATGGTAGGTTGAATCCACCGCCACGCATGGCCATTTTGTATCGACCTGTTTAATAGTTTTAAATGGGCCGAAGGACATCTGACTAAGGCTACTGACAATAGCCCCGATTAGCTCGGTGACTGACCTCGCTGTGTGTCAGTCGAGCATGGCACGCTATAGGTCATATGCTTTTAGATTACCTTCACGATTGGCCTATACACTGCGCTATATAATTCAGCACATATAAATCAGAATTACGGGCAGAATTATTGTCAGTTTTTGACTCAAGACGCAAGCTACTCTCTCAAGACGCAAGCTAACAACTATCATATCTGTTTAAAATATATATTCAAATGCAAGGAACCACATCTGGTTTCTTTATACGAAATCATTTACGGGAGATATTCATCATTTTCTACCGTGGTATCCAAAGATTTTCTTCTCATATCAAACTCGTGCATAGCAAATTCATGTGTATCGATCCCGGGTATTTATTTTAGTATCTCTGCTGACAAAGTAATTATTAGCCAGGCGATGTCGGTGTGCATGGTTCTAAATCATGCATGAAACCTTGCTGCACTCTGTACTGGTCATAGGCTTCCAACATAAAAAGTCCACATTTTGAGATATTTTCTCAAAATATCAAGTCCTATCAAGAACCACTGAACCAATACTAGGCTTGTTTGTACTCATTATAATGCATTTTTCATGCTGATGCCAAATATGGACATGTAAAAGTAAAATTCTAAAATTTTTGAATTTTTAAAGAAAATTTGAAAGCTGTTTCTGCAGCCATGAAGAGGAACAACAACATAGTCAATATGCATATTGTGACCGTTAATATTGCAAACCTCAAGTCAAAGCAAACCATCTTGAGTTTTCACAATGATTCTCATTATGTGTTATGTGATAGTTTATAGAAACACATGGGATGGCATCAGAAAAGATAACTTACACTTCCCATAATGCATTTCTCCCATTTCAATTCTGTACTGATTTACTATCTAGTGCAACATGTGTTGATAGTGACAAAATGTACCTCAATGAACAGAGCACATATACATCCAGATCATGCCAAATCTGTTGATTTCTTGACCATGTTGACTGTCGACCCATGTTTAGCCAGACTATTCTCAAAATGAAAACAAAGGGAACCAGTACAAATGGGAGTATCATTTGATGAAATGAGGCGACATATGTTACAAAGGATTCTGGGAAGGGTGAGAAATCTTCTCTGGAAAGGCATGGTTCTCTCCTGTGGATAAGATTTATAATATTCACATTATAACCTGTATATACAGTAAAGATTCGCCTAATGATTCATAAGGGCTCACTCGACATGCAATTTTAGGCACAATCTCAAGTGCCCTTCTGTAAAAATCCCACCAGCAAATAAGGGTACGGACTCTTAATTCTTGTTGGAATTTTCAGAGCAGGGAGCTCTTTGTACCTGAATTTACCGTAAGGCAAATTAATGGTGCCCATTTGCACCATTAGGTGAAATCTTTACGCTATATCCGTAATTTTTAATTCTAAGACAAAATATCTTTGTCACCATTGTTTACAATATCAATAAACATGATGATGAAAGAAACAATTTTATGACTCAGCGGCAAAAAGCTGTATATCCATTAGCTGCTGTGCATGCTTGCCTGTGATATATCATCGCTGTTCCGTCAAAACCTCGTAACTCAAATAGCTGCCAGGTGTAAAATATGTACAATATAATATATCATATTGAACATATTTAACACACTTTACACATAGCCGCTATTGGCGTTACAAGGTTTTGACGGAACAGTGATGATATATGCACTTGTATGTAGTTCTTCTCACCTTCACTTTGGTAATGGCGGTAAAGGGCGGCATATAACTGAGATGCTCTCACGCATGCCAAGATGCCTTTTCACTAAGGTGAGAATAATTGTAGACATATCCATATATTTTGCTACAGTCCAACCTCTCTTATCTGGCCATGATGGGACCAAGCATTGGCCGGATAAGTGAAAATTCGGATAAGTGAATTATATGTAACATTGAGACAGCAAAAGGTTACTCAAAATGGGGTAATAACACTGAAATATGGTATTTGAGTGCTTTACCATCAGACTTCAGAGTATGAAATTATTTTCTATGAAGAACACATGCCCAGATAATAGAGAGATCTGTATAAAAGTCCAGATAAGGGAGGTTGGACTATAGTTTCAAATTTGTCAACTTCTTGACCCATCAAGCCCAACCATATTTACTCTATTAATAACTCGACTCTAATAAATACCCCCCAAAAAAAAAAAAAACTTTTCCCATGAGAAGTGATGCAGAAATTTACATACCACATCATGTGAGTAAGCTTCAAACTAGCATGTTGGACATCAGTCACATCACAATCATGAAATTCGTCGGTCGCAACACATAGTGGCGTGGCGTAGAGTGATTTTCCAAATTTTCCGTTTCACATAGTGGCGTATAGCTTTAGAGCTAACTATTATCCTATTCTGTCGGCCGGACATCCGGGCTATCTCTAGTCTCGGGCCCAAACTGCATGTGGCTCACGGTTTGTTGTGAACAACAGAAACCGGCTGTGAAGGAGGCTACATAGCGATGTTGCTGGAGTGGCATTCAATTTCGGAAAAAACGACACTCAACCATGGAATTTAATTTTAAGTTTGTCAGTATATAAACGGTAAATCAAGTAAGTTTCTTCCACTCTGAAGACTTAGAAACGGTTGTTTGATTCCACTGACTATTTGCGATCCAACTTTACATAACACCAATGTCAGAAATCATCAACAAAAATCGAATCAGGGACTTGTTTTCACTCGAACATCATCAACCGGAAGTGACGTGACACGGACCGACAGAATAACAGTTATTCCTTGTTAACTATTAAAGACACGGTTTAATAGTTTGAACCTTGAACTTCAATTTGAAATGGAATCGGGCCACTGAGAGATAACAGTGGAGGAGTATAGACCCCATTACTAGTAGCATATCCATCAAAAACTGTTTGCTCGGAAACGCATTTTGTCCTTCACGTACGCCACTATGTGTTGCGACCGACGAATTGCATGGAAATGCAACACTCCCAGGGTGTTTAATAGACCCCACTTGGGGGTGTTGGAGAAGATCCACTTAAGACTAAATATAGTATGTAAATGGAAATAAATTGACCCCATTTAAATGTTTCCACTTTCCTTTCCCCATATACATGTGTGTCCCACAACAGACTTTATTAATATTGTAACCACTGCATAAGGCAAATTACATCATCATAACCATGATTTGGCACAAAAACAATACAAGCATTTCTTCCATCTTAAACATGGATTTCTTCTTAAAAGTATATCACAATTTTAATTTTAAAGTTTTAAAGTTTCATACCACTGTTACTATACATCTACATAATGGCCTGTTCCAGTTTAAATCCATGACCTTAATCTCCTGCACAAGGGGTGCGGGTTTCAAATGGAATCACCAATTCAGGTAACTCCATTTGAAATTCACACTCCCTGTGTGGGAGATTAGGGTCATATCTTCCATGGATTTCAACTAGAACATCCCAATCACACTTCCTATATATATTCTAGAAATACCACTCTTTTTTTAATTGTTTATATTGCAATTATCTAATTTTGTCCCAAACTTGTGGTCCAGGAGCACAATACTAAAACATAAAGGCTGCAAGCCCGACAAGGCTGAGGCTGTCCTCCATAGTAAAGACTTGCAACTAATCGAGTTGCAATATGGAAGAGCCCAGCAGGATACTAAATACAGTTATGGTCCTGGACCACAAGTTGCAAACAAAATCACATTTTTGCTGTTTATATTTGGTTAAGTAAGTAGTATTGCACAAACTCCCTATATAAATATGAAACATGAATAAAAATAGTCTTCCTCTTTTTAACGACTTTGTGTTAAATTATATTGCTTGTTACATAAATAGCGAATACCCTCTGTAATATAAAAATCTAAGATATCTTGAGAAACATCTAAATAAAACACCAGTCACCTGTGAACTACTAACAGAGATACGTTCAGATATTTCAGATGCCCAACAATTAACTATGCAATGTGAAGTCTCCCACAAAATGAGCATAAAGTCGCAAGTTGGTAGTTTCAAGACCCCCGACTGCTGAATTGATGTTCTTCTGACCTGTCCAAGCAGGAAAGTGCATCTCAACTTTCCTGGTCCAAGGTTGTTGCATGTCTTCATGAATGGGGCACACCATGCATAATGAGGCAGTCACATCTTGAAGGGCATGATACTTCAAACAAAGCACGTCATCAAGTCAGTAGCCAGGTGATCTTGAAACTACGAACTTGCGACTTATTTCTCATTTCGTGGGAGCGGGTCAAAAATGTGACCTATTCTGATAAAACCTGTTGGAGATAATTACATGAATGGGTTCGGCTCACCAATGTTTTAAGCATTTTTACTACCAAGAAGCAAGAATACATTATTTGGGTGTAAAGGATAATTCTGCACCCCTTATTTCAAAAATATTAAGACTCCTTTGTTAATGGCAAAAATCTTTTTGTGTTCAAAAAATATTGCACCATGTCTAATATAGTTACTATGGTTACTTGTGTTTTTTTCTCCAAACATGTCAACTCTTTCAAATGAACGAATAAAGCCACTCCTACTACAAGATAAAAGTACACTGTACCCTTTTCATTACATTTCACTACCTGGAGAGAATTGATCAAAAATTGAATTCCCTCCTGAGGTTCGTAAAGATCTGTCAATGAGTTGACCAGATCACAAGGATGTCATTATAGCTAGAGGCAGTATACTAGTAACATAAACGGGTCAATGAGTTACATAAAAATGACCATGTGTGGTATTTGGTTCCCAGGAAGTGAGTTTTGCCTGAGGCAATTTGTGGTTAAATGTTGATCCCTCACTACAAGAGTTATTACTGTTGATTTGGTTGAAAAAGGAGGTCATGGTCAAATTTCTCCAGGTAACAAAATGTAATGTGATATTGGCAGAAAAATATCAGCTTATAAATTTCATGTTTTTGACCACCATTGTGTTATAGTGTATTTAACAGTATATTAAAAAAATTATGTACATGAATATTAATCTCCTTAATTATGATAAGCTTACAATGGCATGTATAAAATCACAGCAGGCAGGACTGGGGCAGATTATGACAACTGATTGGGAATGTCTCAAATTTGGGTTACTCCAAACTTTGCTCCAAAATTCGAAGCACAATTTGGCTAAAAAGTATCTTTCCCAGAATGTTTTATTTTGTGGAATCATATTCTGGAAGGTAGGCAGTCATTTCCTCAGGGATAATTCCCTACTTTTTGGTATGGAAAAAATAAGCACTTTTGGAAGTTATGGAAGGAAAAAAACCCTTTTACCTATTGAAATACATGTCTCGTCGACATTGTGATAATACAAACATCTCTTGATAAAGGGCATGGAAAAAATGGGACCAGATTGTTATTGCGAAGGACTGTTATTACGAAGGATCATTATTCCAAAGGTTCATTTCTCCAAAGGGTCATTACTCCATATTTACAACAAGGTTCGTTATTTCAAAGAGTCAATACTCTGAAGGCTTGTTTCTCCTTAGAGTCGTTACTCTGAAATGACCCTTCAGAGTAACAAACCTTGTTGTAATGACCCTTCCGAGCAATGAACCTTCGGAGTAATGATCCTGCGGAATAACAAAACGACAGAATAACGACTCTTTGGAATAACGGTCCTTCAAAATAACTAAATGTAACCAAAAATTAAACCCTTTGTAAAAATATATACTCCTGCATTTCCTATGTTTGTCAGAGGTAAGTGGCATGTTCAAATGAGAGGAGGACACATTATGGCTCTGCTTGGCATTCAGTGACATACACACCAACACTGGTTATTGTGGCCACAAAATCTTGACTGGAATTCTAAAGTTATGACAATATTACAAGCCTAATAATTACAATAGATTATGTGTACAGTGTTATAAAGTAAATACGATCAAGAACACAATGTTCTCGTATAAACATGATGGTTATTTACTCTACTGGCTCTATCTTACAATAAAAATCAATCTAAATACAAAAATAACCAATCGCATGGACAACCGAAGGCCATAGATTTATAGTTCAAAACTAATTGAAAGTTGGCTTGAAAACCATTGGCAAACTTATCGGCACTCAGCAGAGGTAGCCATTATTTGATCCAATATATTACTGGTAGTGCTCAATATTGAGCCCACTTAGCCTTTTCAAAGCATGATCTATACAATACAGGCTGTATCAAAATGTTTTGTACCCATCAGTTTTTGGTATTTATTGACAAGACTGTTCTTCAATATGTAACATTGGATCTTCTTGAAATGCCCATGATTTATAATTTTATGACTTTTCATAACATTCATCTAAAAATAAGGTAGTCTTGTCAATAATTACTGAAACCTGATTGATATCATTTTGATACACCCTGTAGGAGGATGGTACTTTAAGTTGGTAAAAACCAGTTTGTGCACAGGTCGAGCGGCTGATTTAGCATGACAATCAAGGTACAACAAAGGAAAATCACATTTTTTAAAGAATGTTACATCCTATTTCTTTGGTTATTATTTCATGAAAAAAAAATGCTTCAAAATCTACCTCGGGTATAAACAATTGCTAATGCCCTCAATACTATCAATGCACCTCCACCTAATTAATAAGACTATATCTGATTTGTGCAGTACCATCCTATATTGTGTTGTACATACCTCCAAAAGGCTAAATTGAATAATTTCACTCCCTTAGAAATGTTACAATAGATATAATAATCACTGGGTAAAACACACAACACCAGGGTTTTATAATAGTATCAAAATATAAATCGCCAAAACTTCTGCATTACATGTATATAAAACTAGTATAAACACCTTGGTTTAAAGCCTCAAAATACATGACCAAACATACATGACTAAAATGAATATGCAACATTGCCCAACCCTAAAATACATTATATTGCCCATCGCTATACACATACACAATTCAAACCACAGAATGAAACATATTACATATAGCTTTGTATACTGACTATACTGATTTGGAATCAAATTAATAGCACAGAATGCAAGAATGTATAAGTCAAATTCCAGATTCTGTCTTCAACTTGTGCCCCTGGAGCTTTTCTGCTGGCTTGGATTTTAGCGTGGTGTAGGTTTTCGACTGTCAATCACTGCGTTGTTGGTTCTAACCTTGGTAATTCCCTTAACTTTGACTTTACTTTAACATTTCTAAGCCAGATAGGGCTATGTTACAGCAGAGCAGAAAGCATTCATTCCAAATAGAAGAATCAGTTTTACATTAAGATAATGAAAATGCCCCGTACGTTTTAAGTAAAATTGATAAGCTCCATGCACACAGCATGTTGACAAAGTCTCAAATACGCCACTTTATGACATTCTTGTATTCTGGCGACCACATGAATTTATACAATGACAGGATGTTAAACACAGGGTCCAATATTTCTACGACAGTCCAAAATATGAGAGCAAAAATACACAAAATAAACCTCTTCCAAGAGCACATTCTGTGCTCATTATAAGCACATTCTGTGCTCATTATAAGCACATTCTGTGCTCATTGGGGACACATTCTGTGCTCATTGGAGCACATTCTGTGCTCATTATAAGCACATTCTGTGCTCATTATAAGCACATTCTGTGCTCATTGGGGACACATTCTGTGCTCATTGGGGGCACATTCTGTGCTCATTATAAGCACATTCTGTGCTCATAGGAGCACATTCTGTGCTCATTGGAGCACATTCAGTGCTCATTCAAGCACATTCTGTGCTCATTATAAGCACATTCTGTGCTTATTGGAGCACATTCTGTGCTCATTATAAGCACATTCTGTGCTTATTGGAGCACATTCTGTGCTCATTATAAGCACATTCTGCACTCATTCGAACACATTCTATGCTCATTATAAGCACATCCTGAGCTCATTCGAGCACATTCTGTGCCTCATTGGAGCACATTCTGTGCTCATTCAAGCACATTCTGTGCTCATTCTGGTGCATAGTAAGTAAACATTGGAGCTACCTATACAACTGATTTATTTCTGACCATTCCCTGACGGCACAAGTCACCGAAGATGTAGTTTACGTCTGTGTGCACTCGTATTTCTTCGTTTATCCTGCACAGAATTAGCCTAGCACAGAAATCGTCCCTTGAAGGATTATATAGACCACTTGGAATGTGAGGTCATTGCCCGGCAGTATGCGCGACAATTATGGCAATTTCCATTGTTCTTTGCAGTGCGCGCACGCATTGTAGTTTGCTATAAATCACCGCCACATTTCATATAGTACAAGAAAGCCATTGAACAGTGTAGCGGCTCATTCAAGCATATCGATAGACGAGTCCCTCACCTTTTTTGATAAACAGTGATGTCAAGTGGTCTATAGCTTTATTCTATAAGCTGCGTAATTCCTCAATGGAGTCTTTACACTAGTCCAACTCATGAATATCTTACACCACGGATACACTAATTTCCTGGATTTTTTTTTTCATTCAAAATAGGGCAAGCTTATAGATGAGGTGACTTCTGACGTCAATGCCTGGCAGTATGCGCACACATCATCACAATTTCTATTGTTTTTTGCCTGGCAGTATGCGCGTGCATCATATTTTGTTCAGGGCTTGTGTATTTAAAACTCCCACCACATCAGGCTATTGAACAGTGTAGTGGTGGCATGGGGTTCATTCAAGCATATCGATATACCAGTCCCTTGCCTTAGTTGATTAACATTGATGTCAACTCATCTATACCCAAGGCATAGAGTTGTATAGATAGCCCCAACTTTGAACCATTTTGGCAATAGCAGAGATTGAAATTTAATCCAAATCTCAAAAGGTAAGTACATGTACTTAAATTCCCCATAGTTCCAAAACATCTTTTAAAATGTCCAATTAAGTTTTGACAGAGAAGACGGAATTTATGTGTAAATTATTTTGATCTTCGCAGTCTCTAAATAATTAAGCCATACACATCATATACGACGTATGTGACATGATCAAGGGGAATGAGTCAATGAGGTAATTTTCAATTAAAGGTTTTTACATAATTTTCTGGCAGTTTATGAATACTACATTTTGATGCAAACCCCATTAAAATCAGACATCTGGTTACCAAGTTATGAGCAATTTATCAATGGCTGAAAACATATAAAACAAAAGAATTTGAACACTGTTTTTGCCAATATCTCAAAAACAATACTAGTGACATCCGACTAATTCCACTCGATCGTGTCACATATTTCATCCTTTCTTAATTGTTTGTCTTTTGAAAAATATTTCAAAATATTCAATTTAATAAAAAAATTTAAAAAAATGAATGAAAATGAATATATTTCTTGTTATATGTATTCAAAACAGTCTTGGAATTGTTGCAACCGATATCTTATTTTCCCCTCCTTTACATGTTTGTCATCTGAAATAAGATTTCAAGCATCAACATGTGCTGTATTATAGTCTATATCTACCTTGAGTCTCCGGCACTAGCTTTGAAGTTCAGCGTGTTCTGCGTTATCTTAGAGTTACTTTGTGCGTATACATACTTTTACGCACACAATCAATGTGCCACATTAGTACACGCAAGAAACCATGCTAAGCCAATGCAGCAGACGCTGAACTTCAAAGGTGACTGGAGGTAGATATACAGACTGTAATCCAATGCACTTATCATTTGAGGCAATATACTAAGTATTAAAGAATCACACAATGGGTTATTCCATTTAATACCCACACTACCCCTGTGGAAGATTTTGGAAATATCTTCCACAGGGAGGAGTATGAATTTCAAATGGAATTAACACATTAGCAGCTCCATTTGAAACTCTCTCTCCCTCAGGGGAAGATTCAGGTTGAATCCTTCTCAGAGGGGGTATGAAATTAAAATGGAGCTGCATAATGCACCCATTCCATTTGAAATTCATACTCCCCCTATGGCAGATATATGTCCAAAATCTTCCACAGGGGTGGTGTGGATTTTAAATGGAATAGCCCAAACCTGGAAAAAGCAGTGGGCACACTTGTATAAACTATTCAAATGCGTGCACTATCAAATTAAATTGGAGAAACGAGTGAAACATGCATGCAATATATGTGAAGCACAGACTATTACCTTGTATCTCACCCTTCCCCGCTCCTCACGGACCTACCGAAAACATGGCTTTGTCCAACATTGAATGGGGAGGGGAGGGCAGAGATACACCAAAAGACAGCCAAAGTGTGTCAACATTTTATTCAAGGATTGTAGGTACCATGCAGTCATCACTATGGTGTATGCCCAGGAGGTGACCTGGGGACTGCAGCCCAACAGCCAAAAAAAACAACAACATGCAAACTTACCACATTGAGCACTTTTGGGATTGGAGGTTTCTGGGCACACCTCTGATCATTGGAAACTAAACATTACATGCAGGGACTGCCTTTTGAGAAGTGCGAGAGCAATCGCTCTCTGCTGCTCTCCTTAAATCTGATATAGGGGATGGATTTTAGCTCTCCTTAGTTGATCATTCTCTCTTTACATTCTATTGTAAATGCTCTGAACAGCTCTCCTTGAAGGCTCCGGAAGAGCTATTTAATGCTCTTCTGCAAATTCCAAAAGACAGTCCCTGTACATGATTCTTAATGACTAAATCATACAGTGACAATTACAATGAAAGTCAACTGGCCAGGTTTCCCAGTTCACACAAAATCTGGGCTCTAGGTATTCGGTTCAAACCCTGCTATCTATCTATACCCTTGGTCCGATTATAATCATCTGCCCTGGATGGAAACAATAAAAGTGCTAAGCTGATGCGTATACTTATCAGTAAAGGCCACTTTCGCAGTAAAATGAAGACCCAACTTTTATAAGATTACCCTGCTGATCTGAAAGACATGATGCTCTGTAAGTGGCGAGGAGGAGCGCTGGTTTAATGGTATATTGCCATGGTAGTGTCCGTGGTATTATCCTGCCAGCCGTCGTAATAAACAGTAGGAAAATGCCATGCCAAAAAACTGGAAGAGAAACACACATTTAAATGATATATATCGTATTTACTCTATTTAATAAACGCCCCTCCCAAATAAATAACCTTGGTTTATTCTACAAACAATTGATCGAAATACAGAAATTTCAAAGCCATGTCATAGGAGTAAAAGCTTAAAATTGGTGAATGTTCAAAGCACAAAACTGGATGGATAAAATGAATTGTAAACTTAAACTTCCATACAGTTCATTGCCAAGTTATACACCAGGCACAAAAAGAAACTCCTTGCTGTTCAACAATCAGATAACTTTGGATTATTCTGAATACATTTTGTTAATTGGACTTTGATTTCTCATTTGACACCCTGTTCGTGAAATTCAAACAAGAATTGACCAATATATGCGTCTCCAAAGTCTCAAACCCGAAAATCAAAAGTTGCAATTTCAACAATTTTCAATGGGAACGCATCATTGCATTGAACACAAGCACCACGGGCTAATCAATAAAACACAATTGAATCATCAAAATTGCAACCTTTTATTTTTGGGTTTGAGGGTTTGGAGGAGCATTTCTTGGTCAATTCTTGCTCGATTTTTATGAACAGGGTGTCAAATGAGAAAGCAATATTTCAGAATAATCCAATATTATCAGGTTGTTGAACAGCAAGGATGACTACAACTGCAAGTTTCTTTTTGTGCCTGGTGTAGTTCGTATTTTCTGTAGAACTATTTTTGCATGAAAATGTAGTAACAAATGTAATATCGCAGTGATAATGTTCTATATCCTATAGGAGAGCGTGGCCTAGCGGTTAAGGCGTAGGACTGTGAATCCAAGGGTCAAGGGTTCGAATCCCAGGTCCGGCTCTTTGTGTCCTTGAGCAAGGCACTTCACTCTACTTGCTTAGTGCTCGGAGGGCACTTTAAGCTGTCGGTCCCGTGTACATGCATATTTTCTCACATTAATGTAGTGTGCACGTTAAAGAACATCACAGGCTATTCGAAAACAGCAGGGGATCATTCCGGTACTGTTGACTGTACTTCAAAAGTACACTCATCTACTCTAGGTTCCAGAGTAAAAAATAAGTACAGCTTGTCTGTACGCAGTGCGATAATACTCATACATATGAGGGAGGCACTTACAAGGAAGAAGAAGAAGAAGACTGGGAGAAATCATCACAAATGCCTTGATATGGGGATCCACAAAGCTCATTCCAAGGAAATTTGGATGGAAATCTTGTCTCTCCCAGTAAAGCTGAATTTCCCGTTTTTCCCAATGCAACAAAAGATGCTTTAACTCACTGGCTCAAAACCAATCGCTATCGCTCAGCGATGTACATGTAGTATAAATTCAGCTTAAGAAATATATGAAGAGCTTGGTTTCAAACTGCAAGTTTCTTTTTGTGCCTGGTGTAGTTAGTATTTTCATGTGTAGAAGTATTTTTGAATGAAAATGTAGTAACAAATGCAATATCGCAGTGATGATGTTCGGTATCCTATAGAGAAATCATCACAAATGCCTTGATATGGGATCCACAAAGCTCATTCCAAGGAAATTTGGATGGAAATCTTGTCTCTCCAAGTAAAGCTGAATTTATACTCCATCACTAATCAACGAACAATTGGTATTTGGCACAATGAGGAAGTAGCGTTTTTCCCAATGCAACAAAAGATGCTTTAAGGGGGTACTACACCCCTGTGGTAAATTTGTGACCATTTTGCATTTTTCTCAAAAAATAATAAAACACTGGTAACAAAAGTTTTGTATATTATTGGGGCAAGGAATCCAATTACTACACTGAAATTTCAGTGGATCATGACAAGCGGTTAAGTATATATGATAGGAAATGCGGTACATCCTAGCGGTAACATATTTCTTATCATAAATAAGAAACCGCTTGTCTTGGGTCACTGAAATTCCAGTGTAGTAATTGGATTCCTTGCCCCTATATAAATATACATAACTTTTGTTACCACTGTGTTATTAGTTTTTTAGGAAAATGCAAAAATAGACTCAAATTTACCGAGGGGTGTAGTACCCCCTTAAGAAATATATATTGTATTAGTGCTGAGTTTTGAGATATTTTCTCAAAATATCAAAACTACCTTAAGAACCACTGATCCAATACCAGGCTTGTTTGTACCCATTTTAATGCATTTGTCATGCTGATTCCAAATATATTCATGACAATTTATAATTCTGAAATTTTTGAAGTTAAAAAAAAAATTGAAACTTGTCGTCTGCAGTCGACACTAGATGTAGCCCCATCCACAAAAGTGTAAAGGGTTTTGAGCAAATGATCGATACACATGGTTATATACACACAAGTATCTCAACCCCATTAGCTCAGTTGGTAAAGTGCTGGACTTTCATGTTTTCAAAAGCACTCGATAGTATAAGCACATATGCTAACTATGGAGTTTTTACAGCTTCCATTTAAAATCCACACTACCCCTGTGGAAGATTTTGGAAATATCTCAAGTTCCACAGGGGAGTATGCATTTCAAATGGAATGAACACATTAAGCAGCTCTGTTTGAATTTCATTCACCCTCTGAGAAAGATTCAACTTGAATCATCCCCTGAGGGAAAGTGAGTTTCAAATGGAGCTGCTAATGTGTTAATTCCATTCATACTTCATACTCCCTATGTAGAAGATATTTCCAAAATCTTCCACAGGGGGAGTGTGGATTTTGGGGTACCTCAGGGCTCAGTCGTGGGTCCTCTCATATTTACTTTGTACACTAATGGAATAGCCCATTCACAGACTCACCTGAATTATTGATAAAACAATGCCTACAACAGCAATGATAACGGACAATTGTATCGCTGTACCAAATATGACGTTGTAACAGCCCTGTGAATAATCACAAATACATAACAAAATGGTTACAGTTTCTGGCATAGAAGAACGGACAATTGTACCGCTGTACCAAATATGACATCGTAACAGCCCTGTGAATAATCACAAATACATAATAGAATGGTTACAGTTTCTGGCATAGAAGAATGGACAATTGTACCGCTGTGCCAAATACGACATCGTAACAGCCCTGTGAATAATCACAAATACATAATAGAATGGTTACAGTTTCTGGCATAGAAGAACGGACAATTGTACCGCTGTACCAAGTATGACATCGTAACAGCCCTGTGAATAATCACAAATACATAATAGAATGGTTACAGTTTCTGGCATAGAAGAACAGCAGTTGCTAACATTGGGCTATTCCATTTAAAATCCACACAACCCCTGTGGAAGATTTTGGAAATATCTTCCATAGAGGGAGTATGATTTTCAAATGTAATTGGTCAGGGTTAATCATTTTGAAACCCACACTCCCTCTGTGTTATGGCTTTAACTATTACTTCAACAACTGGAGTGAGTATTTCATATGGAAGTTACCCAATTGTCTATTCTATTCTAAACTCATACTCCCTTTGTGGAAGACTTTGGCTAAATCTTCCACAGGGGTAGTGTGGATTTTAGATGGAACAGCCCATTTTGAGAGTGTGCATTGCGTAAACATGGAAGTGGGGTCCTGATAGGCTGATTCAATTGTCTGAAAATCAAAACAACAACCCTAATTGGCCAATTACTTGTCCACGCCTTGGACGGCGCAGAGCAGCGCTCTTGAAAGGAACTCAAAGCTCCATGTATGTCACTCATTAACAGCGCAATTGTGTCAATCTGAGCACGGGACTGCCGTTCTTCTCTGAAACACAGTGTAGTAAGTCTAGACAACCACAGCAGCAACTTCATGCACATGTGATATGATCCGGGCCAGTGAAATGGCAAATCTACTGGCCCTGCAATAAATTTACTGGCCCAGCTTTTTCCATGTTCTTCTGCAAAAAGTGCAAAATAAAGAAGCATGTTGCAATACGACTTATAAGTCAGAGACTACTACCAAACTTAGCATGTGTTACTTGTATGTTAACATTTATTCTGTGCCACTTACGGGGGTACTACACCCCTGTTGTAAATTTGTGACTGCTTTTGCATTTTTCTCAAATTTCAGTGACTCGAGAGAAGCGGTTCAGTATATATGATCGGAAAGGAGGTACATTCTAGCGGTACCTTATTTCTTATCATAAATAAAAAACGCTTGTCTTGGGTCACTGAAATTTCAGTGTAGTAATTGGATTCCTTGCCCCAATAATATACATAACTTTTGTTACCAGTGTGTTATTACAAAAATAGTCACAAATTTACCACAGGGGTGTAGTCAACTAGTATCCCCTATAAGTCGAGCAAACCTTATCATTTTAAACATTTTAATTGTTTTGTACTGAGTGTACTCAATGTAGAGAGTGTAGTCATTAACACAAGTTCAGTCAGTAGTCATTCCTTCATCTAGTTCCAAAAGTTCACAAAGGATCAAGTATGCAGTATTTGCGGTATCATCAGATAGAGCACAAAAGAGCTTGAGTAATACATATAGGCCTACTATTACCATAAAAAGCGACCATTTATTTCAAATTTGATTCCAACTCAAGGATAAGAATAAATAGATGAAAAATCATTAAATAAAAATATAAATTACACACAGGTGGAGCAGAAACTGTGTCCAATTAGGCTAATGAAATTAAATTATTAGTTTCCCGTCACCCGCCATCATAACTTTTTCAATTTGACCAAAACTTCCATTATTTTCATATAAAAGTAAATTATCTGCAAATTGAGATGGAAATAATCAAAATTGAAACTCTCAAAATGTGTGACATCCCTGCTGATCATAATCAGCAGTTTTCTTAGTTGTAGGGGTACAGGATGTGGTAAATAATGAACATTTATTGGATTACCTCATCATGTTTCTAGTGATTACAAAAATTGCAAATTTCTTTTCATTTTAATAAAAACAAATTTGAATCTTTTCTCACTCTGTTGCAAAATGTCTGTAATGATGATCTTAGCATGAGCAGGTCTTTTATCAACAATATAGGTAATAGCCATATAAATGAAACTTTTGACAATAATGAAATTTTCTAAAATAATAAATAATGAAATCATGACCTCATATTTCACTGAAAAAAATGTAACAAAACTAATCATTTCATTTCATTAGCCTTATGTCCATCTCTGATTAAAGATCTATCTTGTCTCTTCTTACATTATCAGGCTCAAAAATCTACTCCCTATTCCAGAAAAATACAGCACTAATTTTTTGGGATTAAAAAAATATTATCAAGTTCTGCCAATTTAATTATATCTAATTCCTAATCCTTTAGTTATTCCTAACCGCAAGAAAAGTCAAATTTTAATATTTGGTCAATTTTTGGAAATAAGGGTCAAAAACATGCATTTTAGGGTGTTTTTCAGTATGCTGTGACAATCAAGCCCAAAGACTTGTACCAAGACTAATTTCAGTTTATGCAGTCTAATTTTTGGAAAAGACATTTTCATTCTGATAACCGATAATTTAATTAAAGAAACACAAAAAAGTGAAAATTATAGCAAAATTTGGGCATATACTCAAGATTTTGAATGCCGTCTTTGAATATGTGACTCGATTGTCAGAAAATATGCTGAAAATGTATGTTGTTGGCTCTTTTTTCAAGAAATTAGTCAATAGTGATTTTTCTCTTTTATTGCCAGTTAGGACTAAGTAAAGCATTAGGATTGAGCTATGTTTCATTTGGCAGAACTGGATAATATTTTTTTAATCCCAAAAATTAGTGCTGTATTTCTCTGGAATAGGGAGTAGTGGCCCGCCGGGTCAGCAATGTTGGAAGTTTACTCGCCCGAGGCAAAATCAACTGGCGTGGGGCCACCGCTTAGATCTGTCCATGGTATTGGGTATTCATAACTGTACCTTCAGTTACGAAGGGTTAAAACTTGAGTGAAATGGACCCCGGGTGTAGATGCTGGCTTCAGGGTTGCCAAACCCGCGATTTGGTAGTCTAATTGGGCGACTTTTGAAGATTTTTCCTGCGACTTTTGACAATTTCCTGTCCCATAGAAACCAATGGTTAAGAGAAAATTTGGGCAACTTTTCAACATTGGCTCCCGCGACTTCCGATAGTTTCACTGCTCCATAGAAGCCAATGGTAAAGAGAAAAATTGGGTGACTTTTCGATTATTTGACCCGCGATTCGGGCCGACTTACCTGGTTGTTTATATTTGTGTACCAATCAATATTCTGTCTGTCCTGGCACATTTGCAGATTGACTATTTTATTATTGGACTCTGTGCAGCAACTCTCCGGTACCCTGACATTGCTTGTTAGGTACCATAAGGACCTGGTGTAGATGAGTGCTGCATCTGTTGCGTTACCCTTAAAACCACAGCATTCAAACTGAAAACAAAGAAATAGATGTACTAAAGTTAATTTTTTATTACTTCCGTGGTCCGAGCTGTGTGCCAAACGTACATGAGCATACACACAGAAGAAATAAACAATCACACTGATTGGTTGATCAACGCACTTGACAACAAGCCGGTTGACCCATTGGTTGTCAGCGCGGCGCGTAGTAGACGACCTTGTCACTTCTACGCGATCGCAATTCACTAGCGCGTACCCAGACCACGGAAGTAATAAAAAATTAACTTTACCATCTGTCCAATAAACTTAGAGTCTCGGTTTTTATTACTTAGTTAACAATACGAGGGGGTATCAAAAAGTTTTTGAAATCACCCAGAAGTGAAAGAGCTATATCAATGAAATTTTGTCATAAACTGTAAGATTGAGAAAATTGAGGCAAGCAGCGTCATTAAGATCCTGCTTTTGAAGGGTTGCAGTGCCTAGAAAATCGATGATGAAATGAAAGTTATCTTCGTTGCTGATTGTGATATGTCACTGTTGCTTTTTGGAAAAGGAATTTTTATTTCATCACAGATTTTCTGGGCACTGTAACCCTTAAAATGGAACTTAATCATGCTACATGCCTCAATTTTCTCCATTTTTGCTGGTTATGCGGTTACATAGGCAGGTACTGACATCTAGCACCTGTAAAAAAAGTAAACATACTTATGCGGCCATTTTTGCACCATAGTGTACACAAGGACCAGTGATTGCACTGACAAAATTTCATTGATATAGCTCTTCTTGGCGATTTCAAAAACTTTTTGATACCCCTCGTATATAATGTTTTCCAAAAAAGTCATGAAAGAAAAGTTGTTAGTGACTTTCAGACCTAAGAATTTTTTGTTCCAAAGATATTTGATAACATTCTAACCACAAATCTATTGAAATTTGAGCAACCTCACGGCGAATTTGAAAATGATCTGTGAAACCTTGCGTGCCTTTTACCAAATACGTAATTGGACGGTTCGATTATTAGTCCTATGGATGTGACAGTCAAATAAGGAAAACCATTTTCGATCAATAGTGCATGAAATTATTGATTGGCTCCAAACAAAGGATTTGAACCGGTGTCCTTCACCGTAGTTATGCAGTGCAGTCCATTCAATTAAATGTTGTCATCAACCTATTTGATCGTAGTCATACGGTACACAGGTGTAATTTAGATGTCGTTTTTAAAACATTGCACATTCTGAGCACCACGTAACGTATGTGCACAGACTATTTGTTCCAGTGGCAGCACCACAGGTCGGGCGGGGTTGGGGGGTCATGGGGGCAAACACCCCCAGTCAGAACTCAGTAAAACCCAAAATTACGAAAATTTCCACTTTTTTCTGCAATTTTGCCCCTGAAATTCAATTTGCCCCTCAATGCCCCCGAAAAAATTCCTGGGCCCCGCCACTGATTTGTTCCACAGTCTGGGGCCTAAAATCATATCATATATTGAACCAATCAGAGATACGACAAGAATAGTCAGTAGGAGAAGATTAAGTTTAAAATTGTTAGGCTAATGAAAGTCGATTCCTTGTTTCCCGTTACCGTACTCCGCTCAAAACCAATTGCTGGCCAAATATTTCATTATTTTGAATAAAATGTTGATTTCTAACAAACTTTAATACCAATTAACAATTGTGGTTTTAAATATATCATACATCTCTTTCTGTTGATTTTCAGGGATTTTCTTTGCAGTAGGAGCATGGTATATGGTTAATTATGAATTAATAATGAATACCTACTCACTTCTCTGTCCCGCACTTTTTGATCTGCTGTGATCTCATCCCGTAAAAAATATTGTGAAACTTTTGATAATAGTTGTACAATCACCTTCATGTGGTTGTATTACATCTGTAAACTACAAACTGTGATTTATCACATGTATACATGGGTTTACACCTGTAACAGATGCAATAATGAAATGGTATGAAATAATGAATAATGAAAAATGAAATGGTCACCTACAGTCATGAAAAATTGTGTAACGGGAAACTAGCAATTGACTTTCATTGGCCTTATGAGAGCTAAAAGCTCTAATTTGATTGGTTACTAAGATGGTCATAATATCCTGTAACTAACCAACGAGGGGCTCTGTTCCGTCTACTCACCCACCACTGAATATAATTCCATGCTGCTGTTAGATCCTCTTCTCCTGGTAAACCATATTGTTCCATAACTCCAATCTCAAGGTTATCTTCTATATAAAATTCAGCCTGAAAATGGAAATGAACATTTCGAAACACTATCGAATTTCGCTCACAAAATATCTTGTTTTGTACAAAAATTTAAAAAAAATAAAAATAGGGATGACAGTCCCATAATCCAAAACTATGGGTAGTGAACACCACCATTAGGCCCAAAAAAAATAATTGTTTGTTTGTCCTCCACAGCTTTGAAAGAGGATGTGCGGGCAGGCAGATTTTTTTTCTTCGGATTTGGCGTATTCCTGGACCTAGCTAGAGCTAAATGCTACAATCATTCATGGTGACTTAAAAAAAAAAACCATTTTGTTTCTTAAATATGCAGTTAAATTTATAATTTGTGTTCATGTCATAGTCTTTTAATGATTTCAAATCCAATGTATTTTGAAGTCACTAAAAATAATAGACTGACATGAACACAAGTTATAACTTTGCATATTGAAGACACAAAATGGTTTTTTTTGGGGGGGGGGGCATTTTTTTTATTTTCAACCATGAAAGATTTTAGTATTTAGCTCTAGCTAGGTCCAGAGATACTCCAAATCTGAAAAAAAAAAATTGAATTTTACTTATTTTTATTTTTAAAAAAAAATAGAAAAAAAAAAATATTGGTCAGGCCTTAATCTGAGGAGCGGGTGGTGGAAGACAAACAAACAACTTTTTTTTTTGGCCTTAAATTAAGGTTTGAATTTCGTCCAATATTTTAAAACTCATAGCAAGAGCAATAAATATTCAAGCGTAGAGCATACAAATTGATCATTATTGTGTTTTGGATCCAATACATGGACTCATACAACTTACCTGAGTGTAGAATGCCAAGGCAACAACACCAGCGATTTAATTCTATCACAAATATGAAAATTAATGCAAGAAAATACTGCAAAAGAGAGAGAAAAAAACCAGCACCAAGTAAATATTGTGGCACAATCGATATACCCAAGTTAGTTCATTATTATGCTTTGAGAATCTGCCATCCTATACTTTATACACATTTTTAAAAACCAATTATTCTGGATATTGGCGACCAATTTCACCTGAACACGGAGGTCTCTGCATCAGCTTGCAGTCCACGATCACCATACATGTAGCGAATAGATATCGTAACACACATTTTTGACCAAAAATCACATTTTTGACCAAAAATCACATTTTTGACCAACATCACATTTTGACCAAAAATCACATTTTTGACCAAAAAACAGATTCTCAAAGCATAATAATGATAAAATTGAATGGATCCTTTTGCACGATACACAAAGATATTGGTCTCGCTGTGAGTTTAAAAGATATCGTGCTCGGCTATCGCCTTGCACAATATCTTTTAAAACTCACAGCTCGACCAATATCTTTGTGTATCATGCTCAATCCATCCAATTTTATATCATCATCAATCAATTAAAGGTAGGCGGTCTGATAATTTTGAGGCCTGTATGTACCAAAATAATCCAATTCCCAAGTTTTGAGGTAAATTGCAATATTACATGTATTTAGGCCAACAAAAAAAACAAGTTTGTTTCATGTAGCGCGTATAACGCTTTTTTGACGGCTTATTTTGCACATTATTTGAAGACAATTTTTTTCACTATTTGAAGAAAAAAAAACAATTTCGCATTTGACTTTTTTGACCTGCTGCAAGAAACAACATGTTTCTTTTGGCCTTATAAGTAACAAGAAATGTCTTTAAAAAGACAACGCCATGGATGAAGATCACGTTTCATAATTTTACAATGTGTTTCACACACAATGGTCCATAGAATGGTGTGTGGTATTACCCACTGACCTGAACTGAAAATGGAACATTCAGGCCAAGTGTTTGAATAGTTGGTATATGGTTACAGTATTTGATTTACCTGGATTAGCATTGCAAAATGCTACTCACAATTTTGGAATTGCTACTCAAATCTGAAAGTGAGTAGTGATTCTGGAATTCTTGGTTTTGGTAAACCTATATAACTATGAGTTTAAAAATTGTAAATATTTCATGTAAGTCTAGATTACCAAAGATGAATAGAAAGTTATGACATTGTAAACAACATGGTGCTTGAACAAATCTCACCTAATAATATAGAAGCTAAAAGATAAAATTTAATTAAATGAGAATAGCTTGTCGATAGTACTTTTAAAAGTCAGAGTATTTTTAATTCAATGCACATAGTACAAAGCAGTATTCAGACTTTTTATTGTATGCGTACAATATTGTATGCAACATATCTACGTTGTTTAATCTATTGCCATTCTATTTCCAGTAATATTTAAGTTCTAACGAATGTTTGATGACGTAAAATCGATAATATATTTCTACTAGATATTACATGTAACATATTATCGATTTTTCGATTCAAACATTCATTAGAACTTAAACATTACTGGAAATAGAATGGCAATAGATTAAATAACGTAGATATGTTGCATACAATATTGTACGTACAATACTCGGAGTCTGTGGAGCGCTTTAGACTATGCCATAGTTGATTTTTGATGAATGAATTTATGTTATATAATCATTATGAACGCATTCAGTTGAACTCCATATTATACTGATATTATTTTATTACATCAAAATACTAGTAAATGGTTATGAAAAAGTTTATTAATAGTAAAGTATAGGCCTATACATATACGTCTACAGGCTTATTGAATGCTACATATTAGAATGGCACTTCAATACTGAACAGTTCTAATTTTAGAATCTACCAGTTTAATAATCACAAAAGCCCAAGTTAAAAATCGACTATGTACATTGATTTTTTAACAGGACTTTGACCGGGGACTTCGTCCCTAACACACACTGTCAATCATACTTGTTTATCAATCCAATTTAACCGCAAACGCAAAGCCTGTACGTACAAGACGCGCTCATGCTCCTAGTACACAAATAGTTGTGTACAGTGTAGATATCAATGGTAAATAACGGCACGTGCCCAGAGGATTTAAACCAGAACGAGATCTAGGCGACCAATCACAAGCCAGATCCATTTAAAGATGCATTACATCATGGCCAATTTTAGTAGGCCAGAAACCGACAATCTCATCCATATACAACCGTGTTAAACTTGTTAACCGCAATCGAAAGTAAGTAGTCCACTTGGGAAGCCAACAAACAGAGGGAGTACGGTGACTAAAAAGATCAGATGTGAAAATCTATCAATTGTGCACAAATTAATTAAATCAGAGTTTTAAGAGTATGCACAATGGGCAAGTGGACTACGGAGAAGTCTAACATGTATGATCAATTTTAGCTGTGTAGTAAGGTAAAAATAATCTATTTCTCTATTTTTGTTCAGTGATTGGCTGAAAGTGAATGTATGTGACACAATCTGGTCCATGGAGACCAAAGGAGGCATTTTTGAAAATTGAGTTATTATAATTATTTAAAACTTACACCAACATTGACCTAGTAGGCCTATCATATATAATTATACTGAAAAGACCAAAGGTCTGGCATACTTGGTTCTAAAGTTCTTAAGTTTTGTGATGTCTAATTTCTTATGTATTCTGTTGTTTTTAACTCCATATTTTTGCCTTTATATTCAATTTCAAATTTGCTGCCTTTGGCCTCCATGGACCAGATTGTGTCACATACTATGTTTCATGTTTATATCCAGGGCTGGAAATCTGGGCTTGCAACTCTTAAAAAGTGACAAGCCCAACAGAAATTTTACAAAAATAAACTTTCAAATTAACATTTAACATTGAAACGATACATACACACTGTTTTTCCACAGGAGATTTATCTTTAACAAATAACTGAATTGTATTCTTTTGATTTGAAAGAATTACATTTTCATTATTGTCATAACAACAAGCTTCCTCTATAGACGAATCCAAATCCACACATTCCTACACCTGACTAGCAGCCTTTAGTTGGGTAGCCGTCGGCTACAATGCGCCTAAAATGTGAAATGATTCGGCCTTGGCAGAAATTTTAAACTGCATTCCATCACCCGTTTCACACCTTCCGCGAAAACACAGGTACAAAAGAATGATTAAAGTTTACAACACAATAGGCCCTCCCTTCGGCAAAACACATAGCCTCGGTTCGAGGCTTCTGGGGATGGTGATTTTTTTTTTCCTTTTTTTTTTTGCTTCTCGATTTATTTTTTAGTCATGTGTCTTCATATCCTGTCCACCCACCTCTGATCTGTACATGATAATATCAGAGTCTAGAGGGCAACAAGAAAGAATTAGAAGGAGCCTATAATACACTGAGAACTTTACAGTGTTGTGAGTAAGACATAAAAACTGATTGGAATCAGCAATTTTCTCTGGTTATTTCTCAGAACCATGACAACTAAGAGAGGTAGTAAATCTCAACTTTGGTTACATATGGGAAAAATAAAAAATGAAACAAAAATGAAACAAAAATCACATGAGTTTCCTTGTCTGGTGCACTGTTCACCTCTCTTCCTTGTTGTTCTTGACATAGATATCAAACTTTTATTTTTGGAAAAAATTTAACAAAAATCACATGATTTTACCACAGTTTCCTTCTCTGCTCAAGTGCTCACCAATCATGCTGTTCATCTTTCTTCCTTGTTGTTGTAGATATCAAAAGTTTTGGATAACCCACAGAATTAAAACCAGCTAGAGAACCAGGACTCGACCGCCATCTTGATACAGGCATGGAGCAAAAATTGGGGGTATTCGGTTTCCCTCGGAATGCACTCGAGGCATTTGTTGTCATGCAAGCGCGACATGGATGATGGGCGCATTTGAGAGACGACTTGACGCGACCTGTACGCTGAAAGTACCAAGATGCTTCAGTTGAGACGCAGAATTGTTTTCGTTTGTCTCCGCGCACCGTCGGCAAGGACCCGAATACCCCCAATTTTCTCCCCATAGCTGACGGCTCGATTGCACGTGGCGGTATGGGGAGTCCCGGTTCTCCTTCTCTAATTCTGTGGGATAACCATATTTGGATAATGAAGTTTTATGCATAATCAACAGGTGTCAAATACCAATTTGTCATAATCACCACATTTTATTTAGGAAAACATGAATACTTTACTGCCTTCCCAAGAAAAAATGCAGTATATGCTTTGTAAATAGCAGATGATACTGCCTTCTACTTTGGAAGCAGAATGATTACAAATATTTACCATATTGTCTGTACTAAATGTTCAACCTCTAATAAATGCCCCCTCCCCCCTTAAAAAAATGTCATGCCATATCGTGCGAGTATGTGCGTGTATTTATAAGCTTAAACCAACATGCAATCATGTCAGTGATGATCGCTAAATTGCATGGACAAACAACGACTGTCCAGAATCTGTTCCTGCGGGGGGCTAAGAGGGGCTTTCAGAGTTATGTGGGGAACTGCTATACCCCATGATAAAGTCTAAAGAGACCAGTGGAATGCTAGACATATATGCACAATCCTATCAGGTATTTACAAAAAATCAAAACATGTTTTCAGATGTGAAAATTTCAAAGAAAAAATTTAGTAAAATCATGGGAAAAAACCTGTTGAATTCTGCACGGTCTTGAAAATGATTTTTTAGCAATAGATAAAATGACATCATAGAGGTATTTAATTGTATCCAAAAGGTGTAGAAACATTACAAATGAAGTAAAACATGCAATTCAAGATAGAAATGGAACTTAAATTTATCAAAAACGGTAAAAACTGAAAAAGTTGATTTAAATCAGTGATTAAAAAAAAAAATCATTGATTTAAAATTAAAATTGTGCAACCCTGATTATCTTACCCCGCCCAGCAACATTTTGTTCTCGTATTTGGCTCCACAGCAACCGACGAACGCCACCACCACAACTGCAATTCCAGCGACCATAAGTATGTAGCCAGCGTATATAAATTTACCATTACCCATCAATACTGCTACGTGTGTGCTGACGGGGAAAATGACGATGAACAGACCCAATGCTAAGGCCATAATCCCACTCACCTATGGATAAAACACAATAAAGCCACAAATTATGAATGCTCTTTTAAATGAATTTGGTTAATTTGGTCAAACATGCTTATTGGCACATCATAATACTAATTATAGAGAGTTTGTCCGTCTGTCCGCGCGCTGTCGCGAACGCGCAGAGCTATCGCGTGCTCACAGAGCGATATCGCGGAGTCAACGGGCGTATGTGCGGAGTACCGACGGCCGGGCACAGTGTCGGTCTCGGAAAGCATTACAGAGTGCATGTGACTAACAGGTGCGCTACAAAAAGTGTTGTTCAAGTTGGGTCTTGATCACTGAGTGACGTAGGCATATATATCATATAGTAGTTTAAAAGGTCAGGGCAGGTATATGGGTAACGGCCATTAGAGATAGACCTATTACGAGAGCCACCCAACCCGAGAACCGCAAAATCTAGTTTGCTATGTTTACACATGTATGTCCCAACTTACACTTAACCCCCATGAGCACTACCTGCTGATCTAACATTGCCTCAGATTGGTCAAATACATGATATCTTCACTTTTCACCAATCAGAATAGAGCTTTGCAAATAATTCACCCCAATTTTTTTTGCATAGTGAAATTATTCTAACAATGTTGCTGATTGGCCCAATTGATAATGAAAACTTCTTTTTGGCCAATCGACAGGTACATGTAGTTCTCATGGGGTTAAATGGAATCAGCCAAATTTGTTGTGTTTGTAGGACAATACAACAATTCTGAATTAATGTCTTAATTTGTCATCCACATCACATACTGTTGTATCTCAAAAGGCTGCCTTGTGTGATTGCTAAGTTAATTTTCCAGTGTATCTTATCGCAATTGTTTGGCAATAATCAAACAAATCACACAAGGCAGCTTTTTGTGAATTTTAAAAAGTTAATTTTGATGCCTTATATGGTCAATATCTCGAAAAACAAGGCCAATATCCAAAAATAAAAAAAGTTTCTGGAATGGAGTCTTAATCCAGAGAATCTCTGGTTTTAAGTACCAAAATCTGAAAATATGTGACATTTTACCCCTAGAAACATTTAAGTAATCAAGAATTTTGGCTGTTTTCACCCCTAAATATTTTTTTCACACGCGTGTCCGCCAAATGTAAGTCAATGCTTGAATGCTGTCTTAATCTAAAGAAAACAACAAAACAAATGTTTTGGAAAGAATGTTTTCTTGTTATGATGTACCAAAAATGATCTCTTTGTAATTGTTTTACAGCAAACATGTTATTTAAGATTCCTTGATGTCTTGCCTTTAAAAAAATATTTTACAGCCTGTCTCAAAACAAATTGTGCAAGTGAAAATCGCCCTCTCTGGTAATTAGAAAATACCGTTGTGACATAATGCTTACATCAACGTCAAGGGCGTAATCTTAGCTCTCAAATGCTGTTTGTTCTGTTCAATTTGCTTGTTTTAATCTCGAGATATGTTTAGTTAAAGACGAAAGGGTCAAATCACAATTGTGCCACTTTTACTAGGGAAGAGGGCTTTACATGTAACAGTGATAGGATCAAGTTTATCAAGAGTTCCTTCGTGAAATCAAAAGAATGCATCAATTACACAATACAAACATTTTTTGACTGTTTTTACTGTTTTATCATGATGCAGGAATGATGATTCTCTTTTTCCACTTAAAAGAGATTAAAAGATAAATACATATTTCACATTCTGCTGTAAAAGTTAAATACATGTGCATGTCAATGATTTTATCATGGTAAATACTGTTCTCTTAGTCACTTTTAAAAGACATACATGTAGACAAACAAATATTGCGCACTTATACATGTTATAGGTTAATGAACTTGTTGGGACAGATATTAGACAAAATAATGCATGCGTGCTGATGTTGATGCTTCTATAATGCATGTGCCCCGAAAGGGTTCACAAGTGCATAGATGCATCAACATCAGCTATCATTGATTTATGTGTACAGCTCTATTCTCTAGTAAAAGTGGCACAATTGTGATTGTACCCTTTCATTGTAAACATATCTCGAAATTGGAACTAGCAAATTGAAGAGAACAAACGGCATTTGAGAGCTAAGATTATGCCCGTGACGATGATGTAAGCATTATGTCACACGGTATTTTCTAATTGCCAAAGAGGGGGCACTTTGCACTTGCACAATTTTTTTTTGAGACAGGCTGTATATGTCTTGCATGAATAATTACAAAGTTATGGCACTTTTACTACATATGCATGGCTGAGACCCGGCCCCCAACTCAACACAAAAGTTGGTAACCATGAGAGTTTATAGCGCAGTAGCGAGGACTGCGAAAATTGGCACAATAGGGGATATTTAATTTGACTGTGAAATCAGTAAAATAGGGGGGTAAATTTTATGAAAAATCATTTCAAACGAGGTGTTTGAAAGATTTGGTAACCCACATGGTTACCAACTTATGTGTTGAGTTTTTTGTTTTGTTTTTTTACTTTTTAAGCTATAAATATCGTTTGGAACTTTTTTTTTTTTTTTTTTTAATTTATTTATTTTTTTAAATTTCATTTTTTTTTTAAAAAAAAAATAAATAAAAAAAGTTAGGGTCGGGCCTAATTTTAGGGTAGGTCGGGTTACGCCAATCAAACAATTTTTTTTAGGCCTTATTAAACATATAACCAGAAAACCATCTGGACAGTCATTACTAACATAATTTCATACTTTTGTACATAGACTAACAAAATTAGAATCATGTTATGGCTTTAAAAATATACTGGCAAAAATACCACTTAGCTTTACTACTCCTACATTGTATACTCAGTAAAATACAGCACTATTGTCTGTCCAATTAACTTAGACACCCAGTTTTTATTACTTATTTGAAAAAATATCCACTTTCAAAGAAAGTCATTAAAGAAAAGTGTTAACATTCGCTGAGACCTAACGGGATTTTTGTGTTTCCAAAGCATTGAGTGAGAGTTTACCAGAAATTCTATTGAAATTGGAAAGTTTTTCTCAACACTTTAAAAATATCCGGTAGAAGTTGGGTACCATTATTTTGGAAGGTCTCATTAGGCCAAAAAAAAATTGTTTGTTTGTCCTCCACAGCTTTGAAAGAGGACGTGCGGGCGGGCGGATTTTTTTTTTTTAAAATTTTTTTTTTCCGGATTTGGCGTATTTCTGGACCTTGCTAGAGCTAAATGCTACAATCATTTATGGTGACTTAAAAAAAAAAAACATTTTGTTTCTTTAATATGCAGTTAAAGTTATAATTTGTGTTCATGTCATAGTCTTTTAATGATTTGGTGGACTTTTTTAATTTTCAACCATGAAAGAGGTCCAGAGATACTCCAAATCTGGAAAAAAAATTGAATTTTACTTATTTTTGTAAAAAAAAAAAAAAATTGAAAAAAAAATATTGGTCAGGCCTTCATCTGAGGAGTGGGCGGTGGAGGACAAACAAACAACTTTTTTTTTTTTTTGGCCTTATACAGATTTGTAGGTATGGTGATTTGGGATAGTGAGTGGATGAATAGTAAATTAATTATACTCCTCACCAAAACATTTTATAAAAATGAAAAATATAATTCAGTTCATAAAATGCAGACAGTGTTTCTAATTGGCATATTTATTCTTAGTGTATTAACTCAGTGATCCCAGCTGTCCCTCAACCAATTACAACCATTCGGCGCGGTATTTGAATCTCCTTCTGTGCATGCTTTTGGCTTGGCCCAATTCTAAGAAAATACAAATTGTATGCCCTGTGAATGTTCTGATGTTATTGGTGAGGAGTATAATTCACAATACACCCCAGACGCATGGTAACTTGCAGTATCATTTGTTATAATGCGCCAACTGTGACATCTTATAGAGGTTGTGCATGAAATTATTGATTGGCTCCAAACAAAGGATTTGAACCGGTGTCCTTCACCGAAATCATGGCACAGTGCAGTCCATTCAATCAAATATTGTCATCAACCTATTTGATCGTAGTGTATTTGTTATGCGTGTGAGACGACCTCTCGCAGTAGATTGCAAACATGCTTTTGTTGAATGCATTTGAGTAGACCGCCATTATTGTGAATTAGTAAAAGGATCAAAGAAAAAAGGGTGGAATCACTGATCAATATGCATGATTACAATGTTCAAACACCCTTACTGTAAATAGATTATCCCATCAAAAGTTTCAAGTCATTAGGAATATTCGGCTGGACCCAGATATCTTGCTGTAAATTGGTCAAAATTGAATAAAAATAGACAAGGAAGAATATTTTTTCATCGCTTTACTAATAATTTATTTCTGTTAGGTCTGACCGTGTTTAGCAACTTTTCTTTCATGACTTTTTGCCAAAGTGAAAACTTTTCGAAATATATCCTAAAAACCGGGTGTCTAAGTTATTTGGACAGACAGTAATTTTAAATGCAGCACACACTGAAAATGGTCATGCTACAAACAATGTAAATCAACATGCCCAATTTCACCACTAAGTCAAAATTGTGATTTATCATTCATACATGTATGACAATTAGTGGTCGATGATGTCATAATGTACCCTTTTTTGGTATTTAATACTTGAAATTGATCACCTACAAATCCTTGATCAATCGTTACATTATTCAAAAGGTTTACAGAAAGTTTTCAGTACCAAAACTTTCTTCAAAATGTTCCAAGTTTTACTTACCAAAAACAACAAATTGAATGTAAACATCATGTTTTTGGCACATCGGCCCGTGCAACTTAAGTCTTCCTCCATTTTATCCGGCATGATGACTGCTGTCTGTCTGCCTGTCAGGTGTTTATGTGTCTTAGTGTGTAGATATTAATAAATATGTGAATCAGTTTCCTGAGTTCTCTGTGCGTCCTTTTGCGTTGTCAAGCAATATTAGGTAGACTGGCGAGCCCTGTGGAAAACAAGCAAGGAATTGTGGGGGAAATGTTAAATATTTGGCATAAAAATACTAATACATAATGTATAGATACATGTAAGAGTAGTAAGCCCTGTGTATAGCAACCAAAACCGAATATTGGGGAAATGAGTTGTATTCAGTTTTAAGTTCCACCCACAAGGCATTTATAGCAATAAAATGAAACAAACCACACAGAAAATGGCAAGACTGTTCTTTAAAACCAGACTATAAATATCTATTAAGTCCCGAAACTTGTGGAATGCATAAACTTGCACACTCATACTGTTACCCTGTATAGGCAATAGACATAAACATGGAATTATAATTAGCATTCATGCACCTAGTAGGAAGGAGAATTACCTGTGACTACATGTAAGGTTATAAAATAAACCACATTTTAATCAATCCAATGACAAAACAAAAAACAAACTTACCTTAGTTTAATCAAAAATTACTCCACTAATAAGTAATGTCACCATTTTACAAATTACAAAACTCCCATAGATCTTAAAATATTCCTTAAATGAAGTTATAAGTTCAGGAACACCACAATCCAGACATAACTACGCGGAAGTACATCCCATAGAGAAGTGTGCATACATGTATCAGTATGTTCTTCTTGAGTGTTGTGGCCCGTAACTACATTTCCTCTTCCTCGCTAATTAGTAAGGAAGAGGCTTATTAATTTAATTGGGTTCAAAAATACTTGCAGTGTAGTGTAGGCCTAAATCATTACACAATTTAAACAGCACTGGCTACTACTATACAAATCTATAAAAAAATAAAAGTAATTATAAAGCAATAAACTTGATATGAATTTGTGGAGAATTTGGTTTAAGTTACAATATGATAAGGCCAAAAAAACTTATTTGGTTGCCCTTCCAAGACAAAAATTTGGAGGGTTGGTTTCAAGCCCGGGGTCACTCGCTTACCAAAGTGGTATGCATGCTCGTCCCAGCACTTAAAAAATAGACCCTAAATGGCGTAATCAGTGTGGACAAATTTCACCCCTTATTGGCGTAAGGCTCTGAAAATCTTACCCCTAAAATATGGTATAATTCGGCGTAAGAAGCTAAAATGGACCCCTAAATGGCGTAAAGTCTAAAACAAATCAATTGAAATTGAAAAAAGATACCCTAAACGTCGAAACTTTACCTGAAAAGCACCCTTTTTTCTGAAAACGTTGACGCCGCCACAAGGCCAAAAATGGACCCTTTTTTGACGTTTTTGGGGACGAGCATGCGTATCACTTTGGTATATAAGTGTGACCCCTGGGGTTTCAAGTTGATTTTTTTTTTCGGGGGCTCTTCCTCCATTATCCTCCGTTTTGAAAAAGCTAGTTATTGACAAATGCTTCATCAATTATTTTAATGGTAAAAAATTGTTTGTGTTTGAACTGAATTTATATGGAAATACTTCTTGTTTTTTTAAATCAAATATATGCATTTATCATTTAGGAGTGAATAACAAATATAAAATGTCCTTGATAATGTCCAAATTAAAGGTTTCTTCTAAAAAGGTTTTCTAAAGATTTCTCATTTTTTTGGTTGTTGCTGAGGGCAACCAAACTTTTTGAGGGGGGCTAACAAATACCGTAAAACCCTGTCTACAAGCATATAGTGTGCTTCTGATGAAAGCTACATTAATCCAGTCGCCATTATGGAGTTTGAGCAAATAAATTACGGATCCAAGCATATACAAACAAGTATTATTTTAAGACCGATCAATTGTATTGGTATATTACCGCTTGCTTCGAATTAATTAAGCTTTTATAAAAAACACTATATATGCTTGTAGACGGGTTTTACGGTATATGGTAAAGAAATTATAATTGAGAAATTTTAACAAGTGAATGATCTAGAATGATTTGGTACATTTTGGGGGGATAATTGTTAAATTTTTTGCTAGATTTATTTTTGTTTTGTTTTTAGTACAGTCAGGAACGTAGCAAGAGCTTCGGAGCCCCATGGACAAGGAGCAGTGCTGGGCCCTTTTAACATCTCCTTTATCAGCCCTATCCTAACAAACTTCGTTTTCACTTTTGCTCGGGGCCAAAACCCTCTGGGCCAATAGACTTCGTCCATCCTGTCCTCCCGCTTACTACGTCCCTGCGTACATTGCGCACTTACAATAAATAATGCAATTGACTTGAGTTTGATTTTCTAACTATTTACTAATATGCACCGAATGCAAGTAAGGTAATTCAATAACAGGAATTTGTAAAACGCAAATGCCGTCAAAACTATCCCTAGCCGAACAATACTGGTTTGATTAAGGGGGTACTACACCCCTGTGTTAAATTTGTGACTATTATTGCATTTTTCTCAAAAAATAATAACACACTGGTAACACAAGTTTTGTATATTATTGGGGCAAGGAATCCAATTACTACACTGAAATTTCAGTGACTCAAGACAAGCGGTTCAGTATATATGATAGGAAGCGAGGTACATCCTAGCGGTACCTTATTTCTTATTAAATAACTAACCGCTTGTCTTGGGTCACTGAAATTCCAGTGCAGTAATTGGATTCCTTGCCCCTATAATATATCTAACTAACTATCAAAATTTGACCCTCCAAGTCGATATTTTTTAATTTCGGGTACCCGGGCAAGGTATTTCCTGCCCGGTTAATGTAATCTCGGGCGGGTACTCACGCATACCAAGGTATTGGATTGCAAATTTGGCTATTTATTCACATTTACGCTGAAAATGCTCTCGTTTTTTTCACAAAGCAGCATAAAGGGGGCGATATTTGATATTATCATGTAATTTTAAGGGGGTACTAACACCCCTGGCCAATTTTGTGCCTATTTTTGCATTTTTCTCAAAAAATATAGCTCATTGGTGACAAGTAATATACTGCGCCAATAAAATATCCTTACACTTGGAAAAATAATCACAATTCCCAAACTGAACAATATTGGGTAAATTTGTTTTTTAATAGATGCACTAGCTAATCCTGCACATTATGACACCACATTGAATCCAATGTGACTTCAAGAAGCAAAGTTACAAGCATTTGATTAGACGAAGGTCCAGTTTCGAAAGTGACAAACTGGCCTATTTACTTTTTTACATATATATGTTGTATTCTGGCACCAAGGAATATTTTAACTGTATTTGGAAATTAGTTTCTGACTGTTTTCAGCTAGTAAATGGACTCCGTATTTTCTTCATCGTGTCTACAGTGATCCCGTAAGCCTCATCCATGTTGAATTCGTTTACCTGCATATACTATAGTACTTGTTTAATAGCTGCCTTTTTATCGTTTTTCGTCATGTGTCGTATCAGCATAGAACGCGATTCACTTCTGAACATTCGCAAAGGTGTGATAAACTCTCATCCAAAACTTGATCGTTCAATTTGGAGTACCCTTTGCGACTTGAAAATCGCTAAGAAAACCACCCGTGGATGTCGCGGTGGGAAACAAGCAGCGTAAAATCAATGTGCTTGTGACTAATCGTCCGTTAACTGTGAACTCTGATGCTGCAGTCAAGTCAAATGAAAAGCTGCCAAAGCCTAATTTGGTGAAAACTAAATATGCGTCTAAGAATAACAGTTCCCAATGTAAAGTTGGCACTTGGAATGCACAATCCATCAGCAAGAAAACCGCCGTGATTACCGATTTTGTCATTGGTAATGATCTTGATGTGCTGATGATCACGGAAACATGGCTTACAGGTGACTTAACGCGATAGTTTTAAAATTGCCGACCTTAAGAACACTTTACCTGACTATGAGTTTATCCACACGCCACGGATTGGGAAAAGAGGTGGTGGGGTATCTGTTCTGCTACGCAAGGGATTTAAAGCCATCCAACATGCTTCACCATCGTTTGCTTCCTTTGAACAGTTGGACCTCGCAATTTCATGCGGATCGTCTTCAGTCAGGATCGTTACCATTTATCGGCCACCCAAATCGTGCAACAAAGAAACAACTGCAACTTTTATTTCGGAGTTCTCAACACTTCTTGAGATTACATTGGCTGATGCACAACCGGTTGTTTTTCTTGGGGATTTTAACTTCCACATGGAGGACATGTCTGATCGTGATGCCTCAATTTTCCGCGATCTCCTTGAATCTTCTGACCTTCAACAGCACGTTGATCAACCAACGATCGTAAAGGTCATACCTTAGATTTAGTTGTTTCATCAAAGTCAGACAATCTCGTTTCTAGTGTCAGAGTTCATAACCACCTTCCTTCTGATCACTACGCAGTCACGTGCATTGCTGATGTTTCTCGTCCTGCAATCTCTAAACACTGTTTCAAAGTGCGTGATTTTAAGAACATTGACTTTGAGCAAATGAAACAAGACATCTGTGCCTCTGCGCTTTGTACATCGCCGGAACCGAGTGTCAGTGCTTTAGCGCTTCAGCATGATACCACTCTTCGTGAGATCCTTGATAAACACGCGCCAGAGGTGACAAGATGCGTTACCAATCGCCCAAATGCTCCCTGGTTCAACGACGAGCTGCGTGAGGCCAAACGTAAACGTCGCCAATGTGAGAGAGCATGGATCAAATCTGGTCTTGAGGTGCACAGACAGATTTACCGCAATGAATGTAACACTTACTATCGTCTCCTGCTGGCTGCCAAACGTAATTATCACAGAGAGCAGATCAGTGGACGTAACCAACAGCAGCTTTTTAAAGTCGTTGACACCATCACTAATGGCAAATCAGAGCCAACTCTTCCTGAACATGATAATGGCAAAGATCTCGCTGACAAATTTGCTGACTATTTCACGTCGAAAGTCACAAACATCGAGAATCAGCTTAACCAATCGCCAAACAACCCTGTATATGCTCAAGTGTCTGAGTCATGTCATACACAGTATGTGACATTCCAGCCTGTCACAGAGGAAGAAGTTCGTAAAGTGATATCCGAATCTCCGACTAAGACTTGCAATTTGGATCCCATCCCCACGTGGCTTTTAAAGCAAGAATTACTCGAGGTGTTGCTTCCCGCTATTACAAGACTCGTGAACGCTTCGCCGCCCAGGGTCAGTTTCCTGCTTCATTTAAGAAAGCATGTGTGATTCCACTCATCAAGAAACCCAATGCAGACCGTAACGATCTCAAAAACTATCGTCCTATATCGAACTTGAGCTTTATCTCAAAGGTCACTGAGAGAGTTGTCGCGTCTGCACTTCAAAATTACCTGGAAACTAATGGACTGTATGCAAGTAGGCAATCGGCCTACCGTAGGTGTCATAGTACCGAAACTGCCCTTGTAAGAGTTCACAATGATCTG
Organism: Amphiura filiformis; assembly: GCF_039555335.1. NCBI lineage: Eukaryota > Metazoa > Echinodermata > Ophiuroidea > Amphilepidida > Amphiuridae > Amphiura > Amphiura filiformis. The sequence goes on along the minus strand of NC_092640.1, from coordinate 41,325,373 downwards.
CTGAGAGCTCTTGATGAAGGGAAAGAAGGTATTCTTGTCCTGCTTGACTTTTCGAGCGCCTTTGATGTCATCAACCATCAGAAATTTCTTAATCGGCTCACCCGAAGGTATGGTATCGGCGGAAGAGTGCACGACTGGTTTGCATCGTATATATCTGGGCGACGCAAGAAGTTATAATCGGCAATCAAGTCTCGGAACTGCAGCAGTTACATCAAGGTGTTCCTCAAGGCTCGGTAGTTGGCCCACTCTGCTTTGCTATGTACGCCGGGCCTTTGCAGGACATTATCAACATGCACGGACTTGAATGTATGAAATACACTGATGATACCCAGATATACATTGTGTCCAAAACGTCTGAAAGATCAACAAAGCTTTCACAGCTGGAACAGTGCATAAGAGACATCAAAGCGTGGACAGTTAAAAATAGACTCCTGCTGAATGATGAAAAAACCGAAGTTATGCACATCTCGTCAAGATTTCGGCAATCATCTACTCTCTCGCAAGTCACAATCGCTTCTGCTTCTGTAAACACCGTCTCAAACGCCAGGAACCTTGGAGTTTTTATGGATGACTCTCTTCAAATGACAAAGCATGTTAACAACATTTGCCGTGTTGCATCCATGTCGACACGGAAAATCGGTCAAATACGCGATTATCTCGACCAATGTGCTGCAGAAAGACTTGTCCACGCATTTATCACCTCGCGTCTGGACAACTGTAACAGTTTGTTATTCGGCCTTCCAGATTCGCGAGATCTGTAAGCTGCAGCGTATGCACACAGAATATGGCCGCCAGACTTGTTACCAGGAAGAGAAAGTACGATCACATAACCCCAATCCTAGACTCATTGCACTGGCTTCCTGTAAAGAAGCGTGTCATTTACAAATGCCTTTTACTTACATATAAGGCACTTCACGGTCTTGCACCATTTTACATAAATGAACTTATTCAACCGCATATTCCAAGCCGCAATGGTCTTCGATCTGCAGATCAAAACCTTCTCTGTGTCCCGCGATATGCCACCATTTCTTACGGACTTCGGTCTTTTGCTGTCGCGGCCCCGAGATTGTGGAATCAATTGCCCTTGAACATTAAGAATGCTGCCACCATCTCGCAGTTCAAGGGCCTACTCAAGACTCATCTGTTCAGGTTAACCATCACGGACTGGCTGGTTTAATTCATTGTTTGCTGGACTCACGCTGTTCTCTGATATGTCTATTTTGGTTTATTGTGTAATTTACTTATCTTGCTTATCACTTATGTATAATATGCCTGCCTTTTTGTGGTAGGCCTGTGTCTTTATGTGGTTGCCATTATGATCTGTCTTTTACTTTTGTATATATATTTTGCTTGCCAATATTGTTATCATTGTTGTAGCTTAAGATAGTACTTTTAAGATATTTTATATTTGTAGTTTAGTATATCATTGTAAGGCGCCTTGAGGTCAGTTCTGGCATAAGGCGCCCCATAAATGCGTTTTTATTATTATTATTATTATTATTCAAAACTCCACAGACTAGACATCTGGTTTGAGAGGGGTGAATGGCTAATTTATGCGTTTGGCTTTAATTTAAAACAAAAGGAACAAAAGAAAACTGAAACAAAAGAGCTGACAAATAAAATGAAAGTTATGAAAAGTACAGAGAAGTAAAAACTGAAATAAAAACTGCTTTAAATAACGCTTCATTGAAGAAACTGTGTTGTCTCTTTGTTTTGCTTGTTGGAATCTTTTTGCGCCTTGTATCGGCCAGTTTGTCACTTTTAAAACTGGACCATCGTCTATTCAATTGCTTGTAACTTTACTTCTTGAAGTCAGATTGGATTGAATGTGGTGTCATAATGTGCAGGATTAGATACATGTAGTGCATCTATGAACAAAACAAATTTAACCCAATATTGTCCAGTTTTGAAATTGTGATTATTTTTCCAAGTGTAAGGATACTTTATTGGCGCAGTATATATGTATTTTATAGGGGCAAGGACTACAACTACTGCACTGGAAATTTAATTTCAGCACAGACAACAGTTGTGGAGTTAAAGTCAAAAATGAGGGAAAACCAAACACTCAAGTATCAGAAGGATGGTCCACAATAGTGTGATTCACGTAACATGAATAAGGATTAAATTTTATGATTTTAGCAATTGGCTGTAAAAAAAGTATTAGATTCCATCTAATTTTAAAATATTTTTGGATTAAATAAGTATGGCAATTGGTCTTTGAGAATCCAGAAGTAAAATGTTAATATAACCCATCATACACTTGTGTCAGTACATGGTTGAAGGTAATTCACAGCCTCATGTAACGCGTGTTACGAAACAGACTATTATAAATTTATTTTGCATAATATATGGTTTCCATTGATACCACTTAGAATTTTCCTTCTCCTAGTAAGGCCTTATGTAAAAGCCATGCACAATGAGATAAATTCCTATCCACTACTTCACAGCGCGCTGTCAAAAACTGTCACGCGTGTTACTTGTAATGCGTGTTACCAATGAAACGCGTGTTACCGTATTCCATACAATGGTAACAATGACTGTAAAGCCCACTTTTACCATTGTAATTGAAATGAGGACAGTGTTACAGTGCATTAACATCCTTTTCACTGCTGCTAACCCACGCTTTATAAAGGGCAGGTTTGAAGGGTCCACAAAATGCTTAAAAGGGTGGGTTTGAAAAATGTCTGGTTTTAAAAAACGCTTGTCCAAATATAAAGCGTGGTCACTGATAAAAAGGGTGGATTTAGAAATCAACAATTGCAATTTCAAAGCTTACTGTAATTTCCAATTGAATGACACTAAATGAAACACAAAAAAATATTGAAATCCCATTCTGTTTGGCCATCTAAAACTTATGTAATTCTCTTTGGATGCAAATCTGCACCTCCTGGACCACCATAACCACTTATCTATGATCAGTAACCATGCTTAGAAAAGGTGGGTTTCGGAGTTTTGGTATAAAGGGTATAAAATAAAAAGGGTGGGTTTGAAATAAAAAGGGTGGGTTTGTATCACCACTGCCAACTATGCTTTTATGTTGAGGGCATGCATTTCATAGAGATTGTGGATGGCCAAGCAGTGGCATCCATCACCACAGAAGCCGCAGACCAAGATGAGGATGTTGATGATGTAGATATGGAGAGTATTGATGGAGTGGAGCCTCTACCAGAAGATGTACCAGGTTGCTCAACTGATGAGTCACAGAAAGATACCTTGAGACAATCTAACACTAGTGTAAATCATGACAAAATATATGTCGGAAGCTGGTTTCTTGTTGAATATGATGGAGCATATTTCCCTGCTGGTGAAGTGTTGGAAGAAGGGGATGAAGATGACTTTTTTAATTAAAGAGTAATGCATAGTGGATGATAGTGCTGGAAAGAATTGGAAGTGGCCAAGTGAAAAAGACATCACATTTTATTGTAGGGAGAAGATAATTAGGGAACTTGGGGAACCAGTGGTAGTAAATAATTGGGGACACTACAAATTTCATGACCTGTAACTTGGTGTGAGAAAGAAAAGTTGGTATTGGGTCTAAACTATACTGTTTTTATCAACTGAAATGATGTTAACTGGGATTGGTTAATAATTAATAATACTTTACAACTGAAGCAGTGTATCATCAATGTTTGGAAATGTTGAAAAGTGTATTATTATGTTGGTCTTATTTGGCCGGACAAAGTGTAATGTGTGTTACCGTAACGCGTGTTACCGACTCTTTTACTATTTACTAAAAAAGTTTAACCTGCACTGTTGTTATAAATAAATTATAATAAACCTCAGCATAATACTTGATTACAGTAGAAAGAAATTTTTTGCAGACTTGTTAGTTTGAGGACAAAGTTGAGAATAAGTTTGTGGGTTTTTTTGCTTGTCCACCGAGTGTAATGCGTGTTACCGACATTCGCAGTACTACCTCATTCACATGAGTTGATCTTTCACCTTTGTGTTGCGCCACTATGTGTTGCGACCGAAGAAATGCATTTTAGTGTCCAAAAAGGCAAAATTATTGTCAAAAGTTCTGCCGAAATATCGGCACCCTTGCGAAGGGTTAAGAATTCGAATCGGGAATGAAAATTTCCGATCTTTGCGATCAAAAACACAAACACGGCACGCACTTGACAACAAGCCGGCTGCCCCATTGGTCTTAGGCGCGGCGCGTAGTAGGCAACCTTGTCACTTCTACGCGATCGCAAATTCACCAGTGCGTACCCGGACCATGGAAGTTTAAAAAAAACAACTTTACATTTGTTCGAAAATTTCTAACATTCGTATGAACAACCGATAGCTTGTGATACGAAAGTTAGAACGTGGAAGGATTTGCGCTCATGTAACGTACCTTGTTTGTTTGGTACATGTACACGGTTGGCATGCAGGTCCCAATATCATGCATATGATTGTGAATAAAAACTTCTTCAAGTTAATTATTGTCTCAAAAATATGAGGATATTATTCTTGACATATTAGTGACACCATGTGCTATTCCTTCATCAATTCATCATGACTTTACTCACGAAAAACGTCATTTTGTGCCACTTTTTCTCGAGTGATCGCCAGACATCGCACAGTCCCCATTGTTGATTGTAAATAGGTGATCAACACGTGTAGTGCTGGGCTCACATGTTCAAGAACCGGAAGGGTATCACCATCAGTTCGTCGTCTGTATTCGATAGTGGCGTATAGTGAGGCGCCGCGAATAAACAACTTTTCGAGAAAATCGGGTTTGAAGAAATGCCAATTTAAAATCGAGTTGTGTAAATCAGACATTGATTATATTTTGTAAATGATGTGAAATTTCTGTAGTAAACTAAATAGATTTTATTGTTATATATTTTTCAAAAGAAATAAATACATACTATTGCTGGCAAACTGAAAATAATACTATACGTCACTATGGAAAACAAACAAAACGCAATACCCTAACCTAACGTTAACCTTACGCCACCTCGGTCGCCGTGTAATCCCCATGGCGGTACTTTTCGTCGTTCGTCTTCCATAGTGGCGTATAGGTCCGATACGTGTACGCCACTATGACATACGATGTTTTTCATTTTTGCCGATATTTCATAATTATAAAATGTGTATAAAAAGTGGCGTATGGTCGATACGACACTATGGAATACAAAAAATGTCACTTTGTAACTATACACCACATTTAATTAATTAATTACTAATTAATTAGCTAATTATGACTGATGAGACTAAGAAAAAATGAAAGAGAACATCATTAAAACATATGTGCCAATTTTCAAAAAAATGACCAAAAATCACCATACGCCACTATGGAATACAGCCGACGAGTTTGCAATGACAAGTCAACCTTTGCAAATCGGGAGATGGATTGATTTGCCCAGCACTGGATTTTCTCATATCTTTAATCACCGACGCAGTTGGCAGTTGTCAAAACATCTTTGATCAAGCAAGGTTGCAGAATTAAACGGACTCATAATATGGTCGGAATTTGTACTTCAGCGCCTGTGTTTCCGGTTAAAAGTAAGCAAACACTTCAGCTAAGATACATAAATGTTAGCCAAGCTAAATTAGTGCCGTACTATTACGCTGACTTTCGTATTCGGCGGGCGAGGAGGACGATTTCGACCTCCTCGTTTGTTTACAAACAGAGAGGTAGACAAAGGGGCCTGTCAAACCTGTTCCGCTTGTCCAAATACTCAAGTATCAAAAGGATGGTCCACAGACTTTGAGACTAAATCAGTGATTCACGCAACATGAATAGGCCAGGGGATTAAAAAACTGTGAAGTAGCACCATGTGCTTCTATTGTCCAATTTGCCACCAAGATTTCGAATGAAAACAGTTCAGACCCAGTACAGGATAATGTCAGAAATTAATAATTTGTTCTGGGTCTGATTATTCTGACTACTTCTAAATTGAAGCCAAACTCAAACTGGCTGGACAATCTAAAAAATTGTTTTGCTGCGTTTTAAAACTGAAGACGTTACGATGACTGACCGTGTTATACTAGCAATCTCTGTCTTCAGTTCTATTCACACATTAACTATCGTGTCGTCGTGGATAGTAGATAGATTTCTCGATCAACTTTACATAACTCATGAACTGAAAACGGTAAGCTTACCGTTTACGTTATTTTTGTATTTTCCCGTAAATTAATACAACACACTTCTTATCATATTTAATTCCCTCACAAAACGTCTCCCAGAATGTTTGGATATTAGATTATGTTAAATACATTACCTGGTACAGTTTAAATCACTGTAAATTCCGCTATTTTCTGGGAGGTATTCTGCCACAAAATCATGTATGTTTACAACAGCAACAGCTCATTTACGACGCGAATATTTCACCTTTGACCTGCGACTCGTGACCCTAGCGTAATGTGAACCACGCCCTTCCGTTTCAATTTCCACTTTCACCTGAAAATTTTCAACTTCAGTGTTGTTGTAATACTAATAATGTTGTTAGCCAATAAAAATAATCATAAAAGGAAAACAAAGATTAGGATACTAGTAGCACACCGTACCCTTTTCCAGCAGTGCTATAATTTCCCATAAATAAATTGTACAATGCAATATGAACTGTGCATTGTGTCTTTTTGGAAGAGAACTTTCTATAGGAGAACACTTCAATTATAGTAGTAAGTGACAACAGATATATGACATACTTGACCAATAACAGATTTTTGAGACAGATTGATGTTGTAAACATAGGTAGGTGTAAAACCAATACCCTTATTTTGGATTTGCAAAGACTCTGACCTTCACCTCACATACAAAACTAAACCAGATCATTCTTGTTAAGAGACCACCTTTTAATTAGTAGTAGTGACAACAGATATGTACCATATTTGACTGATGTTTGAAACATCATAATATGAAGTTGGTTAAAGTAAAGCTAAGATACTCTTCCAAACTATTAATAATAGTTTGGATTTCAAGAAAGAAAGAAAGAAAGAAAGAATGAAAGAAAATTGAAAGGAAGGAAAATGTAAAGAAAGAAGGAAAAAAGGAAGATAACAGAAACGAAGGATGAAAGGAAAGAAAGAAAGATATGCATAGGAAGAAGGAAAGAAATAAAGAAAGAAAGATATGTATAGGAAGAAGGAAAAAAAGGAAGATAACAGAAACGAAGGATGAAAGGAAAGAAAGAAAGATATGCATAGGAAGAAGGAAAGAAATAAATAAAGAAAGATATGTATAGGAAGAAGGAAAGAAAGAATCATAAGAATGAAAGTAAGAAAGAAAGATAGGAAAGAAAATAATGAAGAAAGAAACAAAGGAAGAAAGAAAGAAAGAAAGAAAGGCAAAATGAAAAATCAATGTATAGGAAGGAATCCAGGCTGCCACACAACAACAAACTTTCAAACCCAGTCCAGAGACATACAATGACCACATACCTTGCTCCCTCAGACCCATGCAATAAATTACCCAATTATCTGCCTTGTCCCTACATGTAGATCAACTCTTGTCAAAGGTAAAGGAATTGGAGTTGGTGACAGGTTTATAGATAAACATATTGGAGTTGATGACAAGTTTGAGACCAGGACAACTGGCTATAAGAGCACACCTCCTACTTATAAGAGCATTTTGGTGGGTGCTACTAGTTTGTAAGAATATTCGCGGCTCACGCCGCTCATACTCTTACTACTACTAATAGAAAATAAAATAACACTGTAGAAATGAAAGAATGAAAGAAAGAAAGAAAGAAAGAAAGAAAGAAAGAAAGAAAGAAAGAAAGAAAGAAAGAAAGAAAGAAAGAAAGAAAGAAAGAAAGAAAGAAAGAAAGAAAGAAAGAAAGAAAGAAAGAAAGAAAGAAAGAAAGAAAGAAAGAAAGAAAGAAAGAAAGAAAGAAAGAAAGAAAGAAAGAAAGAAAGAAAGAAAGAAAGAAAGGAAGGAAGGAAGGAAGGAAGGAAGGAAGGAAGAAAGAAAGAAAGAAAGAAACTTACTTGAAAGAAAGAAAGAAAGAAAGAAAGAAAGAAAGAAAAAGAAAGAAAGAAAGAAAGAAAGAAAAGAAAGAAAGAAAGAAAGAAACTTGAAAGAAAGAAAGAAAGAAAGAAAGAAAGAAACTTGAAAGAAAGAAAGAAAGAAATAAACAAAGAAAGAACGAAATAAAGAAAGAAACTTGAAAGAAGGAAAGAAAGAAAGAAAGAAAGAAAGAAAGAAAGAAAGAAAGAAAGAAAGAAAGAAAGAAAGAAAGAAAGAAAGAAAGAAGGAAAGAAGGAAAGAAAGAAAGAAAGAAAGAAAGAAAGAAAGAAAGAAAGAAAAAGAAAGAAAGACAGACAGACAGAAAGAAAGAAAGAAAGAAAGAAAGAAAGAAAGAAAGACTAAGAAAGAAAGAAAGAAAGAAAGAAAGAAAGAAAGAAAGAGAGAAAGAAAGAAAGCAAGAAAGAAAGAGAGAAAGAAAGAAAAAAAAAGAAAGAAAGAAAGACTTGAAGGATTAAGGAAAGGATGGAAGAAAGAAAGGATGAAAGGAAGGAAGGAACGTGCAAAAGGTAGGGAAAGGGAAAGAAAAAAAAGAAGGAAGGTCCTGAGGAAGGAAGGAAGGAAGGAAAGAAGGAAGGAAGGAAGGAAGACTCGAAAATTATCCATTTCGCCACCTCCCTCCCCGGCTTTTTCTGTAGCTTTCTGTCTGCTGATAGTGATATTTTAATCAGCCCCTAACTACTACTATTAGCCTAGCCTTTCATTGTTTGTCAGAGGCAGCCATGGGTGGGGGCGTGAGGGGACAAATGCCACCAGTCAGAACTCTTGCCCCCTGTTTCCCCCAGTAAAAACCCAAACGTACGAAAATTCCCACTTTTTGAGCCAATTTTGCGCAAAATTGGTTGATTTTGCCTCCCCCCCCTGAAATTCACTTTGCCCCCTCAATGCCCCCGTCCCCCTCCTCCGAAAAAAATTCCTGGCGCCGCCACTGATGTTTAGGCTATATTGTATTCTCATTGTTTTACTGTAAACTTGTAAGTTGTTCCATCAAAATTCCTGTTGATTTTCTTTAAAAATATATAAAAAAGGGGCAGGAAAACAGGCAGGAAAAAAGGAACAACTTGCCTCAAGGCTCCCTAAAATTGCCCGATGGACCAAACAGTGTAAAATTAAATATTCAATCAAACAGATTGACTTTTCAATCTTTTGCCAATTGCATTTAGTTAGTTCAGGGTTGAGACGAATATTCGTCTCAGGTTCAGGGACAACCCCGGGGGGACAACTCGTTTTATTTAGTCGGTTGAATTTTCAATCTTTTTTATCAATCAAAACGAGTGATTCTCAATCTTTTGGCGATTAATATTAGGGGAAAATCCGGGGGAAAATCGATTTTCGAATTTCGATTGGATTTTCAGTAGAAATGATTGATTTCATTGTCTTTCACTGGCTTTAATTCAGGGAATTGAAAAACAAAAGATCAACAATATTCACTCTAAAAACATTTGAAATCTCCTTCCAACCATATACAACACATGCTATTTGGCAGTACGTGTAAGTAACACGTAATTAATTGGACAGTGAAATCAATTTTTCAATCTTATCGATTCATTCCTATCAGCTCCTATCATCATCATCATCATCATCAGGTTATGATGCGTGCTGTTCGTCTTATGGTTTACGGCCTGGTCTAATCGTCTATCGACATGGCGCCCTCAATAAATTCATTACATCTGTGCGAGTTGCAGTCTTTAGTTGAAGTAATTTTTGGCTTTCCTCTAGGCTTTTTTTATTTTGCGCATTATATTCTGTCATGGCCTTCCTGCCTGGCAGGTGTGTCTTCTTTGCCCAAAATACTTTCTTATCCTTTAAAGGAGGATTTCGTGATCCTAGCATCCTCTTTTTATGACATTTTTCAGTAGATATCCACGAAATAAGCTTATTTCCAAAATTTCAGTTGATTACGATTTTGCGTTTGCGAGTTATGCATGATTAGGCCGTATAAAATTAATGTTTTGGTTCTCGTCCAGAGGATTTTCATGAATTGATGAGGGAGGGAGGTGTTTTTTTTTTTTTTTTTTTCAATGTAAAATTAGCATTGTCAGTAGTTTTCGGTCTTCTCCAACAGTGCTCGAGGAAACGATGAGGCCCTTTTTTTTTTTTTTTCAAATGTGAGATTCTGAGGATAAACCCCTAGAGTACCACAAAAAGACTTGGAAGTGATGCTTGTGCTCTAATAAACTTATTTATGTGTATGAAGATTTCATAAATCATTCCAAAGTCTAAAAAAATTGAAAAATCTAAAAAAAAAAAAAAAATCTGACAAATTCCAGAAATTGAGTATGGAAAAGATGAAAAAAAAAATATTAATTTTACACGGCCTTATGTGTATTACACTGCTCCATAGACAATATGTGTTGAATTTCGTTCTGGTGCACCAGAACGAAATTCAAATTTAACGATATTTTTGCTAAACGAATTAATCTGCAAGAAATATTTGGTACATAAACATTATGTAGCCAGAGGTATCCAGTGGTGTAAAAATCTCAACTTTTTTGGGAAAAGTGGGGGATGAGGCTGTGGATCACGAAATGCCCCTTTAAGGGAATGGGTATGGACCCCGGTATGGACGTTTGGAGTTTTGGACAGTATTTATTGTGGGACATTAGAGCACGTCAGACATATCGAATCGCATTCTGAATACGAAGAATGTCCTTCTGATATCAAATAATTTTGATTTTTGAAATTCGCAATGTAATACACATTTTATGGCAAATCATTAAAATTGATATTTTTGATATTTAACAGTACTCGAAGTAAACTTAATAAATCTGATGATTTATACTTAACGTGTATGTAGGTAGGATGAAATGCCGACGATCAATTGAAAATTTTGACCTTTCGTATTGAAGATATGGATTTTTTTCCCAAAACACCAAACAAAATTAGGTTTTTTGGGAAAAAAAATCCATATCTTCAATATGAAAGGTCAAAATTTTCAATTAATCGTCGGCTTTTTCCTCCCAGCTACATACACTTTAAGAATATATCATTAGATTTATAAATTTACTTCGAGGACTGTTATATATCAAAATTTGAAAAATATCAAATTTTTATAATTTGTTAATGATAAAATTTGTATTAAATCGTGATTGTCAAAAAATGAAAATTATTTGATATCAGAAAGACATTATTCGTATTCAGAATGCAATTCGATACGTCTATAGTGCTCTCATGCCCCATAAAAAATACTGTCGAAACGCTCTAAACGCTCATTTCAGATCCCTTAGGTGGGACAGAGATTCGTACTCAATATAGATATTTGTTTTTATGGCAGACCGACACCTTAAAGTCTATGCTGAAGACGCATTGTTATTACATGCTATCTTCAGTAGATAGCAAAAAAACAAAAACAAAACAACACCAAAACAAAAAAACAAACAAACCCATACAACAAAAAACAAAAAAACAATAAAAATCATCAAAATAGGCCTAATAAATGTAGATATTTATGCCGTAAACAGCCTCAAATCGCTTTATATTTATTCCGCCGTTTAGAATATGTCGGAACCACGTTTGCTGCCTACAAATGGCGCAGGATTCATCAGTACAACGACTGTGACTACCTCTAACAGCTTCCCATTGCACCTGGGTGGGGTGAAGCAAGCGAGACAAAGCGCCTTGCCCAAGGGCGCAACACGGTGGCGAGACGGGGACTCGAACCCATCACGCACGTAAAGCACGCTCTCAGATTATGAGTCCAAGGCCGTAACCACTGAGCCACCGTGCCCTCGAAATATAAAATTCACGAATACAAATTTTATGACAAATTATTAAAATTTGATATTTTCAAATTTTTTATATCCTCGAAGTAAATCTAATGATATATTCTTAAAGTGTATGTAACTGGGAGGAAAAGCCACCGATCAATTGAAAATGTTGACCTTTCATATTGAAGATATGGATTTTCCCCCCAAAAGACCTTATTTTTTTAGTGTTTTGGGAAAAAATCCATTATCTTCAATACGAAAGGTCAAAATTTTCAATTGATCATCGGCTTTTCATCCCACCTACATACACTTTAAGTAATATATAAATCATCAGATTTATAAAGTTGACTTCGAGTACTGTTAAATATCAAAAATATCAATTTTTAATGATTTGCCATAAAAAGTGTATTACGTTGCGAATTTCAAAAATCAAAATTATTTGATATCAGAAGGACATTCTTCGGATTCAGAATGCAATTCGATATGTCTGATGTGCTCTAATGTCCCACAATAAATACTTCATTTTTTGTCTTCGTTATCTTTTTTTTTATTCACTCGTTTTGTTTTCCTTTCTTGTTTTCATTCACTTTTCATTATTTTCTGGTGTCATTCATGTTTAATTTTCGTTTCTTCTTTTATTTACTGCTTATTCTCTTTTCTTCACTTTTTGATCTCTGTTCTGGTTGTTTTTGCCTGTCACCTTTTGCTCTCTTTTTTAGTTTTATTCACATTTTTTACTCTTGCAAAAGGTGTGGTAAAAAAGATGATGCTTAAAATGCTAAATCTTCTGTATCATCTGTATAGGCCGTATACATGCTATCTTCAGTAGATAGCCGGAACATGACACCCAAAATGATACCAATTGCTTACTAACAAATGTCTACTTATATTTATTATCTAATTTGTTTAAATTAAAGGGGTATTTCGTGATCCTAGCATCCTCTTTTTATGACATTTTTCATTATATATCCACGAACAAAGCTTATTCCCAAAGTTTCAGTTGATTCCGATTTTGCGTTTGCGAGTTATGCATTATGTGTATTAGTATAATTAGCTACTTGTATTTGAATTGGGCTTCAACTGCGTTAATACTGCTGTTTTCTTTGTGTTTTGCCAAATTTTTCTTTAAAAAAAATACTAAGTAACAATTTGAATGACTTATTGAATTTAAAAACAATTTTAATTTGTTTACACTTTCGGGTTAATTACACAATTCTTCCAACAAATGCTTTTAAAACCTATTTTATCACCATTTTTGTAACAACATAATAAAATTAGCCAATTGCTCTGAGACAAACATGCACCGCAAAACGAATGCATGCAGCACCTTTGAGACTTAGGCCCTATATGTTTTCAGCACAGCACATCAAAGTTCCCTTTGTGCACCCCATTCCTTTTTAAAGGAATTTCTATTTTGCCTCATAGACACACACAACACAGTACAAACCAAATAACACACAAAATTTATAACTCTAAACATTTTATTATACTGTTTTATTTTTGTCACTAATTACCATTATACTAAAAACAACAACAGAACCAACAATTTGGTGACCCAAAACCAAGGGTATAGTTTTTGTATTAAATTTCAGTACAAAGAAGACGAGGTATAAGGTATAAATTTATAATAAAATCTTATACATCATGATAAGTACAGCTAAAACAAGGTGAACATTCAGTTATATAGCCGATTATAATAAAAAGTACCTGTGTTCAATAACTTTGGTTAGTTTCTTACGGTATACAACTGGCTTGATCAGCTTCTCAGAACATGACATACCCTCCAATACACAGTTTAAGCATGAGATGTCAAGAAGCGGAACCACTGGCATGGCTGAATCTTATAGCAGTCCTGTATTCACTATTTATAAATAGCTATTTATATATCACCATGGGGTACATGGGGGCAGCCATTACACAACATCGTATCACCAAAGAGTATCTAGATAAGCATTCACTCCATACAAATGAATAGGAAAACAAGATGTCGGTATTCATGAATTTTCACAAAAATGATATGTGTCAAAAATCTGAAGATTGGGGGATCCTGTAACTTACATATGTTATGAGAAACTGATTTTAGAGAAAAGTTACCGAAAGCATTTTAAAATTTACCGAGCGCCATTCATTTTATAATGTTTTTTATTCAATAAAACACACCAAATTTTGAGCGACTAGTTGCTGAAGTCAACTGCCTTACCATTGAAAAGTACAGGTAGACCACCCACTGTGCTAGAGGTCAAGTCGCCAGATATACTGGCGCCCAGCCAAAATGGCAACCTCCATTTCTCTCTATCAAGAATTTATATATTGCTATTTATAAATAGTGAATACAGGACTGTAGGACCATTGCCAGAGGGTCGATCAAATGCAGTACTGAATATCGTATTAAGCGGTTATGTTCTGAAGCATAACTTGCAGACAGTTGCAAAACAAAATTAAAAGCCCTACACTCATGGACCAATCTTTCCTTGAGTTTTGATCTATATAGCATGCTTTTGATATTTTTTCAAAGTTCAACAGGTTTATAGTTTCTTCAAGTGAATTTGATAATGTAAATAATTTAAGTGGGGCAAGGTATATGAATAAGAGTTGTAAAAATGAAAGCACCAAGAAATGTTTTATAGAGTTTGTACACCAATTTTTGTAAACTTTTGTTCAAAGGCATTCGATAATACAATATATATTGCTTTAGGGCATGCATGGCCTATTTGATAAATTTGTACAAGTTTTGGTCAAAGTTATTGGAAAAAATAATGATGATATCAGGCAACTTACATCTTTTACATGATTTAACTAAGCAACCAACTTAACCCCATGAGAACCACCTGCCGATGTAACATTACCTCTGATTGGTCAGTTACATGATATCTTCATTTTAATCACCAATCAGAATCTAGCTTTGCAAATAATTCACCCCAATTTTTTTTGTGTGGTGAAATTATTCTAACAAAGTTGCTGATTGGTCCAATTGATCATAAAAACTTCTTTTTGGCCAATTGGCAGGTAGTTCTCATGGGGTTAATTCAAGGGGGTCTAAGTTTACTATGTGAAACTTTGGATTGACGTTTAAAAAGAAAGACGCAAATAGTTGAGCCCAAGTAAAAGCTAAATACACTACTTTCCTGAACAGTTTTAATTAATTACAATGTATACACTTTTTTTTTTTTTATATGAAATGACCTGACATAGTATATATTACAAGAAAAAAAATAAATCAGTTACCAGTGTGTTATAAAGATTCCTCAGGCTGAAGTGTCTATGCATATTGTTTACTGGTATCCTATATCCATAAAACTATTTTGTTTTCTTTATTAATATGATAAATTTTTGCGCAACATTTGGTTTTAAGCAGATGTATAAAAAGCGTAAATTAAACATGCTGAATTTTGTTTGATACTATTTTGCCCAATTTTAAAAGCATTTTTTAAAGTAGTTCACCAAAATGAAATGAAAAAAAAAGCTGCTTTTACAAATATTTCAAATATTTTAATATCAAAATGTTAGGCACTTCTTAAAAGGCTAATGTCATAATTATCTGCAATAGATCTTCATTTTGTAAAATTAAAACAATGTTCTTTGTCATTTTTGTTAATAAAAGACACAATCGTCCCGAGGAATTTTAGGAAGCTACAAGACTATACTGAAGCACCATGTGATGTACCACTCATCTAAAGAATAGGACACAAAAAAGCTTAACCCAGGTCAAACAAGCGCAGATCACACCAGTACGGTATAGCGTAATATCTTGTCTACAAGCATAGTGCTTTTGATGTAAGCTAAATTAATATGAAACAGCCGCAATTATGCTAACATAATTGATTGGTCTTACAATAATACTTGTGCGTATGCACTTGTATCAGTAAATATTAGTTTTATTTTAACTTCATAATTTTGCTTATGGATGCCGCCTGGATTAATTTGGTTTTCATCAAATACACTCTAATGTTTGTAGACAAGGTTTTACGGTGTTCGATTTTGTAGTAGCAAAACTGTCTCCTTTCAGAGGATCTGCATTTCTACTATGTTATTTACTCATAGATGTTGCATTTTTACTTCAGAAGATTTTAATTTAGAAAATCCATCTCTACAATGGTGTGTGTATGGCTGCGTATAGGCAGGCCTAGTGCACCACAAAGCATGTCTGACCATGAATTAAGCTTCTGTTATGTCCTTTTTGCAACAATATCCAATCATGATCAAAATCGCAATTTTATTTCATTTTTATTATTTTATTTTTAAAATGTACATTTTCTTTTAAAACATAGTTTTTCTCGTCATGTTCGAAAAAGTGTTAGAAAACTTGAAAGATTTGCAGCAAAATTGATACAGTTTTGGCTTGGACCTTGTTGCAGCAATAATGTCCTCTTTTCCACTCACAGGCACTTAATTGAATATTTAATATCATATCTATCAAATCTAGAACTCTTAACATAGGATTTTCCATCACAACAATTTGATTTCTAATCAGTAATCAATCAAATAAATGATTGGTAACCATGGAAACTCATAAATAAAACTTCTCTAGGAGACTAAAGAAAACAATAAACTACCTAACTGTACAAAATATAAATACACGCAAGTGACAATTTTTTTAATGTTTTGTACTCCACCTAGAGGTACTAAGGCTGTAATGGCCTGCATCTACACTAAAGGTGGAGGTACCATTAAAGCCAATGCCTCAATGTCAGCCTACTGAAGAATAGCATTTGAAAATTTCTGTCTCAATGTCAGCCTTCTGGAGAACAAAGTTCCTAATTTCAGTTTTCATGTCAGCCTTATGAAGATAATAAATAACTTTCTTAAAGTCAGCTAGTTTGACAACACATAAATTCCAAATGTATTGCTGACCAATTAAGTTCTCACGTTCAGATAATTTTTTATAAACATCAAAATTCAGCCTTCTGAAAATGATTTTCCCAGTTACGCTATATTCCAAGTCTATTTACTAAACAAGATCAAGTTTGGTGTACTACATAATAGACAAATGAGTACTTGAGTTACACTAATTTTGATAATAGTTACTGTTATAACAATTTTACATTGGTTTTTACATTACACAGAGCAGAACTTGTTCAAAATTGATATCTGTGGTCTTTAAAATTACCTTATTTTTGTTTGTTCATGTGGCTTTTAAGGTGGCTGTGTACTCTCAGACATGCATGTAGTAAAAGTGCAATAACTTGGTAATTATTCGCGCAAAACATATAAAAGTATACATTTTTATGAAGTCAAGACATCAATAAATCTTAATATAAATACAGATTTGGGGTAAAAACAACAATTTTGAAGAAAATCACAAAAAAGTGAGTTTTTGGCAATATTTGTTAGGTACATCATAACAAAAAACACTCTTTCCAAAATATTTTATTTTGTTTTTAGCTCAATCTTGAGGCTCCATTCCAAAAACGTTTTTTTTTTAAATTTTTGATATTGGCCTTATTTTTGAGATATTGACCATATAAGGCATCAAAATGAACTTTTTAAAATTCAAAAACGCCTATTTGCACAAAATGATGCCCAAAATCGGAAATAGACCAAAATATAAAAAAATGAGAAAAGCGTTTCTTGAGTCGATCATGCTTTTTACGATGATCATATTTGCATACCTATAGATGCTGTATTTATTGAGTTATCGTGTACCTAAATCGTCATTTTACCGAGAAAATGAACATTGAAATAATGGCCGTTGAAGTTTAAAGTGGTCACATTTGCACTTTCATCGAATCTCACAGGAGAATGCGACAGTTTTCATTTTTGTAACTTATATTACGTGAACATCGGGTAAATCCACAGCCCCTTGAGAAGTTTGAGCGAAATCCATTCATAACTTGATATTTAAATCTGGGGAAAGAACTTGAAAAAACCCACATTTTATCAGCTAAAACGGAGCCATTTGACCACTAGGTTTTTGTGAAATCAGTGCTTCCGTGGTGTTTCCATAAGATGCGCCGCAAGATGCAGATAAGCGGCAGCATGTATGCGTCGCGTATTTGTGCGTTAACAAATTGCGCTGACGCAACGCGATGAGTTGTTGTGCAGCGTGTACCTTGCTGGTACAACAAAGATTTTCTTTCCTTTTCAATTTCAAACACGAGTGGAATAGTGAAATAAAATCCTTAAAATATTGCAGTTGGAGTTTACAAATCTGGATTTTCATTCCTTGTATTTATAAAAAACATAACAAGGTACAAACATATCATAAAAACTCAATTTTGAGAAAGAAACAATGGCTAGAGTACACAGCCGCGTTAAGATGTGGTCATAAATTGTTCAATTTGCATAAATATTTAGCGAATCAAATTAGATTTTAGATTCGTACTATTTTGATCATAGTCAAATAAAACATGGCATATTTTCTTATACATTTGAAAATGAGAGACTTCAGGAATATGTAAATTTTCTCTTTTTTTTCTCCAAACATAAAATAATGATATTCCTTTTGTTTTTAAACAGTCATCAATTTTGAATGGTGTTCGATACTCCTTATAATTTTCAACTCACACTACTGACATTCAGAACCTCATACCCCTTACACAAGACATCTTCAGCAGATGATCCCATATCAAACACACCTAATAATGTGAACTCTGGGTACCATCATTTGATTATTATGATATTGCATAAGTTGTTACAACTTAGTTTATTTTGAACTTTGGTCTTGGGTATGAGATAATGAATGCAATGCATGATACTACTTTGTACATATATTAAAACATGCACACAGGTACCCTGCGTTCTGGTGCTCCACCCACTATAGGCAATAATGGTGAGCCCAAAAGCCTAGAAACAAGCATAAACTGGTACCCCAAACCTTACTGCTCCATTGTGCATCCAATAAGTGAAAGAGTAAAATCACAGGGAACCAGTATGTACTGCACCTAAGTGCTTCTCAGCATCCAATAGGAAAGACACAGGGCACTAGCATATGCTGGTACCCATCGTCTTGCTTGCCTGGTACCACACATTCATGGTCAGTACAATAGCCCACAGAGATGCTGGAAGACCTAAGACACAGGGAACCAGCGTGTAAATAACGCTGATGATGACTGGGTTGCCAGTTTAATCTCCTTTCCTGATTCCACTAATGAGGCAACAGGTAAATACTAGGGCCAGAATCTGTGCAAGAAAAAAAAGAAATTTATTATTAAAATATTAAGAAACTTAAATGTAGTATTCCGTATTTCGTAAAACAGCAGTAATAATGCGTGCACTGATGTGATGCTAATAAGGGGTGGTGCAATAATTATGTCTACCCCGGGTGGTGAATTATAGGGGGGAGATTTTTTGGGCAGGCCAAAAAAGGGGAGGCAATTAAGCATTTTTTGGCAGGTTGAAAGGGGGGAAGCAATTTTTGGCAGGTCGGAAGAGGGGGCAAACGATTTTTGGCACAGCTATTTTGGGTACCGTTTCTATATTATGCCCCAAAAAGGTGTAGGAAAACGTTAGGAACACATTCAAATATGCAAAATTTCCTGCTCCTTGCGCTCGCACTATATGATAAGTCAACTTAAGGGTTTAAATTCAGGTTCTCAAAAATCTTGCATGTGTAAGGGGGTAGGAGGGCAAAGATATTTTGGCACATCAAAAGTGGGTGCAAAGATTTTTGGCATGTCAAAAGGGGGGGGCCAAAGATCTTTTGGCACGGTCAGAGGGGGTGGGCAAGCGATTTTTGGCAGACCAATTTGAGATTCACCACCCCGGGGATACACATAATTATTGCACCACCCCTTAGGTGCAAGGGGGGGGGGATCCAGTACAAATTTCTGAGCGAAGATTTCAATCAATCAGATTGATTTTTACATGGTTAGAAAGATAAAAGACTGAACTAAAATGACACTGCCAAATTACATCATCAGATGGCGCACTGCAGAAATTGGGCATGAGAAACATGTTGAAATCTACGCGGAATGGTATGACCAAGAAAAGGCCTAGAACTTTTTTTTTCGAGTGTAATGAATAAATAAAGGATTGACACAATTCAAGCATTTTATGTTAATATATATTATTATTGAACTATTAACTTTCAAGTTAGTCTTTTGGGCCTACGGTTTAATTTCTGTGAGAAAAGATAGAAAAAAGAGCAGATTTTCCATAGACAAAACTGTGCAGAAAAACTTGAAAGTAAAAGGAGCCCGAGGTTTTGATATGTATGCGTCTGGCAAACTTCGATTCAATGTGTGTGGTTTACATTCTGCCTGTAAAGCATTGTGTCAAACATGCATGCTAAGCTCTGCATGCAAGCGCAAACCTTTGTAACATGCCATCTTAAAGATGCAAATAATCATTTGATTTCAGGCTCTTGACGACAAATGTAGGAGGTACCTCCATAAGCTGAAAACCAAGATGGCAGATTTACCATAGCATTTATGGTGCAATGGGCTATTCCATTTAAAATCCACACCACCCCTGTGGAAGATTTTGGAAATATCTTCCACAGGGGGAGTATGAATTTCAAATGGAATGAACACATTTGCAGCTCCATTTGAAACCCACCCTCCCTCAGTGAAAGATTCGGGTTGAATCTTTTTCAGAGGGTGTATGAAATTCAAATGGAACTATGCCTAATGTGTTAATTCCATTTGAAATTCATACTCCCCCTGTGGAAGATATTTTCAAAATCTTCCACAGGGGGAGTGTGGATTTTAAATGGAACAGCCCAATTTTGGTGTAATCTTAATATCGTTGATAATAATACATACCTCAAATACAAGAAGACCCAGACATACTCCTCCTACTATCAGGTAGTTATCTTTGAGCCAGCCCTGGAAGGCTGTTACACATCCCTGCAAGGAGAGCAAAAATCACATGTATTTTAGTTAACATTTTATCCCAGGGGGGGGGGTACTGAAGTTTGATTTTGATAGGGACGTGCCCCTGAGAATTTGAAAGTGGACCCATAAATATACCAATTTGGACCCATTGATATATACCAAAAGTCAAAATTTTCGGCCAAATTGAACCCAAATTGTCTTAGTTTTTACAAATTTTCCCAATTTTTTTTGGAAAATTTCGAAATTTTGGCTAGATTGAGGCAAAATTGGGCTATTGTATCAATTTCAAAACCACAAAATTTAATTCTCGCGCAATTGACAAAATCTTCAAAATCGCGAAAATATCTTCTCACGAAAATATTGACTTTTACAGTATACCAAAATTGGCCTAGAAAAAGGGGTCATTGATATACCAAAAGGCCGAAAATGCTACCCATTTAGCGGCACGTCCCCGTATGGTCATTTGTACCAAGTACCCCCCTGGGCATTTTATTCACATTTTCTACAGTTTTTAGTGGTAACATGAGCTTGAACAGCCCCGGGAACATTCTGACCTGAGTACAGGTATAATAAAATAATATAGTCACGCACTTGTAAAATGCCTACACATTGATCCACAAGTCTCAGCACACTTTACAAGTTGTCACTATAACCACTTCAGCCCCACAAACATTAAATATCAATACAGGGACTTGCAGCTAAGAAGGCCTAGACATTCCATAATTGACCTTCGCAGCCAGTTTCGTACGGGTTACAACGAGACAATTAGCTGTAAGTTCCTTGTCCAGGGGAATTTCAAGCTAGCTCAATTTTTACAGGAGACTCAATTTTTAAAACGATGGAATACCTTGTTTAATTATATAGGATCAAAATATTTGTAGAACGTACACACAATGCCTATCAGTAGCGTAGCGTGAGTAATCCGATTGGGGGTGGCACGGACCATGCTTGGGGGCACCAGGCCTGATGGGGGGGCACAAGCCAGTTTTCTTAAATTGGGGGCACATCCCCCTGCCCCTATGCCACTGATGCCCATAACATACATGTATATCCCTGGATATATCCTATATAACATGTACACAGAGTGCAGAAAGGTCATAACACATTAAAAGGACCAAACAGACTCAAGATCGCCAGAGTGACATGTATTGGTGTCATAATGCGCTGGTACAAAATACAGACTTTCTTTTTTTTTGCCTAATCTGGGTCAAAATTAAAAGGAGGAGGACAGTGAAAACTAACATTTTGTGGAAAAAAATCTATTTGTTTATGGAAATGTTTATTACAAGATGGCTTTGAATAATGCTCCAGCAGTGTGGACACAGTGGTGAAGTCAGAATGTGTTCAAAAGGTTTATCGGATATAGCCATTTCCTGTGCAATTTCCATCAAATATCCCATCCATTTTCTGTGAAACTTACTATTTTCTGCATAATTTTTCCCATGCAAAATTTTCTACTTTTATCCATGCACAATTTGGCATTTCCACCATGCAATTGGCTGTTTTTCTCCTCCATACAAATCATTGGGATTCAGTGGCGTAGCCAGGTTTTCGGAACCCAGCGAGGGGAGGACACAAACTTGTTAATGTACCAACGGAAATATATTTTGTCGACAGAAGTTGTGAATTGTTGACCCCATTTTAAGAAATTAAAAGAAGGAGGGGGAGGGGGTTTATTGATGGGTGCGGACCAAAAGTAATAAGTGTTCATTGCTGATTATTTTGATGCTAGTATACAGATAATATGAGCAGTGAGTGTGCTCTTTCCATTAATAATATAAAATTTGAAAAATAAAGTAAGGATCATCCATCAAATCGACAGTGAAAACCCTCATTTTGGTCAAAAATTGCGCATGAATGGCTCGTGATTTGCCACATCTTTCAACTTTGTCATGGCATAAGGCCAACAAAAAAAAAGTTGTTTGCTTGCCCTCGTCCGACCGACCGTCTCGGCAGTCCCGACCGTAGAACTTTTGAAAAAAGTTTTTTTGTTGCGATTTTCCCAAAAATGGCATGTATTTTTCGTCTGAAAAACCGATGATTTAAAAGAAACGTTGTAAAATACCATATCCTGCATGTTTACGTGTCCGGCTGTACCTGACTGTCGGGTTCCGCAATTTCAGTATACCACCTCAGCGTCTAAGCTCTAATACAATTTGCTATCCACCTGCACATTTCGGACGGCGCATCTAGGGATGAGTTTATTTACAGGCAAAATATAACCGTGCATATCGTGCAAGAATGGATACAATATAGCAGATGTTAAAATATGGTAAAAGTAGATAAAATTTGAAAACAGTTGTACCAGATATTCATTTCTTGTTTATAAATATTTAGATTCATGATATTTGTTCAGTATCGACTAGGAAGTAACATTGCACTATTTTTTTCAACATGTTTGTTGAGGCTACTTTTATTAAGAGCACAAATCGCTCGGTATAAATATGATTTCACTTTAAACATGGTGGACACGTACGTACACAACACGAGTAGCGCTAGCTGTACAGGTGAGGCAAGGGACCGAACACGCTGATTAATATGATAGTTTTGAAAAGCAGAAAACACTACATGTTGGAGAATTGTACACTTCATTAAACGTAGGCCTACATGTAGAAGAGCTACAATTGTTTAAGGTGCAAGTGGCGAGCACAGATGCTGGACCATGGCGTGATGTTGCTGCTACGGAAATGCTTGAACCATTAATTGCATTCACCGATTCGGTATTCGCCATGTCTGTTTCTGGAAACAGAAAAAAAAAAAAAAAAAAAAACTTTTCCCGACCGACCGACCCAATTTTTAAAATCCATTCGAGGGCAAGCAAACAATTTTTTTTTTTGGCCTAACATAAAAAAGCGCCATCATACTTAATATTCTGATTGCATACGAGGAACATCCTTTTAATTGGCAAAAGCAACTGTCGATGACCAAGTATGAATAGGTTTTCTTACTATACTTTGATCAGCTCGTAATTGGCGAGAATTGTTAGGCTTTTACCACTACGCAGTAGACCCACATTTAGAGTGATATAGTTGACCTGTCTGGTCTATATTGTGCATGTTAAATAAAGTAGACAAAGTATAGAGCTTGAATTTATAATTTGTGATAATTCTGGCGAAATGTCACAAGACAATTCTCGAAATAAATTACATTGATATCAATCATAATGTTACAAGGCCCGTCGACACGAGCTGATCAAAGTATAGTCTGAGTAGTCTCAATCACAGTTCTCATCACTATCACACAACAAGAATGCAGAACAAAGACTATTTTATGCAAATAGCCATCCAGAGTTTCGTTCACTCAAGACTGTGTGAGCAAGCACTGTGAAGAGAGTTTTATTCGCAAAAATAGGATCGTTTTCCTGTTCAAAGGTTTTGATATGGGGGCATCCCTCTCCCCGACCAACTACGCCACTATGGGGATTTGGTTGATCCACTCACCTTGGTATAGATGCCAGGTGCAACACCGAGGGCACCAACATTACAGCCCGTTGTCTCTTTTTGCAGCAGCTCATGGGTGCAGATAAACAGGCAATATGATCCTTTTCCTATTCAAAGGTTTTGATATGGGGCACCACCCCCCCCCCCCATAGCTATGCCACTGTTGGGATTTGGTTACCGTATACAGGTTGAGCCACTTACCTTGGTATAGATGCCAGGTGCAACACCAAGGGCACCAACATTACATCCTGTTGTCTCTTTTTTGCAGCAGCTGATGGGTGCAGCTAACAAGAGGTTAGCTGGATCTTTTTTCCAGTTGGAGTTATCCCAATCAGCAGGGCCCTCACCGCCACAGCATTCAAACTGAAAAGGAAAAAAAGAGAGAAATATTCTAGACTCCTGCCCTCAGTCGTCAACCGTCTGGATTGACGACTGAGAAAACTATGTGGAAAAAAAGTGACAGATTTTGCAACAGGATTCCTGTGGCATAGAGCATGCGCAGTTGTGTTCAAATTGACCTTTTGGCCGAGTTTGTTGTTTTTAGAATTTCAGAGCGCGATCTTGTCAGTGGCGCGGTACAGCGACGCGGTACACAGGCGCCGCTAGTCAGTCGTGCTACCGCGCACAATCAAAGTCATATTCAATATTTTCAGAAGTCCGTCACAATATGGACTGTAAGATAATCAGTCGTCACTATGAAGCATAACACAGTACATGCACAGTGTAGACGGCTGATTGGAATTAGTCTAGAAATACTCATGGATGTATCTTTGCTGGTTCCCTGCATGCATCTTGTGATTTGTTCTCTAAAGGCTGGTCTTTTGCCCGATATTTTTTGTGGGACATCAGACACATCATTCTGAATACGAGGAATGTCCTTCAGATATCAAATAATTTTAATTTTTTTTTAATTGGCGATATAATACAAATTTTGGGAAAAAAATGTATTATCAATACAAAAGGTCAAAATTTTCAAATGATGGACAGCTTTTGCTTTTTGTTTAATATCAATGTCTAATTATTTGCTATAAAATTTGTATTATATCACAAATTTCAAAACATCAAAATTATTTGATACAGCACCGTAGCCAGGGGGGATGTAACACACTCCGCCAAATTTGCAAAAGTATACAAAAAGTCCCAAAATTTAAGAATTAGCGAGCAAAAAATTAGCGTTTTAAAAATTTTTTGGTCAAAAAAAGGTCCAAATTTGGGGAAGAAATTCCTCTTTTCCCAAAATTGCTCCCCCTAGAAAAAAGTCCACTTTTTCAAAATCAGCACCCCCACCACAAAAAATCCTGGTTACGGGCCTGTTTGATATCAGAAGGACATTCCTCGTATTCAGAATGCAATTTGGTGTGTCTGATGTGCTCCCAGTGCAAACATTGCTATCCGATTCCTTAACCCTGGAATTATGTAAAACATTTAGGCCTCATAACTGCTAAATTTTTGGTCTAAAAGTATATAAAAGTTGCATATTTAGAATGACAAAGACTTGACAATTCAATCTGTGACATAAATTTTTAGTAAAAATGCTCAGTTTTGAAAAAATGCAAAAAAAACCCCATTTTGTACCCACATTTTTTTTGGACAACATAACAAAACAAATCTTCAGTAAAATGTTATTGGTATTAATTTTTGAAAACTAGATATAAATAGTTAAGAAACTTTTATAATTTAAAAATGACCAACTTCACCAAAAATGGTTGAAATTTGGGTGACAATCATGCTTTTTTGTGATTTTTTTTCATTACCATTTTTGGTGAATATATGAAATATGAAAGGGAAAATACAAAAGAACTAGTATCTCTAAATATCTAAATAATATTTCAGGTAAATTCAGGATGCAAAAAAAAATATTGAGGGTTTAGGACCAGAAATTCCTATCTGCAATAGCTGCCCCATATACATTTGATAATTTCTGCATTCTCTATTGTACATTACAAAAAATATGACACCTGGCAGCTATTGCAGATAGAGTTTTCTTACCTTTAACCCCTCAATATGTTAAATCTGCCCTATATCATTAATTTGATCCCTGTGCCCCAGTTACGTTAAGAGCTATCATTTTCTTCGGAAGGTGGTCCCAAATTTACAAAAAGTTGGCGTCAATAAAATTGCGACCCCCTATTTTGGCAAAAATCATTTTATGATCCCTCCCAACACCGATATACCTTACCCCCTAAACAGGCTAAAATTGTATTGAAATCAGTTGAATATAATAAACACATTATCTGTGGTCACAGCCCTCGAATTAAGGATCTGAAGGGGCACTGCAACTTTTTTAGGGCAAGTTGGAAATTGCCTTGGATTTACACTGAAATGGCAAGGCAGCATGGCAGTTTGTAATATTTCAAGAGGGCATCATGGCAACTGTTGAAAATTTGAGAAGGGCACCAAGGCAATTTCTCAAAAGTTAAGAAAACACACACAAACATAGATAGATGATTTTATAAACGAAGGGGCAGGGTTGGGGCACCGACGGCAACTTAATTAGAGGGCACGGCAAGTACCTGCCTTGGGTAAAGGACATATTTTGAGGGCATTACGGCAGTGGGGATGGGCACCCACGGCAAATGCCATGGGTGCCGTGGGTTAATTCGAGGGCTGTGTGGTCATCTTGTGACTCCCTATATTTTGGTCATCAAAACTTTTATGACCTCACCTATTTTTCTTTCCAAAAATTTATGACCCCCCTGTATATTTGGGACCTCCCTTCCGAAGAAAATGATAGCCCCCTTG
The DNA here is from genome assembly GCF_039555335.1 of Amphiura filiformis. Lineage (NCBI taxonomy): Eukaryota > Metazoa > Echinodermata > Ophiuroidea > Amphilepidida > Amphiuridae > Amphiura > Amphiura filiformis. The sequence continues at coordinate 41,298,753 of NC_092640.1, read as the reverse complement.
CATTTAACATACCTCTTTCTGTACTAAGTCGATGGTGTCTGTTGCAGCATTTCCGTCAACTCCATTGTAGTCTTCCATGATGGCCTTAGTCATACTTGTCTGAACAACATCAGTAAGCTGTAAGGAAAAACAAGCGAAAGATATCTTGGTGAGTGATGTTTCAGTGTTTCAATGTCTGGTATCATATCACTTTTCGGATATTTTAAAAATCTGAGATCTGGGAAGTTGGAGCACTATAGTGTGTGGAGATATATACAGGGATAAGGTAAGTTGGGATATGACACACTCTAGTCAAATAATTGTTCAGGTATGTAAGCCGTCATTACCCTGCTATTGCGTATCCTGGAACACTACCGCGATTTCAACCGGCTTTATCGCGCCTGTGCGTCACGTTCAAGTACGGTAATAGATTGCCCGTAAAATAGTCGCTTGTTGCATCTACGGTTAGACTTTTTCAAGCATGCTGCAGTGTATTTATTTCAAACTAGCGGGAGACCCGCGCTTCGCGCTGGTCCCCGCTAGTTGAGTAAACTGGAGCGTTTAGTAAACCGGGAGTGGTTAGTAAACATGGTAAATGATAATCATGGTGTATTGGTGTAGATTATTCATCCAGTATAGTAATGATCATGTTAGCTTGATAATCATAATGTTAGTTAGCTCCTGTCATATTAAAGAAGATAAACTTTAAGTGAATATCCAGACCTGTGTTAATGTTGTTACTCACTCAATCCCTCAGATTTCTTTTGAAACAGCTCGTGACAAAATGGTTGATTTTAACTTTATCCCAACAAACATAAAACATTAATGTTAGAAGAGGTTGCTAGAAAACGTTCAATTTCGAGTTATAATGGTATAAAACTTGCAAACAACATGTATAAAATTTGCAGCAAAATATTTTAAGCGAGCCCGTGTTGTTAATAGCTAGGCCTACATTATAGCCAGGTTTGGGGCCACAGAATTAATTTCCAAAATGTCATGGACTTTCAAGTTCCACTAAAGTGGGCTCACCCACGCCCCTAACATTTAACCTTTTCGGGCTATACTGAACAGTTGAACGACTCTGTTGGCTACATTTTAACATTCCCTCTGAAAAGTGGACTTTTCTGCAAATCTGTCACCCAATGACCCTCTTTTCATCAGCTTAGGCCTACACTGACCCAATGATCCCCCGAAATGGCTTCAAGGTCTTTGGTTTGACCAAGTTTCCAATTCTGAGGGGACACAGCCGGCTGCACGGCGCGCGACACAATTACTTCGTGGCATTCAAAAAGGTGGCGGCAAAAACTTTGAGTATGCCCCCCCTTCCCAATTCCTGGATCCGCCACTGTCTCAGAGAAGCAGTCAGTCACATACACATACGTAAGCCTACGCGCGGTAAGCCAACATTAAGTGCGTCTATACCATGCGCCGCCATGCGCGAAACCATGGTACCGTGTACGCGCAGGTGCGTGACTCGCCACTTACAGCGCGTGTTGGACACTGCTTGCATTTGACGCGTTTGCTGTCATGACCTGACCCATAAGGTTATTGACCTCAACGGCCTAGCAACCGACCAATTTTTTTGTTATTTCCATAGTGATTGAATAGTTTTGCAAAAATGAATGTCAGATGGTTTAATGGCAATATGTACCCGATCAATGTACGAATAAATCAGAGCTGAAAGTGAAAGCATCTCGGAGCCTGCTTCTGGACAAGATTTGGCGACTTCCTTTTATTTATATAGATCGATGTACAACAGGTATTTTTAATGTTATTTGTAGAGCATTCATGAACTTAATTTATTAAATACATCAAATCGACCAACAATCCCGCGATTCCGGCCAAGAATACAAGAAAAATATTCATACAATCACAAGAATTAACCCCGGAATTAACCTAATTTACACGCCCTACACGTAAGACTTGGAGACAGTATATTCAGAGATCGTTGTCAAGCTTGAGGTGATTGACCCTCGATGATTGACAGTCGGGAACGTGTACTGCACGCAATGCTGGTAGCATAGTCATGGTGCTGTGTGCGTTCGGGGGTGCTGGCCATCATCGATAGACGGTCGCCAGCACCCCCAAAACCCAAGATGGCGGCCTCCATGCATGTATCGGGGTGCTGGCGTGGAACCAAAATAACAGCGGGAATCGCTGGTTAAATCGAGCTGGGATGGAAAGAACAGGAGGGATCAGTGAAATTTACTGTCGGGGGCCTGGTACTGGTATATACGGGTACCGTTACCAAATCGGTTCCTATGACCATGGTCATATCGGTTGGGTTAGGTTTAGGGTTAGGATTAGCTAGAATCTTCGGAGTGTAAGAAACTTATTTCAGTCTCTTATACACTATCGCACTATCGCATTTGCGATCCTATTCTTTTACATTGGAATGTCCATGGTCATAGGAACCGATTTGGTCCCATAATATAACTGCTGAGTGATGAATGCTTGCATGTGCATAATGCATAAAATGCAGATGTAAACCAACTCACTCGTGATTGGTTAGTATTTTCATGAAGTAGCAACATGCATGTATATTGGTGGGGATTTGGGGACCCCATCTCCAGGGATAAAACATGGGGCGAGTGGCGTAGCTAGGGCTTGTGGCGCCCAGGGCTAAGAATACATAATGACACCCCCAATTTTGAAACAATTCGTGTGGTGCACACAAAAATTTGCACAAATAGGGTCTACCACTAATAATTTTGGTTATAATGAAATTGAATCAGTTTTAAATTGATCTTTCATATGATTCTGTGCTAAAATGCACGCAAAGTGTGTGAAAATATTGACCTTCATCGCTTGGTGGGCCGCAGAATCGATGCTGAATTGGTTGCCCCCCTCCAAGGGTGGTTAGTATCCCCCAACCCCTGCCCCCCTCCGATACGCCACTGATGGGGCGGCAAAAAGGAAGGGTCAGCAGAAGAAGAAGTGGCAGCAAAAAGAATAATTAAAGAAAAAAGGGTGGAAAAATTGTCAAAAATGTTTAAATAATTATTGTTAAACAAAAGTAATTTAATGCTAGCGACTATTATCCTTCTTTTTTTTTCATCATTCAATCTATGATTGCACACATACGAGAAATGACAAGTAATGAGTGCAACCTACTTAATAGTGCAGGGCAATACATTCAAGAACTGTTTTCACATATCACTATGATAATTAATCCTGTTACATCACTACTTCTATGGTGAATAGGGGGAAGTAGGAGGAAATTATAATTTTGGTGTTTTTGCCTTGAAAGTGGGGGGGGGGGGGCAAATGGGGTTGTGGGGTAAGAAAAATATTTGGATATGCAATTTTTAGGGCAAAAAGGAGAACACAACATATCACATTTTTTTCTAGTGGCATAACACTACTTACATCATTCTGGAACACAAAGGCTAAGATGGCTGCCACTACCTCCAAGATGATGACCAACACAATGAGGACAAAGTACTGTAACAAAACAAACAAAAAATTAATTCATTAAAAAAATTCTTTCTTTATTTTAATTAATTAATTACTCAATCAATCATCCAATTAACCCCATGAGAACTACCTGCCGATTGGCCAAAAAGAAGTTTTCATTATCAATTGGCCCAATCAGCAACATTGTTAGAATAATTTCACCACACAAAAAAATGGGGGTGAATTCATTTTCAAAGCTCTGTTCTGATTGGTGATTTAAGTGAGGATATCATGTAATTGACCAATCAGAGATAATGTTAGATCGGCAGGTAGTGCTCAGGGGGTTAATTAATTCTGCAAAAAATACGGTTGGAAAAGTACAGTGTCAAAATGAACCAGTTTTGGTGACAATTTATTCACAAGATTTGTATCCTTCTTTCCTTCTTTTCTTCCTTCCTTTTATTCTTGCTTCCTTCCTTCCCCACCTTCCCTTCATCCAGCTTTGTTTGTAAACTAAGGAATTACAGCCCAGCAATGCCGGTAGAGATGGCTTCAAACTCAATAGCCCGTACTTATCGGGGGGTGGGTAGTACTCAGTACAAATTACCAAACGGACATGTGCTGCAAAACGTGGGTCACATTTTCATACATTTGGTATATCAATGACCCCTTTTCTAGGTCAATTTTGGCATGTGGATGGGTCATTTTTTTAAATGTCCAAATTTTTTCACAAAAAAAGCCCACAATTTGTTTGAAACTTGGCACATTAAATTCTGCCAAAATTTTGACTTTTGGTACATAGATGGGTTCACTTTCAAATTCTCAGCAGCACACCCCTATCCAAACGCCCCCTCCCACAACCACTGGCCAGTCAAACCCCGTTTTGCCAGGGCACAAGTGGCAGTTGGGATATGCAGACAAAAATAGGAAATTTGTCCCCAAATAGTGGGATTTTCTTAAATGTTTTGCTCTGACTGGGGGGAAGACATGGCCAAGTGTGTAGGATCTAATCTCTCCTCCCTTTTGCACCTCCATAATGTGCCCAATATAAGAACAAAGAACTTACCACTTGGAGAAGGCAGATGACTTCCTTAATGGCACCACAGCAGGCACAGAAGCCTACCAGGAAAATGAAGCATCCTGTTCCTATAATAATCCCTGCAACCGTTGTTAGCGTGTCTTGGTCCCCGAATAGATAGGAATACTTGTCGGACTCAACCATCACATAGGCACCAACACCTATGAGCACGATGCCTACCGCCTGTATGGAGGAAATAAATGTGGCAACAACATTGTCAAGATATTAGTGCTTCAAATATGAAGGATGGAAGCCCTGCCAGAGCAGTTCTTTTGGGGTGAACCAAACCTGCCTGGTTATCAAATTAATCAGCGACAAGGTTATTTCTGAATTTGACAGGTGCTAATTGATGCAATACCATTAAAACATCAATTAGCACCTGGTCAGATATACCGTTGGAACTGATTACTTTGATAACCAGGCAGGTTTGGTTCACCCCAAAAGAACTGCTGTTATGGGGCTTCCTCTTTAAAAAGTGTTTTCAACAGAGACATAAAAGCACTATTAGTGTCCGAGCAAATTATTTCACTTCTTTTTTAAGTGAAGTATATCATCCAAATTGTCATTAGGTATTTTTTCATATGAAAAATATTGACAAAATGAAGAAAATGGCAGTCTTGTATATACCCAGCAAATGCAAAAAGACATTATAAACATGTTATAAACATGTATGGTTTGGGTGAAAACGTTAATAATATTTAACTGGCAGACTATATAAAGGTCATAAAAAATGTTTGAAATGTTTCATATGCAAAAAAAACACTTCGACAACATTTAACAATGTTGATAAAGTGTTATTACAATGTTTTGGAAAACATGTTTACAAAATATTTTGTCAACACTTAATAACTTTATGTTAGAATGTTTTGCATCAAATTATCAATGCCTGTTTGGGCCCCTGCCCCATTTGGGCCCCCACCCCCCCCCCCCCCTAGCGCAGGGCAAAATAATAAAGGGGCGGGCACGCTGACCAAAAGGGGAAAAGAAAGAGAAAGAGAGAATCCATAGGCCAACGATATAAGGTGCGGATAGAATTTGAACAATTTTAAAATTTTGTTAAAAAATGGAACTATATTATATCAAAATGAAGTCGCTATCCCTTGTATTCCTTTTTTTTTGCTCTTCACTTTTTAAAAAGCAAAAAAAAAAAATTGGGTCAACCTTTTTGAGGAAGGGGCCGCCCCATACAGGCTTGCTCCCCCCCCCCTGGAAAAAATCCCAGCTACGCCACTGAACATATGTGACGTGTCATGTCAAAAGGAGACACTTTTGGGCAGGATCGTAAATGGAGAAATAGCCAAAAATCTGCCCGGGGGTGATTTTTTCACAATTTTTGTTTTTTGCGAATTTGTGATGTTATTAATGTTAAAGATATTGTCTGATAGTTTCAGACCGGAATATAACTGGCATCTTGTATTTTTTGAGACATTTTTCACGGTAATTCCTACTCTCAACATTGTCAATAATATTTTTAAAGGCTGATATCTCAATTTCGAATTTTATGATACCATAACTTACAAACTCAATATCTTCGCTTAGGAATGTCCGATTTCATTGGGGAAAACGGTGTTGTGGAGCAAAATATCTCTATATTTAAGATAGGTAAAAACCTCAAAATTGATAACCTGCCCAAAAGTGTCTCCTTTTGACATGACACGTCACATATGCCCTCACCGCACCCCCTGGTTATGAGCCTGATTACATGTACTGACCCATCATGAGCATTTCTCACACATAATACTTGGTGTATACAGGGGCTAAGCTCAAAAAGGTCGACATGAGACCTCTTAAATGCATTCTGATTATTATAACACCATTTCCACTGTCCACAATGGTAAATTGAAATTAATTGTATCACTCTATCAATAAAGAAAATGAAAGAAATTAATAATAATTTGATCAAAAATTTGATATTACACCTGATGCAATTTACTTCCAAGCAGTGAAGATTGATTAATTTAATGAGCTATTGTAATTGAAATCCATATACCCTCTACAGAAGACATGACCTGAATCCTCCACACAGGGAATGTGAATTTCAAATGGGGTTACCTGAATGGGTGACTCAGTTTGAAATTTGCACCCTGTCAAGTTCCATCCCTTCATTCATATATGTTCACATTTTGTGTATTTGTTTCTTTCATTATTTGTCAATTGTGTTTCTTGTATAATGCAATTCAGCCGTTTGGCCGCGATGTTGTACAGGTCACAAGTTAATAAAATCATATAATACTCATTGTGTGCAAGATGAAAGGCGTGTCTTCTACAGAGGGTGTATGGATTTCAACTGGAATAGCCCCAATACAATACTTACCCATACACAGAAATTGATGATAAACAAAAGGAACTTAGCAACCTTTGCACCACACCCGGCAACCATCTTGACTGATTTTGTTCACAACCTAAAAACAGAATTAAGAAAATACAATTCACTGGTTATTATATTGATATTGCTGACCTAGTTCTGGGCAAATTGATTTCTTTCTATCCAATAATTTAATTTGTTATCGAAGTGAAGGTGTATGACTGTGACCAGATCGACAGCCTCATCCCCCTAATAATTTTTCCTCATCAAAACTGCGATTTTGGTATCAGAAGATACCGCAGTAAAATGTAACACCCAGTACATGTATGTTTTGTTTACATAACAGGGTGAAAGTGAACCATCACCGCAAGTATGAACAGTTACTATCCTATGGGGCATTGTTATACTCAATTGTTGCTTCTCATATCAAAACTGCTGCTGGAGCAATATACAACTTAACATTAGGAAACAGATTGTTTTAATGGCAGGCCACAATGTAAGGGACCGATCGTTATTTACGGCAGGGGGGGGGAATGGGTGTTTTGACAAAAATATCGACAAAAAATTTCAGCATTCCCCTCGCGTCCGCTCAAAATTTTCAAGCGTTCCCCTTGTTTTCCCAATTTTCTCCATTTAAAATTTAACAATCCCCTCCTGGTTCAACTAAAATTTCAGGTTCCCCCTCAAGACCACAACAAATTTTTGTGTTCCCCCCCTAAATTTACCCATTCCCCCCCTGCCATAAATAACGATCGCTCCCTAAGATAGAAAATAGAATACAGGGATGAAAACAAGCACTGACATAATTTCCTGAAACTGCTTTAAAATTTCCTGAAAATATGTATTTCCCTATACTTTGTACAGGGAAGATCCTAGTAAAATTTCCTGAAATCGGGAAATTTCCTGAAGATTTACATCCCTGAGAATATTACACATCCTGACAAAATAATTTGCTTAAATGCTTCACCCAATAACTAAGCAGATATGTGTCAGTTTGATAATATAGAGTTCCTGTGTTTTCAAGCGGAACGGACTACAATAGTGTTTATATAAACGTGATTCGCACCGCCGTATTCCTCATTCCTTTGATTTGGTCAATGACCCTATTGGTGCTACATTCTACAAAATAACATTTGCTAATTATTGCGAGAGTGTTGGTATTCTGAAAATTGTAAACGGAGTTTAGGTTTCCTCCAAGATGGCGGGTAACCCAAAACACGGGAACTCTCTATAATTATACTGAGTGAAAATGATCTGAGAGCTTGCACGACGTGCGTGGGTTCGATTCCCGTCCCACCACCGTGTTGCGCCCTTGGGCAAGGCGCTTTGCCTCGCTTGCCTCACCCCACCCAGGTGCAATGGGAAGCTGTTAGGGGTAGTCACAGTCGTTGTACTGATGGACCCTGCGCCACTTGTAGGCTGCAAACGTGGTTCCGACATATTCTAATGACGGCGGAATAAATGTAAAGCGCTTAGAGGCTGTTTACGGCATAAAGCGCTATATAAATGTCTACATTTATTTATTTTTTATTTAAAATGCTTATTCCATGCAATATTGCACATAACATATTTGTATTACGTGTTAATGGCCTTCCAACATTGAATGCTTGTGGATATTATTTACGGTGTTCTAGTTTAGCTAATACTGAGTGCCCTTTAAATTGATCACATTTTGACCGAATACCTTTGAAGACCCAGCTGGCTATCTGAGTACTTTAATTAAAAATTGCCTCCTTAATTTTTCAGTTTGCTTTAACCATACCATGGTGAAAAAGAAATTATTTACATATGAGAGAGAGAGATTCACAGTGAGCCCCCCCAAAAAAAAAAAAAAAAAAACCAAACAAACAGAAGAAATGAAAGTTGTTTTGTTTGCCACACCCAACTTACCTGTATCTTGAAAATCTGAACAAAAAGTAACTGTACAAAGCAAAACCTGATTTTGGAGAAAATATTTTTAAATTTTTTTTTTAAACTTTGACATTCTAAATTATAACAACAAAATTTTCAAATTTAAAACACGAGTGAAGTGATACAGTTATTGTAAAAGCCAAAATTTTCGTGGTACATTAATTTGTGTGCTTTTTGTGCGCAACACAGCTACCGCAAAAATAAAAACATGTGAATATGTTCTTTCAATGTATAGGTCTATGTAAGAAAAGTCAAAATCGTGAAATTAAAAACAAGCAATTTTTTTGAGACATGCTGTAGTTCAAAATCGGCAAAGCGTGAAAAATTACATGTGCAAAAATTACCACTTTTACAAGTGAATTAAAATGTTCTGATTCGCCATGTTTGTCCTTGTTTACTGTACTATTCCAGTCGAAATCCATACACCCGTCTGAAAAGCAGATGACTTAATCTTCCACACAGCACAGGGGTGTTACTGTTAGTAGATTTCAAATGGAGTCACCCATTCAGGTAAACCCATTTGAAATTCACACTCCCTGGGTGCAGGGTGGAAGATTAATGTCATATATTCCATAGGGGGTGTATGGATTTCAATTGGAATAACCAAGTTATGTTGGCTGTTCTATATAAAAAAAAACATGACCAATTCTACATCTTGGAATTGTAGCGTAGACAAACAACTGGTATTTTATTCATGGCCAGATCCGTAATAAAGCATGGCCCTGCATTTCTCATACAGCAGATGCTATCTACATAAGATAGAGACAACGCCCTTAATCTGCTGAGTAGCTTTATTGACACGAATGTCAAGACCAAATACATGTAATGCAACATGAGCATGATGAGTAACAATAAGTAAATATACATTAGCAAATGTTTTAAATGCTATGTATATAATCTCATATTTGTTTCTTATGTAATTATCTTATACTGCAAATATTGCATAAAAAATATATGCCTACACAAAAATCCAATGCATGTCACATGTGTGCTAAATTTGCAGGTATGTGTGACTTTAATGATATATACATCTATATAGAGACAAATAAAAGTCATTAAAATGCTATTTTTGCACTATTACCATTTGACACATTAAACTTAATCTTTAAGCCATTTGATACAATGATGTAGCCCATTTCATGATCATTTATAATATAAAGTGAAGTCTGATTTCTGACAAATCCAGATTTTGTCCCTAAAATGATAAAACAGGGCCTGCCTTTGAATTTTGCAGTTGAGTGATTGCTCTCGCTATCCTTAAAAGGCAGTCCTTGATAAAACAAAATGTCAGATCTAAGTTCCCTAAGTGAATTTACAGAATTTGTCCATGTTATTTTCCCTGTAATTTTCCTTTACGGGCCGTGTACTACATTCATTTTTAACAGTCTATATTTCGCCTAATCATTTCTCACTTGTGTAAAACAAACATACAAACAACGACATCCTGAATAAATCTACTTGGTATAAAGTTCATAGTGCAGTGCTTTCTGACGGGGTTTCGGACTGACGGGCTGTATCTGTAACATGTATTAGGCCAAGTAAAAAAAAACATGTTTCACGTCCGGAATTTTGAAAAAAATGGAGGAGGAGGGGCTTTTTATTTTTTATTGCAAAATTGGTGTAAATACCCATAATTAGGGCTGTTTTAGCGTACACAATAATGCCTGGAAAAAGAAGGAGGCATATTTTTATTTGTTATTCTGAGAGGTATGCCACCTCTGATGATCTCAAAACATTCTAAAAGTGTTTCTTGTATATTAGCAAGGCTATAGAAAGCATCTCTACTTCTCAGACATATTTTTGGAAAAGTTATAACTGAATTTCAAAAAATAAAATTATAATTGAAGAAACCTCAAAAAAGGAAGTGGGAGGGGATGTGAAACATGTTTATTTTTTTATTTGGCCTTTATACAGCATGAATATCATTATTGTAAATAGAGGATACCATGTAATAAAATCTAAAGTCAATTTAATAGATGCCATGGGCATCTGGTAAACTGTTTATCTACTTTGTCATAATTAGCATGCATGGTATATTGACCTATTAGGGATGGTATAAAATATATTGGTAATGGTCTTATACCGTTGTCCGCATCACATACAGTGTGTAGCGAGAGACACCCTGAGGGCACCGGGCCTGATTAGGGGGCACAAGCCATTTTTCTGTGGTATTTTCTAAAATTTCAAATTGATTGGGGGTACCTACCCACACATGCCCCTATGATGCTACGCCACTGTCATACTGACCTATCTCAAAATGTTGCCTTTTGTGAATTGATTTTATATATTTCAGCATGCCATGCTCCTTTCTTTTTAGAATGGACATGGCAGGATTGTAATAGTTTACGGTATCAAAATTAAATGACAATAATACAAAAAAGAAATCACAAAGGCAGCCTTTTGTGATACAACAATATATGATGTGGATGACAATATGATATATAGTTATGTCTTATACACATTCAATTTCTCATACCATATTCTTATCTCTGGGTGGGGCTACTTTTGTTGTGGGTGGGGCTACTTTTGGTTTTGATGTGGATTTGCTCCAAAAATAAAATCATGTACTTCCATGATAAGATATAGCAAATCATTGTGGGACTTAGGACTAGCTTATCTTACTCGCTATTCCAGAAAAATACAGCACTTCTTTTTTGGATTAAAAAACTCCTGAAAAAACTGTTAGTCTGTTTTGCCAAATGAAACAGAGCTAAATCCTAATCCCTATATAGTTTGTAAAAGGCAAATTTTAATACCGGGGTATTTGGTAAATTTTTGGAAATAAGGGCCAAAAAAATGCGTTTTAGGGACTTTTTTGTATGCTGTGACAATCAAGCCCAATGACTTGTACAAAGACTAATTTTAAGTTACGCATTTTTTTAGAAAACAAAATTTTCTAATCTATTTCATATCCAATGATAAAAAATAACATAAAAATTTTAAATTTTGACCCAACTGTTACCATATACTCGGGATTTTAGCTAAGTCTTAGAATTTCGTGCCTAAAATACAACGGTAAGAAAACATACAAAATTACATGCTTTTGGCCCATTTTCCCTCAAATTGCAAAAACATTAAAATTTGACCTTTATTGCCAGTTTGAACTATGTTTCAATTGGTAAAACAAAATATTTTTTAATTCCACAAAATTTCAGTTCAGTATTTTTCTGGAATCAGGTGTAGCGGATGTAAACCAAACTAATTATTAAATCAAATTCCTTTAACCTACAAATCGGGCCTACAAATTCCTTTAACCTAAATTATTTAACCTACATAAGTGGTGTACATCCCTTAAACATGGAATAGAAGTGTTGAGATTTTAAGTGAGCTGTGTGACTGTGTCATTCTGTAACCATGGCAACTGATCAATGATACTACAAAACAAGACGGCATCTTGCATTTTATATGAGCCATATTACAATCCATCTTGTTCTGAAATTACAATTATAAGAATATGAGATGCTAAGAGATCTACAGCACTGCCTTTATAAATTCCAAATATATATGTATAAGAAAAACCAAAACATGTATTTGTATTTTCAAATTTGGTTCTTGCATGCGACAAAGTAAATAATATATCAAGCAACTGAGATACAGCAATAAAGGCTGATATAGTCAAAATCGGGGGTTTTTTTTTCAATCGGCCTTATAGGCCTACACAATTTTTAATTTGTTTATACTTTCGCTGGATCACTGAATGGGACTTTAGTAATACACTAACCTATTTCAAGGCTCTGATATATTAATTACTTTGTTATCCAAACAACAGCAATCACTATTAAAGCAAGCTATTTTCAAATCTGTTTTCCTGTTTCCTTTCCTGCACAATTTTCATATAGCCTTGAATTTGTTTCACTCTAAACTCACTCCGTGGCTCTGAAACACTATAGCAAAACCATTTCAGATTTCATTATCATGGGAAAAACCCACATCTTGCAAGAATTTTCCTGACCTTTTTCAAAGAATATCTTTAAATAGAAAATGTTGCACAGTGAAATGCTCTCGCCCGGCGACTCCCGGTGAGTGTAATTTAATATTACACTTGTTACTTTATACAAATAAAAGCATTTTTGGAATTGGATGAAGGGACAAACTCAACCAAATTCAATTCAACCAACATTTATTTCACAACTTCAAATAAAATAATAGTATTTATTATACAGAGTTGCCAACCTTAATTTCCACTTGACAGCATTCCGATGATTGAAAATTAGGGACCGTTCACAAACACTTGTTAGGGGGGAGGGCCTGATGCAAAAAGGGGGCCCTGAAAATTTTTGACCCTCCTAAGGGGGGCCCTGAAAAAATGACCACAAATTTTCCTGGGAAAATCGAGTGTATATGCTTTTCTATGGGGTTGACCCATAATATTCATGTCAAAAAAGGGGGGCCCTGAAATTTTTGAGGTCTATAAAGGGGGGAGGGCCGAAAAATTATCGTGATGAAATTTTTTTGCATGAGGCTCCCCTAACAAGTGTTTGAGAATGGTCCCTTAGCATTTTCCAGACAAAATCAGTATTTTCACACATACAGAAGTATTGATCATGACTGTACTTTTGTATTTTCAGCAATACTGTTTCACTATTCTTGGGAAAAATTAATACAAAATACTGAAAATCAATACTATAGTAAAAATTTCATTTGAACGAACGATCTTATTTCAAAATAGCATGACCTTGCTGCCTAACGGAAAGCTATGTAAAACCAACCAATCACAAGTATGTTAGGCACTTCTGTGTTATAGCATTATGCACACGGATGTGCATTACACAGTATACATTGTCACGCTATTGGCAGCTGTGTTCATTTAAATCAAATTTCTACCACAGTTGAGCCTAGTTGGCAGCTCTAATTATGTCAAATGAAACTAAACCCGGCTAAACCTGTTACCATGGTTACAATGTTTACAATAGGCCTACAATAAGATTTGAAAGCATTACAGTGCCGCTTGTGACCACCACTTCATCAGATCTAGAACAAAGTCCAAAATTCCAATGTTCGAAATCCTGGGCAAAAAAATTGACATTAATTTTCTTTGAAAAGAGCAAGATTGTTATTTGCACATTTACTGAAATTGTTGCCCGGAATTGTTAGCTGACCTCGGCTGTGTTCTATTGCCCCATGCTTGTCCTGCATATTCAGGCTTGTAGCCATGACTTATTGGGGGTGCAGCAGATTCAAAAGCTTTCAAAAGTGGCGGACTCTTTGACATTTTTCCGGGGATACTCAAGTTTGGTTTTGGTAGGGACGTGCCGCTGAGATTTTGGAAGTGGATCCATAAATATACCAATTTTTCAAGAAATTTGGACCCATTGATATACCAAAAGTCAAAATTTTCGGCCGAATTTAACCAAAATTGTCTTAGTTTTTACAAATTTTCCCAAAATTTTGGGAACACTTTGGCTGGATTAAGGAAAAATTGGGCTGTTTTCCCAAAATATTGAGAAAATTTTTAAAAAGGGACCCATTCATATACCAAAATAGGCTTTCAAAAAGGGGTCATTGATATCAGAAGGCCGAAAATGCTACCCATGTTTGCGACACGTCCCCGTATGGTCATTTGTACTGAGTACCCCCCCCCCGGGCATTTTTCCTTCCAAAAATGGTTAATTTCAATGTTTTTACAGAGAAAAGTGGACCTTGTGAACTTTCCTTTCCAAGCTAATTTTCAACATTTTTACAGACAAAAGTGCACCTTTTCATTAGGATTGGCTTTTTTTTTTGGGGGGGGGGAGGGGGTGTTGCATCTCTTTGGTTTTGTGTAGGCCTATATTGACCTGCTCGAAATGAACTGGCTCAGATGAATACAGTATCATGGATGAGACTGGAGCATAGAGGTTGGGGCAGAGCTAATTTCATGAGGGAAATCTGAAAATGTACTTTGGATGTTGCTGTTTTTGAACCAGTGGTGAGGATTTTTTCAGGAGGAAAGCCAACTTTCAAGGGGGCAATAATTGAAAAAAAATTGGCCAAAAAGTACAAAGCATAAAATCTTAGGGTGGCATGACTTCTCACTGGAGGACAGTTGCCAGTGGGGGCACCAGAAATTTTTTTGGGGGGGGGGCAGAGCCTCTGACTGGGGGGCATTTTCACCTAATTTAGGCTAAAAAGTGGCTTTTCACCCTTCTTTTCAATTTTTCTGGGGGAAATTGGGGGGGGGGAGCTTCTGTCTGGGGGACATTTCCCACATGCTCCCCCCTAGCGCTGCCTTGCCCCTCCTTGGCTATACCACTGTTTTGAACACAAATTATCCTCTAGGTCCTATTCCACCTCTTCTTTTTTTTAGGCAAGTTTTATTTATCCGAGGGATGGGCCTATGCTTATTAGACTGGTCATAGTACTTATTTCTACATACCATTATATTACGAGACACAAGCACATATTAACACAAACACACACAATTAAAATCAAATCAATTATTAATAATTTATCAAGTACAATATAACAAAAATGTACACAAATCTTTGGATTAGTGTTCTCTTTTGAAAGTTATCAATCTTTGGTTTTCCTTATTATAATGAGCGCTCTGGCTACTTTAAGCCTGCATTTACTCAAAAATATACTTAACATATTATGTATACTTTAATTTACATGTTGTCATGCAAGTGCAAGCAAACTGAATAGCTGCCTTTAGTATAATGCCATATTATTACATTAACGCAAGAGATGATATACTCATTGGTTTGCTCATATAACACATGGCAGCTAGTTTGTAGTTTTTAAGCAAAACTAATAGCTGCTTTAAGTAAAATATTCTTTCTCTATTGCAACATCAATATAAATCTGGTTGGCTTGTTGGATAACTCAAGAGGCAGCTATCCTGTATAACTACACTTGCAAGACAGTAGTTGGTACAATATACAACAGTAATCATTTTTAAAATTATTTTAAAAAGGTTGGGTTTCATAATTTCAAACATGATAAGATTTTTTTTCTGTGTTTCAGTCACTGAACTTGAGGTATTGTTTATTTGATGCCTACCTATATATTTTTCAATCAATATCCTTTGCTTCAGTTAAACAAAATATTTTGTGTTTATTGACAAATTATTGGCAGTGGAGTAGCAAAATATTTGAGATGCTTTGATTGAAAATATCAGACCGACACTTGAAAGTAAGTTTCAAATTCTTACATGTTTTTCTCTCCAGCAAACAAAAATATCTCATCAGTGGAAATGGATACTATAGATATTATCCTCAAAATTGCCTGACAATTATAGGTGGAGTTTTTGCCAAAATCAATATATGACTCAGTCAGGTTTTAATTAATTTCATATTCTATAGACATAAATAAGTGGATTCCTGACATAATTAATTAAGTCAAGGACTGCCAGGCAGGGCAATGATTTGCAACAAGTTTGCAGAATGGTATTTGGACTTGTCACAGAACCACTTGTTTTTATGACAATATAAAATTTAAACTTGTGGGTTTTGGTTCCACAAGCACAACCCACAATTAAAAAACAAAACAAAAGGATACAAGTATGATTCATATAATTGCTATAGTTACTAATATACACAGGAATATACATGGCTTAACTTTTTCTTCATGTGTAAAATGTTTAAATCAAATGAGAACCATAGTTTACCCTTAAAAAAGCCCAAATCAAATTTAATCTGAATTGGGATCGCATAAGCTTATCCCAGTTCAGGATCAAATACAAGTCTATCCCATTTTAGATCAATTCAACCCAAAATTTGTCTCGAATTTTATTCCCGTTAGATCAATTATGATCCAGTTAAGATCCCATCAGATGAACTTATTTGATTCAAATCTGTGTCAATTTGATCCGGGCTAAATTACAGTGAAAGGCACATAAATACTACATGCCTAAAGCACTGCAGTAAATGAACCATGAATTCTAACAATTTCATAACTACTGACAAACAAAAATATTTCAACTTCAACCCCCAGAATTTCTCTACATTTGATGTCTTTGTCATAATGTCACGGTGTATTAAAACGGACAAAAGACTAAATTGAAAAACATACATATACCTAGTAGTGTATTGTACATGAAAACAAAACGTTTCTCATACAGAAAAATTCCAATAAACATATAGCTCAAAATATGTGTTTTGTTCAGGAATTGGTTTGTGGTCTTTAAAAAAGAACTGAAATTAAAAATATGTGTTTGAAAAAACACAATTTGAATAATTACAATGAAACACAATATATCTTATTTCTGTTCGCCTAATTCTTCGCCTTTTTTTTATTTTATGTTAAAAAATAAGTTACTCTAGATATCAACAATTTTTTCAAGCTTTACAAATCATTTTTATGTTTTAATAATACAAATCTGATTGATTCTTTGGTTTAAAAGCCATGGATGGATTGCATTGCATTGATTGGTCCAGTGTAAATCACATTACTGTAACAAGCCTTGCTATTGGCTGCCTCTTCTTGATGCCAATGAATGGTGTGGCAATGAATGAATGTAGCGCTGAATGTGATTGGTTGATTGCAAATCACTATGATGTGACAATCATTTCTATTGGTTGTTTAAGCAATATCTCCATTCTTGATATTACTGATAAGACAGCATGAGAAGATCAGAGCTAAGATCTGCAAAAATATGATAATAATAAAAATAACATATAGTACAAAAATCTTATAGTGTAGCTAACAGCGAAAGGTGACCATATTAGTCCGAACAGATTAGGGTTAGGGCTAGGGATAGAGTTAGGGCTTCCGGATACGATCATTGTCACTCTCCTAATCATATTTTTATACATTTAACTGGTGACCCTCCATGATTTCTCCTCCTTAAAACAGCATAGCAAAGCATAGCATCTAGCATAGCATACACTGCAAAAATAGTGTTTAGCATTTAAACACCTTTCTAAACACATTCTTGCCTCCACTTTGTAAACACGTTTAAACACTAAACATGTTTTGAGTATTGATGGATAAATATAATAACCATTGAACATCATGTATAGGAATTTGATATGCAAACATGTTTCTAAACATGATGGTAAGCATGTAAACATGTTTCTAACTATGTTTCTAAACATGTTTCTAAACACGTTTCTAAACATGTTGACAAAGTGAAGGTGAGAATATGCTCAATGGCTTAACACAGTTTTTGGAGTATAGCATAACATATAGCATAGCACAGCATAGCATAGCATAGCATAGCATAGCATAGCATAGCATAGCATAGCATAGCATAGCATAGCATAGCATAGCATACATGTAGCATAGCATAGCATGAAGTTTGCAAATGGTTGGATCCTTCAGATTGGTGAATTGTTATATCGGCTGGTTGCAAGCATGTTTACGCTTCCTTGTTGATACCGCTTATGAGGCAGCATGCGAAGACAACGGCAAATATCTGTGGATGAAATGAAACAGAATAACTCAAAATCTACAATTTTGAATATCTTTGGTTTTAACGAAAATGGTTAATGCCCAGGTTATTAAAAATGGCTTATTGTTTAAAAAAAAAGCCATAAAACAGAGTGAACATATTCTTGACTATCAAAAGCACAACTAAAACTAAACTAAAATATCTTGCTAGCAGTATTCAACAAATTTGAGAAATGGTGCGACAATGAATGAATGTAGCGCTGACTGTGATTGGTTGATTGCAAATCACTTTGATATAACAATCATTGCTATTGGCTGCTTTAAGCATAGTTGACGTCTTTCTTGATGCCACTGATGAGACAGCATGAGAAGATCAGCGCAAAGATCTGCAAGGAAATGATAATAATAAAAATAACATAGTACAAAAATCTTATAGTGTATCTAACTATATTTTTAATATATTCAACTGGTATCCCTCCTTGACAGCATAGCATGAAGTTTGACATATATGGATGGATCCCACTGATTGGTTTACTGAAATTGCAAAAAATTTCCTTTCATGCAACATGCAGTGAGTGGATGTAACACTGATTGTGATTGGTCAATTCAAATTAACATCCATGTAATCCTCATTGCTATTGGTTGCATGCATGTTTTAGTCCTTTTCCCTAATGATTCCACGGACGAGACAGCATGAAAAGATGACAGCAAAAATCTGTGAATGAAACAAAGATTTTATACCCAAAGATTACCAACTGAATATTGCACCAGGCGTAATGCCAGGCCCGTACGCAGGGTGTGCAGGGGGTGTGACCACACCTCCCCAAATTTGCAAAAGTATACAAAAAGTCCCAAAATGTAAGAATTTGCAAGCGTAGCAAGCAAAAAAATCATGTTTTTTTATGTTTTTTGGTCAAAAAGGTCCAAATTTGGGGGGAAAGTCCACTTTTCACAAAATCGCCCTTTTGGAAAAAAGTCCACTTTTTCAAAATCAGCACCCCCCAAAAAAAATCCTGCGTACGGGCCTGCGTAATGCTATGGTAAATCTGCCATCTTGCATTGTCGCTGTTATTCCTTCATGTAATTTTACACAAAATTAGGGTTAGGATTAGGGTTAGGATTAGGATTTGGCGTAGGATTAGAGTAATTACATGAAGGATTGACCAATTTGTCGCTCATGGAGGACAAATAACGTACCTCTGGCATATTTGTTGGCAAGAGCACAAAATCAAACAATAATTTGCATCTTTAAGCTTTACGCAGACTGCAAACCATGCCCTTTGAATTGAAGTTTGTCGGGCAGATAGCAAAATAATGCGGAAGGTAGATAAAGTTGCATGCCTCCATGAGCGACACACAAACATGGAGGAGTTGGTACTCTTTGATTCTACCTCCTTGGAATTAAATGAAACTGAATAAGACAGAGGCTACAATTTGTAGTTCTTTGGTTTTAAAGAAAATTGTCAATTCCCAGGGTTACTGGTTAGGCAGCAGCTACTAAAAAACACCTTATTGATTGAAACAACCCATAAAACAGAGTAAAAATATTCCAATTCTCAAAAACATATGAAACTAATACTAAAACTAAACTATCCTGTAACAGTATTCAACAAATTTGAGAAATAAGAGCAACAATGAATGAATGAATGTAGCGCTGAATGCGATTGGTTGATTGAAAATCACTTTGATGTAACAATCATTGCTATTGGCTGCTTTAAGCATAGTCGACTAGACTCCTTTCCGGATGCTACTGATAAGACAGCATGAGAAGATCAGCGCAAAGATCTGCAAGGAAATAATAATAATAATAATAAACATAAAAAGTAGTACAAAAATCTTTATATCCTCACAAATTATACAACTGCTATGACAGCATAGCATGAAAAGTCAAGCCATGAGTGGATTCCATTGATTGGTCCATTAAAAATCAAGTATCTGTAACAAACATTCCTATTGGTTGTTTCTCATAAAGTTTGAGAAATGGTGCGACAATGAAATGTTGTGCTCTTTGTGATTGGTTGATTGAAAATCACAATGATATAACAATCATTGCTATTGGTTGCTTAAGCATATTTGTTGCTTTCCTTGATGCCGCTGATGAGACAACATGAGAAGATCAGCGCAAAGATCTGCAAGAAAATAATAATAATGATAATGAAAATAACATTGTAATACCAAAATCTTCATATTCTAACAAAGTCTATACAGCTTATTGGTCGCCCTTCTAGATGTCACTAAGACAGCATAGCATAAGAAGCTATGAGTGGATTCCACTGATTGGTCCATTAAAAATCAAATATCTGTAACAAACATTCCTATTGGTTGTTTAAAAATAATTCCTTTCATGCAACATGCAGTGAGAGAATATAACACTGACTGTGATTGGTCAATTCAAAATAACATCCATGTAATCCTCATTGCTATTGGTTGCATGTATATTTAGCGCTTCTCCCTCTGGATGCCACTGATGAGACAACATGAAAAGATCACAGCAAAGATCTGCGAAGGAAATGAAACAGAATAACACAAAAGCTACAATTTGCAGTTATCTGTCTTCAAAGAAATTGGTTAATGCCCAAATTGGGTACTTAATTAGTCCTGTAATTAGCATTCTTATTCAATGGGTGCGTCTTGTAAAGAATTCACGTAATTTGATTGGTTTTCGGTGTATAATATCTCACAATAGTTGATAGTGATATTAGTCAGGGCGCGCACCACCACGCACGGTGGCACGCTTGTTGCTCCTCAATGATCGCGCGATAATGCGTTCGCGTAATACATGTGCGAGAACTAAGAACGCGATTCGGCGGCTTAGATGTTCGTGATGGTTTCGTTCATTTAAAACAACAGGGATGTCCTCACAAAAGTAACTTTATTTTTTTCTGAAAAGGGCAGTTTTCTCATAAAAATTACATTAAAACTGAATAAGAATGAGAATAAATGATAGGATTTTGTCTTTTTGCCTATCAATATCGTGTCATAATGGATGGGCTGGCCAATATTTTTATCGTAGTGGCATCCACTACTCAAAATATTGGCCAGCCCATCCATTATGACACGATATTGATAGGCAAAAAGACAAAATCTATCATTTATTCTCTAATTATCGTTCAGAACAGCATTCCACTTCTAACTTCAGTACCAAAATTCACTTAAAAAACCCTAGATATGTCATTGTTTTTAGATAAATGTGAGGAAAATAATTGATATTTCCTCATTAAATTTAATAGAAAGGTGCAAGTATCTTCATGGATGGATTTTCCCACCTTGTATGCTGGCATGCTTAATGGTCTTTTGGCCTGGCTTGAGCATTTTGTTTGAGGCTATTTGGACTGTTCAAATAAACAAACCAACCTCATACACATTATTCATTCATAAGGATTTTACATCACCCTAAACCTATTTGGGCTAATCCATTTGAAATCCACACCCCCTCTGAGGAAGATTTTGGAATTCCAACCAAATTCAACAGTTTGAATAATTGTTTGAATAACAGCATCCATAAAAAGTACAAAATAGTATTTAAGATTTTGAAATTCCAGACCAAAAAAAGTCAAACTGAGTAAAATGATCTAATTGGATTTCAAAGTTTTTCTAATCAAAATTCCAATAAAAAACTCACATTTTCCAGACAGTTTCGGCAATCCAGTCTGTTGCCTTTATCAATGGTGTATGCCAATCGATCCTTTGGTGGATGTTATGACGTCATCGGAAGATGATGACGCCCTCTGAATCAATTGGTCATAAACGTGACTCAGTTGGCAGGATCGATTGGCATACACCATTGATAAAGGCAACAGACTGGATTGACGAAACTGTCTGGGAAACATTGAGTTTTTTATTGGAATTTTGCAAAGAAAAACTTTGAAATCTGAATATTGTATTCCTGATGAATTGTATTCCTATTCAATGATCTAATTGGATTTGATCAATTTCAACTAGATGAAGGTGTGGCTGGAATTAAAATGGCAGTGTAATCTTCCATGGGGGAGGGTGGATTTTAAATGGAATATCCCATTTTTTAATTAAGCTTCACTATGCCAAAGAAGCATAATGGTAGCGACGGGCCACTGGCGCCCTCCTGTGGGCTGCGATATAACGACATGAGGAAACAAAGGCTAAGATATGTAAAATGAATATACACGCCAAAATAAAAACATTGGTGATTCTCTGTTCTTTTTTATTTGGATGAGGGTCTCAAATAAGTCAGTGACCAAAGTTTTTGTAACCCTTTTATCTGAAGTTGACCATTTCTATGATCCCTCCCACTTCTGCACATCACAAATTCAAAATAATCCTAAAAGATGCAAGTTAAGGTGTGACCCCCTCAAAGTGCATGAGTTTTAGGCTGTTTAGAGGCATGAGGATAGGGGTCATTAGGATGTCCATTTGATTTATTAGGTGAAAGTGGCGTTTGTTGTGGCCATTCCCACTTGGGCTAATCCCACTTGGTCCAATCTCACTTTATCCAATCCCATTTAGTCCGATTCCCACTTGGTTCAGACCCAGTTACAGTTAGTCCAATCTCACTTATAGGAGCTCTTAGGCCATGTCCTAATTAGTCCATGTCCAACTTGACCTTGTTCCACTTAGAATGCTTTCAAACATTTCAATTCAGCCTGACTTGAGCAACTTGCTTGAGCCATCGGGACTGAAGTACATTTCTGCACAAAACAGCAGCACATCTCTGTACAACTCATAACTTGGACTTGACTCCCAGATTTTGGATTCAAAACCTGGGAGTCCACTTGACCATGTCCTATTTGACCTTGTCCCACTTAGAATGCTTGCTTTCAAACATTTCAATTCAGCCTGACTTGAGCAATTTGCTTGAGCCATCGGACTGAAGTACATTTCTGTACAAAACAGCAGCACATCTCTGTACAACTCATAACTTGGACTGGACTCCCAGGTTTTGGAATCAAGCTCCAAGACTCAACCTTGATTGTATCACTCTGGATATGATAACATGGCGGCAGGTATAACCACAGCAGCTGATAGGTGTATCCCATCATGCTCTGCAGTACCATAGTAGAACTGCACATGCCATAGAAAGTGTACACAAAATCCCTCACTTCAACTTTCAATTACTCTCTTATATCAGAGGAGCTCAGACTTTTGCTTGAAAAAATAAGATCTTTAAAGTATTGTGAAACTATCCATAGCTCTCAATATCTATGCGGCTCTTGTTTATATTTTGTATACATTTGCTATGGAGTAAGCAGATATACTGCAATGCATGATGGGATACTCCTTTCAGCTGCTGTGGGCTGTAGGTATAACCATGGTAATAACTCACCTCAAAGACCAGTAGACCTAGACATACACCTCCAACAATGAGGTAGTTATCTTGGATCCAGTTTGTGAAAGCATCAACACAACCCTGTGAACAAAATCAAACATGATTGAAATGACCAAAATTAAAAACATAAACAAGAACATCATGCACATCCACCCAATCTTGTACACAGAAGAACCAAAAACAAATTTTATTTTGCCACACACTTCATGTGAGGAAAGGTGGGCTGATAATTTATTTTCTGTGTGCCCCTCTTCTGGCTATGTTGTATAGCCTCAGATCTTCATGCAGAGTACCTCGGGCTACCCTGACCCCTCCCCATCACACACACCAACCCGGGGGCTAGTTTTCCCCGTTGCTCAAAATACCGGGACAAAATTGACCAAATGTTATAATGTGCATGTTCCTTTAGCCAATAGACCACAATTCAGCATCCTCATTTTCGCCCATTTTTACATTAAAATTAGCAAATATTCATGCGCAAATCATATATTTTGTTCAGATCAGGTAAAGTCATTTTGTATAATAACATGTCTACAGAACGATTTGAAAGTTTTGTCCCATGGCTCGGTGGCCCGGTATGCCCCTGCTCCATCCAAGCTAAGCATACATACTTACATCTACGTTAATGCTTTCGATACTGGTAGGGTTCCCTGGAGTTCCAGCATTACAACCATTACCATGGTTGGGGTAATCCTTGCAACAGCTTTCGGGGACAGCCAGGCCAGCATTTGTGGAACCCCATAGAGTTTGAGGATCCCAGTCTGCATAACCAGTTGCTCCACAGCAGTTAAACTACAAAGAAATAACAATATAATTATATAGTTTAAAACCTCATGAGAACTACCTGCCAATTGGCTAAAAAGAAGTTTTCATTATCAATTGGCCCAATCAACATCATTGTTAGAATAATTTCACCACGCAAAAAAATTGGGGTAAATTATTTGCAAAGCTCCATTCTGATTGGTGATTAAAGTGAGGATATCATATAATTGACCAATCAGAGGCAAAATATGTTAGATCGGCAGGTATGTGCTCAGGGTGTTAATATGCGACAGATTGAATCAAAGTTAGAGCTCTGTTTTATACATGAAGATGATATATTATCGGGTTCACATCTTGGTCTGGGTCGGATATTTTGCAAATGAAATTAGAAGAGTGCAGATGGCATCATTTGCATTTTATAATCTAGATTAGAGTCTGAAGTTTTCTGTTTTACGGAAAACGGAAGAAAATCACGAAATCGGAGGTACAACACGGAAAATGACATTTTTGTATGATGTGATAAAAATTGTTAAAAGATAAGAGAAATAAATGTTAAAAACAATCATGAGTTGTGTATATAAAGTTTTATGATAAAAATACTGTTTAATAATACCGAAATAAAGGTATATTACAAAGGCATAAACCTCCTATACCCCTCCAAACATCGTAATAGTCAGCCTATTATCATGAGAATATTCCAATCAGAGCATATTGATCGTGATAATGAACACTTTATTGTGACATTAATATCATTGTTTATACATTTTAAGCTTTATTCATGACATGGATTTACAAATTTTACAACACAAATTACAACACAGAAAATGGATTTTAGAAAATGGTAAACTTCGGACTCTAATCTAGATATTGAATACTACATCATATGTAGAATTTGGAGGGAAAAGGATCATGCATTTTGATCTGATAGCTATTCATCTATGTGGTGTTTGCTGTTCAGCCAGAAATATCAGATTTAGAGTGAAAAGCAACAATATTTGGAAAAAATACAAATCTATTTTTAATGCAAATTACACATTATTACTTTAATGTCTGTCATGAAACTGACAATTGCTTGGAGGTTCCTGAACTTGTAGCCACTTAAGGACCCTACAGACTTTTTATTCGACATAGAATATTTGATGTAACATTATGTTATTTAATCTATATCATTTTAGAGGGGAAGAGTGCTCCTGGGATGGGCAAAATGAATGCTTATACTACATTATAATTGTAGGTGTTAAGAAAGGCTATTGACTTTTTCAGTCCACCAGATTTATAAAACAAGGCCATAGCAACATATATTTGAACTCTTTGAATTCCCATTGGGCTATAGAAGTCTGGTAAATATTTTAAAGGTCAAATTAGGACAGGCAATTTTATTCAAATGATGGGCAAACCTTGATTTCTAGTAAAGACCCTGGTTGGACTGTACGTCTGATGATGAATTCTTTGGTTTTCTGGTGAATTGGACCATTCCATTTAAAATCAACACTACCCCTGTGGAAGATTTAGCTAAAGACTTTCACAGAGGGAGTATAAGTTTTGAATAGAATAGACAATTGGGTAACTTCCATTTGAAATACTCACTCCAGTTGTGGACGATATAGGTAAAGCCATAATACAGTGGGAGTATGGGTTTCAAAATGATTAACTCGGACCAATTACATTTGTAAAACATACTCCCCCTGTGGAAGATATTTCCAAAATCGTCCACAGGGGTAGTGTGGATTACAACTGGAATAGCCCATTTGATCAAACTGTCAGACAAAATCACAGACACTGTCAGACAGACAGACAGACAGACAGACACCCCCACACACACCGACAGACAGACACCCCTACTCACACAAGTAATACTTGTGTGTCTGTGCGACTTGTGTGACTTTTCTTGTGTGTCTTTTTGACCCGACGGACACGTGACGGACGCCTAACGCCGACGGACTTCTTGTGTGTCTATTTATTCCATCTTGTGTGTCTTTTTTGTTGTTGTCACTGGTTGTTGAAAAAAATGGACACACAAGAAAAAATAGACACACAAGCTAGTTTTGTACTCAAAAAAGGTACACAAGCATAGCCTCGTGAGAACACCCTGACAGACAGACAGACAGACAGCTCAGTGTACTTACATCTTTTTGTACCAGGTCAATAGATTGAGTTGCTGCATTGTCACTCCCATCATATTCCTCTTCAATGATCTTGTTGATATTTTCTTCCATAAATTTGATGAGCTGTAAGACATACAAAATAACAAAATTAATACAGGTCTGGAGCGTAAAACATGCCACGTAAGGCTATACCTAGAGTGAAAAACTCACTCTTCAAAAGAAGGAGAAGAGTGAACATCACTCTAAATGAGTGTAAGTCACTCCTGAAAGAGTGTAAGCCACTCAGAGAACACATACACCCGATTTCAATCGACAAACCATGGACCTACCCCACCCATCCGACAAATTATTATCCAACGTGACCCGTCCTGATCCCCCTAAACATGGACCACTTTTAAATGCATTTATGCATCATTTACATTGTCCTGGTCATAGTAAGAAACCGAGGACGTCCTCGATCGGAGCTGTGTCCTCGGTTGTATGCTGTGTATAGATATGTAGGTCCTTGTTTGGATTTACAAACGTGCCCCAACACCCCCCCCCCCCACACACAAACATCCCCACACACAAACCCCTCGGCTACAGACAGTCATTAACTTACATCATCTTGGAACACAAATGCCAAAATAGCTGCTACAACTTCCAGAATAATAACCAACACAATGAGGAAGGCATACTGTGAAAATATAAAAGACACAAAAATAAACAGG
Source organism: Amphiura filiformis (assembly GCF_039555335.1). NCBI lineage: Eukaryota > Metazoa > Echinodermata > Ophiuroidea > Amphilepidida > Amphiuridae > Amphiura > Amphiura filiformis. Next base: position 41,271,893 of record NC_092640.1, on the reverse strand, counting down.
TGTTATTTTGATTACATGCATGCATGCTCAAGTGTAGGACAGTCTTTTATAATCATGTTTATCACTGCGCAAATTAGATATTTTATATTACCTGGTAATAGGCAGCGTTCGAAATTTTGGTTGTCCGGTTGCCCGGGACAACTAAAAAAGTCGCCGGACAACCAAAAATACTGATTCGGTTGTCCGCCGGACAACCATAAATCTAGCCAAAAGTCACATTTGTAGGCCTACGGACAACCAGAAACTTAGACGGACAACCAGAAATTGTAATCTGGTTGTCCATGGGACAACCATTTATTTTTCCTAAATTCGAACACTGGTAATAGGCCTACATGCTGTTTCCATGCATGTTCGGGTAAAACAGTACCTGGCAAGTGTACATTTTTTATGCAAATGACTTGAAATGAGCCTGGTAGTGGGTATCCAATCATGTACTACATATTGGTTAATATAGCAGTCTTCTTTTAATTCAGTGATTATAAAAATTATAAAATTATAAAATTGTGTATTAATTGCTTAAAAGTGAAGAACAAGTCATTAAAATTGTCAATAGGTAATTTAAAATGGAAAATTGGGCAAAAAACAAAGAAAACAGCAGTATTGACAAAGTTGAAGCCCCATATGTAGCAAATTTCTATGCTACAGTAGGGATATAACAATTTCATGTAAAATGTCCTATTTTGTCTTTAACATCATACTTTTGTTAATAAGACATCATCAAACTTTTTGGTTGTTCCCTTAAGATAAAGGTATTTTACCAATTTTAAAAGCAATTTAATAATTTTAAAATTTTTAAGATTTAAAAATCTTAAACAATTAAAAAGTTTAAAAACAATAAATAAATTGAAGCACAAAAATGCTTCTCCAGCAAAATCATAAACTGTGTATAAATCATTCTTGCAAAAACACAAATGTTATGTTTTTTTTCCTATGGCAACAAAGCAAACACCTGTTTTACAGGCCCGACCGATCCAGATTTTACGTAAAATCAGCCGTTTTTGGCCAAACTGTATTGATCTTGACTAAAATTTTTCGAAAAAAATCAGAAAATTGTTCAAAGTATCATCAAATTTTTGCCAGATTTTTCAAGTTTGTGGTGATGTTTTAGGGTCATTTTAGCCGCCAGAAAAAAAAGAATTTTGACAGACCCTATTCAGTCTGTCCGCCCATAAAACGATGTTTTTTTGTTGCCTAAAAGGGCTTTTTTTGATTTTGAAACTATACTTTTAAGCTTTCTTACATCTGCACATAAAAAAGGAATATATTCGCACATTGTTATTATTTTCATGAGCTGCTTGCAGCACGTAAAACCATTTTGAAAACATTGGGCTATTCCATTTAAAAGCCACACTACCCCTGTGGAAGATTTTGGAAATATCTTCCACAGTGGGAGTATGAATTTCAAATGGAATGAGCACATTAGTAGCTCCATTTGAATTTCATACACCCTCGGAGAAAGATTCAGCTTGAGGGTGGGTGTGTTTCAAATGGTAATGTGTTCATTCCATTCATACTCCCCCTGTGGAAGATATTTCCAAAATCTTCCACAGGGGGAATGTGGATTTTAAATGGAATAGCCCATCAGTCAATACCTACCACTTGTAATAAACAGACAATCTCCTTTATGGCACCACAGCATGCACAGAATCCCACAAAGAAGATGAAGCAGCCAGTTCCTATGATTATTCCCGCTACTGTGGTCAGCGTATCTTCATCTCCAAACAGGTATGAATACTTGTCTGCTTCAATCATCACATATGCACCAACAGCAATGAGTACTATGCCTACAGCCTGTCAGGGTGCAAAAATACACCCAAATATATTAATAAAATGTCACAAAATCACCCACAAAATTAAAAATTACACCCAAATCTATTAGGAATACAATAAAATGTCACAAAATCACCCAAAAGCATCAAAAATACACCCAATGTATTTAGAATTTAAAGTGTCACAAAATCACCCAAAAGTATCAAAAACATACCCAAATGTATTAAGAATTCAATAAAATGTCACAAAATCACCCAAATGTATCAAAAATACACCCAAATGTATTAGGAATGCACTCAAATGTTGCCGAATTACACCCAAATATATTAGGATATGCTCGAAATCTGTAAGGTGTAAATAGCGGTGTGTTTCAATCATCACATATGCACCAACAGCAATGAGTACTATGCCTACAGCCTGTCAGGGTGCAAAAATACACCCAAATATATTAGGAATACACTCAAATGTCACAAAATCACCCAAAAGTATCAAAAATACACCCAAGTGTGTTAGGAATACACTCAAATGTTTCAGAATTACGCCAAAATATTATGGGCAAATGCTTGAAATGTTTAAGGTGTGCACTATCTTACTGTACATCTTGTATATTTTTGCATATATTTGCATACTAATTAGTTATGTAAATTAGTTTCAATGAGGGTGGATATAAACTTTGTTAACATTCTGAACAGCGTTCGAAATTTTGGTTGTCCGGTTGCCCGGGACAACTAAAAAAGTCGCCGGACAACCAAAAATACTGATTTGGTTGTCCATCGGACCAAATACATTGGACAACCATAAATCTAGTCAAAAGTCACATTTGTAGGCCTACGGACAACCAAAAACTTAGACGGACAACCACAAATTGTAATCTGGTTGTCCGTGGGACAACCATTTATTTTTCCTAAATTCGAACACTGATTCTGAACATAGGAACACGAAAAATAGCTAAGTTTAAGATCAAAATTCTGCAAGCTAAAAATGCAATGAATGTTAATTTATGAAGTTATGGTAAAATTGGTCAGCTATTTTCTGTGTTAAAATATATATTAACTATTTAAAATGTATTAACTATTGTAATGTAAAAAGAATAAAACAAAAAGAAACTTTGAAACTCTGTCTCTAGGAAACCATGAATCCTATTAGGCCAAAATTTGAACATTTCATAACACTTTCTTGATGTTGCTATCTTAGGTAGATAGCAGTAATCTAAGTTAACCATAATAGGACCTTACCATGCTAATAATTGGAGTTATGAAAAATAATGTTTGGAGAGCTTGTGAGTCGAGGAAAAGGAGATCTAAGCTGACCAGGCCAAAGGCAGCAAAGATGTCTTTCCCTTCTTGATGTTGCTATCTTAGGTAGATAGCAATAATATCAGTTAACCATAATATGACCTTACTGTGCTAATAATTAGAGTTATGAAAAAATAATGTTAAGAGAGCCTGTGAGGAAAAAGAGATCTAAGCTGACCAGACCAAAGGCAGCAAAAATATCTTACGCTTCTTCATGTTGCTATCTTAGGTAGATAGCAGTAAACTCATATGGACCTTACCATATTTATAATTATCAGGGTTATGAAAAAGACAATGTTAACAGAGCCAGTGGGTCAAGGAAATAGAGATCTAATTAGCTGACCAGGCCTAAGGCAACAAAGATATTTTACCCTTCCCACAATCCTTTGCAGCATGATACATCACATCATTTGATCAATGACACTCCCATAACTTTGTACAGTTTCCCCTTGTTTTCATTGTTGAGAATAGACCGATTAAACATTGGGTCAATAGTCAAGAAATACACATATTTTGAAGATCTGGATGCAGGCCCATTACACAATGGAAGTGCGGGGTGCATCGCACCCCCAAATTTCCAAAGTGTACAAAAAGTCCCAAAATTTCAGAATTTGCGGCGTGAGAGAGCAAAAAATCAGGTTTTTACGGGGTTTTAGTCAAAAAATGTCCAAATTTTGGAAAGAAAGGCCACTTTTTTCAAAATCGCCCCCCCCCCCCTTGGGAAAAAGGTCCACTTTTTCAAAATCAGCGCCCCCCAAACAAAATCCTGCGTACGGGCCTGTCTGAATGTGCTTGGTTCATTGAAGTACATTTCATCACTATCGACCCATGTTGCACTAGATAGTAAATCAGTACATGAAACTAAAATGGGAGAAATGCATTATGGGAAGGAAGAGTAAGACATCTTCTCTGACCAGACTTAAGGGGGCAAATGTTTAATTGAGATATGCACAAAAATGTGGAGCAAACCATGAAACAACCTAAGATTATTGGCATTGAATAAAAGCTCATAACTTTACAACAAAGTATGTTTGGGATGTCAGGATGTTTAGCAATAGCACACATGGACTGTTCAAGAGGATGATGATGATGATGATGATGATGATGATGACATTATCGGATCACTCAATTTTCTAAACTGCCTTTGGCCTGAATCAGCTGCATCTTTCTGTGTCTCCCATAATTTACAAAATGCAATTCTTTTCTATAATGACTCTGAAGCCTGGCTATAAGCGGTTTATCTATTTTGTCCTGTCTGTATATGTTATATGGGTTGATTAACATTGGTAGCAGTGAAATTATGTGACGCTCTGTCAGAAGGCCTGAGGCTAATATCATACATCATGATTAACATTTCAATAGCTATTGAAGCTTATTGATACCATACAGGCAGGCCTCAAAACAGTGCAAACTGATATTGGACAACATAGGCTCAATATGATTGCACAGGGTGTATAAAATGCACAGTGTGCACAATTATGCGTAGGCCTACACCAAAATTACGCAAAATCCTGTTTTGAGCGTGTGGAGAAATTTTCCCACCAAGTTTGTGTTGATTTTAACTATACAGAAATGCAGTCCAACCCACTTATGGTGGTGGGGGGGGGGGGGCATTTAATAGAAGGGGACATTTAATAGAGTACATACGGTATATAAAAAGATGTCCGGATATAAAATGTGATTGGACAGTACGGTAGCTATACTGTGACCAAATATGAATGGAGGGGTGTGAGGTGGGCAAATATAGATGAGATGACTTCTGACGTCAATGCCTGGCAGTATGCGCACACATCATCACAATTTCCATTGTTTTTTGCCTGGCAGTATGCGCGCGCATCATATTTTGGTCAGGGCTCGTGTTTTTAAAACTCCCGCCACATCACAATAAGGCTACTGAACAGTGTAGTGGTTGCATGGGGTTCACTCAAGCATACAGATATACCGGTCCCTTGATTTTGTTGATAAACATTGAGGTCAACTCATAAGAATTTGTCTTACTAGGAGCTGGACAGATGAATACAGGTGAGGGGCCGATTAATGGCAATATGGGAAATGTGTTGCATGTCCAGAGAAAAGGGGGTTTCTAAATAGACAGGGGGATATCATGATATGCAGCTACTTACCCATACACAGAAGTTGATGATGAACAGCAGCATTTTTGCTATCTTTGCACCGCACCCGACAGCCATTTTGAAAGTTGGTTATTTCAGGTCTGTATCATATATTAAAACGCAAGCAACACAGGAGAATTATGACAACTGAATGTATAATACATAACATAAGCACACCCAGACACACCCCCACAGACACACCCCTCCACACTTCACCCTATTCACCCCCGCACACACACACCCTCAGTCCTCACACTTCACCCTATTCACACACCCCACAGACACACCCCTCCACACTTCACCCTATTCAACCCGACACACACCCACAGACACCCCCCTCCATACTTCCCCCCCCATTCACACACACCCATACACTTATCTTTTTCTTTCCTCATGGACACCCATTTTTCATTTTGAGAAGTTTAAAACATCAATTTCTCCCTAAATTTCTTCTTAATAATCTACTATTTGTATAAATTGCTCTGCTCTGCCCAAGCTCCTCCACAACTTAAAGTGCTATCCTTGTATGACAAAAGCTAGGCCACAAATGTTACATGTACAATCATCAGGCCTTTTTTATTTTGGCCCCCCCCCCCATTCCTTTTTTAAAAGAATTTTTATTATTTGTATGGTTTACCCTTGGTTTAGGCATAGGTACTGGAAGAGTCATACCTATGGCTATAAGGCAACTCATACCCCTGCCCCTGGATTTAAACAGGCCTAATTAGTAAAATACATAGTAGGCCTCTATAAGATTTCTTTAAAAATAAGAATACAATAAAGCTATTTTTATGACCACCAGAGAGGTCTAAAAAAAATCAAGAAAATCAAATCGGCCCTCGCCTCTTTTAAAATCCATCTATAAGTTGCATTTGTATTGGCAAAGAAAACATACTGGTAGTAATCTTTAATGCTAACAATAACTATTCAAAGTTCAAGTTCAACCAAGTTTAATGTTCAATGAATAGGGGTCAAGCTTCTCTTTATCCAGAAAAGTACCTCCAGCTTAAAGAGAGGAAGTGAAATGTAAGGAATGGTCATTTTCCTCAGGCAATAGTTGCACCAATTCATCTTATAAATGATTTGCACACATGCACACCGGGATGCACACATACATGCAAGGTGCAACCGAATATTGGGTTTTACTGTATAGTACCACAGTGGTATAGTACATAATGATTTATGTCCATGATATATATGTCATAGTATAGATTACATAAAGTGCCTTTTACTTCAGGATTTAATTTCTAACAATATGTATGTTGAAGGACTAACCCAAGAATCACTGATGCAATACTAAGTAAATTTGTTAATTCTAGTTATCAAAATTTGATGAAATTCATTATTGTTTGACCATACAGCATCTTTCCCATATAAGGAGTTAAAATTTGAGCAAGCTCAACAACAGGGGAACACTGGGACGAGGAAGGATGTTTTGCTCTGAAATGATGTAACCATATGTGTCCTGGGGTTTATATAAGCTCAAAATAAATTTATCCTTAATCCTAAACTGATTTTGGAGGTGGACTAGATTTTGCAATTATGCCCAATTCCTACAAATGAATCAAATGTTATATTATAGAATGTCCTAATCCAGTGTGGTTCTCAACTTTTGTTTGGGTGGAGATGTGTGGCTACAACTTTAATTTAAACCAAAAGTTTAAAGTCAAATTTATACCAATTTTATGAAACATTTTGCACACTTTGCTAAAGACAATGCAAAATTTGCATGTTTTGAGTCAATTGTTAAAATCTACCCAATCTTAAACCAAATTTGTATGAAATTGGGGGCATCAATAAACCAAAATGAATGAAAATCCACCCGAGTCTAAACTAAATGGCTGAAAATGAACCCCAAATCTGCAGCACACTGCACATCCCTGTACCCTTATTTCCACCAAGAACCCTCCCCCCATCTCAATAAACCATGTATCATATCAAATTGCAAAATGTATGCTTGCTTCACTATGTTTTAATGTATCACTGTCTTTGGAATTATAGAAGTACACTACATCCATTATTAAACATGGTAAACATTCATGTTTGCCATGTGATGCAAATTACATTTTGCGCATATTCGTTCCTGCAAAGCCAAAAAAATTTCCAAGTTTGATCCATTAATCATAATCTATATCATACCACATGTATACTATTATAGTACATTGAATTCCAAAGCTTACAGAAATACATCACATGCATATTATTGTATCTTCTTGATATGATAATTGTTTTCCATCATGTTACGCACAATTCAACCTTGACCATCATATTATCCTAAAATAAAATACTGTTGTTAGCATAAGGGCCGCTACAGACTCTAGTATTCGACATAGAATATTCTATGTAACATCATAGGCTGTAAAATTTCTTTTTTACAGCCTATGGTAACATGTCTTCATTATATTAAATCTATTCCCATTCTATTTCATGACATAAAATTGATAATAGCATGTCGGGTGGAAATAATAAACAGTTATAAATATTACTTGAAATAGATTAAATAAAGAAGATGTTACATCAAAATATTCTACATCCGCTCAAAAGTATGTAGCGGCCTGCAATCACAGCTGTGGCTAATGCACTATAAATAATGCATACTTGTAAATGTATCATAAGCACGTTTTCACTCTATTAGTCCAGAGTAAAATTTATTGTTCTGGTTTGTTTAATCAAAGCACAACAGCTATATCGGAATTTTCATGCATATATTTTGTGGCTGTCTATATTTTACTTGGCATTAAAGCCACAATGTGCATCATCAGGGTTGTAGCTACGCTGGGCGGTGGCGGGCGGACCCACCCGGCACTCTTAATTTCTACCCGGCACTCAAGTTAATTTTGAGCCCAAATACCCAGCACTCCAGTCTCAAATGTTCCAAAATCAATGAACAATCAGTATAAAAATGAGCAATTCTTATTAAAATTTCAATTTTTTTACCATTTAATATAAATTTCACCCGGCACTAAACTTTGCCTAGCTATAACCCTGTGCATCATAGTAATGCCCAATGGTGTATAGACTATGCCATACATGTAGTCGATTTTTGATATTAAAATAAAAATATGTTATTAATCATGATGAACACAATCAGTTGAACTTGAAATTATACAGATATTTATCACAATTAAACTAGTATTCAATAAATGTGGTCATAAAAAGTTTATATAATTAGTGATAAGTAATTAAAATATACCTATGTTATATTGAGTGCAACATATCTTAGCATAATTATAATGAGGGCTCACTTGTTGAACAATTCTGATTTGGGGACCTAGTTTATGAAAAACCGATCAAAAAATGGGGGAGGGCTCATAATTATTGCACAGCCACATCAGGTAAATGTATTTGATGCACATTTTCTATATAAATCCCTACCAAATACCAGAGCCTGGGTCATACAGCAAACGCTCCTTAAACACATGTTACATATTTTCCTCTTCAAAAAACAAACACACAAGTTGTATTCTAGCGTAAATATCTGCCAAATAGATCCTATTATATTTGTGGGTATTAAATATTACAATGAGTTCATGTTCACGCTGTTCAATAATAGCATGTGTTCTCCGACATCAAGCAGGTGTGATGTTAGGATAGCGTTCCCTCAGCAAATATCAAAGTGCAAAGATTATGGTCAGAAGTTAAAGCGATATCAACCCAATTCAATTCCATATCAACTTAAGTTATGACTTGACAATTAAGCAAATTATAGATGACAATTGACATGATAATAAACATAGTTGGTTAGTCAACCATTACGCTAGGATCTTATGTCAGGTAGTCATTCGGAACACCCAGCATGTTTGTCAGCATTTAAAAAAAAATTCATCCAAGCAGATAATTTTTCCTCAACATAAAATAGCAGACTTTTTAGTCATTCAAAAAGTGTTGTTCATATATGGCACAGGATTTCTTCCATTTATTATTGCATATTTGTTTGTCCCTTGTAACTAAAAATGTCATCATAGTATTATAGAGCTTTTGACAAAATCAGCTTTTTTTATACCTATTCATGTGTACATTTCTGAGATACTTTTCTTCTGCCTTTTATAATTTGACTTTTCCAGTTAGAACTAACTAAAGGATTAGGATTTAGGTAGGCCTATCTGTCATTTGGCAAAACAGGACAGCAATTACCAAGGGGAGGAGGTTCTTGATCATACAAATGACCATACGGGGAAAAAAAAAAAAATGGGTAGCATCATCGCCATTTGGTATATCAATGACCCCGCCCTTTTTCTAGGCCATTTTTGGTATATTTCTTTTTTTAAATAGCCCAATTTTGCCTCAATCTAGCCAAAATGTTTTCAACTTTCCCAAAATTTGGGCTTAAATTTGTAAAAACTAAGACAATTTTGACTTTTGGTATATTGATGGTCTACATTTCTTGCAAAATTGTATATTAATGGGTCTACTTTCAAATTCTCAATGGCACACCCCTACCAAAACCTTGAGTACCGCTCCAAGAAAAAATTAGAATTGTAATTTTTTTGGAATAGGGAGTATACATGCAATGTAACCTTTCAACCAAAAAGTAAAATGACAAATCACAACATCCAATCTATGATGACAGGAAGCATCCAAACTTCACCTCCACAAATTTTCACAAGGTCATGAATACTATTTCACAAATCCACTTTTTCGCACAATTTAACAATTTCTAGTAATAATTCATTCATACCATTAGGGATGAACTTATAAATAAACTATTAATATCTACATCTCTTTTTCATGAATAATAGAACGTGTTTAGAAATATTGAACCATCACAATGCTGAATGTACTGATTTATTTGTGTATTCCAATCACTGCCATAGATGAATTCCTGGGTAACATATGTTGGTAATAATTTACGGATCGTTGATTGTACAGATAGATGATGATATCACTGTGTGTGGTGATGGAGGAATATGGTAGCTATAATAGCGTATCATTTTGTCATGTTAATTATTGTCCTGAGAAAATAAGCACCTCTGATTATCGACTCGCCCTAATTGCTATTAAATTAAGACATGCATGCTCTAACTTAAAGGCATGTTAAGGTTATACCTATTTTGAACTGTTGCGATTTGGTCGTTCGCAGCATCCTACAAAAGGTAGTGAGCTTTGGTAAAAATTGTATTGATCAATTCATAGCGAGTGTCTCGAAGAATTCAAATATCACAGATATACTTTTGTAGGCTCTGTGGTTCTTGAGTTATGTTGTAAAGAGGGTTGAAACAACAACACTAAAATGTACATAACTCATGAACAAAGATAGTAATATTTGGTATATTTTTGAAAAGAATTGGGATATTCTATAATTTTGACCCCTGTTTGACCTTAATTGACCTCAACCAAAAATGCCAGACACTTTAAAGAGGGCAGCCCAAGCCAATTGTTCAATATCTTTCAGGCATGCCAAAAACAATTTGAAACCTTTGTTCCAAAGATTTGGTCGCCAGACTAGCACTGGTCTCTTAAATGAAAATCAATTTATATACTTTGGCTACCTCAACCAACAACAATACCTCGTCTACCCTTAAATGATATTCTATTTAATTCCAGTTCCAGTGACACCTCGTTAACTTCACTGGACCTTTGGATATATTTTAATAGGTATAGCATTTTACTCTAAAAAGCAATATATATAGCAAGGTTATATATAGTGCAGATTTCATGCCCCTCCAGGACAATAACATGCATGAGGTGTCACTCTGGGACTGCCTTTTGAGGAGAGTGTGAGCAATCGCTCTCTACTGCTCTCCTTAAATCTGATATAGGAGAGTGATTTTTAGCTCTCCTTAGTTGACCATTCTTTCATTACATTAAATGTTCTAAACAGATCTCCTTGAAGGCTCCAGAAGAGCTATTTAATGCTCTCCTGTAAATTCCAAAAGACAGTCCCTGCGGTCACTGATGTCGGAACAGATAATAATCTCATAATGTAACATGTTCAAATGTTTATTTAAATATGATTCATCCAAATATTAAGTTCTTATAAGGTTTCCAAATAAATAATCATGATCATGATGAAACTAAATTAATTAAGTCTAATTAACTCAAAATTACATCATTAAATATGACAATAGTATCGATCATCAACTAATTGTTCAAAACATTATGTATGCTAAATCAAGTAATTTAGAATGAGATAATTAATCATTCATTTGAATTTCTGAATCAAAACAATAAATTTGAATAGGAAAATAAATCATAATGATGCTAAATATCCAAACATATATATAAGCTGAAAGATATTTTAATCTTTGAAATATAACTACTTATTTTATGCTTCTTATATGTGACCCATCACATCGAAACAAGGCAGTTGTCGTAAAAATGAACTTGTTGGTTTCTTTACCAGCTGAAAGGACTGTTTTTAAGCTTTAAAATGACACCTCTTCCATTGATATCGCATGTAGAATGGTGATTTTATGTGACAAATAGAATTCAAATTCCTTTATTTTTTCGTGGCACATTTTCTTCATTATCTTTAAATGTGGGTTTCCGACAACTGCCGTGTTTCGATGTGATGGGTCACATATACTTAAAGGTCCATGACCTGATCAACAGCCTCATCCCCTATTTTTATTAATCAAAACTGAGATTTTAATATCAAAAGAAAGCTCATATTTTTCTCATTATCCCAGTGAAATTTAACATTCCTTTTAATGGTGATAATGGTAATATCTTATGGAGCATTGTTATACACGTTTCTGGTTCTCGTATCAAAACCGCTGCAGTATTGCAACTCAAAATTTCGAAACAAATTGTTTTAATGGTAGGCATCAATCTAAGATAGAAAACTGAACACGGAAAACCGGACCACGCCTCTGTGGTTTCTTTTTACCATGGAAATGTTATTACCAAGATATAAAGTTATATTCACTATCTAGACATATTATAAATACTACTTAAAGTTGTATCTAAATATGGTATTTCTACATGCATAAGTTCCAAGCTAATATGCAAATCTCTTATCATAACATGACAATTTAACAAAAGACTAAATTCCACTTTTTCATTTTGAAATAAAACTACAGGTCTAGTCTTTTATTTGCAAATATTTTTGAATTATAAGCACTAATATTTTCATGGCCTAATGAGTTTGAATAGAAAGTGAAGGTCTCATCACTATGCATAGATGTGTGCTTTATTGCTTAGATAACACTTCTTGAACCCAAAGTGTGACTTTCTTACAGTCCTAGATGGAGCTCTGACTAGAAAGGACTTTTGGGTGCTAATTATGGCAATACTGTTAACCTAATAGCTCCTATATATTATGGCCTATATGTAATACAGGAATACAGGTAGGCTGTATGCATACAAAATACATACGTTTAGATATTTTGAAAGTGTCCAAAATCTGAACTTAAGGCGCGTGAAAGTCGATTCCGAGTTTATCGTCCCCCGCCCGCGTCACTTTTTGGAAACCAAAAACACCCGTCAAATTGTCAAAAATGCCAAAATAATTCATTATTTTCAAAGTATCAGTGTTTTCATCAGTTTTAGCAATTGGAAACATATATTTTTGTTTGTAAAACATATAAATTCATAACTTGGAAGCAAAACCAGGCTTTTTTCTAACTTTTCTAGCCCCTACCCATATAAAAACATGTTTATAAATAACATGTATGAGTGTGGCTTTAAATCAACACGCATTTTAGATCAATAATGAAATCTGATGAAATAATGAAAAAAAAAAAAAAGAAAAAGTCACCTCACCAACCTGGGAAAAAAAGGGACGATAAACTCGGAATTGACTTTCATGGGCCTAACCAATACTCTTGTCTTATATTATAAGATTAATGATAAATCTACATCTAAAATACTGATAACATATGTCTTTGATGAGCGCAAGATTATCTTCTTAGACCATAATATTCCATGTAGGTGTAGCAGTAACAGAAGATGTCTTTAAATTTCATCTTTCTTCATAATACCAAAATACCTTATCTTATCTTTTCTAATTCTAAAAGATAAAGTTACATGTTAACAAATATTAATAAAAGTTTAACAAATCAACATACCTGTGTGACAGTGAAACAACAGCAAGATTCAGTTGGTTGTACTCTTCATCAGTAGCTAGTATTTAATGATGTAATACTCACTGATGCATAGAGCAGCAAAACAAATCTTATGTCGAAGGTCACACAGGCTATACCAAAAAGTTTTATGGGGGGGGGGGGTAGTTCTTTTCATGACTAAATCAGGCTGTTACAACAATTTCAAGTTTGTTATTCTTTCATCTTATATACTACATGTAGCAAGCTTAGATTAGAAATAACAGTCAAGAACATTTTCTGCCAATTTTAAGCTGAAATAAGTATGTAAGATGAAAGAAAAGAAGCATTGATATTAGCTAAGGTGTGAATTTCTACAGCAAACTAACAGTACTAGCACCAATCATAGAATCTGTGCACCAATGATGGGGAAACTTGTGATTATAAGATCAGTATGGTTGGGAGGGGCTGTGGATATTTGAGTATACAGTATTCAACCTAATTAGTGCCCTCCCCTAATAAGTGCCTGGTACAGAATTTTTGTGGGTGACAACTGTCTTAAGTGCCCCTTTATAATGTACCTGTACAACTAAATTGCATCAAATGCTGTGGAATAGAATTACCTTCTAAACCTTCCAGTTTAAGATTGTGTAGATTTTGACTTCAGATATGGTATATACTGTGATTTGAATGTTCATCCATGCATAAAATTCCCAGTTTGTAACTTCCATTTTATAATTATAATAAGCGCCCTCCCCACCCCATGACTGATGTGCCGTGTATGTGGCATTAAAAGGGCATTTTGTGATCCACAGCCTCATCCCCCAACTTTTCTCAAAAAAAGTTGAGATTTTTAAACCACTAGAAACCTCTGGCTACATAATGTTATGTACCAAAAATTTCTTGCAGATTAATTCGTTTAGCAAAAATATAGTCAAATTTGAATTTCGTTCTGGTATACAACAGTGGCCTATGGAGCAGTGTAATACACATAATCATGCATAACTCGCAAACGCAAAATCGGAATCCACTGAAAATTTGGGAATAAGCTTTTTTCATGGATATCTACTGAAAAATGTCATAAAAAGAGGATGCTAGGGTCACGAAATCCTCCTTTAAGATTATAAAATGGGAATATCAATATTTACATGGTCATATGAGTCCAGATATGTTTTTTTACATTGCAGATTTGTGTTATTTGAGATGAATGTAATTGTTTTTGCAAAAAAAATCCCGGGCAAAATCATCATAGAATAACTCGGCCAATCAATCAAGCTATACATCGCTTTATAGCTGAAAACAGCACTTAAATCTACTTTAATAATTAAGTTGCATTTAATATTAGCTGACCAGCACAAAATAAAAATGCTGGGGGAATGGAAAACACTGCTGACCTCATTTTCATATTAGCTCATTTACGAGTCTAGGCCTCACTGACGACATGTGCATTGATGTACAACCTTAATTATCCGCCCATAAACTGTGCTGGAGTTAGTTATCCTACTTTTTGAAGGAGTAATACCAGAGGAAAATTAAAGTAATAATGTGCAATTTCCATTTATAAATAGATCCTTATTTGTTTTCCACAAAATGTTAGTTTTCATTAATCACATTATGTCCCCTTTTAATTTTGAGCCTATAAATGAGGTAAAACAAAGGAAATTAATATTTCATTCCAGCGCCTATAATTATCGCAACGCAAGTATTAGCTCGACGCAGATCATTATTGAACTGAGCTTCACACAGTTGGGATATATAAAACGTATGACAAATATCAGTTTAAATATGTTAATGATTCAATGATAAACATGCATGAGATGCAGCCATCACTCGATTGGTGAACACGGTAAATAAAACCACTGATCCCGGGTTTATCATAAAACTTATATTTTACTTTAATTGAAGCACTTAGTCTTTAACATGGAATTTTAGTACAATAATTGGCATTACAATCATGCAAAAAGTAGAAAAATTGAGAGCGTTGTTGTGGAGCAAATCACATATTATGGCATCACTGCATCATTGTACAAATTGCAGCGAAGAGCGAATACTGTAAAAGTAGAATTATTAGCACTACATTTATTTTCGCTTTTTGCATTCCAAGCTGCTACTGTAAAAATAACAAAGCAATAATATTTTCCTTTTGTGTATAGGTCAATGTTTAAAGGAAACTTGGAATCGCGAATTTGAAAATAAGGGAAACAGTTTAAAATTTGCAAAGCGCAAAAAATTGATCCTGCCAAAATTGATCACTGCAAAAAATTTTCTTTTACAGTAGGTCCTCCAATTAAGTTATTATAATGGAAAAATTTTGATAGAGTCTTTTGCCACATTTAATATTACACTGATCATTTAAATGATTGCCATTGACAGATTTCAATAAGGTGTGGCAATACTTAATATTATGTGGGTGCAACGCAGATGTGTCATCCACAGTTGCTGCCTCAATGCGTTTCTAGTTTAGTGATTAGAATCCAAATACTCCTGACCTATTAAAAGTCATTAATTGCCAATCGTTCTAGGTTCCTGGTTCACTTCACTTGTGACACAAACTTGGTTAGCTGAGTGATCCTGGCTGTCCTGATCTACATAGGCTCATTAAGGTACTGCATGATCGCATGTTCTGCATGTTTGCATCCCTTAGAGGGCACACACCACTAAATAAAGTCCCATTGAAATAAACATAAATATACATGAAAGTATATCCCCCACGTAAAACCATTTTGCATATTTTGGTCACACTAATGTCTTAAATAAAGATTAAAATTTAATTATTTTTTCCAAACAAGTTGAGACTAACTTTTGAGCTAAAAATTCTGATTTTATATGTGCCGAACTATAGCGCAGCATAGGCTAGCTGCGCTCACTCGTGGAGGCAGTCTAAAAGCAGATGACCTCATGGCGTATACATGCTCACTCACACAGAGAGGTCAGTTACCAGGCTATTGTCAGTAGCCTTAGTCGGATGTCCCTCGGCTTATTATGCATCTCAAAACTATTAAACAGGTCGGAACAAAATGGCCATGCGTGGCTGTGGATTCAACCTACCATGGCGATTTCTGCCATGAAGATATCGGGGCGATGACACTGTGTGGTGATGGGCTATGGTTCAGGGCAAATAAAAATTCCTTTAAAAAGGAACGCTACAGCAGGCAACTCATGGGCCTGAAACAAGGCACGTAGCCTGTTTATTTTCACCTTTGTTAGACACACACGATCCCATATGAATATGCGAGAATTCACGGCATACAATGCATGGGGACTTTGACTGTTGGAAAATAGTCTGTATTTGTCTATAGATGGGTTTATCACTCACCCGGCAGCCATTTTAGGAGCTTCTATAGTGCACATCAACATCATTTATACCAACTGGAATGTTGACTATTGGTAGTTTATAGTTTAGTCTAGATAAATACAGATTAGTTTCATTTAGACTTGCATGGAGTCCTAATTGTCTGGTTTCTTTTCAATATCATTCAGTGCCATTTAATTTCCATTAATGTCAACTCATTTCAGGATTTGAATAAAGATTAACTTTGAAAACATATAGCGGATACATTTGCACAAAATTAAACAAGAACTGTCTTTAAAAAAGACAATGCCATGATGATCATATTTCATATTTACCAGGTCAAATAGTCATGATACTTGATAGTGTACACTGTTAAAATATATCTATACATGTGTAAAAATTATGCACATTAATGGGCAATAAAAAAAAAATGTCATCGGATTAAAAAATAATAATAACAATCTAATCTATTTCAGGTACGGTATGGTATTAATATTTATATAAAATGATGAATATGCGTGCAATTATAACAAATCATAAGTCATATTGGTCCAAAAATGAGCATTTGAAATGTGCATGTATACAAAAAAAGTTTGGCAAATCAAAGCGATTGTCAAAAAGCAATAATGTGTGATTTGCTATAATGCCCTCAAATGTAATATTAGGCCAAACAAAAACATTCTTGTGTTGCCCTCAACCGTCCTACCCTAAATCCTGAAAAATCAGGGTCGCAATTTTTTTTTTTTTTTTTTTTTTGAATGATGATTTTTACAGATTTGTTCAAAAACTCAATGTTTTTCACTTAAAATCAATATTTTATTGTAAGACTAGTCTTTAATTGTTGTCTAACAGGTATCCAGAAGTCAAAATTGACAAATGTCACAGAATTGAACAAGCATTAATATTTGAGGGGATTTTTAAAAACTGAAGGTTTAAAAAAAAAAAAAAAAAAGGAAAAAAAAATAATCCGACCGTCCTACCCAAATTTCCCATTTTTCCACTTGAGGGCAGAGAGATTATTACGTCACTTCTAAGGCGAATAGGGGTTGTATTCCGTTGTAATTATAGATTTCAACTGGTATATAATGAATCGGTACCTTTCACAAAACGGAAATGGAATATATGCATTGAACCAATACAGTACTTATAAGCTGAAATTTTAATGGTTTTATTTTCGCACATTTTGGGGGGATTTGACATAGGTCCGCGAATTCAACATCCCACAAAAGTCCTCGATAATGAAGCTTAATAACTAAGCTTAATTACAGAGCAATCTACAACTGCAAAAATGTTAGGGAGGCCAGGCTTGCAACCACAAAAATATCTGTTTGTGAAAATATTGGCTTTATATACAGTATCCTAGGAGATACAGGTTGGTGGACTTATAAACAAAGATTAATTATCATGTAATGTCAATACACATACACCTCCAGTATGGACTTTGACCATGTGCAACCACTCACACCTTGATATACACATAGGAGGTTAAACGAAGATCAATTTCGAACAAGAGAGAAGAATTATTTGTAAAGATTTACACAGTGAAAAGACATTAAAAAAATTAATAAAAAACCTTTTCAAGTAATTACAATAACTAAGGACCAGGGTATACATGTAGGGATGATTATATCTATATTATGGTCAGTATCATTAACGTATGATAGGAGAAGTTTTTTCGTGAAATTATTGAACCTAACATGTAAATACCCAAAAGCCAAGCGCAACCCATAACAATCGGCCGAAGTTATATATGCGATACCATGCCAGAACTGCCCCAAAACATACACAGAATACAAATCAGAAAGTGAAAAAGTAAACGCAAAGAGCTTCACTATAAAGTCACAAAGAAAAGCATCCGCTTCAAAAATCCACAAATCAGCTAATGCAGAACACGTTGCACCCAAAATCATGTTATTGGGTGGGAGAAGGCTCTGGTTATTGACCAAGAATCCAACAAAAAATATGCTAGCTAAAGGAAGCAATTTGGATCAGAAGTAGGGGGAAAGACACCATGAAGAAGGATGAGGGGCATACAGACTGGACAAAATATGGCAAGAAATACACACTAAGCATACCAGGTACCAATACTAGATTTTCAAAATATACATATTCCTGTTCAATGTTGAAAAAATACAGTCGGATCAGGGACAATTCCCCCCCCCCCTGGAAAAGTAATATGTGGCAAAATAGAAGAAATTGTGCCAAGATAAAAACAAAAATAATGCATCAGTACCGTAATGTGAATGACTATAAATCACATGCCTGTAAATTGAATATCGTGTTTGCTTTAATTTGCACATTAACTCTCTTCACGCGGGGGTCGACTGCAGACGACATGTTTCAATTTTTTTTAAATTCAAAAATTTCATATTTTCGTGACCATATTTGGAATCAGCATGAAAATTGCTGCATTAAAATGAGTACAAACAAGCCTAGTATTGGTTGAGTAGTTCTTAAGAGAGCTCTTGATATTTTGAGAAAAAATTTCAAAACTTGAACTTTTTCCGTTGAAGCGCATGGCTATAGCACTAGCAAGCTGAGCATTAACCTATACTACCATAAAGCTCATTGCAGCACACATAAAGCTCATCACACACATCACATGTGATGGTGAATGTGTTTGTTGATGCAAGACTTGTTACGCAATTAAGATTACACTGCATCGATTGAAATTAGATTTATAAAGTCCATGCGATACTGAGTCATACGTAAATTATGCAATCTACAAAACAAACTTACTATAATTATATCTAGCCATTTTTGCAAGGATTTGCTTCTGGCGGGGGCTGAAAGCTGCCAAACTCAATACCCATCTATGGTAATTTTATCAAAATAGGAACCATTTAAACAGTGGCGTAGCTAGGGGAGGGGTTGTGGCACCCAGGGCTAAGAATACATAATGCCCCCCTGCAATTCTTGAAACAATTGTGTGCGGTTACCGTGGTACATGTGAAAATTTGTACAAATGGGCCTACCACTAATTAATTTTGGTTATAATGACATATCAGTTTTAAATTGTTCTTTCAAATGACTATTTGTGCTGAAAATGTGTGCGAAGCATTCTAAAATTACCTTGCATTGCTTGGAGGGTGCAGAATCGATGCTCAATTGATTAATTTGACACCCCTAAAGGCGGCACCCTGGGCATGTGCCCCCCCTTTCCCCACTCTACCCGCCCCCAACTCAACACAAAAGTTGACAACCATGGATGAGAGTTACCAAATCTTTCAAACACCCCCTTTTGCAATGATTTTTCATCAAATTTACCCCCTTTTTCATACAAAATCGAGGACAAAATTTGGCCAAAAACAACCCCTTTTTTGTGGTTTTCAATGACTAGAATTTCAATCACCCATTTTCAATTAATAGAATTTCAAACACCCCTTTTTCAATGACACTAAATAATATTGCCATAAAATTACCAGATTTTCTCAAGAACCCCTTTTATCCAAATTTTGCGGACAGTGCAAATTAAATACCCCCTATTTTGCTGATTTCACAGTCAAATTTCGTGGACAGTCCAACTTAAATACCCCCTATTTTGCCAATTTCACGGTCCTTGCTACTGGTAAAAAAATTACCCCTTTTCTGCACTATTTCATTTGGTAACATGGTTGCCAATTTTGGGTTGAGTTGGGGGAGGGGTGGGCCTTTCCCCCACTCCATCACTTTGCCTTGGCCTACATTGTTATGCTTCCGCTGCCACTGAAAATTATGACAAAGCTCTACAGTCATCATTGCAGTGCATGCAATATACATTCAATGTACAATTATAATAAAACTAAAAGCTTATAAAAACTGATACTCATCTCGAAGTGCAGTGACAGCTAGTGATGACGCCAACCTGTCCTTGTTGTTAAATGTTGTGCATTTGCACTATTGTTGTGCGTGTGTATGCAATAATATACTGTGCTTAGAAGTTTTTGAGAAAAATCGGGGGGAGAAAATGTGATGGAGTCAAATTCAGTCAATCAAAGACAGATATATTTTACCCGGAATTGCTCCATGGTAATAATACCGTGCTATTAACTAGTTTTCCATCCATCCCGTATTCCCGGCCCGTGTTGTTTTCCTTACCATCAACAGGTGCAAATGTCATGAATATAACAAAGCTTCTGATTGGCTGAAAAACTCGTAAACTTGGCAGTGTGTGTTGGTACTTTCTTCGAGTTACTGCAGTAATGACCAGTTATGCAAACGGATAGGGATACTATCATACTACTACTAAAAAGTATACTATTTATTTCTTGTATTTTACTCGCGGATTTGATGAACAATTTAATGGAAATAATGTGGGCTAACCCTATCATGAAAAGTTCTTTGTGGTACAGTAGGCCTAAATAGTAATCACCGAATTAGTTGACCTTGTTACTTTTAAATGTTAGTCTAGTCTACACGCTCCACGGTACTTCGACGGTCAAAATTTGACACCCCCCCTTAGCCCCCACTGGTCAGATTTCGGCCTGCTGCCTTGCAAAAGATGTCTGTAGGCCTATTATAATAAAACCTTGTTCGGATCCTTTGTGCTTGGACCAGAGATCCTAAACGTGTAAGCATTATCATTATTATAGGAAGTAGGCCTAGGCCTACGTCCTGAAACCGGATGGTCCGATAAGACACTTGAACAAGTTCACCAAAACGTGTATATGGGAACCACAGTAACAGTGTCCATGACAAAAAGATACTAAATTTACCAATCATAGACATCAGTGTCAAGAATATAATAAAAACCTCAATATAGCCGGGTATCATCATGATCACGGATGCGGGCCTATTTTATTTGTTAGATCATGTCTGATTAGTACAAACATACAATAAATAATACATTGAGCATAATCTGTGAATTCGATTACACCAATCATATCTGCAGTGGAATTCTGAATTTCCATGATCAGTTTCAGCTTCAGTTTTTATTTAGGCCTAGGGCTACCAACAAAATAGGCAAAATCAAACTAGCCAAATAAATAAAGTAGAAGATTTCAGAGTAAAAAAATGAACAGAATAATCAATCAAT
Source organism: Amphiura filiformis (assembly GCF_039555335.1). NCBI lineage: Eukaryota > Metazoa > Echinodermata > Ophiuroidea > Amphilepidida > Amphiuridae > Amphiura > Amphiura filiformis. The sequence continues at coordinate 41,250,429 of NC_092640.1, read as the reverse complement.
CTTTATTTCATTCAAAAATGCAAAATACTAATGCTATAGAAGGTCTTGGTGTAACCCATAGGCCTATACACTCACCTCTGATGGATGATTTTAATGATGTATATATATAATTGTAAATCTATATAATATTTCATTCATTTGTTGTATACGTGCACGTCAAACATTAATCTTTACACCTTTATTTACCCATTGTCACACATGCTAAACATAATTGATCAATACATATTTTATCAGTGTATGCAAGATCACAATCACTGATTAGTGTTGTCTATTATGTTGTCTAATGATATGCAAGAATTGTCTTTAAAAATACAATGTCACGGATTAAGATCATGTACGTTTAATTTTGCTATTGTAACCATGGTACATGTAAATCACATCCACCAATTTCACGGGAGCAGCGTGGTCCACTGGGTAAGGTCTTTGCCTTTGGTGCAAGAGGTCCCGGGTTCGATTCCCCTGCAGGACCTTAAAAAAAAACAAAAAAAAAACATCTCTGCTCTCCCCGTGGTTCATCTGGTAATGGCGGGGCAGATGATCCATGATAAAAAAAGACCTTGTTACAGGCGGTTCCGATCAGGGTAACGCCCGATTGTCGGCTACACTTGCCTGTCCTATAAAATTACCCCGACCAGCTATCTACGGCGACCCACTTCGTTCACCAGGTCACTTGTATCTGGCCGAAGTTTCTTCAGCGTTATCTCCTAGATTTCAGCTGTTAATGCCTAGATATGCCCGACATAAAAAAAAACAAAAAACAAAAAAAAACCCAACAATCTGTAGGCCTATTCAGTTGACCTCAGACTGGATGGCAAATCAACATTTTTTTGTCTTTGCATATTTTTATTAAAGGTTTATCAATACAATATAGTTAAGGGCCATAGGGCAAGTCAACACTTTGTCTGAGGAGGGAAGTGCCACTGGTCCAAGTTACATCCTTCAATGGGTCAGCATGCATGCACATCAGTCTCATTTTTAGTCATTTTAACCACAGATACTGGAACACAATATCTGTGTTTTAATGCGTGCACAATATTGACACTTAACCATTTTAAATTTAATACTCTTTGCCGTCCACATTTTATCCCTGAAAAATTGGGGGGGGGTAATAGGACAGGACACCGTTCTTCAATCCTAATTGTACAGTCATAATGAACTTAGTAGTGTATGTTGAAAAACTCATATTCGAGAACTTTGTGTGAGATATTAAATGGAGGACAGTGAACTGTGGCAACTAAGCCACTGGAATCGAGTCAATTTTGGATCCTATAGAACGCGGTCATTTCAGCACGTTATTAATCACCATCTGCAAATCAACCATAACCATCACTTTGAACTTCACACATGATGTAAACTATGGTCAACTGATGGAAGCAAGTTATTATTATCATTTATATAACCAAACACAAAAAATTCTTGCATTTAAAAAAATACGTTCCAGGATTAGGCCGTAAAACTATACGCTGAACGTATTATTTTTAGCAACAGCAAAGTCGATTCTGAGTTTCCCATTCCGTACAAGCTCGTAATTTCACGCTCATTGCGATTTTTTAAAATCAAAATTAAATTAAAAAAACTATGCCATCAAAAAATAATATGAAAAGCGTGTTTTGCGGTAAAAATCCCAACTTTTGAATGTTATTGAAAAATGTTTTATTATAGGCCGGCTGTGTTTAGCCATAAGCTACATAGGGCCTACTTATTGTACACTCTTAGAAAAAAAGGTTCCAGAGGGGGTTCTTGAAATGACAAATGGTTCTTGTTGGAACATCACATCTCCAAAGAACCTTTTAAGGTTCTTTATGTTCTTGAAAAGGGTTCTAAATAGCAAAATGTGGGTTCTATATGGCTATAGGGTTCTTCCAAGAACCATAATTTTAAGGACAACGGGTTCCAGACTGTCAACACACACCTATGTTGCAATAATATACCTACACATGATAAATGAGTTTTAAATTAAATGTTTTTGTACTTTATCCTTTTGAACAATACTGTCTATAAAAAGTGAGCTTACTAGTTATTTTCTTTTCCTTAATTTATTTGATATACCTATTTCAATGATACACTGGTGAGAATTTCAATTAATTATTCCTGCTGCGTAACGATATGTAGTGTGCAGTAAAGCGGTCATCTAGCAAGTTCACATGTTGACACCATAAAATATATATTCTGCTTTTTAAACTTTTACCCCATAATTTCCCCCATTCTTCAAGCCATGCCTTTATCGGGGGCTAATTTATGGTTTAAGCTTCTTGGATGTATACATATTTCGCGGTTAGTGGTTCTTTGTTGCCCTCCCTTAATAAGAAAGAAATAAATAAATAAATAAATAAATAAATAAAGAAGGTTCTTTCTAGAACCCATTAAAAAAGGTTCCATCAAGAACCTGTAGGGTGCTCCCAGTGGGACAAACTGCAAGAACCATTAATGGTTCTTGAAAGAACCATTAAGGTGCTTAATAGAACCTGAATGGGTTCTAGATAGAACCCTGTTTCATGGTTCTTTATAGAACCTCCACAAAAGGGTTCTTAAGTAGAACCTTACATGGTGCTCCCCACGGGACAAGCTTTAGCACCTTTTATGGTTCTAAATGGAACCTTTTTTTCTAAGAGTGTACATTGAGTGAGATGACCCAATTTATACCAATGTGTGCTCTTTCGTGCAAATATGTTATCAGAATTGGAGGAAATACGGAAGAGCAAACCATCCTGCACAAATTTGGGTCAAGGATTAAAGAGCTTGGTTGAATGCCATGTTCATTTTAATTAACCCAGTGAGCAATTTCACAACTCCCCAAGAGAGCGCGAGCATGGATGGATAAACTGGCACTTTATTAAAGGCGATGCGCTCGTGAACATTTTAAAAGGGACAATTTATTATATAAAATATAAGTCAATATCGGCGATCAGACAGAATTATTTTCCATGTTTAACATAAATATGGATTTATATATAAAGCAGGCTAAGCAAAATATCTGCAAAATTAATACATACGCCAAATACTTTTAGGCCTATAAATGCCCTAACATTATGGACCACAATAGCCTCATCTCAATGGCATAGTTCAATAACCTCAATTAAACACTCATTGTGTAAAATTTGACCTCAAGTTGCAGAGTATGAGTTTTTGTACCCAAATTGTCTCTAAGGTCATTCAATGAATGTACAAATGTATTGGGGTTAAAGAATTGTGCCCTGATAGATGAACCCCGGGAGATGAACATGTTGTGGATCCTAACCGTTCAAAGTCGAGTCAGAACCGCGCTGTGGAGCCGCGCCTGCAACTATACTATAAAGGTACTCTGAGGTTTTCCATGTGTGAAAGGGCATTTTCATTCATCTCTCACTAAACTATATTAATGACCTTTGCAGATCCATTTATCTAGGCATATTGTATTTTTAATTGCACAGTCCTATATCATGTATATTGGCCTGTACTATAGCAATGCTGCCACTTTTTCATTTCGACTCATCATCATGATCATGCAGTTTATTAATGGCCCGACAGCTCATCAAAAGATCAAAATATTACACATCTTCTCACAATACAATATCAGAATAATTATACCATTGATCGCCATAAATCATGCAACCATTATTAACTGATTAAAGAGGTTTTGGTTTCACTAATCGAAATTAATATCATTGCAAATGAATGTTGGCGACTGTGTAATTTGTATATTAATACTAGTAAAGTAATATGAGTCAGTTTATTTTTAGCCTATATTTAATTCATATACATTTTATAGGCCTATGTATTTGAAGGTCCGTGACCCAATCGACTTGGGCCAGGCGCCATTTTCCGCCCCATATATCCCCATATTTTAACTGCCGGAGCATGTGCATACATTGTACTGATAAGATAAGAAACGGCGTCACAGACAAGAGCTAGCTATATGCTTAATCCTATATGCAATAGGATTTGCAGGATAATTCTTAAGGTTCTTAATGTTTATTAGTCCTGGCTTTATATATTTGGTGTCATTTCTTCCCAGAAACATTCATTATGCGGCGCATAGAGTCCATCAGATTGCAAAGTTCAAAATTTCAGACCACAAAAAAATGCGCTTAACTTTTGTTAATATATAGCCGGCATGCACATGCATGGCATCATTAAAAAAATATATGATCTTTGGTCCATTTTAAGGTAATGCTAATGCAAATTAATAATAGTATTGCGAATCTCTGATCGTCCCTTTAATGTGACTGCAAGCGGTATAGGAAAATCCTTAGTAGCCATGGCAACCAAGTGTCACTCCCCTCCCGGGGAGTCACTTTCAAAACAAATATTCACATTTAAGCTTCATGATCCATTACACATATTACATGCATTTGTGTGCACATAACCATTTAGGGTCTATCTCTGTCACCTATTTTGTGACGAAATGTAAATGCAGGATTATATATTCCAAGCTGTGCAGTGTTTTGAACCTCAATAAGCAAGTTCATGGTCATTTTTAGTTACAAAGAATAGATAGACTGTTATTCCTACAGCTTACAGCCTGATAGAATTGTTCATGCGAGTAGTAATACTAGTACTACTGTAGCCGACTTGCCCAATCATAGCAACAATAAATGCGATACCACTAATTATTCAGATGTAACATTTCAGACTTAAAATCTCTGCGAACTGGATATAACCAAAACTGTATTTTGGAAGATAGTTTTGGCAAAATGATATCAACTCTGCATGGTTAAAAATGTTACATGTATTGTATAGTAACTTGATTAATGTAAATGATATCAACAAACCCTGGAACTGAATGGCAGAGCATGGAGGTACTATACGTGTATATCCTATAGGTCATCAAGGCATATTTCGGAAATTCAAGGCTTTGCATCCTCATCATTTATATCAAAAACAACAACAACAACAATAAAAAACAATAGCAAATATTTTTTCATTCAAATAATTATGTGAACTATGCCCATCCTTGCAGAGCTGGTTTCGCGGATGGACGGATGCTGAGCAGAGCAGAACAGTAATTTACAAATAAATATAAAGACATTTAAAAGGGGCCCACATATAATAAATATTTAGCTTTTTTATACAATTACATTGTTCTATACTAACAACTTTTCTGTCGTAACTTCAAAGAATTACTATATTAAAGACACTCATTACATTCAATATATTTTTGCACTCACGATTTAACATTATACTATTACTAATTGTCAAAATATAAAATAGATTCCCTTATTAGTTTTAAGTTGTTTCTATTAAATTAATATACTTTTAAAAATAAATGCATATACTTACATTTTAAAATGAAACTGGAAGAAACCTGCTGTTGCTAATCAAATCACTGCTTCTACCACTGCTCACGTACAACGTTGATGCGGTATGTCTCAATTTGTAATGGGCTTGGTCAATGCTGGTACACGGTCCGTATACATTTTAACAGATAACAATCATTTGCGCTAGTTTGTTTGTCGATTATTACGTTTGTTGACATATTATCATAGGTTACGTTAATCATTAACTTAAAATTTTTATAATATGTACATAAGAGGTCAAAGAAGAAGATTTACATACCTTTTTTTGAGATAAATATATATCCACAAGTTCTGTGTATGCCACTGTCGTATAGAGTCCAAGTATATGAATGACACGCGTGTATGTGACCCTCTACTGTGAAATACAAATACCGGATGGTGAACCTACGCATTTTGCGTGCTAGTGTGACACGCCCCGTGCTATGACCTTACTATTGTAAACCATCTCTAGACTACATGTAGAGGCTATTATTTTAGTGAAAATGGTGTAAAATTTGCTATAAAAGTGTCACATTCAGAGATAATTATTTTATTTTCACGCTTGCAGCCAGATGAGCGTTTCGAGGAGGCAAAAAAAAGGAGATCAATAAGTTTATTAAAATGGTCCGCTGAAAATAATTCGGAGTACACTCAGTTTAAAACACTTTGGCCAAGTTTGTGAGATGAAAAGATAAAAAAGAGAGATAAAGAAAAAAAAGAAAGAAAGAGATAAAGAAATAAAGAAAGAAAGAAAGAAAGAAAGAAAGAAAGAAAGAAAGAAAGAAAGAAAGAAAGAAAGAAAGAAAGAAAGAAAGAAAGAGAGAAAAGGTTGCTGTTTTTGACCAAAATAAAGGTTTTAAAAAAAACTGGCTCCAACATTTTTTCAATCTGACTTTTCTCTTTCATCTTAAATATTAAAACCAAGCTCATTTCCCTGGATCCATAGACTATTTTGAAATTTGACACCTTCAAATCCAAGATGGCTACCAATTAAATATGCAAATTAAGTGAAACTCATTTTTCCCTTTCAATGAGCCAAAGATCCAACCAGGGATGGTCCAACAGACCATTTGGTAATCATAGCACCTTTATTCGGTTGGGGGGCTCCCACAGTCCCACTTATCATGGTCACCGCCCACAAAATTACAGCCTGGATTCATAGGACTTTCAAATGTTTCAATAGTTTATAAGAGTCAGTTTTTATGTCTTTTTATTTGTGCCCTTAAATTCCTTTTAAGGGATCTGGAATGAGCGTTTTGAGCGTTTCGACAGTATTTTTTTGTGGGACATGAGAGCACATCATGTAGACATATCGAATTGCATTCTGAATACGAAGAATGTCTTTCTGATATCAAATAATTTTCATTTTTTGAAATTCACGATATAATACAAATTTTATGACAAATTATTAAAATTTGATGTTTTTCACATTTTTGATATATAACAGTCCTCGAAGTAAATTTTATAAATCTAATGATATATTCTTAAAGTGTATGTAGCTGGGAGGAAAAGCCGACGATCAATTGAAAATTTTGACCTTTCATATTGAAGATATGGATTTTTTCCCAAAAAAGACCTAATTTTTTTTGGTGTTTTGGGAAAAAAAATCCATATCTTCAATACGAAAGGTCAAAATTTTCAATTGATCGTCGGCTTTTCATCCCACCTACACTTTAAGTATAAATCATCAGATGTATTAAGTTTACTTCGAGTATTGTTAAATATCAAAAATATCAATTTTTAATCATTTACCATAAAATGTGTATTACATTGCGAATTTCAAAAAATCAAACTTATTTGATATCAGAAGGACATTCTTCGTATTCAGAATGCAATTCGATATGTCTGATGTGCTCTAATGTCCCACAATAAATACTGTCCAAACGGTCATACCCCATTCCTTAAAGGGATTTTTAATTGTTTATTTTCTTATTTGTGCCCTTACGTCCCTTTTAAAGGGATATTTATTTATCGACATGAGGGCGCTAGATCGTGATAATTGTCTGGGTAAATCCTCGTTCCTATTAGGATATACGCTCTATCGTTTAACATGCGATTGTATACTAAGAAAAGTGCGCCCCCCAAAGTGTGACTGATTAAGGCTACAATTTGCGCGCAGACGAAAACACTAAAAAAAAATCAGCAGACGACTTTTTGGCCAGCTGATGGAGGAGCACGAATTTTTGTAAGTGCAATTTGATCCAAAGAAACTTATAATTTACAATGATTCAACTGTATCAGAAATTATTTATAAAGTTTAACATATGTTTATTGTTTTTTTTTGTGCAGTTTAATCAGTTGTAGCCTAGCCTGCGCTGACAGTAGGCCACTATTTCATGATTTCTCAGGGCATTTTTAAGCTTCCCTCAACAAGCTTAAGTTCAACTTCAACTTGAAGTTCAAGTTCAAGGCAAGCACATATGCATGTATGAGCATCCATGCATGCATACACATGTACATGCAATGATGAATATATACAGTCTGTTCACATTATAAGTACAAACCAAATCTGTGGCATCGGGGGTCGATGCTTTTGCCATGTTTGCGTAAGCCGTACCATGCACATGCATGCATGCGACGTGACACGTAAAGAGCGTGGGTGGTGCGCTCGGCAAGTACAAATCGCACAGCAGTTCATGAATTGGAGATGGACCTTTTTCTCAGACGTCACCAATCAATCGATATTGGGTAAATCGAACCCTGCCTACTTCCCTACCACCCAGAACCCTACCCCGGCCCAGCCACCCTTACCCCACCACATCCTACCCCACCTCTTCTTGTACTGACTAGCCTGATCAACGTTGTCGAGAAATCAGATTTTAATCAGTTATGACGATATAAATTACCCTGACATGTTTCTATTGCATGTACACTCCTTCAAAGCATGAAAGTACTTTCCTTATCAAGACCAGTGGCACCTGTCTCTAATGATGATTTTGACTTTAGGTTCACTGTATTTTGAATGTTTATAATGCATGTAACTTTTTCATAACGTTTGTATTGTAACTTTCATTTCATTATTTTAATAAGCCCCCAAAACTAAATTTATAGGCTAGGGCTAGGCCTATATAATATAATATTATGCATGTTTTGTGAAAAACCTGATGATTTGACTTTGCCTTTTTAAAAATAGGTAGGCCTAAATGGTGTACTGGTCAAGCCTTAATATCCAAGGTATACACAAGTACAATCACTACAATGGCAGTTGCAACAGCACAGAGAACCAAGGAGAAAACAGGAGAGGTGAGTTCAATCAGTTCATGCAAATTTATGCAAACTATGTACAAATGTAATTTTCAAAAACTGAGATGAAAGTTCATTCAGTAGCTATCCATGAAAAAAAGCTTATTAGTTATTCCCCAAATTTCAGTTGATTTACATATGAACCCACGCTTTAGAAAGAGTGGGTTTGAGGGTCCACAAAATGCCTAAAACTAAAAAGTACCAGTCATTGCCAGTGGGCTATATAGAAGCCAAAATGACTTTTTTGGTTATTTTAATTTCTAAAGTTTTTTTTGTTCTATGTAATCTATCAACATGAAATGACAACATTTTTGGCCTGGTGTCCGAGAAAAAAGTGTGCAGCGCCCTCTTGTGTCACCATACCTTATCATTGTGGAGGGAGTGGATTCGAGTACAGGATCAATCAAAGTAGTCCTTTTCTGGCATGTTGCTATGATTTTGGTGTCTAAATATGTATGAGCTCAAAATGGCTAATTTTGAAAGTTGCATAAATTGGACATTGCGTTTTCTTAAAAATGGAAATTTCGGGGGCAAAATTGAGCATGAGGGCGCTTTTCATGATTTTTCGCAAGTTTACGTCCATTCGCTGTTTTTAAGTTAATAGCTATGACTATGTAGATGATCGCTAACTAGTTCAAACTGCTCAAGAAATTTAAGCATTTTATCACAATTAGTTTGTCCGTAGCACTTGTTTGAATGTTCCTTCGCTACTGCTATACAAATACATGGGGGTCAACGACCTTTTATCATGTACAATCCAATGGTGGCATCCAAATGATCGTTCCGATGAGCGTTGCGGACAAACTAGTTACTTCTGCTAAAAAGCTCAAATTTCTCAAGCAGACCAAACTTTGGTGTATCTTCATATATGTAAACATTAAAACACAGAAAGAAAGAAAATCTGTGCAAAATCTTGAAAAGCGCCCTCACGCTCAATTTTGTCCAAAAATAGCAATTTTTAAGAAAACGGAATGTTCGATTTTCATGAAACTTTCAAAATTAGGCATCTTTAGCTCATTAAACATATAATTTAGACACCAAAATTATAGCAATATGCCAGAAAATGAGTACTATGAAGGATTTTGTACTCAAATCCACTCCTCCACAAAGATACCTTGTGACACAAGAGGGTGCTGCACACTTTTTCTCAGACCCCCTGCCAAAAATTTTGTCATTTCATGCTGAGATGGTTATAGAACAAAAAAACACCTGTTTAACAAGCAAAACAAAGTATGAGCCATCTATAGCCCACTCCTACTAAAAGGGTGGGTTTGAAAAATTTCTAGTTAGAATGTGTCCAAATATAAAGCGTGGTCACTGATAAAAAGGGTGGGTTTAGAACAGGGCCGTAGCAAGGTTGAAAAATGTGGGGCGGCCATCACAAATGTGGGGCGGCCAAAATACAAATATTTGCCCAAATTGAAATAAAGATATAACGAAAAACATAACTAATTTCTCAAAAAGTGGGGCGGCCATGGCATCCCCGGCCGACCCGCTTGCTACGGCCCTGGTTTAGAAGTCAACAGTTGCAATCTCAACGCTTACTGTAATTTCCAATTGAATGACACTAAATGAAACACAAAGAAATATTGAAATCCCATTCTGGTCATCTAAAACTTCAATATGTAATTCTCTTTGGATGCAAATCTTCACCTCCTGGACCACCATAACCACTTTAATGATCAGTAACCACACTTAGAAAGGGTGGGTTTCAGAGTTTCGGTATAAAGGGTATAAAATAAAAAGGGTGGGTTAAGTGGGTTTGAAATAAAAAGGGTGGGTGTGTATCACCACTGCCAATTATGATTTAGATTTTGCATTCAATGCATGATTGCTTTGGTATGTTCAAATGAAATGATCACATTTTAAAAATCCTGTGAGAAAATATGCTTGCTTTGAAAGTTAACATTTTTCTGAAATTCCAAGTGTATTTTTTGATTAATTTTGCCATCTTTTGCTTGTTCAATATTGATCTTGCTAGTTGTTGTGAATTTATATGTGGTTCAATGCAGTAAGTTCACATGAAAAATAAGAAACATCACAAGCAAATCGAAAAAGAAAAGACTGAATTTGAATGATGTTACTGATTTTTTGGCAGTGAAAAGTTTATACTTGGATTATATTGGGATGTTCCATTTAAAATCTACACTATCCCTGAGGAAGATTTTGGAAATATCTTCCACAGAGGAGCATGAATTTCAAAGGGAACACATTAACAGCTCCATTTGAACCCCTCCCTCCCTCTGTTAAAGATTCAGGTTGAATTTTTCTCATAGAGTGTGCTAATTCCATTTGAAATCCATATTCCCCATGTGGAAGATATTTGCAAAATCTTACCACGGAGTGTGGATTTTAAATGGAAAAGAGGCCGTCAGCCTTTTCCGCGGGAACCGTCATCTTTTGGGTACTGCCGTTCTGCATGTCATGCGTTAGACATTACGCCCCCGATTACGCGGAAGTCGCAGCATGTGACGCACCTCTTCAGTCAAGCGTCAACGCGATCATCTTAGCAAGCAACAAGGCACTCCGTACCCACAAGATGGCGGCGTTGACATCACAATGACTACCTCTTAACCTCTATAGCCCATTTGGCAATATGGTGTGATCACAAGGATATTTACCCGGTACATCTTTTTTTTTCAGTGGTCCAATATATTCCCACCAGAACAACTGTCTGAAACACAATCAGCTCTCTTTGTGAAGAAGCTAATGGCAGTGGCAGTATCCAACATCACCTACCTGAGGACCATTTTTCCAGAGCATGCATTTGGTGATCGATGTTTAGATGGTAGGTTTTATTTTTATTTTTAGTTTCTTTTGTGAAATAACCATGAAAATGTTTTTGATCAGGTTTTATGCCAGTACTGATGGCTGGTGTCAAGGGGGATTTACATCCTACCCCTAAAATGTTGTCAAGATTTACACATCTTTTCCCTACCCCACCCCGGAAAAAATATTCCTGGTGTGTCACATAGCAAATAGACATCTAGCCTAAGCTCTTTTGCATGCATGTGTTACTTGCAAACTGGAAAGTTGTAAGTCATAAATAAATACACACATTATAAAAATATTAATTTAAAAAAAAGGTTAATGGTGAACTTCAGATTTTTGCTATTCTGTATTTTCCTTTATTAAAGATTTGAATTTAAAGATTTTGAGAGATGATAGCGCCTGTCCAGGAGCCTGCCAAGTTATCAAATGGGTAAAAGGATGTTTTGATGCACTGGACAAGAAATATGTAAGTATGTCTAATGTCTATTTATTCCTTGAATAAGTTTTTTTATGTTTATAAAAACTACAATATGTAAAAAAATGTCACAAAAATTGGTTATAGTTTAATATATTCAAACAAATGAAACATGACATTGTGCCTCGTTCAGGTACCATCCTCATCATTGGTGTGGGTTGCAGCCAGTCTTGCGATGAGCCTCCATTTGCATTGTGCAGATTGGGTTGCAGTGTATGTGACCATTCCCATCCAGGATTTGATGTTCGATTCCCATGATGTTCGTGGACGTTCTTTGCCTCCTTTGTGCCAAGCCAGGGAAATTTTGAATACTATTGCATTTGATAAATTCAGAAAGCAATTTGAATAGAGGAAAAGTGCTTTTAAAATAAACAAAAAATGTGTTCCAGTTACTTTGCAGTTATGTATCATTATGTTTCTCCTAATTAATTGCATTGTTTTTACTTTGTTTAACAGCTTCGAGCTCTTGTTATTGGGGTAAGTATTCAAAACAATTTGAAGAAATATGGTAAACTAAAGTTGCACTGTTAGTTATTTACTTATTTTTAATATTTACCACTTTATTCGGGTTTACTGATCATTAGGCCAAAAAAAAAAAAAAGGTTTGTCTCACGAACATTTGCCAAAAAAGCTAAGTGCTATGCTTTTTTTTTTTTTTTTTTTTGGTTTAGAAGCTATGCTAATCGTTTTTTTTTTTTTTTTTTAGCCTGAGACAAATGAAAATCACAAGACAGGTATTGGAAACTACAAGTGGTCTTACAATGAAAGAGAAGCAACAAATTTACAATGTTAATATTCTGTAATTCTTCGCCCGACACCAACTCATTTTTAGGGCATTCAGAGTAACCGAATCGGCGCACCGATGCAGTGCCCAATTCCTCAGCACAGTCCCCCTGTTTTAACTATCTGAATCTGAACAATCATGTTGAAATAAAGCGGTAAAAATTCGTTAAAAAACAGCTACAAAAATACAAAATTTATGAAAACAACATGGCTTCACTCGATCGCAGAGTTCTCCGTGAGGCTAAGTCCTTTTATATTGCATCCACTTTGCTTCGCCGGCTTTACGCTCCGTGCCGTTGCAAGGATGGCGTGAAACTAGCGAGACTGAGGCTACGGTGTGGGTTACGGGCTATCTGCAACACTAATGGCATCGCGCTGCCTGACATTTTCGATGGTTTTCTGACATTGAGGAATTCATTTTACTACGTTGGTCGAACTATCGGGAACCGGAAAAATCGGGAAAAAAAAACCTTTAAAAAGGCGGTCAGCGCGTAGACAAAGCGTTGTATCGCTTTCACATACTTATCTTGTGCGGGTTCGTGAGACAAACCTTTTTTTTTTTTTTGGCCTTATCACATCTATTTCTTCTAAGTTTCTTATCATGGTAATGGTTGGTGCTGATAGTTATAATATTAAGTTACTTGGCTTTTTATTTGTGTGTTTTGTTTCTAAAAGTTGGTTACATCCAATCAATGTCACTTAATTGGCCTCAAAACAGAATTTTGTCAACTGAAATTCATTTTCCTTTTATTTTATCTTAGATATATGTTGACCCAGATGATCCAGAGGTAAGTTCAACTTAATTTTAAATTACCATAATTTACTAAAACCAATAGGAAGTCAATCATTCTCATAGGACACAGTTCTTTAACCCCAATAAGCTTGTACAAAAATGGAATAACCTTTGAATGTCCTGGGTACAAGTTCCCAATACTTCTTAGGATCATTGTGAATGTCAGGCCTTAACATAAACATTAACACAAGATTCCTGATGTTTCAGCAAGCAATAATGTCACACAGTCTGCAGTAGATTTAAAACACCACCACCAGAATTTAGCTAATTTTGTGTATTTGGCAACAAAAAACAAGTTCAACAGTGTTTACGATCCACGCTAGTCCAGATTTTGCATTTTGAGATACTTTGTTTTAAATTTGATTTTGCCTGAAAGTGTTGAAAAAATTCAGAACATTTTTAAGATATGTTTGCAAAAAGTGATGCACTTTTTGCCAGTTTTTTCAAGTTTTCTGTGATCAATTTGGTCTCCAGAAAAAGGAAAAAAAAACCAAAAAACAGACCGTCCGCCTGTATAACTGGGTTTTTTTTTTGTCGCCTTACAGTGATTTACTCCAAACCTAATCATGCATACCAAAGTAAAATGTATTTTCTACCAATTGCTACTCATGTATCAAAATTGATTACTTAGTATTAATATTATAAATGTCAACCATGTCACAATATATCTATATTAGATGTGTTTATTGTATTGATTGCTGACATCAGTGCATTTGATTAGTAATGGTTTGAAATCTAGCCCTTTTAATTTATATACAGAGCAGAAATAATTGGATTTTCACTGTTGATCTCATTTTTGAAAGGGAAGCCGACAGTGAGCTGGAGAAATGTGGTCAACCAAAAGTAATATGTTGGTCAGAGGCTTCAAGATCAAGGTCAATGAGAAGCTATCGCACACAACAAATAACACTTACACATCATGCATCCATTAACAAATTATACAAATGTGTGCAAACAAACTCAGTGGCATAGCCAGTGGGGGGAGGTGTGACATGACCCAAAACAGTCCTTGATGATATCTTTTTTTGGTACATTCACAAATTTGTGCCCTACCCCCTGTTCCCAAAACCTGGCTATGCCACTCAAAACATTCACATTAACCACCCCTGGGGCACCCCCACCCCCACACACCCGACGTAGTACTTTGATCTTATAAATATAAGTCTGCTTATGCTATTTAATGAGTTACCATTTTACAATTTACATGATTTATTTGGTACGTAGTTGTTGAGAATAAAGCATTGCTATCTACTGAAGATAGCAGCCTAACCAAACCAATATACCAACCTAGAAAAAATATATCTCAGAGCGACCCTAGACTTAGTGGACTAAGCCCTTAATCCTAAGCACCGGGAAAATGCGCGATTTTTGAGAGCAAATTTCGCGCACCAGTTTTAGAAAATTCGCGATTTGCGCGATTTGTCCATAATATTCCCAAAATGTGTGCATTTTCCCAAAAAAATTCAAATTTGTAGTTTAAAAAAAATGTTTGATGTTTTCTTTTTTTCCTCGGAAATCCTTCCATGGCAGGGTGGAATTTCAACGCGAGTCGACTCGCGCAGAGACTCCCGTAAAATGCCTTCAGTCAACTTGAACAGCTCATTCACTCAGCAAACTTTCGTTCAAGTTCAACACCGGAATTCAACCACAGATTCTCAACACATTGAGAATCGCGAAAACACAACCAGCTTTCAACTCCGCTTATTTTTAACAAATTAATCAATACTACTGATTAATCAATAAAAGTTTCTAACCAATGCAGTGATTGGACATCTATCCACTAACAACACGATAATCAGCCAATCATGTTCTGATTTCTATACACGACGGCACTGCAACCTGAATTGTGTGCTCACATCCGGGTTCATGTTTACGACTGTCAAAATTGCACTGTGCTTTTTTCTGCATGGATTGTATTGCAGATCGCCATGGATTCTTTCAATTTTAGTAAAAACTTGCATTTTTTGGAAAATGAATACTTTAAAAATGGATATCTTAGAAAAATTTTAAAATTTGCGGCCGAACCTAAAATGCGCGATTATACCCAAAATGTGTGAATTTCGGCGTTTTTTGCACATCGCGAATTCTCCCGGTGCTTACCTTAATCCTGACTCTAAAACTTAATCCTAATCTGTGGTAGTGGCAGTTATT
Organism: Amphiura filiformis; assembly: GCF_039555335.1. Lineage (NCBI taxonomy): Eukaryota > Metazoa > Echinodermata > Ophiuroidea > Amphilepidida > Amphiuridae > Amphiura > Amphiura filiformis. Next base: position 41,234,957 of record NC_092640.1, on the reverse strand, counting down.
CAGAAGTCTTACCAAAAATCTAAATTTTTGATATCTGTGGAAGAGAGCAGAGTGATATTGCTTTCTACTTCTCACTATGGGATCTATATAGCAGTCTAAATTTAATTTTGGTAATAATACTGGTATAATCACTAAAGATTAATATCTTTATCTGGTGTTCAACAAAAGATAGCAGCATAGTTATTATTGCCAGATCTACTGAGGATCAGAAGTACACCTAGCTGTAGATCTATCAATGACAGCAGCCTTTTTGTAATCATAGCTATCTACTGAAGATAGCAACATGATATAGTGCTTACTTGTGTTGTATTCTGTGCTCTCTCTGATGATATGGCATCAGCATAATTATTGCTGTATGTATCCTATCATTGATAGCATAGGAAAGAAGAAGTTAAAACTTACTGCGAAGTGCAGAGTGCAAGAAATATTATCCTCACACTTCTTATTAGATATTTCTCTGATATGTATCTGATTTGTCTTTTACAGACTGTAATTGAGTCTTACACATTCAAGTTTAGTTACACAAATCGTGGACCAAGTATGAACATCTATAGGTAAGGGTTAGAATAATACTATGTTTGTAGAAAAAAATGAAATTTAATTTTCACCACTAGTATGAATGTCATTACAGCTTAAAAGAGATAGGTTTCAGTATTTCATTCACTTATTTAGAAATGTATGCTAGAATAAATTGTTTGTGAAAAAAAAGATACCTGTATCATGTAAGTGTACAGTCGATCACAGTTGTAGTATCATTTTGCCAGTTGCCAAATCTCATATTTTAAATAACGCACAAGGCACAAAAAATGTTTGGTTCTCCTCCATCACCTAAACCACAAAAACTAGAAAAACATTTTTTTTTAATAATATGCTTTTGAAAATCATGAAAAAGATTTTTTTTCTTTCAGAATTGTCACATTTAAAAAGTTTTTCAAAAGTTAAATATATTGATCTTCCAAATTCATGTTATTGTACTACAGAAATGACAAGAAGATTGCAGGAGCTCAGACTGAAGCAGAAACTAAGAAAGCAACCATCCGTCTTTTGCGTACAATTGTTGTCCTCACACAAACTCTCAAGTCTCTGCCAGATGATGTCATGATGACCATGAAGTTACTTTACTATGAAGATGGTAATTAATTTACTCATCTTATCTGAAATTCTAACTTAGGCTATAATTGATTTCAGCTTATAGGCCTTGATTTAAATTAATTTACAAGAGTGGGTAACTGGTTTGTTCATGGATTCAAGCATTTCGTATTTTTGTTTTTTACTGGGGGGGCAAGAGTTCTGACTGGGGCCATTTTCCCCTCATGCCCACAACCCCACCCCCATCCGTGGTGCCGCCACTGGATTCAAGAAAACTTAAATGTTCTAAAATCCTTTTTTGGACAGCAAGTTCAAAAGTTAAGAGAAAACATGTTTTTAAAAAAGTGAGCTTTTGGAAACTGCTTATAACCACAAAAATAGCCTGTATAGAAAAGGTTTTAGGGCCTGAGCTTCCAATGCTAGCAGGATCTTTATCAAAGTTTTTTTTCAATTAAAAAGATTACAAATAACAAAGGAAGTTATGGTTAAAAGCAACAATATCTTCTAACAAAATCCCTGTTTTTTCTCCATTAAAACAGTAACACCACCTGGATATGAGCCACCAGGCTTTCAGGCAGCTGAGAGAGATGACTTTTCTTATGAAGAGGAACCAATGAACATCAAAGTTGGAGATGTGTCTACGGTAGGGTTTTGTGCAACAGTGTCATTGAATACTAACTATAGAAGATTTTCTGAAAAAGCAGAAGAGACATTTTCTTCTTAAGTTTCACTGGTGAAATTGGTAAATTATAACTAAACTATCAAAGCTATTAGATTGCATTTATTTTGCTATGAATACATTGGTCATTCATTGATTAAAGGGTTAAAGGAAAGTAAGTTGTTAAAAATGTTTTTGACATTAAATTTACTATTTTATTATTTCATCAAACTGAAAAAGAATATTAGTTAACCTTTACAAAGACAGACATTTAATAAGAGATCATATACAATTTACTTGGTTAAAAAATGAACCAAAATATTTTGTCTTTTTACTGTTTATAATTAATTTCAATTTTCCTATTGTATGGACGCATGCATTATTTGTCTTGTTTGTGAAATTGTATCTTCTTCCATGACATTTATAGATGCATGTACTGTATGTAAATTTACATGTTTTTTCTTCTTCTTTTCTCTGGTCATCTCCATGAATGTTGTACAACCAAGGCGTTCCATACGTAAGTATACTTATTAAGTAATAGAATGCTATCACAGTGATGTGACTCATAGTACTACACTAATTACGGTTTACTCTAAGTATGTCATGCTATTGAGTTTCTTATTATTCTACCAGGTGCCTTGTTAGACAAATTAAAGGTGAATTGGTTAATTTGTAGACAGATTATTAGAAGAGAAACTTACATTTTACATACGAACAATAAGAGAGATCACACTAGCACTGCTATCTTCAACATTAAAACAGATATAAAGCAAACAAATACTAATTTAATTTTAAAATCCAGAGAATTGTAGCATTTTTGTCTAATAATTTCAGTAGGAATTATATTCAGTTTCATGAAAAACCATGAGCTGTCATTATTAAATAATGTCAATTGATGAATTCTTGTAGTTTGACAAACATTTACAAATATGTCTTCATGTTCCTTGAATTCAACCCTTTCCCATTATAAAAAAACCACACATGGAAATGTCATAACAAACGAGGATGCATTTATACTGTATGATTTTTCTAAATGAGTGATGGACATTAATAATACCAGATATGGAACTCTCATTAGATGATGCACATTGCACTGGTTTTCATTTACCTTTAGACTCACTATATAAATCGATGCAACAACATACACATGTGTGTTGCTGGTGATACAACTTTGAAGGGGATATGCGCTACACCATTGTTCTATTCATGTCTTCCAAATTTGTCAACACTTTAATATCAATCATACAGCGAAAGCTTAAAACAAGTAAAAAATTAAATTTCCCCAAGCAAACAAAATTAAATAATAAAAAAAACCATGCCAAGCTCATTCTAGTGCACCCCTGACTTCCATGGTAAGTTAATTCAAAAGTTGTTTCATATAAAACACTGATAAGTTTCATTTTTCATTAATAATTAATATAATATCAAGATTGACTTTTTCCTAATGAGTACAAACAAGTTCCACAGAAATCTCAACATTGTGCATGTATAAATTGATTTGTAATGGTGTGTGTAAATTAAAGTTAAATTCAGATTCCCTTTTACAAATTAAGCGTACTGCTAGCCGTCCAGCGCGTATTATTTGCACAAGGTCCAATGCACACGCTTGACGTCGCGCGCGTATATGCGATGGTTAAGCTGTCAAATGAAATCTGAATAAGACTTTAACTTTGCATGGGTAACTAACTGATCTGAGCGGTATTTCTACTATTTGATTATGATGAGATAGTAATACCAAATGATTACAGATGGTCATTATAGCTTAAGGCATATAGGTCAGTCATGTAGCTTCAGATGCCCTAGTTAAGTTTTATCATTTAGTACGTCCATGGTTTTATTTAAATATTTAAAGGGCATGTTAAAAATACTTGCCTTATAATGTAGACAAGTAATATTCATACAAAAGATGGTTTCTTTTCAAAAATCTGTGTGCCAGTTATTCTGAATCAGTTTCTTTGATGAACCACTAAGATATTTAATGTTATTTATCAAAAGTTGCATGTTCAACTTCACTCATTTGTTAAGTTGAATTTGGAAAAATTAAGATTGGACTAAAACAATTCATTTTGAAGGTTTCAGTGGGTTCGCCGTTGGAAAAGTTTAAAACTGTCAAACTTAGCTCTGACTTCTTCAAAACTATTGAAAGTTCTGCATGTAGGCTGTCCCTTATTTATCTAGAGTATCATTAATGTGGGCTGCCCCTTGACCAATGATAATAGTAGAATGCCCCTTTCCTACTAAAGTTCCCGGCTAAAGTTTCAGTGTCTCTGAAATGCGAACTGCCCCTTGTCCACTTAAAAGTTGGTGGCTAGGAAGCAATTTAGAATGTGAGGATTTGAAGAAAAGAAAATTACCCCCAAAAGTGAGAATTTCACTGTGTTATAGAAGACATCAACATCATTGAGATATTATAAAAACTATCTGTAGATTCTGAAGAAAAGTGGAGAGGTGGAGTAAAATAGACCACAAGGCCTGTACCATAATACCACAAGGTCTGTGCTGTAAAATAAAACCATTTGGCCTATTTAAAATAGCCTTATAATGGTCTTATTTTTATGGCACACCTCCACCTTTCTTTGGAATCTACTTATAACTTTTACTTCATCTCAACATATCTTTCAGAAAGTTTCTCATCTTTATTATAAAAACTTAATCAGTAACAATCTTTTTTACAGAGTGAAACTTCGCATCAAGACTGATTGTAAACAGTTTGAACTGAAAGAAGATGAGGAAGAAGAGGCAGCTGAGGAGCAGATGAATGAGGGAACTAGTGTGGTCAGTGATGCTGGTCTGGATCATGAGGAAGAGTCACAAGATATGGTAAGCAGTGGAAGCAAATATCTGTCTTCAAGGGGGGGGGGGGCAGTTGGTCTGAATTGCCCAAAAGTGGCTGAAAAGCACAAGAAGTTGCTCATTTTGCCAAAAGGTGGGTGTTTCCTCAAGGATTGATGCCATCTGATGTTAGCTGTTGCCCTGAAATGAATGCGCAAGAAAAAGATGAAAGAAACTTGTGTGAAAGTGTAATGTCAATAATTGCACATGAAAAGGCTAGTTTTGGCTAAATTTGATGGATTGTGTTTTGAAATACCTGAGGTGGTGCAGAGAGGGTGTTCTTCCCCAGTCTGGGATATGGAGATATATTTTTTAGGATAGAATAAGTTATCAATCGTCAAAGGACTGAACAATTTCAGCACCCTATCCATGAAGTGGTTTTTAGATATGCAATGACTGCTTTGGGGGCTACTTCGTGAAAGTGGGAGAAAATTACTTGCAGCCCCATGTATTTTGAGTCCTGAAAGGTACAAGTTTTGACAAAAATCTCTTTTGTGCAAATTTTTTGTTTTTGGGGTATTTTACTGGCAGGGTGTGAAACTTATCAAGGGGGAAAATATGGGGTGTTGTAAAAATATTGTTACACATAATGTGTACACAGACACTCTTAGTCTCATACTTGAGAGTCCCCTATACTGCTCGGCATTTTGAACGAATGAAAGTTTCAGATAATTCAAAACAAAAAAAGAAATTCACAGCCACAAAATAACTATTGATTTAATACATTAGGAGCGGACTACTTCTGAGAGAGATGCAAAGAAGACAAAACAAAAACAGAAGGAACCTGTTGCTGCTGATAGTGCCCCAGAAGGTACACCCAATGTTCCAGGTATGTGAAGTATTGGATTTTATTCTGTAATAGATTACTTTAAAACCATAGTAGTGGGCTACTGCAAGAAACGATCAAAACAGGTTTCTGGAATGGAGAAGAGGTGATTAAAACGTAGTTCGTCAGTGTTGTCACCTTGCACATGTTGCACCAGAAACATCTTAAAAGTTTCAATCAGAAGAGCTCAGAAGGCTGCAGCTGAAATAGAAATTTGCTAAATTTGTTAAGATTTCCTTTTGACATGGGGGAATGGGGTTTGAAAAAATTCTTGAAGTATAGTGAATTCAGCACCTGGAAAAAATTCTTGAAGTATCGTATAGTGAATTCTGACGATATAATAAGATAATAATTGAAGCTAAACTGTTGAAATATGGTGCAAAAATGGAATAAATTTGTGCGAAGCGCTTTGGTGGATAAAATGATCAATTATGAGGTTAATTTGGTCAGAAATCCACATACAGGTGTCAACATTGTGGGAATGATGGTATGGACCACCCACTCTGGCAAAATATTGGGGGGATTTATCCCCCCCCATCCTTCCCAGGATCTATGCCTATGTATATGATTATATGAAAGATGTTTTATGTTATGTTTTTGTTTCCACATCAGGCAAATCAGATGAAGCAGTTGCAAATACTCCAGCTTCCCAAATCAGCGAGGATATGGCTGAGTGTATTGTCAGGTGTCCATGTGGATACAATGAGGTATGTGTGCTCTCAGAGGCAGGCCCGTACGCAGGGGGGGTGCGACCGCACCTCCCCAAATTTGCAAAAGTATACAAAAAGTCCCAAAATTTAAGAATTTGCGAGCGTAGCGATCAAACAAATCAGGTTTTTTACGTTTTTTTGGTCGAAAGAGGTCCAAATTTGGGGGTAAAAGTCCACTTTTCACAAAATTGCCCCCCCCTTGGAAAAAAGTCCACTTTTTCAAAATCAGCACCCCCCAAAAAAATCCTGCGTACAGGCCTGCTCAGAGGTGTTTTCGTGTGAATGTTCATACATGTTGGTTATTAAAACAGCAAAGTAAGTTTAAACAGTCATTCAACACAAAATTATTGAGAACTAGCCTCAATATTTCGACATATGACACATGTCCTCATCAGGAGAACTCTAAAGATGATGCAAAGGAGTTGACTTCACGATTGACCTGAGATGACCTTAGGTCTAATCAATGAAGTGTACATACAAATTAGAAGTCACACGCGGCAACTCAACCGTGACCAGGGCCTCGAAATCCCAACACTGGTCGAGATCCCGGTATGAGATGCCGGCATTCTTAAATGCTGGGTAGGTAACAGACTTGCTGTGGAGGTGAGACGATCCCCACACAGCAACGTTTCACGGTGGATTCTGGCTTAATCACTAACGAAAGAGAGATGGCCACTCCGTCCTCTAAAATACAGGTTCAACTCCTTTACCCTCCTTACCTTTACTTTACATTGGTAATTTCATTATTTTGATGTTTTATATTTCAGGATGATGGCCTGATGATCTGTTGTGAGCAATGCAAGTATTGGCAACATGCTGTCTGTTTTTCCATTCTATCAGAGGATGATGCACCTGAGACACACTTCTGTGAAGAGTGTGTCAAGGTAAAGTTTTGTTTGTAACTTTTTGACCAAATTTATATTTCATATCATTCTGAATGAAATCAAGTTCATTAAACTGTATTAGCAATGCAAACACTTTAACAGACAAATGATAATATTATTGTGATGTTTTGTGCATGTTGATTTTTGTATGTTAAAATGAACCATATTGCGTGACACTAATTTTGTAATTCACAGGTTTTCCTTTGGCTTTATATGTTTGTTCTGCCTGATTAAGAATCAGAAAATAAATGAAAGTTAACATGCAGGGAATGAGAATTTTCAGGTTTTTACCCAATTTCAGCGTGTTTCTAATCCATCTTCATCATCAGGTGCCAATGGAGTTGATGGAGAACTGATATGTCACCTTATTTTGGTCAGAACCATTTCAACATGAATAGACTGTCAAAGATCAGATAATCACTATTGTCCCCAAATGAATTTCCATAAAGTGAATAATTATTACATGGCTAGATGATAAAAGTTTTAATATTTTTTTCCAGGCTGGAGGAGAAAACTGTCATCCAACAGATCCTTACCTTACTGCTCTTGACTCAGTGGCTGTACAAGCTACATGTTTGTGGCGTAGGGCACTCCTTGCTGCTACTGAGACCAATCGCATCTTGATCCCCAGCTTTGCTAGGAGGCTTGGGGTAGAGGGAACTGTAGCTTCAGGATTGGTGAATAGGATGGAAAGAGAAGGGTACTGTGAACCAGCTAAGAAAGGAAAGAGGTATGTGGTAATTTAGAATTGGAACAGTGAAAAATATTGAGACAAAAAAGTCTGGTGACTCCATTTGAACGTGGAAGTGCTTTGTGAAGTTGTTGCTACCTCAAATACAAATCTCTTTCAGGGTTGTAGCTAGACCAAGTTGAGTGCCGGCTAATTTTACTATCAAAGTAGAGTGCTGGCTCGGGGCACAATTTTTAGCGAACATGAGGGATCGGGGAAAAATTTTTATGGGTTTTTTGTTTTTTATGATGAATAAATCATTTGTGTGGAAAAAAAATATTTTTTTTTAGTGGCGGTCGGCACCGGTCCGTGCCGGCTACCCCGACCGGCGTGGCTACAACCCTGATCTCTTTCCAATATACAGATGCTGTTGAAGTAGAGAATGGCCATTCCAGTTGAAATCCCTATACCCCCTGTGGAAGACATGACCTTAATCTTCCACACAGGGAGTGTGAATTCCAGATGGGTGGGGTTGCCTGAATGGGCAACTCCTTTGAATTGGGCTATTCCATTTAAAATCCACACTACCACAGGGGAAGTATGAATTTCAACTGGTATAGCAGCTCCATTTCAAATACCCCCTTGGTGGAAGATTCAAGTTGAATTTCTCAGAGGGTGTATGAAATTCAAATGGAGCTGCTAATTTGTTCATTCCAGTTGAAATTCATACTCCCACTGTGGAAGATATTTCCAAAATCTTCCACGGGGGTAGTGTGGATATTAAATGAATGGAATAGACCAAATGTGCATCCCCTGTGTGGAAGATTAAGGTCATGTTTTCCATATGAGAGGGCTGGTATGGATTTCAACAGGAATAGCTAGTGGAAATTTCAATTGAATGAACACAGCCTGACATAGCGTGACAAATTTTTGCGTACAATGCGTGACTGCATGCGTAACACGGAAGTGAATTGTATCCAAGATCATGCGTTTGCGTTGTAGTGTGAAATACGCGAAATATGATCGCGGTTAGATCGAATACAGCTGTTGCAAGCTGTGTTCATTCAATTGAAATTCTTGGTATACTTATACTGTGAATGAATACTGATGTTTGTATAATTTCCTTTTATTAAATGACACAGACTTGGTAAAGCTGTAAATAAAGAGAAATTGATGCAAGAAGGGCTCAAGAAATATTTTGATGGGAATGGAGGTATCTCTCCGGAAACTGCAGAAGAGCAAACAGAAAAAGTCAACAAAGATGAAACAAAGGAAGACAATAATGCACAGACTAATGCTAATGAAGTAAGTTCAAAATAAAACTAGTGAGTGTGTGTTTCTGTGTTGGTAAACACTGTCAGTTGGGAAAACAATGAAAAATCCGTATGATGTCACAGTAGAAACACACACAGGAACTGCTATCATCCATGCTAGTTTGCTGGGAGGTGTTGATAGATCACAAATAAAAAAAAAAATGCATCAATGATTTCCGCAGTAGAGGGTGTATTTAAAGGGGTATTTGCCTGGGACACATCATCAATTCCTTTGTGGGTATGTTACCCTGAATTTGGAAGCTGACAGCGTATCGGTAAAAGGGTATCTTTTGGAGCTGCTACCGGTCAAAATCAAGGGTCTTTTTTGGCTTTCTGGTTGAAAATCGCCTGGAAAAAGTCAGCAATTTGAGGAATGAGCAATTTTAGAAATCAAAATCAGGGGTCTTTCAGCAGTTCAGGATGGAGTCTTTTGGAGCTGCATGGTCCAAAAACAGGTCTTTCCAGAGGAGCATACCCGTATAGTAGTTTTATTACATTATATACTTTATATTCACACAATGCTTGAATAAAACATACAAAACAATTTTCTCTTGCACATCCAAAGCTGGAAAAGCTAACCCAACAAGCTGCTGAAATGGATGTATCTGGTCGTCACACCCGCACTCGAGGTCGCGGCAAACGAGGAAAGTCAGAAAACGCACCTGTAAACGAGAGTCAAGTTGCAAGCACTAGTGATCAAACACAACAAGAAGTCAATACTGGTCGAGGAAGGAAAGGGAAGCAAAGTAAGAAGAGGGCTGTTCCTGTAGATGATGATGTAAGTATGACAATCTGCCTCTGCGCACTGCCAGTGAGGACTAATGATTTTTAATGCATTGGATGTTTTACCAATGCAGTGTTAGTGGCACTTAAGCTTTTCCCCCAGTTGCCCTCCACCCCCATTCATAACCAGTAACCAAAAACCATAGAAAATAATGCATTTGGGGCAAAAAATGCAAATGTTCAGATTTGTAGCATTCACAACCAAAAATCATAGAAAATCTTTTGATTTGGGGGTAAAAAATGCAAATTTTTCAGATTTGGACCAATATTCTGGGAATATTTTGTCACAAACCCTTACCCAACATTGACAAACTGACCCTCACTGTGCATGGATGGTTGATGTCTTTAAAGTACAGGAATGTGCAAAAGTTAGTCCAAAAGAGGCGATGAAAAACTGCTACACAACAAGAGCATGTGTTTGAGGTTTGAGATTGAAACTGAAATGTTTTAATTGAAAGTGCAGGACACTAATTTGACTTTTAAAGATACTAGGAAATATTCTAAAATCTTCAAATTTGAGGGGACCAAGGTTGTGAACCCAGTGGCATAGCAAAGGGAGGGGGGGGCATCTGCCCCCCTGTGAAAAGTTTTGCCCCCCCTGTGGGATGGTGACCGCCTTGACATTTAAGACTTTTGTGTTTCTGACCAAATTTACATTATATTTTGCCATTTTAACCTAAAAAAGTGCGCAAATTTATTCACTTTCTGTACCATATTTCACCATTTTAGCTTCAATATGGCAAAATTGTTCGCACTTCACGCGCATTTGTAACATTAACTGATTTTGTCGCCAAAAGGTGCCCCCCTTCAAATTTGTCTTGCCCCCCCCCCCTCTGAAAAAGTGCTGGCTACGCCACTGTGTGAACCCTACATTGTAATTTGTTAATGACTAGATATTGCTCTTACAGTTGTTTCACATTGTAATGTTGTGTTTCTTTCTTTTGCATTTGTTGATACCAGGAATATGAATTTGATGTGTCTAACAGTCAAGACAGCACCGTAGGCAACAGGGATCGCAAACGACGCAAAGCAAGTGTTGTTAGCAGACCAATCCTAGTTTGAAATTAGCTTGTTTCAATTTCTTATAGACACCTCAATTTGAGTGTTTTCCCATTTTTCAGTTTTCTAGTGTTTTTGCAAGTGTGCACTGCGCACTTGTTCTTGGTAATGAAGCAGAGGTTTAATAGGCATAATAGGTACATTTGAGAATCAGAAAATTGATAAAAGACCCATCCAAAGAGATTTGACTGGGAGAGTATGGACTCTGCCATTTTTGTGTGTGAGCTGAGGGGAACATGGTGTACCTCCATTTTTAGACATGTTCCCAATAATCCTTGATTCCAAGTATATGCATATTTTATGTTCTGTGCATAATAAGCTAAATATTCCAGTTTAAATCCATACAACCGAAGACAATGGAAGACATGACCTTTTAAAATCTTCCACACAGGGAGTGTGAATTTCAAATGGGGTTACCTGAATGGGTATAAGATCCATTTGAAACCCACTCCCCCTGTGTTGGAGATTAAGCTTGTGTCTTCCAAAGGGGTGTATGGATGTCAACTAGGATAGCCCTTTTAATGCTGAGGCCATATTTTGGTCCCCATGCCTAACAATCCAATACACAGCAGATACCCTGTCAATGACTGAAGAGGTTCTATTACCCCATGCAATACAGAGTGTGTGGATCCACTTAGTCTAACCTCAAGAGCTGGAAAGGTAACTCACAGACTTCACATTATAGCAATGTGAGTGATCATTGGTGATACATGAAACGTACATCTGTACATAGTGAACAGAATGTTCATTGATAGATATCAGGTATATTGTATGTCAGGTAAATATTCATTTGATATGTCTGACCTTTCTTGATGGAACAAAGTGAATGAGGTGTTCGGTTTTAATGTTTATTCATATCACATGGTAACTACTATGCAAACAAGAAAATATATTGATTTGGATATATCATGGGCAAAAAGTGAAAAATTGAGTTTCCATGAGTACAAAATTAAGTTAAACATTATTTTGTGCACCTGCTAGAAGTTACTAGTTTTCTGAATGACAATCCACTGAGAATTGCTGGTAGGCATCCAATGGTACGAGTTGCCAGACTTCAAGTCCATCCAGTCACTTGAAAAATATATATGAAAGATTAGAATTTTGTCAAGAATCTGTGAATCAACAATAATATTTCTTGCGTAAAAACAAGATTTGCATGAACCAAAGTTGATTCGCCCAACTGTAACTTTTCAAATCTTATGCAGGAAATTGTGAGAATTATTATGACTCCTGCAAAATGACAAATTAAGATTAATCATCATACTGTACCTTAAAGGAAATCTGTACCATAAACTAATCAATGGCTATATAGTTGCAGCAATAATAAAAACTACAAACAGTAAAAGTCCCAAGCTTAAATACGTCCAAATAAAGGAGAAATTCTTAATTCCTTACGACGATTAGCGGTGAGTTTTGCGATCCATGGTGGCTGCCATATTGATACCCGATGTATTTTTATTACGCTGTAACATAACCCCGATTTTGAAACCCAACGAAATCCGTGCCACCAGCCTCGTCCCTCGTGAATTTTGGTGACACGAAGCGAATACTACCAAAGTTCAGATTCAACATTCGTTCAAAAGAAAACGCGATAATTTCTACCCATAAAACTACAGAAGAACATAAACAAATGTATTTTAAGTAATATTTATGATCAACAATGTCTTTTGAGAACGAAAAGTAAAAACAGCACTAAAAACCATAATTCGCTGTAGGGGTCGCGAATGCCATACAGCAACACACGCTCGCCGTGGGTCTGTGTGAAAGGTTACACTACCGTTTGTGGCAGAAAGGATTCACAAGCAGCTATCATGCGGCTCCCTTGAATCGCAGAAACGAAGGATTAAAAGTGCTTTTTCTTTGTTAGGAATATTCCGAAATTCATTTAGAGCGTCTGGTATGTTTAATTTAGGGGTATATAACTATATTAGGGAGTGTTCATTAATACTTTGGTAGGGGGGGCTGGTCTACCTCAAATTTTTCGCTCGAAAACTTTTTTTGACCCCCCCCTCGATGGACCGCTAAACTTTTTGACCCCCTCTTTTGACAGACAAAACTTTTTTTGACCCCCCCACCCCATTTTCAGTATAACAAACATACTTAGGCCTAATAGTGTTGTCATTGAGGGAGGCAAATGTTTGAAACATTCCTGGTGGAACAATTGCGTATGAAATACAAGCACAAGGACATGTTCATTTTATACTTAATTTAGATTTGTCCCAAATCAGGGTGTTTATCTGATTTGACAGGGATTTATGAAATAGAGGATTTATTTGGAGGTTCATAGGCACATCAGCATTGGATCCGTGGCTATTATGACAGTACAAATGTGCGCGAACCGCAAGCATAAAAAATTTGGCCATATTGAAGCTTGAATGGTCAAAATATTGTTAAAATTTGAACTAATTTATGCAAAAAGCTAAAATGGTCAAATATGAGATTAATTTGATCACGCAAATGTACACAGGTATCAGTTTTGGCCCCCAAAGACCGTGGTACCTGGGCCTGTGCCCACTCTGCCCTATGGCAAATCTACCCATGGGCCTATGTGTACAAAATAATTTTGCAATGAGAAAAAGTAAACTGAAGTGTGCAGTTTACGTGCAAAGAAATCCAATTTATTTGCAATATTTTCTTGATTTAGTTGTATTTTGATCAGATTGGTACATAATCATAATAAGTATTTTGTAGCCTACTTTGAAGAGATAAAATTCTATGATAAAAAGTGCCAGTATTTCTTAGACCAACCCAGATGTTGCATGTTGCTGATCATCTTTAATATTATATTAATGAATAGATATGTGTACCGTGCACTAAGTGTCATCATTTTTTCAAACAAAAGCACTGAAAACTCAAACTTGCTCATGTTAAAAGTGATATAGAGGGTCTCAAGCGCCTTGAAAATTTTGGGTTTTGAAGAGGAAAACTTTTTGGCCCCCTTTCCTACCACCTAAAACTTTTTGGTCCCCCCTCTTTTAATGTCCAAAACTTTTTGGCCCCCCTCCTTTTTACCAGCCCCCCACCAAAGTATTTCTGAACACTCCCTTAGCCATTGATTAGTTTATGGTACAGATTTCCTTTAAAATTCTAAAGGTTCATTCACACTTCACTACAATTGCATTATGTTGCAGTAAATCCACAGGGTTAGTAAATTGGCTGTAAATCCCATGCAGCAGGTTGCGGCAAAAAGTAACATAAAATCAACACTGCACCTCAACGCAAGAAGCACAAGTTAAAATAAATTAATTTAATTTTGCTGCAGTGACCACAATGTACAACATGAACACAGATCGGGATCATCTTCATGTCTTAGTAATGTTTGTCATCATGCAGAAATTTGCCCGGGAAATTTGCAGTGCAGTGCTGTGATTCACTGTAGCGCAGGACAGCACAGTATGTAGTATAACAAATTGGTTCTTAATTGTATAAATTGTAATGCACTGCAACAAAATGCAGTGGTAATTTTCACAGATGCAGTGAAGTATGAATGAACATTAAACCTGCATGGAGGGCAGGGAATGAGCCCAAAAATAAGGGTAAGTTGCCTGAAACACCAGGACAAAATTGTGGTGTATGATTTGTATGTTCCTGCAAACCTGTTTTTGGACAGCTATAGTTTCATTTAGTAAAAGCAATATAGCGGCAAGAATGAAACCAGCCTGATTTTGCTCTGCTTTCATGACCAAAGAGTTGGTCTGCAAATGAACATTGTTCCTGCCCGGTATGTACATGCATCATGTTTTTGTTGTGGACCTGTTCTTTGAAAATGGGTACTATCAAGATTTTAAGGCAGCAAGTCTATTGAACAGAGAAGTGGTCATGCTGTTGCAAGCCCAGGTTCCAAGCATTCAATAGATCCCCTATCTCTTAACCTTTATCAACAGTACGGTCAACCTCATTTATGATCAGGATCCTATGATATGATGTAAGCAGTCCTGAAACTATTTATGCTTTTAAAACGTGAAAAAAATGTAAAGTATGTTTTTAAAAAGTAATATAAACTTATTTATACTTTTAAATACAAGAAGAAATGTACATTTTTTCATTCTAAAATCAATTTTTATTATAAGCTATACTGAAGTTCCCTTTTGTGAATAAACATAATGTGTTTCAGTTATTGTTAAAATATTTATATAGTGATAATTATGTGATTGAAATGTTGATTATCGTATTCGTTCCATTAACCACCCATGTCTCTATAAGCGCCCACCCATTGACTCATTATGTGCAGGATCCCTGCAACTACATACATGTATCAAACACAGAAGAGTTGACAGAACCATACATCTACACATAAAATCCACATTCTGGATCATTTTTTACGTATGCAATTATGTAAACAATGTCAAAAATAAGCGCCCACCCAAAATGACTTTGTTAAGCGCCCTGGGTGGTCAATGGAATGAATATGGCACTATGATTCAAATGAATGCTTTTGTTGTTGTCACCAAGGGTAATTGTTTTGAGATGTAAATACATGTTAAAGTTCAAAACTTAAGATAAGAATGAATTTGATAAAACTTGATTTAACTTAAAACTGTTACTTAAACAGTAAAAAAAATAGGATGTGACAACTTGTTGAATATGTGGTGATTACAATGTGTTTTATAGATATAATCCATTTTCAGGGATGCATCATTGGGAAAAGAACACCATTTTATACTAAATTGTTATCTTTTCAAAACAATCGGCATTTGTCAGATTTCCTGTTGAATTTTCAGAATTCAGGCTCATTGATTGATATGTTGTTTATACAAGTGGAGGCTATTTATGGCATTAATGGCTATTTTATCATGATAGTTTCCTGATTTGCTTACTGCTGTTTGTTTCACGCTATAATGCTGTTCTGTTATTATTTTCTATAAATTTGATATTTTTTATTGTTTGAAGCCAACATTTCATGGAATTCGTAAGTTTGCCAAGAATACTATTCATCTTCATAACACATATCAGGTTTGGTTTTAGTGCTTTTCTCATCTTGAGCTATAAAAACCTAGTACCGGTAATTGACTTGCAAGGCCAAGTTGCAAATTTAGGTTTTACCCTTGCATAATTCTTGGAGGAGATTTCTGTTTTAAGTTTGTATATTTGAAGAATTTTAAAAGTGCCAAAAAAGTTGTTTTAAGATTTTACATACAACCGAACTGTTTTGATACCAAAAATATTTTAAGTTTATTATCACTGTCATAAGTTTTAAAGCTTGTTTAATTATTGTTTGTATTTGACAGTGCTCTGGGTTAAGATTCGGATCACTAAAAATCGGATCCAAATAAGTGTGTGCTCTGTGCTCAATGTATCAATATTACAAAGACAAAGTGAATGTAATAAGTACTTAATCTAAACTAGGATTGCTCCAATATATTTTGTATATAACATTAACTTATTTATTTGTATTATATGTATATATTATGTATTGTATCATAATTAACTTATTTATATATTAACTTATTTATATATGTAGCAAAAAAGAAAAACTTAAAAGGCTAGAAGAAAAATGTCAAAAAACAAAAGAAAACAAAACCTAGCCACTATTTATTATAGAGAAGTGGAACAATCCTAGTTTAAATTGAGTCACATTTACTTATTAATCTAGTCTTTACATGCAGAAAATGATTTTCTTGCTTTTTGTGCTCAAAATTGTTAAAGCTCCAAAAAATGCAAACATTTATTGTCACATACAGTTATTGTAGAGCAATACTGACCAAATTTGTCTCTTGTCTAAATTGATTCATTACATGCACTTATAAATCAGTAGTACAGTACGCATAGTGACCAGATTTGTTGTTTGTTTAATGTTTCTTTGAAAAATCATGTTTTTCCTTTCCACATCTTTTTTTAAAGTTACATTTTGTTCAAATATTTTACTTTATCATCAAACAGATTCATGACAAAGGTACTGCATTCGACCTAATTAGTGTCCCATGAGCTTTAATTCAGTCAATCGGAGGAGGGGGTTACTTATCAAAATGATAAAATTAAATTGAAAGTAAAAAATGGGAATTTACATGCATAAACATTCAAAATACAAATAATCTAAAGTCAAATTCATCAGTGCTGGACTGGAAGGTATTAAAACTACCTTAAAAACATTTAACAGAACTTAGCTGCACAGGTGCATTGAAAATGGGGTGCTCGAACAGTTGCCTAAAAAATTCCATAAGGGATGTAGGTCAAATATGGAATATTATACAATATTTGATAAAAAGCAAGTTTTGATATTTTGGCATCTTGAATTAGCGCATTTGATTTGATACATGTACTTTGTTTTCAATTTTAATAATCAAGTTTTGCTTTAATTGTATGTTATGAATATATCTTGAAAATCAATAATTTCCTCTTTACCTATCAAAACAGGTTCATATTATTCCAAGAACTGTGTGTTCTCACATAACATCTCCAATGTTTCTCAGGTCATTTCTAAGTACATGTGTCTTTATGTAGAAGAGATAAGAGCCTAAATATGCGTCTTATCCATTTGTATATTTCTCTACTGATATGTGTTTAATTTTAATATAAACTGAGCTCAAAAAGAAACTTATAATTTTTCACAAGGTCATATCTTAAAATTCTGTCCATCAAAATGAACCAAATTACACACAGGCTTACTTCAATACTCTATTCTAAACACATGTCAGTAACCAATCAGTTATCCGACTGATGCAACAGCAAAATGCACTGACATGGAACAACTTCCTAGACCACGTTCACAGCCCAATAATTGGCACCCAGCACAATAAATCTGTGAGAATGAGGACAAGATCCTTGCACAGGTGATAATTCCCAAGGAGTAAGTGGAATAGTGTGGAACCAGACCTGTTTCTTGAAGCAAGTGCGTGAAAAGCAGGAAGCAGCACCATTTCATCATCAGGATCTTGTCCTCATTCTCACAGATTTATTGTGCGGGTGCCAATTATTGGGTGTGTGATTGTGGTCCAGGAAGCTGTTCCATGTCAGTGCATTTTGCTGTTGTGTCAGTTGGTTAACTGCTTGGTTACTGACATGTGTTTAGAGTAGAGTATTGAAGTAAGCTTGTGTGTAATTTTAGTTCATTTTGATGGACAGGATTTTAAGATATGACCTTGTCGGATTCACAAGTTGTGAAAAATTACAAGTTTCTTTTTGAGCTCAGTTTATATTGATCAAATCTGTAGTTTGATCATTAAATAAAATATATATTTAATCATCAAACAATAATCATCAAAGCTGTATTGATGAAAATACACCCTGAAAAGATGATGAAATACACCCTAAAGAGATGAATAATTGAAAGTTTGTTTTAGAAGTACTTGTATATAAATGAATGTCACAGTCATAGTAATTTATTAAATTAATCAGTTTTAAATGTAATTTGTTTCCTGTTAGCATGAAACTCTGTGTACAAAAAGTGTACCCCAGACAAAATTATATTCTGAATTTTGAACAGTTTGAATAAAACAATCAGATGTTGCATTACTGTGTTAAGTGTGGTTTTATAATTATGTGGTAAGGTGAGGATACATATGTGACATGATCAAGGGGAATGAGTCACATGTCGACCCTGGTCGAAAATGAGGTTTACCTAATTATGTTTCTTAAGAGGACAATTAGAGCTTTCTGAAACTGAAAACCCCTGTTGATACTTCTTTTCTTTGCAAAGTTACGTCAATTTATCAATCGCTGAAAACAATATAAAACAAAAGAATTTGAACACTTTCTTTGCCAATATCTCAAAATCAATATTAGCGACATCCGACTCATTTCCCTTGATTGTGTCACATATAATGATTCAAATGCTAATCTCCCAAAGTATCAGCATCCGGGATCAGCATGTGTGTGACTGGGCTTTGCATATATGGGTTATTCCAGTTGAAATCCATAAACCCCAATGCAAGACATCTTAATATTGCATACAGGGGTGTCGCCCATTTAGGTGAACCAATTTGAAATGCGCACTTCCGGCATAAAGGTTGTATGGATCTCAACTGGAATATCCCATTTTCAGGCTCGTGTATACCCAAAGCAGGAAATGCCAAAAATTGTTAGAGCCAATTAATTCAAAACTTGTTTGGGTGATGATGAGTGAGGTAAATTTTGTAGTTAATCTAAGATTTCAAAGATTTGCTTCAACATTTCAGAAATCTGGAAAATGTACTTATTTTTCCAAATTTTTATAGGAATTCAAGTTTTAAACACAAAAAAATGACAGTTACATTTTGTGTCACTTTATCATGACAAATGGTGTAATTTTGTGGTCAGTTTTCAGGCCACATAACCCAAAATCTTGAACCACACCTTACACCCCCTACCCACATGTGCCAAACAGTGAAAACGACATTGGTGGAAACTAGCAAAAATGGCAGAGTCCATATTATATTAAATCAAATAATCTCGCAATCTTCATAATGGGCTATTCCAGTTGAAATCCATAAATCCCATATGAAAAAAAAATATGGAACACATGACCTCAATTAAATAGGGTTACTTGAATGGGCGACTCCCATTTGAAATTTACACCCCCTGTGTGGGAGATTATTGAGGTTATGTCTTCCATAGGGGTGTGCGAATTTTAACTGGAATAGCCCAATGATAGCTCTTTCAACAGCATCGCTAACCTCGCTGCCTCCGATCTAAGCTGTCCTATTTCTAGCATTAAGATACTGACCGTGAACACAAACCTGATTACATTACGCCTCAGTGCAGCTAGCCATCTACTAGCTTGTAGCAATACTTGGGCGTTGCCTGCTCAGTTATGAATTAATTGTCCTACTTGTACATGTGTTTGCCCTTGACATTCAAACTGATGCATTGCATACTGAAACTCAAAATTTAATGGAACTTAATTTTTCAAATCTGAAAATCTTCGTGGAAAAAAGAATTATTTAATAAATACACTGATGCATTTGATTGTTTCTAAAAAAGTATAATGGTAAGCATGTTGATTTAATAAAAAATGTTATACTGGTAATATTCAACATTCTCAAAAATGAACTTGCTGACACAGGGACTGAATTTTGAGGAGAGCGATTGCTCTCTACTGCTCTCCTTACATCTGATATAGGAGAATGATTTTTAGCTTTGTAGTTGACCATTCTCTCCTTACATTCTATTGTAAATTCTCTAATCAGCTCTCCTTGAAGTCTCCAGAAGAGCTATTTAATGCTCTCCTGTAAATTCCAGAAGACAGCCTGCTGATAGTTATGCCAGATTTATAACATCTAAGCATTTGAAAAGGGAAATTAACACTATCCACAAAAAAGATACAAAACAAAATACATTCTCTTTCTCATAAAACTGAAGGCTTTTATTTTGCAACATTTTGTTCAGAGCTATAAAAGTATAGCACACACAGCGTTAATCAAGGTTTCTTGTTTTTAATAAGTAGCATAAAATTGTAACTGATTATTTCAAGTGTGTTTTGGTTTAGATTTGATTACATCGAGACCATTGTGGGTTTTAGGTTACAGTTAAACTACATTGAAGGGTTTAATGTATTATTGCTTTGCTTGCAGAGAAAAACACGGTTTGTTTTTTCAGCATTGCGGTATACATGATGCAATACATACTTAACTGGTTTTTTTTTTCTGGACTGAGCGCAATGATATCTGAACTCCAAAATAGCCATTAAGAGAAAAGGAGGAAAAACCTGTAGAACCACACAATTGGTATAACTCCATAAAAATTTTGTGGTACACCCAGAGCCCATACAAAGTATATGGCGCTCATGGAGATACCATATCGTGGCGCAAACACATTCAGTGAGCACAGACTGGGACTGATGTGTTAATTGTATATGTAAATACAACAAGATTTTGTGTCCCTCAAATAGTTGATGTGACCAGCTCCATTTTCATACCAAAATCTAATTTTCATCAAAATGGAGTTATGATATTATTACGCTGAGCCCTCAAACTTTGAGGCTCAAAGTATGGTTTCTACAATGGTATTTTAATAGTAATATATAGAAACCATACTTGAATGGTATTTTAATACCATACCATAGTAGAAACCATACTTGGAATGGTACATGTAATTTAATACCATATTAGAAACTGTTCTCTTGTATCTTATAATTAAAATAATAACAGCAAGCTGTTTTCAATATAATTCCACAATTATTTTTTCTCTTCTGGTTTTTCAAATTCTTCGTAAAATTTTCTTACCAGAGTTGTTTAGATAATTCTGGTACAACCTTGACCCAAGAATGTGTCTTTAAAAAAAAAGCCAAAATAAAAATTTAAACAAACACATGCAAGTCTAAAATTTGCTATAATGTTGCTTTTTATCAACATTAACAGAATATATTCTTTATTGAAAGCTATACATTCACATTTTTCTGGGAATACACATTATTCTGAATACACTTATCGATGTGAGGTATATGGACGGAGGGAACCACAAACTATCCAATAATATCACCAAGCCTTAGTCCTCCCTAGCAAATCAATTTAATTACGACATTGATATCTAACTTATACTACTAAAAAAAATAAAAGGATCAGCCTGATTTAGTAGCAATTTTCAAAATTAGTATTAACGGTGCAAATCAGATGAGAGTTATTTCATCAAGCAAGTAACGATTGCACTACCAAGTAGTGAAGTCCCATGACATGAAAAAACACTTTGCTCACCACCATATAATGAGAGCAGAAAATAAAGAATCCAAATTGGGATTGTTAGTGTCAGATCCTTTAATTTTTTTGAGCAGTGTAAATAATTTGCTAAAAAGGGTACTCGGGTGATAAATATCTAAAATAGGGAAGAAAATGATTGCAGGAAGCACAGGTCTACAGGGATGACATTACTATACAACAATTTTAAGGTATTTCCACTGAGATTATTAAATTGGCAAATAATACTATATTTACGTCTAAATAAATGAAAAAAAATATGCAGAAGTAACTTTTGAATATCACTGACACGAACAGAATGCATGGTGGACACAACCTACATAGTCCGATTTACTGAGGTCAAAATGAGAATTGTATTTAAAAACAAAAGTCTTTATCACTATTTGGGTAGTCAAATTTTCCACATTAGATGAGTCTAATGTTGTGCAATATTTCCCATGCTTTCACCTTACAATATTGTTGAAACAGAAATCATGGACAATATATGGAAGACATGACCTTAATCTTCCACACAGGGAGTGTGGATTTCAAATGAGTGACTCCATTTGAAATCCACACTCCCTGTGCAGGAGATTAATGTCATATCTTCCATAAGGGGTGTATGGATTTCAGCTGGCAAAGCCAAATACCAGCAACATATGAACTTTTCCAAACATCTTTGTTGCCAGTTTAATAACCACACTTGTTTTGGTACCACACACTCTGAAATGACTTCTGTATAAACTATAAAACTAATATATTTGGTTCAACATTCCTTTTCATAGATGTCAAAAACATTATTAAGGACATGAACAGGTAGTGAATAATCTGCTCAAAAAGGAAATTACAGGGGAAAAGTGAATATTTAAATTTCACAAATTCATTTGCAACAACCCTATGAAAGAAAATAGCGTTGAAATATTGTCTCATATTTACTAACCAAAATAGCTAAATTAATACCAAATTTCATGTTAACAGCCTCTACATGTAAAAATAACAAAAATTCTAGGTTATATAAAAAGTAAATTACTGTCTAAACAAGGAACAGAACCAAATAAAACTAAATGAAAAAATGGGCTATTCCTGTTGAAATCCATACACCCCCTGTGAAAAACAGCACATGAATCTTCCACACAGGGAGTGTGAAATTTCAAGTGGGCTACCCAAATGGATGACTCCATTTCCAGGTCATGTCTTGTACAGGGGGTGTATGGATTTAAATCAGAATAACCTAAATGTGTAATACTCTGGATGAAAAAAAAATCTACAGCTACTTCTGGTTTCTAAACTTTTTATTTTTATTGCCTACTTATTTTGAGTTTACAGTGAAAGACTCAAATCATGTCTTTTTTGAAAGTAAGTTGTTTGTATAAGTTTTGTACAAGTAACTATACATCAATGTACAACAAAGTATTTACACGTTTCGTAGAGTTTCTTTATGGTCCGAGTTTAGGGCAATCTGGGTTGAGGAAGTTCCTGGGTTGTACTGAACCTTGCTGTTTATCTCTGTAATAAAGAAGAGGAAAACATGTGATTGGTTAGTACATAGACTAATTTAGAGACTATTCATCAACACGTAAAGTCTCAGCATCACCCGTTAATGAGGGCCAATCATTCCATGAAGTGCAAGGGACGAAACTGCTATGAACATACCACATATTTTTAAGGTTTTTCGCATAAACGAGAAGACACGCAACACTGCAGGCTTTGCCGTTTGAGGAGAGCTAGAGCGATTGCTCCCCATCACTCCCCTCAAAGATAAGGAGAGCTTTTTATTGCTCGCCTACCTTTGGTGTAACAATAATAACCACATATATACAGTACAGTAAAAATACTCTCCTAGTGCTCTCCTGTAGCATTCAAGGAGAGCGATTAAAAGCTCCCCTGCATATTTCAAACGGCAAAGCCTGCACTGGCGTGATTTATTAGTCACAGAAGATCAAACGAATAATCCCTCAATGAAGTTTCACACTAGACTAGTTTTGGTGATTTCTTATATGAAGGAGTAACCACAATCTCTCAAAATTTTGCAATACAATACTTACACATGATACTGAAGGTATGTAAAGACGCCCTCTATCTGTTCATCTGAGATCTCGCCATCAATTTGCGCTAGGTATGTGTAGAGTTCTTTGAATTGATCAAACGGGATTCTAGCAGCACCTCCCTCTGGGTCCTTTGTTACGATTTCACAGATGAACTTCATGGCTGATGTGATATTCTATGGAGGACAAAGGAAAAAAAAAGTGTAACAGAGAGTGACTTAAAGCTATCAATGATCGAACAAAATGAATATGAATGGGTAGTTTGGCAGCTGCAACTACAGGCAACGTTTTAAGAATATCTATGGGTCTTCAGGATAAAAAAATCAGGCGCTGCTTCTTCACAAGGTTCCCGCTGGACGCAAATTCTTGCATCCAGATGCAAAATTGTATGGCTGAACGCAAAGTTCAACAAATTTCTTTGTTGATTCAGCCCAAAAATGAGTGATTATAATTAAGCTTACCAAATTGGTGTTTGCAATGATCCTAATCTTCATCATCATAAAAATCATGAAAATTATGTTGACTGATCACTCCTAATTCTCCTAATAAAGCTTAATTAATATTCATTACCAATAGACCAATCAGTAAACGAGTTATTGACCTTTCATATTTAACCACTCCCATTTGCGAACAACTTCCGGGGTCAACCAGTCAATGAAAATTTTTACGCCTGTAAGTTGTAAGTTTTTTCTCAAACACGAGAGCATAACTTTTTAAACTATTGTACAGTGTCAGCAAGTTTGCATTCACACAATTTGTTATTGACAATAATATTTACATAAATCTTTAAAATCTCATCAGGAAAATGGAAAGATATATTCAAATATTTCCATCAAACTGCCATGTAATGCAATGAAATACTGTCAATTTGGGGGCTTTGTAAAATTGTATTCCCTAAATGTGTGCAGTGAATGCATCACAACTTTCACATCATCAAAAATGTCTACTACTTACCCCAGCTAATGCTGAGCATGCCAATGCAAAGAATTTGAGCCATTCTATCTGATCCCCAAAACTACCTATCTGTATCAGGCTGTAGAGGCGTTCATTGGGGAGGCAGTTGTCCTTCCATTTCTGTTCTAGCTCCGTCAAAGCAACCTTCTTCTTGGGACCCATCTAACAATCAAACAAAATAAGAAATTATAAGATATCAACTTGAAAACACTACTGGCGAACTTTACGACAAACCCATGCATCAACGATCAACAAGTACATCGGGTTATTCCATTTCATTCAAATCCATGTCCCCATGTGGAAGATTTAACTGTCATCTTAAATCCAGTTGCACCTTAGGAAAAACTTCGATGATGATCTGCAATGTAAATTGTGTGAATTAACCATATAGGGATGTCTTGCAAATATGGGACTCATTTTTGTGCTTCCAGAATAAGAATGGCCAATTCGGTCAATTTTGGCATAAAATGTGAAATTTTGATTTTGATTTTGAAAAATTGATATGCTTTCTCTGCGTGAGGCAAATCCCAACCAGTTATTATTAAAATTTGATATTTTTCACATTTTAGAGATATAACAGTCCTCAAGTAAATTTTATAAATTTAATGATATAGTCTTAAAGTGTATGTAGCTGGGAGGAAAAGCCGACGATCAATTGAAAATTTTGACCTTTCATATTGAAGATATGGATTTTTTCCCCAAAAAGACCTTTTTTTTTTTTTTTTTTGGTGTTTTGGGAAAAAATCCATATCTTCAATACGAAAGGTCAAAATTTTCAATTGATCGTCGGCTTTTCATCCCACCTACATACACTTTAAGTATAAATCTAAGGTAGAAATCATCAGATTTATAAAGTTTACTTCGAGTACTGTTAAATATCAAAAATATCAATTTTTAATGATTTGCCCTAAAATGTGTATTACATTGCTAATTTCAAAAAATCAAAATTATTTGATATCAGAAGGCCATTCTTCGTATTCAGAATGCAATTCGATATGTCTGATGTGCTCTAATGTCCCACAATAAATACTGTCCAAACGTTCATACCCCTTCCCTTAACCCTAACCGCCTAGGGGCTTTTTGGCAACGGGAAGGGAAAGAAGGAAAGAATAAAAAGAGAAAAGAAAGAAAGAAGTTGTTTGCTCTGGGTGGGATTCGAACCCGAGACCCTCGCATGCCAAGCACTCGGTCGGCGACACTTTGCCACGGGTCTTGGGCTTCGCTGGCCAGCGAAACCGTGCCTATATATCACTTAGGGCGATTAGGCGTCATCACACCACGTGGGATGCAGGCACGAACAGCGCATATATCAAGTAGTATTTTGTAGTATTAAGGAGGGTTAGGGTTAAGGAAGCCTATACTGAGTTTCGATAGTGGTAACCTAACCCTAACCGCCTAGGGGCTTTTTGGCGACGGGAAGGGAAAGAAGGAAAGAATAAAGAGAGAAAAGAAGGAAAGAAGTTGTTTGCTCTGGGTGGGATTCGAACCCGAGACCCCTCGCATGCCAAGCACTCGGTCAGCGACATTTTGCCACGGGTCTTGGGCTTCGCTGGCCAGCGAAACCGTGCCTATATATCACTTAGGGCGATTGCGTCATCACACCACGTGGGATGCATGCACGAACAGCGCATATATCAAGTACTATTTTGTAGTATTCAGGAGGGTTAGGGTTAAGGCTTCTAGCGAAATTAGCAAATTAAATCCTGAGCAAAATTAAGTGGTTTTACAGCAAGCACAAAGCCTAAACATAGTATTCATGCTTACTACCGTATAAACTCAATAGTTAGTATATGTGCTTACTATCTAGCACTTTTAAAACATGCAAACATGAAGTGCCCCATCCACTAAAGCTTAAAGGGGTTTGACTGGGGTTTTGAGCAAATCATCGATACACATAGTTATATAGGAATAAGTAAACCTGCCAATGTGTGTCTCAACCCCATTAGCTCAGTTGGTAAAGCGCCAGACTTTGGTACAATTTCATGTTTTCAATAGCGCTAGATAGTAAGCACATAGGCTAACTATAAAGTTTTCACAGTATGTGACTGTAATGCAATCAACTGACTAACCTGTCTGTTCAACACAGCAAGAATGCCTGGTGTTAATCCTGTATCTGTTTTCTGTGTAGCTACCGGCATCTCAAGCCTGTCTTTCACTGGTGGGGTTTCCCCATTGGATAAGGCATGGAAGTACCTGAAAAATGGAATTTACATCATAGATTATAACTAGTTAAATACACTATTATTATATTTAACTAGATTTCGCGGTTCTGGGGTCGGGCGCTTCTCGTGATTAGGCCTATTACCCAAACCCGTTACCCATATACCTGCCCTGACTTTTTAAACTACTATGAAATGCGTCTCTCAATGATCAAGACCCAACTTGACAAAACTTAATTAACTCTGTTTATTTTATAGGTGTGATGCTTACTTTGGTAGTTCGGTAGGCCTACCCATAATCTCGAAACCCACCATTCGCCTCTTCCAAGCCCTGCCCTGTTACCACATTTAGAGAAACCGAAATTAGTATCTGGCCGGACGTGGATATAGGCCGTTACTAAAGTAATGAAATCAATCGCGAAACGTGAACGCAACGGATAATATATGTTAACCATTCTGGAGGATTCCGGAAATAGTCATGTTCTGCTGAAATAGGCCTATATGCATGTGTTTGATGTGTGCACGTGTTCGGTATTGAAATATGTGTTGAAAATAAGGCCTATAATTAGGGATAACCATCAAAATTTCATGTTGACCCTATTGCTACAAAAGATTGTTTTCTGAGTAGAACTAATCAACAGAAGTATTTTGGTGGTTAAATGGTCAAAATCGGTCAAAAACTTTTCGAATTATGAATTATCAAAGTTTCCCATTCTGACCGGTCATTGGAACGAAATAAAATGACAAGGTCCAAAAATAGCAGTTGGGAGCAAAATTGGCATAAGCATATATTTACCTTTATATATTTCTTTATTTTAACATATTTGCAAACATGAAACAAGCATATTGTGAAAGTATCAAAGGGTTTCTTATGAAATGGCACTTAACTAGTCACTGGCATAACTTATTTTTTCAAACCAAGGCATTGAAATCATGCATTTAGAGGACATTTGCCAAAAATCATCCAAGATAGCAGATATGGCACAAAATCAAAATTGCACTAAGTAGGTGAACTTTTTTTTCACAACCAAGAATTTCAATGTTATTGGGTTTAATATGACCAATTAGTAGGTGTATGTAAACAATCTTAAGTTTTGAAGGTCATTGACTCATTCACAACAATAGAGATTATCCTCATCATGCTCATGTGTATTCCTGTAGTATTCCTCATTCAAACCAAAGTAGCACTCAATACATTATGAGTATTGTAAGAAACCTGGGAGGGGGTAGATACAAGAACTAAAACGACACGAGCACAAGCCTAAAATCTTTCCACGATTTCCTGTCGAAACCAAAATTATTAATGGACTTTCATCGGGCCGTCTTTTTAAAAGGCATCTCTTGTTTAGAGTTAGATCAATGTCTACACACGTATTTTGGTTTACGAAGACAAACCGAGGGAAATCCAAATCATTTCTGGATTAAAGTACTAAAATATTAAAGTCTTAATTAAACCAAGGCACGTGAGAGGCAATGGCTAAATTATTTGCCAATTTCCAGCATTTATTTGCCAAAGAACTTTTAATTATTCAAAGAGTAGGAATTGCTTCTCCATTCTCGCCATCCATATAAAACTCAGCTATTTAGCGTGTACAAGACGGTCCCTGAATGAAGACGAGCACAAGACCCTAATTAAACATGCAGGCAAAAGCTCGCACCAGCCCTGCTGCAGCACCTCTGCACAAGTATTGAGCTCGTATTTTAACGGTGCATAAATTTCACCATGGAAATTCGCATACAAAATTTCATGACGGGGAGAATAGAGCTTGCAATCCTAAATCTAAAGTGAATCATGACATCCAAGAATTATTTAAAGAAGTTCTCACAATTCTTTTCTGGTATTGAAACGGCCTAAATAAGAAACACACAGTAAACATTTTTGTAGATTCTGTGCTGGTTCATATATTATTATACTTTGTAACTTTTGTGTCACACAAATCTCTTGCATGCCGGAGGCATGCATCGAGAACAATTAAGTTGAAATACATGTAGTTATGAATAAACCACGTTCATTTCTAAATTTCTCTAGCTAATGAGTTTCCTCATTTTTGTACTGTAATTTATCCATAGCCTTCCTATTATTTTATAGGAAAAGGAGACACAAGTAAATCCGTGAGGCAACCAGTAAAATTTTGAGCTTGAAAAACAACAACCCCGTGAACCTACTCTCGCCACACTTGCACCCGTAAGTTCACGGTACCCGTGCGGGCTACCCTCGCACGTACACCCCGCTCAAGCTCGGGCATCAAAAACTCGAAACATGCCCTGGCCAAAAATTGCTCGGCACTCGAGCTGCCACCCAACCTCAACAGGATTATTTTGTTGTCTCTCCTTTTGCCTATTCCTAAACAAATCAGATAAACTAAGGGTAAAAATCCCTTAATCTGATCTCCATTATGTCTGGGGCAAGCACAAGAAAAAAACTTCATTTACGCCTAATCATGGGGAGGTTTCTGTAATTGGTAAAAGATACAGAGACGGCGAGGTGACGGAAAACGGGCAATGTCTACAGCCATCTAGCTAGTAAGACTTTGATCCGTTTGACAGTCTACAAGACCCCGGGAAAAAGGTAAGGGCCTCTCTAAATTTTGAAGTGATTCAAATCACTAGACTTCCAAAACAGAATTAAGAAACTTGAACTTTGACTTTGATAATTTTCATAATAAAACAGGGAATCTTAAAACAGTAACCTAACAAAAAAACCTGCCTAGAAATCGAGACTTTTACTGGCCTATCTTTCTGCAGAGTTCAGCGTAGTTAACGCCGTCTTCTGCGTAGTCGACAATAGCCAGTTTTTATTGGCCTATCTTTCTGCAGAGTTCAGCGCAATTAACGCCGTCTTCTGCGTACTCGACAATAGCCAGTTTCCATCTCGACGCTAGTTAGGTCATGTCACCATTCCAATCGGTGCAGATTATCAGCGCATAAACACGCTGTCCTCTGCAACCTAAGGTCCGGTGTCGACCATCACTAGAATAAAAGGACCGGAGAAATTCCTAAGGATAAAAACCACAACCCATGTCACCGTCCATCGCTGACTCTTAAACCATCTGCCTGTATCTAGCAGATTTGATTACAGAGGCCATCCAACACAGTTCTCTAATAATTTAGAAAAAAACCATCCAAAACCTAACACAACACTCTGTACAGAAACATGGCCGTGAAAAGCGGCCGGCTGTTACGCCCTACATTACCTCTGCTTCTGTACAAAGTTACTAAATTTCACGACTGCAAATATCAAAAAGCTTCAGCAAATTTCTGTCTCAACTGTTCCTCTCGGAATTCAAGACTCCACTGCCTAGAGCATCAGCACAAAATTTCGCGGCAAAACTCCTGAAGGATTTTGATTGGTCGAACCTAAATGACCCCCAGAACTTTCCGCCAATCACGTCGGCCCAGCGGGCAGATCACGCGTCCCCGCATGCAGCCGACGGACCTGGAAAAACCCTGGGAGTCACTCCTCAAAGGGTGTCGGACACGAAATGTGCTTGACTGATTTAATTTTGGATAAAAAAAAAGGGAGATTCATTCTTTTCACTGAATGCGAACTGTGTTGGATGTACAATTATGATCACCGGCCAGACTAGCCAGTGTCATATACCGCCCTCTATTTTAATTAAATTGATTAAATATCCAAAAGGTAACTTTATTTCACTACCCCCAACGAACAAAATTATTTCGTCCTCGAAATGAGAACTAGGGGTATTATTTTTTTATTTTTTATCACAGCCATTCCAGAGGAAGTCTGTGTTTTATCTGAAAGCTAGCATGTACTGACCCTATAGAAACCTAGTACAGCAATGTCACGACACGTATTCTCACATGCCACAGTAACATACATGAATGTAGCTCGACTACATGCATGATTAAAACACAACAACTACTTTGGTCAGCTTATAAGCTTAAGGTTGGTCTGAACCTGGAATTATGGAAACTTTCTGGACTCTAAATTGTTGGTTTAAAGTATATAAAAGTATACATATTTAGAATGGCAAAGACTTGATAAGCTCATCTGTGAGGTCAAATTTGGGCCACAATGGCACTTTTGGCCCAAAATCCCAAAAATAACGGTTTTGGCCCACTTCTTTTTTGTGCACCATAACAAAAAAATTCTTGGGGCAAAATTTTGTTTATATTAATTTTTAAAAACTAGATCAAAATATCTAGGACCCGTTTTTTCATTTTTTTGAATTTCGACTAACTTTGAGAAATTTGCGCCAAAAATGGTCAAAAAATGTTGATTTTTCAAAAAAATCATAAAAAAGCCCGATTTTGGCACAAATTTCAAATATTTTTGGCGAAATTGGTCAAAATTCAAAAAAATGAAAAAACGTGTCCTACATATTTTGATCTAGTTTTTAAAAATTAATAAAAATTATTTTTTGGCCCAAGAATTTTGGCTCAAGAATTTTTTGTTACGGTGCACAAAAAAGAAGTGGGCCAAAAACCGTTATTGTTGGGATTTTGGGCCAAAAGTGCCATTTTGGCCCAAATTTGACCTCACAGATGAACTTATCCAGTCTTTGCCATTCTAAATATGTATACTTTTATATACTTTAGACAACCAATTTAGAAGTTATGAGGCCCGAAAGTTTCCATAATTCCAGGGTTCAGACCAACCTTAACATTGCATTCACTACCAAATTACAATGGCAACACACATCGCTCCAGGCTTCCATGTAGTACAATACATGCTAACTATTCCTACACAAGTTTTACCTTCAAGGCTTCAAGTAATATACGCCAAGTTTGAAAAATATCTTTGCAGATTCTCACTCGCTCGATACACTGCATTGACATGTGAATTGTTTTTGTTTACTCCCGAAAAAGTTCAAAGGTCGTACTTGTAGATTGGTACATTTTTATTCTCCAATGAGCTTTTATTCTAAAAATTCCCAAATACAATTGTCATGTGCGGGTGACCCACACTTCGACATTTTACATTTAATACATAAAGGTTTTAATTATAAAACCCTCACAAATGGATGTTTTCAACCATAAGTGAAGCAAAAAGTTCAACTTTAATGAGTTTCCAGAGACACTTCTAGATCTAGAAACAACCCGATAGCCAAATAAGGTCAACCAGTATGAAGGTCAAACGACCTTTTTCAACGGAACGGTAATTTCGAGCGGGCTGAAATTCTGAACGTCTGTTGGACAAAGATTTTAAAACTCCAAAATGACTCCAACAAACTGACTGAAGATGTCTGAAATTACTATCTACGGTATCAGCACCCGTCATAGGACGTATCCAGTGCTTTCCAAAAAAATTGTGGCTGAAAAAGTGACTTTGAAGCAAATTTTGAACATGTGCAGATCACAAAAAAACTGCTGGACTGCGCATCGGTTTGGCGAGGTGTTCTACACAGACATGCAAGCAGTACAGGTGATAGAACTTTTTTTTTAAAATAACACAACATCCACGTACAAGTGAAGTGTATGTGATCAGTGCAGCTTTTGAGTAACAGGGATCATCGCAACAAGTGTAAACAAACTCCAAGACTTGACAGTGCTGTAGCAGCTTAGCCATCTGCCAGGTGAGTTCCCCAATTTAATTGTAAAAAAACTACATGGCGAAAGTTTGTCTTATTATACCAGTTTTTCTTTTCCTGACAAGAGTCAACAAAATTTTATTTGAATTTTTGTTCACAACAGTAACTCAATTCCAAGTGGCTATAGTATTATTAGAACCAGCTAGCTCTATTTTTGCACTGGAAAATTTTAAAAGTACAGAACCTATTTTTTTAATTTTTTTTTTTTAAACAATGCCAATTCCAAAACGAAATACACAACAAATTCCCTTCATATACCAGAGCCGACTAGCTCTGTCAAAAATTCCAAAACAATTTTCCCCATACAGATCTAAGCCCGCTAGCTCAGTTGGCTTTTGTACAATTTTTGCCTCCTATTTATTTATTTATTTAAAGAAAAAAAAATCTTTAAGTATCGTGAGCCATATAGCTCACATGGTGTGACAATCCCAAAGCCAATTGGCTCGGTTATACTTTGTACAATAATAATGCCAAATTTTAAAACCCAAGCCCAACTAGCTCGGTTATATTTTTTTTTTTTTTTTTTTAATATTTTTTAAATCCATCTAAATTCAATCTGGAGAGGATATACAAATTTTATTACTTTATTCTAAAGAAAAACTACAATTTTGGGTTCCATTTAAATTTTGCTAGAATTCTTTCTCCAAAGTCCTACGAAAATATCATTTTTGGTTACTTATTAAGGGCTGGGGTATGAACGTTTGGACAGTATTTATTGTGGGACATTAGAGCATATCAGACATATCGAATTGCATTCTGAATCGAAGAATGTCATTCTGATATCAAATAATTTTGATTTTTGAAATTAGCAATTTAATACACATTTTATGGCAAATCATTAAAATTGATATTTTTGATATTTAACAGTACTTGAAGTAAACTTTATAAATCTGATGATTTATACTTAAAGTGTATGTAGGTAGGATGAAAAGCCGACGATCAATTGAAAATTTTGATCTTTCATTATTGAAGATATGGATTTTTTTTCCCAAAACACCCAAAACAATTAGGTCTTTTTGGGAAAAAATCCATATCTTCAATATGAAAGGTCAAAATTTTCAATTGACCGTCGGCTTTTCCTCTCTGCTACATACACTTGAAAAATATATATCTTTAGATTTATATAATTTACTTCGAGTACTGTTATATATCAAAAATTTGAAAAATATCACATTTTTATAATTTGTCATAAAATTTGTATTATATTGTGATTTTCAAAAATGAAAATTATTTGATATCAGAAAGACATATCAGATTCAGAATGCAATTCGATAGGTCTGAGGTGCTCTCATGTCCCACAAAAAATACTGTAAACATAATAAACGCTCATTTTAGATCCCTTAATTTTTGTTTCTCCTTAATAATTCCAAAAAAACCTAAAAAATACTCAATTTTGGGGTTTCTTTTAAATTTTGATAGAATTCTTCTTCCAAAAAGGCCTAATAAACATAATTTTTGGTTTCTTTTTCATTTGAAAACTTTGTTGAGGACTACATGCCTAACTAGCACGTTTGCCTATTTAAATTTGTATAGAATTATTATTTAATCTTCTTTATCTTGATTTTCTTCCTCCCTTTGCAGACGATTTCTCTGGTTTAACAATTTCCTCCACGATGGATTCATAAACCTCACCGCTGGCCAGCGTCACCTTTTCCGTCACCTTGGTGTACACAATACAGCGGATCAACATGACGGCTCCGTCCATACGCGCTCCATCTCCCTCTCATTTAAATACACCCTCTGGCGGACATTTTCCACGACCTTACCTGAGGGTGTAGAGGCAGATGGCATAGGACGCTTACTTGCCGGGTTGGTGCCATGAAGCCGCTGTAACTGGAGCCGCCAGCGACAGAAGAGGGTGCCACCGAATGGGGTGCCACCGAAAGAGGTGCAGCCGCATCCCAACTAGTACTGGGAGTCTCTACGCTTCCCGTGGGGGGCGGCGCACAGTGTCTTCGACCCTATATCTTCATGGCAGGAATCGCCATGGTAGGTTAAATCCACAGCCACGATTAGCCATTTGGTTCAAACCTTTAAAGCTCTTTTAAACTAATAATTAGTCGAGGGACATAACTAAGGCTACTCACAATAGCCGGGTAATCGATGTTGGTTGTGCGTGATTAAGCTTGTATACCCCATTGAGGTCAATGGTCATCGACTTTTATACTGCCTACAGTGAGTGCAGCTGTACTACACGCTGCACGCTGTAGTCCATAACAGGACCAACGCAATATAAAATGGTCAAATTTTGAGTTCAAAGCGCACGGCCAATTTTCAAAGCGCAGTCTAGCGACTATCATATCTGTTTAACACGTATTTCCAAGTTTATGAGACCAAATCTGGTTTCTTGAGAAAAAAATCATGACGGGAGATATTCATCATTTTCTAACCCGGTATCAGAAGATTTTCGTCTGATATCAAAATCGTGCATAGCAATTCACGTGTATCGAT
Source organism: Amphiura filiformis (assembly GCF_039555335.1). Taxonomy (NCBI): domain Eukaryota; kingdom Metazoa; phylum Echinodermata; class Ophiuroidea; order Amphilepidida; family Amphiuridae; genus Amphiura; species Amphiura filiformis. Next base: position 41,200,386 of record NC_092640.1, on the reverse strand, counting down.
CCCGTGTATTCATTTTAGTGTCCCTTCTGCACCAAATAATTATTAGCCAGGCGGTGTCGGTGTGCGGCGTGGGTACCAGGTCAAGGGCTCCCAGCCCCAAGGGGTCTGTGGGGTCAAAGTACTGCTGCTCTGGTACGACTGGGTGCGGAATTTCCGGCGCAGCTGCTGGTATTTCTGGGTACACGTTGAACAACTCTTCGGCCTCCGCCTCGGCCCCAGCGGGGATCCACATGGGGTCGGCCCCCGCTGCCGGTACGAATCCTTCGCGGTACTCCGCCCAAGGGACTACATCATTTGCCACGGGGGCGCGATAGAGGGCCGCATTAGGCACCGGATGTATATTTCTTGTGTGCTTCCTAAGTTTCGAGACTCTATCCGTCCAGTAAGTGCACAAGGGGCAGGTGTGCCTCTTCTTATGTTCTCGTTTCTTGTGCTTCGTCATCTCCTTGCTGCTGGCCGTTTTGAAAGTCTCACATACACGACACGTGAGAACCCTCACAGGAGGTATCACAACTGTATTATCAAGACGGGGCATGATCTACAAAAGAACAAATTTTTGACCGCTGGGTTGTTAATCTTATCTACCGATTTATAAGCCTTGCGGTCAAAATTTTAGGCCGACTAGCCTAATTTATATTCTTTTAACAAAAATTTTTATTTTAAATTCTATTTTTCCAAAATAACAATTATTCGGTTTATTCATTTATGAGGTTTTAAACTAACAACATGTTTTAATATCTACAAATGCAGCTGCCCCAGACTGGGTAGCAAATTTCATGGGTTTCTCATTCCATCCCATACCATCTAGGTTTTGTGGTAACTCTACCACTTTTAGTTTCAGTCCTAATTGCGGTTTTCCTAGTGTTTTCACCCTTTGTTGGAGTTATCACAGGACTTGACCGGTCCAGTTTTAACTTATCCACATTCACCACTATTTTCCTAGCTTTGGGATTGAGCTGGATTCGATACAACACATCATTGATTTTCTCAATTACCAGATATGGGCCTTCCCAAAAGGTTTGGAGTTTGGGACATACACCTATTCTTTTTGCAGGCCTATAATACCACACACGGTCGCCCACAGCAAAAACTGTTGCACTTGATCTGCGATCGTAATAATGCTTCTGCTTCTTACTAGCTACCGCATTATTCTCACGAGCTTGATTATGAACTAAGTGCATACGCTCTTTCTGCCTTTCAACAAATTCGTGCAGTCCCACTTCCTCCCTTTCGTATTCTGCTTGACCATGAATGATATCAATTGGCATACGACAATTCCATCCGAGCATCAATTCATTAGGGGAGTATCCTGTACTCTTTTGCACTGTGGATCTGTACGCCATCATGATATATGGTAATTGCAAATCCCAATCTTTTTGAGTTTTACTTGTATACAGTTTCAATGAGTGTTGTAAAGTTCGATTCCATCGCTCTATGAACCCATTTCCTGCTGGACGAAAACTAGTGGTACGACTTTTCTGGATACCTAAAAGGTCACACAATTCTTTGAAAAGTTTGGACTCAAAATTTCGACCTTGATCAGAGTGAATCTGTTTTGGTATACCAAAAATGCTGAACACATGTACAATTAGAGCATTAGCAACTGTCTCGGCTTCTTGATTTGGAATTGGAATAGATTCTATCCATTTGGAGAAATAATCACCGACGCATAAAATGAAACGATTGCCTAGATCCGACTCTGGGAGTGGGCCCAGTATGTCTATCCCAATCCGTTCCAACCGGGTACTCGCAGGTGTAATTTTCATGGCAGACCTAGCGCTAGTTTGCGGTTTCTGCTTTTGAATGCATTTTGGGCATTTTTGTATCCATTCCACTACATCCCGAAAGTAACCCGCCCAAAAATAGCGTTCCCTAACACGAGCAAATGTCTTCTCCTGGCCCAAATGCCCAGCGCTCTTTGCATCATGCAACTGCTGTAAGGCGCCATTACGCAATTTGGCGGGAAGCACTAAACATTGTCTGCGACCCCAGGGCTCCCCCTGCAACCGGTAAAGTATTCCACTATCTACTACCAGTTCATCCCAGCACTCCCAATATCGTTTGAGAGGCGAGGATCCCCTGCCAGCATGCCATTCGTCAGGCCTACTGGCACCACTGGTCTCCCGTCGCGTGAGCACTTCTCCAATATCAGGATCTTCCAATTGTAATTTCCTAAGCTCTAATTTACTGTAACTCTCAATCCATGTGTCGGACTTTCCTGCATTTTTCTTACAAGATATTTTACAGATTTCTGTCTGGTCTATTTGAGAGGAAGTTTTACATTTTATGACTTTCCCTTCTCCCTTTATTTCATTACTTTGGGTGCTAGTATGGCTAGCCTTGGGAAGTCTATAGCTGGCACGTGTACTGGTTTGTCATCATCATTTTTAGCCATTTTAGTACATTGAATGCAAGCACTTTCTTCACATGGCCGCCTAGATAAACCGTCTGCATTACCATGGTATCGACCTGGCCTATGCTCTATCTCAAATTGGTAGGAGCCTAAGGTTTCAATCCAGCGAGCCACTTGCGCTTCAGGATTTTTGAAGTTCATGAGCCACCTGAGGGCCCCATGATCCGTGCGAATCAGAAATTTTTGGCCTAACAGATAGTGATGAAAGTTTTTCACTGCTAAAACTATAGCCAAAAGCTCTTTTCTAGTGACACAATAGTTGCGTTCAGGCTTATTGAGGGATTTACTGAAGTAAGCAATTACTTTTTCTTGGCCGTCTTGCATTTGCGATAGCACTGCCCCTACCCCTGTATTACACGCATCACAGTCTAGAACAAACATATCGTGCTCATTCGGGTAGGCCAAAATTGGACTCGAGGTCAGTGCTTGCTTCAAAGTTTGGAAAGCCTCTTCAGTCTCATCATTCCACACATAGGGACGGTTTTTCTCGGTCAACAGGTGGAGTGGTCGAGCAATTTTGCTGAAGTTTCTTATGAATTTTCGATAATACGAACATGTACCAAGGAAACTTCTGACTTCTGTTAGATTCTTTGGAGTGGGCCATTCTGACACAGCTTTTACTTTATCACCATCTGTCTCCACCCCTTCTTCTGACACAATGTGGCCTAAATATTTGACTTTACGCTGAAATAAACAGCATTTTTCAGGATTGAGTTTTAGCCCGGCTGAGGCCAACCTTCCAAATACTGAGTCCAACCTATTTACGGCTTCCTCGAATGTAGAGGAGAACACAATCAGATCGTCCAGGTATACCAAACAAGTCTCCCACTGTAGGCCTTTTAGAACTATCGTCATAAGTCTCGAAAAACTAGCACTTGCCGAATGTAAACCAAACGCGAGCTTTCTAAATTGCATTAAGCCTAACGATGTGTTAAAAGCGGTAATAGGCCTGGAATCAGGATCTAACCCGACTTGCCAATATCCAGACTGTAGGTCTAAAGTTGAGAAATACTTTGCCCCTGACAAACAATCAAGGGTTTCGTCTATACGGGGTACGGGAAATGAGTCAGGAACTACCAGTGAATTTACCTGGCGCATGTCAATGCAATATCGATAAGCCACTACATTTGGGTCTTTACTTTTCTTTCGAACCAGTACACAGTTTGATGCCCAAGGACTACAGCTTTCTTCGATTATACCATGCTGTAACATTTCTTTCACTTGTTCCCTCTCCATTTCCCTTTGGTGTATCGGTAGTCTACGGGGAGTTTGCTTGATAGGTTTAGCGTCACCCACATCAATTTTATGCTGTACTATTTCAGTATAGCCTAAGTCATATTTGTGTTTTGCAAACAAATTTTGGTGCTTATTCAGCAGCTGTTTAAGTTTTGCATTCTCAGTCTCTGTCAATCCCTCACAAGATTCGCTGTGCAGCGTTACTAAGTGTTCAGGGATTTCATTGTTTTTGTCTTGATTTTTGATTTCATTCTCTATTTTTACACAATTACAATTCTCCTCTTTATTCTCTGATAAGGGGATAATTTCTGATACAGGTTCACAAGTTGCCACCACCATCCCTTTATAGATTTTCTGCTCATCTGTGCTGGGGTTTAGCACCCGTAATACCAGATTTTCGGCATTGGTAGCGATCACCGCCTTAGCCATGAGCATCTCATATTTATCCACAAATTCTAAAGTGGGTTCCACAATTCCTGCACCAAATCCTAGCGGTTTCTCAACAAATTTTGCTGGCACCAAAGTTTCACTTTCGGGTGGTACAATTACTTCCTGACTAATTGCTATACGATAACATTGCTCGTCTTCGTCATCGTAGGGAGAATTTGGAAATTCCCCGAAAAGCAATTCACCATTTGCAAAGTCCAGCTGGCATTTCTGCCCTAGCAAAAAGTCGTAGCCTAAAATACCAGGCAAATCGATGCCTGCTACCCATATGGTATGCTCTATGGTATCACCGTCTATTTCTAGGGAAAATTTGCCTTTTCCCTGACAAGGAATATTTGCACCATTTGCGGTTACCATTTTTACTTTTACAGGCTCTAATGCTGGTCTCTCAGCCAATACTATTTGCTCATATATACTAGGATTTATTATAGTTACTGAGGAACCCGTATCAACAAGCATGGAAACTGACACCCCGTGAACCTGACCTGTCACATATGCCCCCTCAGAATTTACTCCTAAATTTCCTACATTTATGGGTCCATCTGAAATTTCATTTTGTACCGAACTCTGACCCTCGAGGACGGTCTGATCTAGTTTCCCAGATTTTGTTTCATAGGACAGTCGCGGATGAAATGATCCGGAGAGCCACACCGATAACAGGCTGGTCCTACATTTCTTGTTGGCATAGTGCATTGCTCTTTCAAATGACCCATCTGGCCACAGCGAAAACATCTCTTTTGACCCTGCAGTTGCGAAACTTTGTTTTGCATGTTTTTGAGCTGAGAGTTTATGTCATGGAGAGCCTGTTTTAGCTCGTGAGTCATTGGACTTTCAACCCTAGCGCCCTTTCCTCCAGTTTGCACAGATCGGACACCTTTCTTTACCATGTTTCCTTCCCCCTCTGCCCTAGCAGAGATCTTAATTGCCACCCTTACAGCCTCATCCAAATCCTTCGGTTCTTTATAATACACCAAGTTTCGGATCTCACGCTCGGTAATTGCATCAATAAATTGATCTTTTGCAATGGTTTCGATCATAGAGTATGGTGCTGTAGGGTAAGCATTCTTTGTCAAACGCCTAATAGAATGAGCCAAATCTGGAAAATCTTCATTCAGTTTTTGGGTCCTGTTTTTAAGTAAAGCACAGAAAGTTTCTTCCTGCTTCTCTGGTCCGAAACGCTTGCTCATGCACTGGACCAAGTCTGTGAAACTTCCTCGCAATTTCGGGTCTATATCGCCCAAGACTTCCCTAGCTACTCCATCAAGACTGCCTCCCAAGTACAACAATTTCTCATTGTCGTTCCACCCATTTAGATCTGAGACCATGTTGAACTGGATCAAATAATCTGGCCATGAGGATTTACCATCATAAGCAGGGTGTTTGAGTCTGTGGCCTGTTTTTCTAGGTGGGCAAAAAGCATCGTGAAATATCTCAGGATGCTCGGTTTGAGCACGAATAGCATTCCTGCGGGTCTGAGCAAGATCGGGTGCCACTGGCACATGATGGGAGAGTGGCTCTAGGTTATCTTTGTTTGCCTGCAACTTTGTCAAACTATTTTGAATGGCTTGGACTGCTTTTACCATATCGGCAACATTACAACCATCGCCACCCGCCCAGTCATGGTCCTCACTAGCATCCTCAAAATCCACATTTTCTTCCCCTTCCTCAACATTGGGTGGTGGTACTTGGCGCTCGGTTCGTACCCTGGCGGTCTTTTTAGGTCTGACCGATTCATCAATTTGGCCCTCTTTTTCACGAGGAGTAGCTTTAGGCGTGCTACTGTCCGAAACAGGGGGTTGTCCACCCTCAGCACCTTCGATAAGATCACTTTCACTCCGAGTTTCAGATGTCCCCACATGTCTTCCCGACCTAAGTACAGCCCCTTCTGCGTTTTCCATTTTATTATGGTGGCTAAAAGTCCTCACTCTGAAAAACAATGGATGCTTATTTGCATGTAACTATTCCATAGCTTTATGTCTTTGCTGGTAATTTAAATATTTACAATTAATTTTTTAACAAATTTGCATCAGTAGTTTTTCGGTTCTATTTACAAGTTTCTTTTGTTGCTAGAGTTGCATGTATTTTTATATTTGCAAATTTTTATAATAGGATGCAACAACACCTTGAACCATTTGAAATATCCTCAGATGGCGAACTGTGTAATTTGCGAACCGTTTCACCACCCTTACAAAAATTCACTTGACATTTGTGCTCTATTAGGAAATCACAACCCAGGATACCGTTAATGGGAATGTCTGCTACCCAAATTTCGTGCTCAAACTCCATTCCATTTAGCTTTACGCAAAATTTTCCAACCCCTATTCCATTTACATGCTGACCATTTGCTAAGATCAACACTTTACGAGCTTTCTCCAAGGAAGGGCGTTTTACTTCAGGAATTTGGGCAAACACATGACTACTAATTATTGTAATAGTAAGGCCCGTGTCAATTAACCATTTGAGTGACACATCCTGTACTTTCCCATCCACTCCGGGATGTATTTGTAGACGTTTGTCGAGCATCACACTTTTGAAGATAAAATTTCCACGCTCATTTGCACAGCCCTTATCTTCAGATTTAACCATGGCTACTCTCTGTCGTTGCGTTCCTACCGCCATCCTCTCCATCCTCCTTTGTTTCTAAAATTTGATTACAATTTATCAGGTCAGTCTTCCTGTTAGAAAGGATATCTGGGATCCTGCCGACTACGCCACTGTAAGAAACCTGGGAGGGGGTAGATACAAGAACTAAAACGACACGAGCACAAGCCTAAAATCTTTCCACGATTTCCTGTCGAAACCAAAATTATTAATGGACTTTCATCGGGCCGCCGTCTTTTTTAAAAGGCATCTCTTGTTTAGAGTTAGATCAATGTCTACACACGTATTTTGGTTTACGAAGACAAACCGAGGGAAATCCAAATCATTTCTGGATTAAAGTACTAAAATATTAAAGTCTTAATTAAACCAAGGCACGTGAGAGGCAATGGCTAAATTATTTGCCAATTTCCAGCATTTATTTGCCAAAGAACTTTTAATTATTCAAAGAGTAGGAATTGCTTCTCCATTCTCGCCATCCATATAAAACTCAGCTATTTAGCGTGTACAAGACGGTCCCTGAATGAAGACGAGCACAAGACCCTAATTAAACATGCAGGCAAAAGCTCGCACCAGCCCTGCTGCAGCACCTCTGCACAAGTATTGAGCTCGTATTTTAACGGTGCATAAATTTCACCATGGAAATTCGCATACAAAATTTCATGACGGGGAGAATAGAGCTTGCAATCCTAAATCTAAAGTGAATCATGACATCCAAGAATTATTTAAAGAAGTTCTCACAATTCTTTTCTGGTATTGAAACGGCCTAAATAAGAAACACACAGTAAACATTTTTGTAGATTCTGCACTGCTGGTTCATATATTATTATACTTTGTAACTTTTGTGTCACACAAATCTCTTGCATGCCGGAGGCATGCATCGAGAACTAATTAAGTTGAAATACATGTAGTTATGAATAAACCACGTTCATTTCTAAATTTCTCTAGCTAATGAGTTTCCTCATTTTTGTACTGTAATTTATCCATAGCCTTCCTATTATTTTATAGGAAAAGGAGACACAAGTAAATCCGTGAGGCAACCAGTAAAATTTTGAGCTTGAAAAACTACAACCCCGTGAACCTACTCTCGCCACACTTGCACCCGTAAGTTCACGGTACCCGTCAATGGCTACCCTCGCATGACGTACACCCCGCTCAAGCTCGGGCATCAAAAACTCGAAACATGCCCTGGCCAAAAATTGCTCGGCACTCGAGCTGCCACCCAACCTCAACAGGATTATTTTGTTGTCTCTCCTTTTGCCTATTCCTAAACAAATCAGATAAACTAAGGGTAAAAATCCCTTAATCTGATCTCCATTATGTCTGGGGCAAGTACAAGAAAAAAACTTCATTTACGCCTAATCATGGGGAGGTTTCTGTAATTGGTAAAAGATACAGAGACGGCGAGGTGACGGGAAAACGGGCAATGTCTACAGCCATCTAGCTAGTAAGACTTTGATCCGTTTGACAGTTTACAAGACCCCGGGAAAAAGGTAAGGGCATCTCTAAATTTTGAAGTGATTCAAATCACTAGACTTCCAAAACAGAATTAAGAAACTTGAACTTTGACTTTGATAATTTTCATAATAAAACAGGGAATCTTAAAACAGTAACCTAACAAAAAAACCTGCCTAGAAATCGAGACTTTTACTGGCCTATCTTTCTGCAGAGTTCAGCGTAGTTAACGCCGTCTTCTGCGTAGTCGACAATAGCCAGTTTTTATTGGCCTATCTTTCTGCAGAGTTCAGCGCAATTAACGCCGTCTTCTGCGTACTCGACAATAGCCAGTTTCCATCTCGACGCTAGTTAGGTCATGTCACCATTCCAATCGGTGCAGATTATCAGCGTACAAACACGCTGTCCTCTGCAACCTAAGGTCCGGTGTGCGACCATCACTAGAATAAAAGGACCGGGAGAAATTCCTAAGGATAAAAAACCACAACCCATGTCACCGTCCATCGCTGACTCTTAAACCATCTGCCTGTATCTAGCAGATTTGATTACAGAGGCCATCCAACACAGTTCTCTAATAATTTAGAAAAAAACCATCCAAAACCTAACACAACACTCTGTACAGAAACATGGCCGTGAAAACGGCCGGCTGTTACGCCCTACATTACCTCTGCTTCTGTACAAAGTTACTAAATTTCACGACTGCAAATATCAAAAAGCTTCAGCAAATTTCTGTCTCAACTGTTCCTCTCGAATTCAAGACTCCACTGCCTAGAGCATCAGCACAAAATTTCTGCAAAACTCCTGAAGGATTTTGATTGGTCGAACCTAAATGACCCCAGAACTTTCCGCCAATCACGTCGGCCCAGCGGCAGATCACGCGCCCCGCATGCAGCCGACGGACCTGGAAAAACCCTGGGAGTCACTCCTCAAAGGGTGTCGGACACGAAATGTGCTTGACTGATTTAATTTTGGATAAAAAAAGGGAGATTCATTCTTTTCACTGAATGCGAACTGTGTTGGATGCCCGGGGGGGCCACTCGAATGGTGAAGGGGGGTATCAGGCGCGTCCGTAAATTCACGTAAAAAGGGTATTTTTTCAGACTAGGGCACGTTACGTGCGTAACGCGAATAGGGTATCAAATCCATGTAAAATTGATGTAAACGGGTATGTTTTTGGAGCTCTTACGTACTTAAGGTAGTTTTGCCCGGGGTTTTGCCAACGGACTCAATTCTTTCGACACTAGACACTTAACCCATACCAAACTGGCAAAAATATACATAATTTTTCTCCCGACCTTCGTTGATGCATGCACATTAAAAAATTATTTAATAGCTTTTAATAGGCCTACGGAAACCATCTTGTTGTAGCCTACAACAAGATGGTTTCCAAATAATTTTCCCTGCACATTAATATTTTAATAACCATCTAATACTATGTCTTCTGAAGGTATTCAGTTAACTATTTAGCTCTAGTGGTGCAAAAGAATAAGCCTACAAGATGGTTTCCGACTGCGTTATTCTCCCGACTTTCGCATGATGCATGCACATTAAAAAAATTATATGGCTAGGACTACAAGATGGTTTCCGAAATAATGTTCTTCCGACTTGCTGATTTTTCATGCACATTAATATTTTACTTAAAACCATCTGATGCTATGTCTTCTGAAGGTATTCAGTTAACTATTTAGCTCTATTGGTGCAAAAGAATAAGCCTACAAGATGGTTTCCGATCTGCGTTATTCTCCCGATTTCGCATGATGCATGCACATTAAAAAATTATATGGCTAGGCCTACAAGATGGTTTCGAAATAATGTTCTTCCGACTTGCTGATTTTTCATGCACATTAATATTTTACTCAACCATCTAATGCTATGTCTTCTGAAGGTATTTAGTTAACTATTTAGCTCTATCGGTGCAAAAAAATAAGCCTACAAGATGGTTTCGGACTTTGTTTTTCTCCCGACTTTCGCATGATGCATGCACATTAAAAAAACTATATAGGCCTACAAGATGGTTTCCGAAAAGATTTTCTTCCAACTTGCCGATTTTTCATGCACATTAATATTTAACTGCTACACATGCATTGAATTCTGAAGGTATTTAGTTAACTATTTAGGTCTATTTGTGCAAAAGAATAAGCCTACAAGATGGTGTTCGACTTTGTTTTGTAGTGACTTTCTCATGGTGCAGCACGGGCACATTAATATATTTTTCTTTAACCATGCATAGACAACTGCTATCATAGTATTCTAATTGACATTGACACTTGACTGTTTTAATGATGTATTGATCAATGATTTTCTGAAATTAGTGGGTTGCCAGTCCTATTCATTTAAATTAATAATTGATAAATACTAAAAAACGATGTTTGACCACTATACTGATGTCCTATTAACTCCAAATTCAAAACCTGGTTGTTTGTTTTTTCGCAATTTAGCCAGTTGCCAAATTGAATAAATTAATCAATTTAGGACTTACTTTTTTAGGGATTTTGCCAACTCAAATTTTGAGAAAACATAGTTGTGCATCCTTAAACTATTGTTTTAATGGAGGCTACTACTAGTACTATAGGTAAGCTCTGTGAATAAGTGACTTGTGATTAAAAAGCAAGCTCTTGGAAACCTTAAATTTCTCTGTAAGACGGCGGAGCTCTGTCCAATTTTTTCAGAAAAGCTTTATTTTAAAGAGCTCTATCTCTTGATACAGTTCATATGTACGTAGGGGGCTCAGTTTTCAAGTTATGAAACTTTTACATTCAACATGTTCAAACTTTTCATAACATGCATTTATTTAATAAAGGATTAAGGTAGTATTATCGGCTACGGTGTCATGCACAGATTTGGTTGAAAATGATACAGGATGTGTAGTTGGGTGAGACAAACTTGCCTGCCAATTTTTAATTTTTGCCAACAAAGCGTTTTTGAGTTATGCAATTTTTTATCATTTAAAAACCCCATTGACTTTGCACATAAAGTGGTTTTGACATGAAGCCTCGTTCACTAAAATTGGTAAATATTTGAAAATGGATACTATGTTTGAATATTATTTTTTCTCCTTTATAACCCATTTATAGAACTGCTTTTTGGATCTTTTTATTACAAAAATGTTACCAAATAATTTTAGTGACTTTTTTTCAATATATTGGCCAGTTATAAAGGGGATATTTGAAGGTAATGTTAGTACTTGCTCAAATTTTCTTGATTTGATCTAGAAACACTGAATGACCCAATTTCATAATTATTGTCTGAGCTAACCATAGGGCCAATTTTAACAAACAAGGTGTCATATGAAAGGTTATTAAATTTAGAAACTTTTCTCGCCAGCTTTTTTTAATAAAGTATTTCTATTTTAAGTTATGGGTGTTTCTAGATTTCCTAATTTAAAATGGAAAAATCATTTTCTCAAAAAATAAACACTTTATCAAAAAAATCTGGCGAGAGAATTTAGATATTAGGCTTATTAACCACCCCTCAAACTTTGGAAACCATATCACATTCCCTCTTGGCTAGCAATAATTATTTGTAGAAAAAATTAGGGAATTTTCACAAAATAAAGAAAAACATAAGAAATGTTTCAATTTTCATGAAACATTAAAAATAAGTGGAGTAAAGACTTATCTTAAATTGGTTATACATTTGATGTGGATACATAATTCTGATTTGATATAGTGGCTATTTTCAAGCATTGGCCTATTATCCGAGGCTCCTACCTTAAGCAAAAACACGTTTTTGGTCCAAGTTATTTCCAAAATTGACCAAGGCAACAGCTTCTTACTTTATATTTTATGGTTAAAAGCACCTGTTTCTTAGTGTTGTTTAGGGGTAATAATTGCATCAATTGTTTAGGGGTAGAGAAAAGACAACTACTTGTTTAGGGTAGCAAATCACGCTACTTATACTTGTTTAGGGGTGCAAATTTCAGTCTCAGCAATACTTGTTTAGGGTGCTTTTTGTGAGTCCACGGACGCGCCTGATACCCCCCTTTACCATTACAGTGGCACCCCCGGGGTTGGATGTACAATTATGATCACCGGCCAGACTAGCCAGTGTCATATACCGCCCTCTATTTTAATTAAATTGATTAAATATCCAAAAGGTAACTTTATTTCAGTATCTTTGTTCAAACCAATTCAATGCTTGACCTCGGAGTTACCTGCATGACTATCGCGGGCTATTTTGAAACAGTTATGGTTGCACATTCAGGTACTTCTTTTGAAAGTCCTAAACAAGGTATAGCCAGCAGCAAGTTGTAGATGTTATAGGCCTAAATATAAGAAAACGTTTAGGGTTAAGATCAGGTGAACAATACATCGAATGAGCACGAAACTTCACATTTATGTTCAGAAAGGTGTCTTCTTAACATGATTTGAAAGGAATATAAAAATTCCAAAGGGAAGCTGGTGATTTAATTTGTAACTTTCGAGATCTACTTGTTCAATTTTTTAACCTTTTTACAGAGGGTATGATAGAGGTATTACTGGCAACTCTGCCAAATTACAGCTCAGTAGGCCACGTTTTCACCTGATCTTACTGATTTGAATATTTTGTGCCATTCTTGAGCAGTGCTAAACTCAGCCACTGGCAATTAAAGCGCACTGTGGCGATGGACCAATTTTGACTCGCACTTACAGAAAAACAAAATAAGTTATGTTGCTGTAATTTGCAAGATAGTTACAAAATATAATTGGCAGTAACTTCCCCAAATTTTACAGAAAAATATTGAAAAATAAAAGAATGAGATCAATTTAGAAATGTATGTGCAAGCAGTGCACAGTTGAGCTCCCTGCATGTCTATGGGAGTGTTCTAATCAAGTTGATGGTTCATTGGTCATCCCTACTATAATTATTGGTCCGATGAGATGCACCTCAGTGTTAGTCACACTGTAATGCTTTTCCGACACGCGCACTGTACTCCGCACACCTCCCGTTGATACTCGCGATAGCGCATCGCGGGCACGCGATAGTGCACCGCGTGAACGCGAACTGCGCACGCGATAGCGCGCGGACAGAGGGACAGACGGACACGCCGTAATTAGTATTAAGATTGTTGGAAACTTTTGACAATGTGAGCGTCAGGGTCGCATATAAGGAGTCTCTTGCGTCCAGAGACTCCTTATTTTATTATTTTGGCCATTTTGGACTCCTTAAATCACAAGTTAAAAGCAACCAGGCAAGGGTCAGGTAAAAACTGTATGGACTCCTTAATTTTACGATGCACAGAGGCATAAATCAGTATAAGAATCGGTGATTACAAATTAAAAAATTAAAAAGATCAGTAAATCTTCCGACACTATAATAATTTCACTGGAATATTTGATAAGTTCCAAAGTTTAGAATTTTGGACAGATGGACTCCTTAAATTCTCATTGGACCCCTTAAATGTTGGTTTTGCAGGTACCAAAGGGTCCAGAAAAATGAAATTGGACCCTTGATTTTTTGTGCTCGCGCTACCCCTGGTGAGCATACTTCGGCCTAGAAATCTGTGGCAGTTTGGGTGAATCCATTTGGATTCTCGCAAGAGAATTTTGTTAGAATCCTTGATTCCTGCAAATTTAGGATTGCCTCAATTTACCTCATGCTGTCCAAAAGTGAGTAAAAATACTGCCCTCTATCAGTTTTTATTTCCCAGCCTGTTAGAATGCTTACAAACTTATTTATTTCAATAATAGAATGACTAACAGTGGTATGATAAATTCATTATTATGGTACAAGAAATGTTACAATATTATACAGCTTGAAGTTGCAAACCTGAGGTCCTGGATTCGATTCCCGGGTGGGATCGCGTTTTCTACGTGTCTCCTTTATTATTTGGGACGGGTAAACTGGTGAAAAATTATCAATGTTCATCAATATATTTTTCGACTACTTACGCCGCAGACCATTGCAGGACATCTGCTGGTTGCGTTCTAATGGCAGCTTTGGTGAACTGCTTCAGAATATCTGGCAAATCTGGAGGGATGTTGATCTGCTGTGAGCAGTACATCGGGGTGTCATCTCCAACGCCAGGCATTGTGGGTGACTAAAACTAAAAATTATATTGTCTTGGTTTTCTTGGTGTGTTGACCTGCAAAGGAGAAATGAGGAAAGAAGTTATCATGATGTCCAGGTATCCAAGTCGTAAATGATGTTAGGCCCATGAAAGTCAATTCCGAGTTTATCGTCCCTTTTTTTTCCCAGGTGGTGAGGTGACTTTTTCATTTTTCATTATTTCATCAGATTTCATTATTGACCTAAAGTGTGTGTTGATTTAAGCCACACTCATACATGTTATTTATAAACATGTTTTTATGGGTAGGGACTAGAAAAGTTAAAAAGAGCCTGGTTTTGGTTCCAAGTTATTTATATGTTTTTACAAACAAAAATATATGTTTCCAATTGCTAAAACTGGTGAAAACACTGATACTTTGAAAATAATGAACTATTTTGGCATTTTTGAAAATTTGACGCGGGTGTTTTTGGTGTCCAAAAAGTGACGCGGGCGGGGGACGATAAACTCGGAATCGACTTTCACGCGCCTTACATGGGGAGTTCTAATTGATCTTAGCATTAAATATTTCAAGAATACCGGTACAACACAACAGGTGGTCGCTTAAACATACCTTCATAAAATCAGCATCACATCCGTCACATGAAAAGATGATGAGATCATTCAGATATATGGTAAATGGCAAATAATTGGCGAAATGAACAAATTTTCTCAGAAAAATACAGCACGTTTTTCGAGAAATTCACCATCTTGAATAAATGGAAAATTGCATCACGTAGTAAAAAAACTGCCGAACACGCTTTCGTAAATTACCGTCTGGTGCTACGTGAATGTTTCGCAGCTGCCATCACTGGTTTTGCATTACGCTCTTTTATGTCAAAAATAGCGATGTTTGATAAATAAAAGATACCGTATGTTTGTAATTAAAAACATGTCATTTTGACCTATTATAGCTCGGGTGGTCTAAAAGATAAGATTGCCCCAATGCAGGCGATGTCAGGGGTTATAGGTCACCAAACTGGCTGATGTGGAGACTAAGCCAGTTTGCGTCGGTCTGATACTCGTCTATCCTCGTCTTTGACCATGCGCAGATCTGGCTGGTCAGGAAGATATTTAATCCCAAATTTATAACATGCCTACCAGTTCCATCTATAACCGATTTGCTAGAGAATATTTGTTACCATGTTTAATAAATTCGTATTAATCGTATAATAAAATGTGGCCAAATGTATATTTGTGTGCATAGTGTGTGGATCCACTGTTCTACGGACTTGGCTACTAAGCATGTCGGGAAGGATATGGCGGTATGCTGACCTGGGTCAATATGTTCTGGGCAGATGAGGTCCAACCAATTGCCTACGACCTTGTGTGCGATCATGTGTGACAGGCAATTCCCGATAATAATAGAAGTTCCCTGCCCAATGCTGCAAACAGGTCTAGTACAGGGAACCTCTATATATATACCCATTATTTGTCAGGGGTCAAACCCCACGCTTTTTAGCCAGGCACCTTTTTTATTGAAAATTGACCCCCCAACCCCACCCTTTTGCAGTATTTGTGACCATATTATTATTTGAAAATTATTTTTAGAGACAAAAACTCCCTATAAAAATGGTAATTTTCACTTCTTTTTAAAAGGATGTTTTGACTTTGTTTTTACCCCATTATTTCCCTCATTTATTGAAACCCTGCCCTCCTTTGAATAAATCAAACCTTGTCTCCATGATTGAAGTGTTTGGCAACTTTTAATCCATGATGCAAAACGAAACCTTGATGCAAAAGTATGTCCTTATAAATTTTGTCCTTAATAGCTCATGAGCTCGGGTGGTAAAAGTCAGGATCGCCATGAGTAAAATCTAGTGGGGATTATGCACTTTCAGTTTCACACGCGTTTGATGAATGTGAATTGGATTGCATACTTTCTCAATGTTTAGTGAGTATATTTCTCCAATATTCTGAGAAGTTGACGTCAAAGTTTCTATTCTATATTGTTTGGTAATATTAATGTCTTTTGCCAATAGTATGTTTAAAGTTGTAATTTTGTGTTTTTGATTGCAAAGATCGGATATTTTTATTCCCAATTCGAATTCTGAACCCTTGGCTTCGCAAGGGTGCAGAAATCGGCGAAACTTTGATGATAATTTTGCTGGAAAGAAAAAAAGCAAGGTACAACAACTTGAGGTGGGGGAACAAGTAAAATACAGACTAGACAGTACAAGGGGGGGGGGGGGGGAACAAAATAGGCATCAGAAGAAAAAGTGTACTAGAACAAGCGAAGAAAATCACTGAGCACATAAGTAGACAAAAACCAAACAACCAATGTAGGCCTAAAAACAGGCAAAGTTCGGTGCAGAGTGCCAATAATGGCCAAAAATTCCCAATTCCAGAACCCACAGAGGTGTCAGGAAAACAGTACAAAAGTACACTGGAGTGATGAAAATCACTGTGTACATAGTCGACAAACAAAACCTAACAGACAAAAAAATCACCCAACGTTTCGAGCAGATAAACTGCTCTTCTTCACTGGGGACAGACGACAAAATATTAAATTAAACAACGAAAACTACATGCTGTAGTTTAAAACCAAATGCGAGACATAATTTTGCCATTTTGGACACTAAAATGCATTCGATCCTTAATTTTGTTTCAACCGAGTTAGAGTTGGGCGGACTTGGGCGACTATCACTTTTTTCCTAGTCTACAGCAAATAGTCGCGACTACGACTATAGTCGCGACTATCTGTGGTTAAAATTGGACTGAAAATCGGGTGAAAGATTGGTGGCAATTTAGTATTTATAATGCATGATTACAGGACCCGTGATTGCCGGCATCGCATCACAGTTTGCTACACAAACCAGCACTGTTGCGATACAAATTGCTACACTGTATCGCATATTTGCGATGCAAATATTTAACTTTAAAATGCTGTAATATAGGCCTAACTTTTCTGTTCAATTAAATTCACTTGCCACTTTCCAGCAACAGCACAAGAAACTTCTTATAATTTCGCAAACCTTCAATATTCCAATAGCGATCTTTGTTCGTTTCCATGTTTTGCTGTGCATGAAAATGTGTAAACATGCCGGTACGGCAGTGCATATTTTCCATGGTATGCTCATGAACGTGTTGCATTGTGCATGTACGATTAACTTTCACCTCCGACCTACGTCACCTGACCTCATCTAGACTATTGCATTTGTCGCTACAGGGGTGGCATTGCAACATTACGACTGTTTGTCAGCTAATTTGTTTATTTTCCTGTTGCTTTCTAAATATTCTGTTACCACAATAAGCATAGCTTTTTGAAATTACATGAAAAGTACTTCTAATCTAATAATATTTTCCTAAATTTTCCCTTTTGGAAAACACTTCTCGGAAGTTCTCACTGTTTCTTTCCAAAGTTAAAATAATCTCATACCTTCAGTAGTTGGTATAAACACCCAACCTGGGTCTGTACATGCACGCTATGACGCTGCTACACCTGTTATCGCTGCATAAATTATAATCATAATGAGATGTTCGACACAGTTCAAAGTAAATTTGAGTTTTTTGACGGCTTTTATCTTGTGGGAAAGTAGTTCGACAACAAGTCAATAACACCAATTTAATGATGATTTATGGACTTTATGATTACTTGTTGGTTAGTGTTACTATTGGTAAGACAATGACTAACATTTTTTCACATTTTTCGTAGTTTATATGTTAGTATTTGGTTGGTTTTGGTGCGAATAACTGGCACTTTTAAAGTAATTTTTTAACTCAAAAATATACTTGCATTAGTCGACTTTTGGTTTTCAATAGTCGTAGTCACGAATATCAGTAACAGTCGCGACTAACGACTAATGGCGACTTAGTCGCCCAACTCTAAACCGAGTCTTAACTTAAATTAGCAAGCACAATATTAGGTTGGTACCACTTTTATATTACATGAAATTTTAAAGAATTTTTTTCAAATTTCTGACCCATGCACCTGCGCAAAGCGTTAAGTATGTATTTCCCATTGAAATCCAAAATGATGTAAGCCAGTCCTTATACATAGGTAACGGGCAGTATATAGGACTGGCAAGAGAGTCTAGTAGTACAATCGTGCATTGTCGAGTTTAAAACTTTAGTATTTATAACTTAAGCATGTAAGTAATAGGTTTGCTAGGTGAATTCAAATTTGCCATCAAACTGCATCATTTTATATATCAAATTAAAGCTCTTGAGTAAACAAAGCAAAAACTGAAAACCTTTTTTCATAGCACTTTTCGTAGCAAAGTTACATCTTGTCAAAGATTGACATTCGGCCCATTTCACGGTTAGGCGCCACTTTTTGATTTTCAACGTATCTGGCCTGGTGTGTAAAAAATAATGGGGTTACAGAATTGACTGTTGGTGATTTTTCATTGTCTCTGTATAGCCTACCTCCACTAGCTTAATCGGCCTTTCTGCTTTTATCTTTCAGGGCGCACAGGGGTCAGAAGTGGTCAAAAACCACATTTTACTAGCAACCTAAAACAGACATTTATTTTCCAATGCTGCCACTTTTAACTATGTTGAGCCTACCAGCTGCTTTTGTTGTTTTTATGTAATGAACAAGTTGCACTATACAGCCATACATGAACAAAGTAGTAGTTGTCAGTTAAACTAGCATGAGAACCATTTAAATTTCTGAATTCGGATGTGACATTTTCCGTTCACATCTATGTACCTTATTCAATGTGGAATAGATCGACTATTACTTTACATGAATGGCAAACTAGTGTGTTTTAGTAAAGTTCAGAGTCTTGTTACTATTTGTTGAACAAATTACACTTGTTGCTCTTAATACGTAGATACAGCGATATTTTGAATTTTTGCCAACAAATTCCGTTCACAATTTTGTCACATCCGATTAATTTTCCAAATAGTATAATTTATTAACAAATTAGTGGCAGAATTTGTTCTCCTTGATTTTTAAAAATCTCCTGCTATGAGCTATCTAATGAAACCATTTAATGAAAACTCCTTCCAGGCCCACAAAATCCACGGGACCGCGGGACCGGCGGTCCCAGAAAGAAATTAACAGCTGCAGAAAATTTTTAAGCCAAAGTAAAAAAAAAAAAAAAAAATGAAAAAAAAAAAAAAAAAAAAACAAAATCGCAAAATTGTAAGTTTCAAACTCTCAAACTCAACTTCAAGATTTATTATTTATTGTTTTCCACCTTATTATATGCCTCTTTGTCCATTTTCCCCTTCCCGTTCCCTATCTCCATGTTCAATTTCAGTCATTATTATCCATAAAATAAACTCAGTGCGTCGTGGCCGTCTTCAGCGACTCGGTGCTCATTAAAATTCTGCAAGGACAACGTTAGTCTTTTGTACAGTCTTTGTGAGCCTACTTCGCCCACGTGCTCCAAGTACCCGGATTGACACAATACGATGCATGCGGAAGAGACCAGTATTAAATGACAGACACCCAACACGCTATTTTTAGACATAATTATCTTGCTTAATTTAATTATTGTTTCACGCAAGGGTCGCGCTAGGCTGCGTTTTTGCGTCCCGGACCCACCAAAACCCGAATCTCACGCATGAATATTGCAAAAGCAGTGAGTTATTGCGTCCCGCCGTACGCAACAAAAATTCCCACATGTTGTTTTCTATATCCAGGTTTCATAAAACTAGGCTCAAAAGTTTCCTCAACTTGCATTATGCACATCATTTTCGAAGCAACTGAACACCTGAAATACCAAATTATGGCCTAATTTACTTCAATAATTAATATTATGCACAGTAATACTGCTTTGTGAGTGAAAATTTTGACAGCAAAACAGCTGTGATATCGCGAAAATACGGCGAGATCTCTGGCTATGGCTGCCATTGTTTACTGGCAAATACCGACAATAGAGGGCAGTATTAAAAGTATTATTGGGCAGGCAGTGGCGGGCAGGAAATATTAGGTAATTATACTAATTTGATAGAAATAAAAAAAGAAAATTAAAAAAAAAAGAAAAGAAAGAAAAAAAAAAGAAAGAAAAAGAAAAGAAAAAAAAAGAAAAAAAAAAAGAAAAAAAAAAGAAAAAAAAAAAAAAAAAAAAAAAAAAGAAAAGAAAGAATGAAAAAAAGGAAAAAAAAAAAAGAAAGAAAAAAAAGAAAGAAAAGAAAAAGAAAGAAAAAAGAAAAGAAAGAAAAGAAAGAAAAAAGAATGAAAGAACAGACAAAGGGACCCCCGAGCTTTTGGACCTAGCGCTACCCTTGATTGTTTGGTATGAGTTTCGTATGAAAATGGTATTCCCAGCATCAAGAAATATTTCTCATTTTGTTTCTGCCTTAGTATCAACTTTTAAGTCCTTTTTGAAAAAAAAAGGGTTTTATTGTCAAGCTATTTTACTGAACGAGGCAATGCTGACTCGTGAAGCCGAAGCAAACGTAAACACAGCCGGAAGGCATGCTGTCAGTGTCATATTATATTGTCACGGATCGAATGATTGATCACGCATCAAGGTGAGTGAATGATTTCATTTATTTATCTATCATTTTCTGGATATTACTGAACTTGATTCCATCAAATAACAACTTTCAAACTGGCCGTATTCAACAATATTCAACGATGGGACCGGCAGGGGACCGGGCCTGTATGCATTGGTATGGCTGGCATGGCTGCCGAATTTTGCAGAAACTCATGAAGAAATCAGATGCAAATGATAAATAGTTTTGTTGTAGTATGATTTATTATTTTCAAAATGGTCCAAAACTAGGCCCAGATCGCACCAGAGAGCATCAAAATTTTTGGCTTCCAGGGCCCTAAGGCGGGCCCTGGACCCCAGTCATGGGGACTTCGGCTACTGGCGCTGTGATAAAGCTTGCACAGCACATATTTGACAGAAAATATTTGCCATTACAATTTAAGGTCCCAGAAAGAGTCAACATTTTTTGGGGCCCTGACTCCTTCATCAACTTAGCTTGCAGATGTCATTTCAAAGTTTCCGTTCACATGTGTCACATCCATGGTACCTGTCACATCCAAAATAGTTTCTTCAAAGAACTTAGACAGGTATGGGACTAGGATGCCAGTTTGAAGTTATTTCATTACAGGTTTGTGGGGATCAAAAGGCACAATAAGTTTTTAATTCAGTATGCCTTCTTTAATTGTGACAGGAGATTCAAAAAGCTTCAATTTCCGTTCACATGTCACATCCTCAAAATTAGTAGTTTTTAGGCCAAAATACTTAAAGAACATGATATTTTACTTTCTAAAATAGGTTTATTTTTTCATACATGTCACATATGATTATTTCATGGCTTTGTTGTTGTCTTTTAGGGGACAGTTTTGTATACAATTTACAGAAGCGGATGTGACATTTTCAATTGTGAACGGAATATTTCAGTATTATAAACATTTTGCTTGGCAAAAAATATAAAGGGTCAGGAAAAACATTTTAGCATTGCTCAATTCAATAGAATCTATCAAAATATATGTGTTAGAAGTGCTTTAAAGCTTATATTTTGACAAGCAAACTGTTTATAATAGTGAAATATTCTGTTCACAATTAAAATGTCACATCCACCTCTATAAATTGTAAACAATGTTTTAAAATGAACACTAACACAGGTTAATATGTTTCAATATATCCCATTTAATTTACTGAGTGTGTGAAAACTCTTTGAATCATTATTTTCTAAAACATACTCTACTTTACAGTGTGTGGTTTCCGTTCACATTGACATCAGTCACATCCAAAATTGCACAAACATAAGAATCTTGAATTTGACCTGTGCTTTCAAACTGGCTGATATTATTTGTGAACATTACCCATATTATGACCATCAAAGCTGTGAAATATCAGAGTCATTCATTGATTATTAAAATTGTTGAGTAAACCTTTTCATGTCAATTTCCTTTTTACCACAAAATTACATGTAAGTGGCCATAAATTTGTCATTACACAACAAAATTTGCCAAAATTTGGTCAGAAGAGAGCCTATGACATACTTGTTTATTTTAAATATCTATTATATATGTATTGGACAGTAAAAGTATAAATATTCACTACTCAATATTTATCAAATTTGTTAAAAAATTACATAACATGAGATAATAAATTATAATTTTCTTCAAGAAGTAGAGAGATTTAAGCTGGGAAATGATATTTTTATGAAAATCTGGTCTTATGTGGAAAAGAAAACCCCAATTAAATGAAATTTAATCCATTTTGAAAATTTCAAGTTTTTTTCACCAATAGTGGCGCCTAACCGTGAAATGGGCCACTCATCAAAAAGATTCAGCTAGCAAAATTCCCCAAAACGTCATTTCGGGGGTGTTTCTAGATCTTAGTTAGACATGTCCACATTGCTTATTATAGAGGGCGAAATTAAAACAAAAAAGTTGTGTCCACAGTAGCTCACAGTCAATGGCTTAACTGTGTAATCCCCATAGGGAAATACAAAAATTTGAAATTTGGACACCAGAAACTTGACGACGTAGTCTAAAAAGTGCTGGTACTTTATCCTTGATACAGAAGTCAGCATGCAGTGAAAGTTAGATTTCATAAAATAAAATCGCCTTTGTGTAAAATGGATCATCGTGGTAAAAATGGTGCATTACATGCTTTTTTTGTACAGTAAGTCAGTGTAAGGCATTGTCAATGATGGGCAGAAAATTGCAGTTTTTTTAAAACAGACATTTGCCCATAACTTTGCTAATTTTTGACCTACAGACATGGTTGACCCCTCATTTTTTAAGTTAAATAATCACCTTGTTAAACAAAATAATTTCAATGTGAAATATCCTACTTGAAAATTTTGTGAACATGCCTATCTTAGGGTTGCCAAACCCGCGATTTGGTAGCCCAATTGGGCGACTTTTAAAGATTTCCCCATGACTTTTGACAATTTCCTGTCCCATAGAAACCAATAGTTAAGAAAAAATTTGGGCGACTTTTCAACATTGGCTCCCGCGACTTCTGATCGTTTCCTGCCCCGGCATAGAAACCAATGGTATTTAGAGAAAAATTGACGACTTTTTCGATTATTTGACCCATGATTCGGGCTGAAATCTTTTGGCAACCCTGGTCTCATTATGATAGCAGCTTTTTTTAATGGAACTGCTAATGCTATCAAAATCCCTCTAAAATTCCATGACCATGTGCGCCTAGCGCCTGTCTTATCACCATAAAAAATCATATATTTGGGTCAAGTGAAGTATAGAAAGCATATTATGTAGGTTTCTTTCTTCGGCCAGTTGTTTTAAATTTCTATCTAACTATGCATTGACATTGTCGGCGAATTTGACTGACTAGCAAATGTGTTAACATTATATCAAAGGTTTACCTTAGTACGAGGAACCCATACCGTAGTAGCTCTGCACAACGGTATGGGACCTAAGTGTATACAAAAAGCTAGTGCAACGCAATTGCATGGTTTCAATTAGAGTTTGCACTAAAAAAATACAAGGCTCCTGTAGCTTAAATAGTTGCATGTTTGTCATAATATTAATTACACAGCTTCTTGTATTTCTTACCTAAACTTCTATGCTTGAAATTGTAATAAATACTCCATTATTTTATCCAGAATAAATAAAAATTCATTAGCACATGATCCAAGTCGGCGCACCAAAACTGAGATGGCACCAGGGGTAGCGCTAAGTTGCTTTTTGGGGTCCCGGACCCACCAAAATAGAGTTGGGACCCCCTGTTTTTAAATTTTCTGCAAGTTCACAGGGGTCCCTGCAGACCCCCAGTTTTTCAATTTAGGGCTATTGCAGACATACTATTTATACTGCTCGGGACTCGCCAAACTCTACTCCGGACCCCCTACTTTTAAATTTTCTGCAAGTTCGGGGGTCCCTGGTAGTTCACCACGTAAACTTATGGCTCAAAATTCGGACCGCTCGCCAATAAGTTTACTGCTTTCTATGTTTTGAAATTTGTTGACGTTTTAACGATCCCCGATTTCCGGTCGCTTATTTTAGCCGTGTCACGTCACATGCATGACGCTGGTGGATACCAACCAAACTTCAGAAGAAAAAAAAACCTCGATCGCCGATAACGATGTGATATGGGACTTACATAGGATTACACAGAGATATTTCTTGCCAAAATTTGACCATTTCTAGGCAAGTTGGCCCTACTTTGTCTAAGTTATATGAAAAAGGACAGTCTTAAGTAAGTATAAGTGCAACGCTTTTGATGTTTTGATGTTTTGGGAGACTGGGAGGGTTCAGAACAAAAAAATGATGGAGCCTATTCTTGACTGTGTAATATTCCTTCAACCAGTTGCCGTGCGGTAACAGTCTTATACGATGGACAGATAGTATCAGTTTGTGAATGAGGACATCGTATAAGTTCCTTGTACTAGGTCCCTGGGGACACTAGAGTTTGTGGTTCTAGCGCTACCCCTGGATGGCACTTCAGTGCAAACTTAGATAGGGCGTCACCAATAACGAAAATGTCATACCGATAAATGATGTGTCTGTTTGCCCGTTTTTCTAAGTTTGCGTTGCGAACTAGGTTTACCTGAGGCTGGGATTCCTATAAGTAAGCTTACCACAATACCAGTCATGCATGCAGTTGAGTTAACAACCATGACAACTGCAACTTAAACAACCAATTTCAGACTTTATTACACTATGAATCAACAATTAAACGAGCAAGTACATTAAAGTGGATATCTTACACAATACACAAACAGGTTCACCAGCTGACACTGACGAATAAACTGTTTTTAGGGTAAAATAGACGAGACCTTGTTGCGTTGTTTTCGTTCACTTTTTTTCTTCTCTTGTTGACAGTAGCAACCTTTACGCATGCGCTGATAACATGCCTGTGTCAAAGGTCATCAAGTTCGATCAGATCAGGCAGTGCACGACGAGATTTGCAGCTCATTTATTTATTTATTTATTTATTTATTTATTTATTTATTTATTTATTTATTTATTTATTTATTTATTTATTTATTTATTTATTTATTTATTTATTTATTTATTTATTTATTTATTTATTTATTTATTTATTTATTTATTCATTCATTCATTCATTCATTCATTCATTTATTTATTTATTTATTTATTTATTTATTTATTTATTTATTTATTTATTTATTTATTTATTTACTTATTTATTTATTTATTTATTTATTTATTTATTTATTTATTTATTTATTTATTTATTTATTTATTTATTTATTTATTTATTTATTTATTTATTTATTTATTTATTTATTTATTTATTTATTTATTTATGTATGTATTTATTTATTTATTTATTGTAAGATGGGGTAAGTGGGATATTATTGGATATTAAACTCATGTATTAGTGAATAAAGATTGGACTTATGTTTTTATAAATAATAACACTAATGTCTGGTTTAGTTTTGGGGCGATGCTCCAAATTCAGATGGCGGGGCCAATTGTGTAATGCCAAAAGAGAATTCTCCTCCAGAGGTGCACTGTCCTTTAATCTTCTTCCTACCAGAGCCAAAAATCCGTTGCCAGCTACAGTCGGTTATTTTAAATATGCTTGCAAGTAAATTTCACCTTATGATGTCCTATAGTGCAATATCACTGTTTTTATAGGCCTATATCATTGTTGTCTAGTTCTTATTGTATTCACAATTTTGCTAAATTGTGCAATCTGATATATACTTATTGTAATGTATTTTAATATGTATTGTTTACTTTTTGATGTTTTAAGTTTGACCCCTGGGCCAAACTGAAAAACAGTGTTTACACTACGTTTTGTTACCCAGGCAAAAGAAGTTTTAATAAAATAAAATAAAATAAATGACTCAACTGTCCCACTTGCCCCAACACTTTGGGGTAGGGGTAAATCAGACACATTATATTTATGATATTATTACATTAAAAGAACATATTTTACAGCAATGCATATTTATATTGGAGCATTTGGTCATTATTAACATATATAATTATACCAAAAAAATGTAATACTATACTATCATTATATGTTTATTAATGTCATCTGAATACATGAGGCAGATTTGTTTCTTGGTTTTTGTAAAAAAAAAAAAAAAAAACTCACGATTTGCGATTTTCAGCCACAAAATCAATAATCAAGTCATTCAATAGGCGTTTTCAGTATTAATTTAATTTTTGAGTTTGTGGGCGACATTGTATGCAATTTAACCTAGTAATTTTGTTATTTTTTTGTATCAAAAATTAATTTCAAGAACCACTGTCCCACCTACCCCAATTGGATGGGGTAAGTGGGCAAGGGCGGATCCAGGACTGCTTTATGATTAGTCATGCAAGAAATTTTTTTTAATTCAAGAAATGCTGCTGAAATTGTGTATTTGTAATGCCAAAAGAATATTAATAACATTTCACATCAATTTGCATCATTTTACAATATTTTCATGACTTAAAATAGTCAACTTGTACAAAATATTAATGACTAATCATTGACTTAAGACTTCGTGATTTAATTAGTCATTTACGTGAATTACTAATTAAATTACCACGTGAATGACTAATTGTTGACTAATCATTAATCAAATTACTAATTGAATGACTAATTATTGATTAATTCGTAATCACATATTAGTCTTTTTATCAATAATTAGTCATTCAATTAGTAATTTAATCAGTAATTCAATTTAATTAAATCACGAAGTCGTAAGTCTATGATTAGTATGAATGCAATTTGATATTTTGCACAAATTGAATATTTTAAGTCATGAAAATATTGTAAAATGATGCAAATTGATGTGAACTGTTATTAATATTCTTTTGGCATTACAAAGACACAATTTCAGCAGCATTTCTTGAATTAAAAAAAATTATCTTGCATGACTAATCATAAATTAGCCCAATTAGACGTCTTTTTTTACTAATTAATACTTTACGGTGCAAGGTAAGATTATAAACCTTAAGTTTTGCCTAAAGTTGATGAAAAATTAAAGGGGCCTTTGAAAGATTTGGTAACTCTCATGGTTGTCAACTTTTGTGTTGAGTTGGGGCCGGGCATAAAATGTTAGAGGCGCGCTGAGCTACCGTTTGGGTTCGGGTCATTAATAAAAAATAAGAAATAAAATATATATAGGTTTGCTTCTTAAGGATTTTTTCCATATTATGAATGAATTCCATATTTAATGAATTACCTCAATAGCAAAAAATCCCCTTCCAGTAAGTCTCGGAGCATTCAAGCATATTTTGTATCCATAACACCAGTTTTTAATAGTTCATTACTTTCCTTCGTGCAATTTTGATATTTAAAATGCTTCTCCACTATAATTATGTGCATCTAATGTAATCTTAGCTGGCATGGGTATTTAAATGTATTTTTACATTATGTTTTTATAAAGTATA
This sequence comes from Amphiura filiformis, assembly GCF_039555335.1. Lineage (NCBI taxonomy): Eukaryota > Metazoa > Echinodermata > Ophiuroidea > Amphilepidida > Amphiuridae > Amphiura > Amphiura filiformis. The sequence continues at coordinate 41,172,963 of NC_092640.1, read as the reverse complement.
TTGTATACAATGTGCAACTCTATCTTATTATCTGTATTTCATATTTAATTTTAATGTATGTGTTTTTAAAAGATTTTGATGTATTTTGTTTGACCCCTGGGCACCCCTGAAAAACAGTGCTTGCACTGACGGGGTTTCCCCAGCCAAAAATAAGAACTAATAAAATAAAATAAAATATGATATAACTGTCGGTTGTAATACCTGACAATATTACATGCCTGGTTATTGATATTTTAAGAGCATTCGAACTTGTTTTGTGGATAATTTTGTATTTCAAACAAAGGGTCATGTTTTTTTATATGTTGGGCACCAGTTGCGTACCATGTGTATTTTTCAAACAAATCAAGTGCTTTTACAGGTTTGGTACTATAACTTCAAAAGATTACATTAGAACCCAATAAAAGTATATATTCTGAGAGCATATACTCAGACGATTTCAGAAACAATACGATGGGAGTCATTATACAGGGTGACCCATATAATATACAGGGTGTAACAAGCAAAATAAGGATGAACATATTAATTCAGTTAGGGGTGTCACCCCTCGACGTATACCTTGATAATGTAAAGTTTTGACACATGTTTAATATAGTTAACTTAATTGCCCACCCAGCCATATGGAACTTTTAGCGGTCAAGTACTTCAATTATGTAAATACAGGGTGGTCAAAAATCTATCAATATTTATATAAATTTCTTCAAAACAGCCCTTATCTGGTACTGGAGATGCAAATTTTCATGATTGAGGCATGTAACTAGATGTAAAATAAGCTCAACAATCCAGTTTTGAAAGTTAAAAGATAATTCGACAAAGCGTTTTCGTAAAATGGACTTTTTGGATCAAAAGTGAGCATGAGGGCGCTCTTTCAGATTTGTCGCAAACTTCCTTTGTTTTACTAGTTTTTAGTTTACTGAAGTAAAGAGGGTCACAACCAAGGTCTGCTTAAGAAATTTGAGTCTTTTATCATGTTTCGTTTGTCCATAGCACCCTTTGCAATGTTGCCTACATTAAATCCCTATTCAAATAGGCCTACATGGAGGGCAACGAACTTTATTAATGTAGCAACAAGTAATTTTTAATTTTTAATTGTCTAATTAACACATATATACTGAGGCAATGAATGCTAAATATGATATCACTTGGCTGAGATCAAGTACAGATAAGTAGAAATCCATCATTAATGTTTATTGAAGATTATGTGGCGGAGGATCACCATTGTACAGCATTGTGATCCTCCGCCACATGATCCTCCGCCACATGAGCCACCCCTGATTAATTAGACTTAACGAGTTACAGTAATTAGTACTAATGAAAATCGGGAAATTTTTTTGTTTCAGAAATTGAAAGACAAATGTCTAAGGAAAAAAATAGTACTAAACAAGCTCATAATAAATATCAAATAAACAAGCTACATGCATGTAAACACGTCTTGATGAGTAAGAATGCAACAAAGCCACCCTTTTAGGTGCCCAGTATACAAAAACATGACCAAAGATGACAAGCCTATACGCACGGGATTTTATTGGATTTTTGTAAAGGTAAATGTTTTAAATAACACTTACAACAAATGTCAATTGCAACTACCACGCTAGATTTTCCAGGGATAAGAGACCATCCCTATTTTTTTTAAAATAAGAAACCATGTTTATCGATGAAGTTCCTGGTTCCTTGATCGACAAAGCAACTTTTTGGATCAATAGTGTCGCATGAAATCATGTCGCTCTTCACCTGGATCATAGGCCTACTCTGCGATCGTAATAGCGCCATCTCTTCAAAAGCGATTTTAAAAGACATACATTGTAAAGACATTTTATTAATTTCGTATTTCAAGTATAAATTCCCGCTGTATTGGTATATAGAACTACTTTCCTTGCCGAAAGCATAAAAGACACACTTTAGCCGTCGATGTACATGTACAGTTCGTTATCACCTACCTGACTTTAGGCGCTTCATTTAAATAAATTGAATGCTTTTGCATGCTAATCGATTACACATAAGATCGAATGTATTAATTAATAGGCTGCCAGGTCCACGTGTCTATAGTATAGTACTGTATAATGGTAACATATGTTTAAGCATTAGGCCTATAAATGTTTTTTTCACAAATTTCCATCTAACTTTATTTCAAGAAGGAGATTGGCATGGAAACAGTGGCGTATCGGGGGGATCTAGCTTCCCCTTTAAGAAGGCTTAGGATTGGATGAGGGAGGCATGGGGAGAAGGGGAGAAGGGGATATGGAGAATGAGAGGATCCTGGAGGAAGAGAGAAAGAGGAAGAAATTAAATACTTTTCTAAACACAATTTTTGCCTTCACTTTGTAAACAAGTTTAGAAGCTAAACATCATGTGTCAAAATTTCTGAACATTGGTCAGTGATGGTGTTCAATTTCTAAACATCTGATATCCATATTCTAAACATAACGTTTCTAAACATATTCTTGTCTTCACTTCACTGTTTTTGCAGTGAGTGTATAGACTAAACACATAACAGCTCTAGGCAGCCATTAGATAATGTCAATGCCTTTATGCGTTACGTAATTGATATGCCCAGTCATATGTATTTCACACCTGCCAAACACAAGTCACCCAATTTTGAAAACTGGAAGTTGAATGTACACACTCATGAATATTGATTGGCAACATTTTCCAATTATGTCAGCGCTCAAATCGGACACAATAGAACTATAAACCATTCAGTGCACGCGCTGGGTGTGAGTGACACTATACATGTAAACATCTTTGGTCCTCCACTTGGTAAAGAAGATACCGCCTATACCGGTATCACTTAAGGCGAATGCGTCATCACACCACGTGGGATGCACGCAGGAACAGCGCATATATCGAGTAGTATTTTGTATATAGTACACAAAAACTTACACAGTCCTGTTAGGGTTAAGGAAGCCTATAGAACTCTATAGACGAATCCAATTTCACGCATTCCTACACCTCATTGGCAGCCATGTCTGAGTCCCCACTGAGTATATGCCGGGAATATATCTTACCTAAAACGTGAAATGATGCGTCCTTGGCGGGAATTTTTAACTGCATTCCATCACACGTGTTGCACTTAGACAAAAGAATGATGAAAGTTTACAACACAATATAACATCGATTTTTAAGCGGCTTTAATCCACCCGTACCAATTGGGCAGTCACAACACCAGCTTGGTGCACCGGGGACCCAATAATGGCCGACCAAATCCTGACCATGACTTGGCTCGTTGGATTCGTCTATACTGAGTTTAGACTCAGTGCACACACACTAAATTCCTTTCCGCTTGACTCCACTTAGGGGTGTTGGAGAGTATTCAAACAGGAGCAGAAGATTTATGTATGGACATTTTTCAAAACGTTTGGCATATTTGTAACGTTTAGGCCTCGTATCCATAGGCTGTTCCCTTGTGGCGTGTGCCCTTGTTCTGTGTTTACTTTTTCCCATGTGACCTGCCACACAGACAACGAACCTTTGTTTTGCTTAGTGGCCGCTACGGTTCGTTGTCTGTGTGGCAGGTCACATGGGAAAAAGTAAACACGGAACAAGGGCACACGCCACAAGGGAACAGCCTATGGATACGATGGATACGATGCCTTAAGGCCTTGTATACATAGGCTGTTCCCTTGTGGCGTGTGCCCTTGTTCCGTGTTCACTTTTTCCCATGTGACCTGCCACACAGACAACGAACCTTTGTTTTGCTTAGTGGCCGTCTGTGTGGCAGGTCACATGGGAACAAGTGAACACGGAACAAGGGCACACGCCACAAGGGAACAGCCTATCGATCCCGGCTATCGATACAGGGCCTTACACATATCCCAACTTGTACAGAAGCTAAATTTGTTGTGTTAAGGTCAACAGAATTCTGAAACACTTTTGCAAAATAATGGCCAGAAATTGGAGGGGTCTGCTCCCGGGTCTGCTATATTTACAACGAGGTTTTGCCTTGAATAATTTATCTTGAATAATAATTTTAGTTGAATCAATTAATCATAGTAATTTGAAGCGAATATTGTTTGTTTTAAATACTGGTATACGCATAAGCACAAAATATAAACAGAAAGTAAAGAAAACGTAAAATTCAAGCCCATTTAAAAATTTCAGTCATCTTGATCCATATGGTCAATTCTAGTGTTTTATCATTTTTGGTGCAGGATTTTTTTAAATTGCATTATTATTATTATTCCATCTAGAGCTCAGCGAGATATACGGGTTTATTTCCAATTTCTTTGTCAATATGCTTTTACCTACAACTCAAATCTATAAAATCGTGTTTACACTGCCTTTATTTATTTATTTATTTATTTATTTATTTATTTATTTATTTATTTATTTATTTATTTATTTATTTATTTATTTATTTATTTATTTATTTATTTATTTATTTATTTATTTATTTATTTATTTATTTATTTATTATGCTTCATCACTGGCTCATATACAATTACAAAGACTGAAAGACAAGTATATTATATATAAATATTGCACATACTAATCAAGACAAAGTAAATAGAATAAAATGCCACAGAAAAGAATAGGGCAAAATCACTAACCATCCCACCTTTCGATTTTTGAAAACAATATGTGGGGAAAAAAAACACAGCCCATCCCAAATTATGTAAGCCTGCAATTCGAGCATCTGCAGTAAGAGCTCCAAGACCATGTATTCAAAGAACAAAAAGTTTGAGCAAGATGAGTATTCAAAAATTCAACCACCCAGGATTTGAAGGAAGAAAAGGAACCGACTGTCCATGTAGACAAAGGCAGCTGATTCCAAAGCTGCACAATGCGATTAAAATTTTAAAAAAGCGCCCTCTGTGGGAATTAGAAAATACCGTTGTGACATGATACGTACATCAACGTCAAGGGCACAGTCTTAGCTCTCAAATACCGTTTGTTCTGTTTAATTTGCTCTTTTTAATCTCTAAATATGTTTAGTTAACAACGAAACGGTAAAATCACAATTGTGCCACTTTTACTAGGGAATAGGGCTGTACATGTAAATCAATGATAGCCGGATGTTTATGCGTCTAATGCACTACCCCTTTGGGGCTCGTGCATTAGACGCATCAACACCAGCGTGCGTTCATTATTTTGTCTAATTTCATTGACTTGTCAAATTTCATGAACTTGTCAAAGATCATTAACCTATAAGTGTGCAATATTTGTTTGTCTTTTAACATGTCTTGAATGATAAAGAGATCAGTATTTACCATGGTAAAATCATTGACATGCACATGTATTTAATTTTACAGCAGAATGTGAAATATTTATTTATCGTTTAATTTGTCGTAAGTGGAAAAAGAGAATCATATACCTTTATCATGACAAAACACTAAAAACAATTTTGTATTGTTGCGTAATTGATGCATTCTTTTGATTTCACGAAGGAACTCTTGATAAACTTGATGCTATCATTGATTTACACGTATACCTCTTCCCTAGTAAAAGTGGCACAATTGTGATTTTACCCTTTCGTTGTTAAGTAAGTCAGTGGCGTAGCCAGGATTTTGGAACCGAGGGGGCACAACTTGTAAATGTACCGACGGAAATATTTTTTACCGACGGAAGTTGTGATTTGTTGACCCCAAATTTTTTTGGTCATGACGAGCGGGGGGCACCGGCCCCCCTGGCCCCCCACTGGCTACGCCACTGAAGTAAGTATATCTCGAGATTAAATTATCTTTATGTGATTGACAGAAACAACGCGGCAAAAAAAGACCTCAGCAAATGTTGCGCATTGGCTAAAGGAAAGACACAAAAACATAACAAATCGTCTTACATCAAGTTTTGTGCGGTATGCCACTTCAAGAAATCCGGCAAAATTTTTGTATAAATTTTGTATCAATTCTGTATTATCTTTTTTAGATGAATAAAAACAAATTAGTAGAATCAATATCAATCATTTCAATTTGGTATAGAGAAATTTTGGAAACTGCCGTATGAACACTTAACAATAAAGGAAAACAGAAACATAAAATGCCAGCGCGTGGAAATTTTAAAATATTTTAAATTGCGATGAACCATATGGACCATCATATTCTTTTATTTTTTATTATCTTGCAACAATTTAATTGAATCAATTAATCACGACACTTTTTATGGTTGTAAAGATGAGAGCAAAATTGTCTAAATTAAACTGAAAGCAAGAGCTAACAACGTTGTTTTATTCACAGGAAAAGGTAAAGAACGAGGCAATACATAAGAGACGCAGTGATGCAGCTGCAGTGGCGGCACCAGGAATTTTTTTTTGGGGGGGGGGGGCAAAGGGGATTTCAGGGGGGGGCAAAATCGACAAATTTTGCGCAAAATTGCCGCAAAAAGCGGAAATTTACGTAATTTGGGTTTTTTTGCCTCAGAACTGGGGGGGCAAGAAAAAATTGGGGAATGCCCCTTGCCCTCCCCCCCGTTGCGCCGCCACTGCGCAGCTGGAATTTTGCCGGGGCAAGCCTGTATAGGGCGGAGGCCTAAATCCACCAAAAGTGGGCGGTTCACAAAAATTGCTTTTCAGAGTAAAAAGATAAATGATAACAATAATAAAAACCACTTTGTGTGAAACTGTTCATCAAAATGCCTCCAAAGTTAATTGATGAATGTTTGCATTTTTCTTACTTTTCCTGCAAAAGTGGTTCCCATAATTTCATTTGAAATGCATGTGAATTAATTTTTGGCCCTACAAGTAATAACAACTAGGCGATCACCCGTCGCGTCTTTAACAGTTTGTAAAAACAGAAGAATTCTTGGTTTGGGTGATTTGTAGAAGTTTTCAGTCAGTTTACATTCTCGCCAGAGTGGTCCTTCCCACCAAATTTCATAAACCTGCAACAATCTATGGCGACTTGACACCGAATGGCCCCAAAATGACCTTGACGGATTTTGTCTTGCATTGTTGGTCGTTCTCACCAAATTTTATGAACCTGATTATGGTGATTTAACCTGGGACAAACTTAAATGATCCCAAAATGATCTTGGCATTTTTGCTCTCGCATCGGCGGCCCATCCCACCAAACTTCATGAACCTGCGATAATCTATGGCGATATGACCTCAAATGACCCCGAATGGCTCCAAAATGACCTTGACATTTTTTTTGTCTTGCATCGTTGGTCGTTCTCACCAAATTTATTGAACCTGCGACGATCTATGGCAATATGACCCGAAATGACCCTAAAATGACCTTGACATTTTTGTCTTGCATCGTTAGTCGTTTCTACCAAATTTCATGAACCTGCAACAATCTATGTCGATTTGACCCCGGATGACCCCGAATGGCCCCAAAATGACCTTGACATTTTTTTTGTCTTGCATCGTTGATCGTTCTCACCAAATTTCACGAAACCGTCACAATCTATGGCGATATGACCCCGAATGACCCCAAAATAACCTTGACATTTTTTGTCGATCCCACCAAATTTCATGAACCTATGACAATCTATGGCAATTTGAACCCGGATGACCCCCAAATGACCTTGCAATTTTTGGTCTCAAAGCAGTGATCAATGCCACCAAATTACATGAACCTGCACAATCTATGGCGATTTGACCCGGATGACCCCAAAATGACCTTGACATTTTTCGTCTTGCATCATTGGTCGTTCTCACCAATTTCATGAGCCTGTGACAATATATGGCGATTTGACCTCGGTTAAACCTTAATGACCCAAAAATGACCTTTGCATTTTTGGTCTTGCATCAGCGGTCCATCCCACCAAATTTCATGAACCTGCAACAATCTATGGCGATTTGACCTCGGATGACCCTGAATGGCTCCAAAATGTCCTTGACATTTTTTATCTGATATCGTTGGTCGTTCTCATCAAATTTCATGAACTTTTGACAATCTATAGCGATTTGACCCCGGATGACCCCAAAATGACCGTTCTCTTCAAGTTTTATGAACCTGCGACAATCTATGGCGATATGACCTCGGATGCCCCCAAAATGACCTTGACATTTTTGTCTTGCATCGTTGGTCTAAAATGACCATGGTATATTTGGTCGATTTGACCACGGATGATCCCGAATGGCCCAAAAATGACCGTGACATTCTTTTGCCTTGCATCGTTGGTCGTTCTCACCAAATTTCATGAACCTGCAACAATCTATGGCGATTTGACCTCGGATGACCCTGAATGGCTCCAAAATGACCTTGACATTTTTTATCTGATATCGTTGGTCGTTCTCATCAAATTTCATGAACTTTTGACAATCTATAGCGATTTGACCCCGGATGACCCCAAAATGACCGTTCTCTTCAAGTTTTATGAACCTGCACAATCTATGGCGATTTGACCCGGATGACCCCAAAATGACCTTGACATTTTTCGTCTTGCATCATTGGTCGTTCTCACCAATTTCATGAGCCTGTGACAATATATGGCGATTTGACCTCGGTTAAACCTTAATGACCCAAAAATGACCTTTGCATTTTTGGTCTTGCATCAGCGGTCCATCCCACCAAATTTCATGAACCTGCAACAATCTATGGCGATTTGACCTCGGATGACCCTGAATGGCTCCAAAATGACCTTGACATTTTTTATCTGATATCGTTGGTCGTTCTCATCAAATTTCATGAACTTTTGACAATCTATAGCGATTTGACCCCGGATGACCCCAAAATGACCGTTCTCTCTTCAAGTTTTATGAACCTGCGACAATCTATGGCGATATGACCTCGGATGCCCCCAAAATGACCTTGACATTTTTGTCTTGCATCGTTGGTCTAAAATGACCATGGTATATTTGGTCGATTTGACCACGGATGATCCCGAATGGCCCAAAAATGACCGTGACATTCTTTTGCCTTGCATCGTTGGTCGTTCTCACCAAATTTCATGAACCTGCAACAATCTATGGCAATTTCAACCCGGATAACCCCAAAATTACCTTGGCATTTTTGGTCTCGCAGCAGTGGTCAATGCCACCAAATGTCATGAACCTGTAACAATCTATGGTGATTTGACCCGGATGACCCCAAAATGACCTTAACATTTTTCGTCTTGCATCGTTGTTCTTTCGAACCTGCGACAATATATGACGATTTGACCTCGGTCTTGCATCGTTGGTCGTTCTCAACAAATTTAACGAACCTGTGCATGATGCAGTCATTTTTCACACAGCGACGTTAACTAGGCAATGTACTATTACCTATAACATTAACTAAAACACCAAAGTACGAATATTTCCAAACATTTAAATAAATTAAAAATTTAGGACATGTTAAAAACTATATTTTCTAGAACTTTAGAAGAGTACTTTTAATATTGGCCGGTTATTTTTCACACAGCGACGTTAACTAGTCATATCCCCATACTTTTAACGTAGGGCTATTTGTAGAGGTCACGCGTCAATGGGAAAGAGCACGGTGTATTGTGTATAGGAAAACGGACAGTAACTGCAGTATGGACAATCTATGGCCAAAATGACCTTGACATTAATTTGGTCTCGTATCTGTGGCCTTAAATGACCTTGACATTTTTTGTCTGGTTGTTCTCACTAAATGTCATGAACCTGCGACAATCTTTGGTAATTTGACCCCGAATGACCCCAAAATGAAATTGACATTTTTCTTACTTTTCATGCTAAAGTGGTTCCCATAATTTCATTTGAAATGCACATGATGGGTGCGAAATTTTTTAATTTGGATTAATTTTTGGCCATGCAAGTAATTAAAACTACAATCCCGGACATAAGTCGTTCGAACACTTGTGTCAAAGTAGGACTGTTTGAGACCGTATTTCTGATATACTTGACATATTAAAATTTCGCTTTCTTTGACGTGAAGTCTGAACCATTTCCTACTACTACAACCCCCTGCCCCACCAATCAATGTTGGATGTTTCTAGGGGTTCATGACCAAAAAAAACAACCAACAACATTGATCAGGGGGAATGGGGGCATATTTGAGGTACCCATGTTAAAGTGTTCGAACAATTATGACCGGGATTGTAGGCGGTCACCCGTCTTTCACAGTTTGTAAAAACAGAAGAATTCTCGGTTTGGGTGGTTTGTAGAAGTTTTCAGTCAGTTTAAATTTTCGCTAGAGTGGTCCTTCCCAAATCACCAAATTTCATAAACCTGCAACAATCTATGGCGATTTGACCCCGAATGACCCCAAAATGACTTAAACATTTTTGGTCTTCATCAGTGGTCGATCCCACCAAATTTCATAAACCTGCAACAATCTATGGCGATTTGACCCCGAATGACCCCAAAATGACTTTAACATTTTTGGTCTTGCATCAGTGGTCGATCCCACCAAATTTTATGAACCTGCAAACATCTGTGGCGATTTGAACCCGGATGACCCCGAATAACCCCAAAATGACTTTTTGGTCTCGTATCTGTTAGACCAGGTTAAAACTGAGCTAAGTACCACTTGGAGAACAAGAAATTCTCATGTGGTTTACCTGGACCAGTTTTGCATGTAGAACAAGATTTTTTTGGGTAAAAAGCCCGTAACCTGTAAACTTTTCCGTGCGGACGCTTTTTTCAAAATGGCCGCCAAAATCCAATGAAAAATATGGTTAAATTAGTCACTTTAGGGGCATATTTAATCAAATTTGGGATTTTTATTGATAGCAATAATGTACTACTAAGTCAGGTTATTAATATGAAGGTGACAGGAGGTCACAGCTGAGGGAGCTTTTTCAAAATGGCCGCCAAACTCAATGAAAAACATATATATGATTAAATTAGTCACTTTAGGGGCATATTTAAACCAGATTTTATATTTTTATTGATAGCAATAATTTACTACCAAGTCAGGTTATTAATATAAAGGTAACAGGAGGTCACAGCTGAGGGCGTTTTTTTCAAAATGGCAGCCAAAATCAATGACAAACATATACATGGTTAAATTATAGTCACTTCAGTGGCATTATATTTAACCAGAATTTGGATTCTGTTGATAGTAATAATGTACTACTCTCTATTGTCTATGGTACTACTAAGTCAGGTAATTAATATGAAGGTAACAGGAGGTCATAGCTGAGGGCCTTTTTCTCAAAATGGCCGCCAAGATCAATGAAAAGCATTTATATTGTTAAATTAGTCACTTAAGTGGTAAACTCCATCAGATTTTGGATGTTGTTATTGATAGCGGTAAAGCATTACTAGGTCAGATTATTAATACGAAGGTAATAGGATGTCACAGGCGAGAGTGCTTTTTTTTCAAAATGGTAACAATTGAAGGAAAGTATGATATCAACGAAAAAGCGTCAGGAAATGTTACTTAATTTGGAAAAAAAGTTATAGTTTTTGACTTTTTGAACTTTATTCTTCAGGGTGGTAAAGGTAGATTCTGATTTAAAATGGCGGCAATGATGACAACCAGAATTGCCTTTATGCATTAAACATGTTAAAGAAGACCCCAAAAGCAACTTGTAAACTAAATTGCCGTAAAATTGTTGCTTACAGTGTTATAAATTGTCCGATTTTGCAGAATGTGTCCACAAACTTTGGCTTTGACTCCAGAAGCTTCCAGCACTGACGTTTCACCTTGCAAAAAAAAGCTGAGTTGTAATCACTGCCAGTGAATGCGTGAAATCCAATGACTTCTGAGCTGCTGTTAAGTCAATATCGCTCGATTTAAAGGCCTTTGTGTCATCTTGCATGCAAAGCATGCAGTAAAGGTATAGCAATCATCCGTTTACATTCGGGAGACATAGACATTGCAGTCATTTCTTTATCCCATTTCGTTCATGATGGAGACAAGGCCTTTAAATTTAACGATATTGACTAGCAGCTAAGAAGTCATCCCTGATTGGATTTCACGCATTCACTGGCAATGATTACAACTCAGCTTTTTTTTTGTAAGGGGAAACGTCAGTGCTGGTAGACCCCCTGGAAGCTTCTGGAGTCAAAGCCAAAGTTTGTGGACACATTCTGCAGCATTGGAGTATTAGATTTTCCGTCAGAAAGTTTATGCAAAGAGCTAGAGGAGTACGTTTCACTTCTATACGGAGTGAATGGCAAAGATGTCAACGGAGCAAGATACGATATTTTTGATCAAAAGTTTTCAAAAGATAAAAAGATTACAAATATATCCTTACTACCACCATGTAAGCAGGCTCTGGCGCTTCATATCCTTCGCACAAATTTCATTGCAATAGAGTGGAGAGCAGGAGATGTCACTGTATACGGGTGGAAACATTGTTGACAATGGGTGGAACGAAAACATGGAACCTAAATGGGTTGAAACGGTAATGCCCGAGGACGTCCAAGAACTATTGGTAGAGAAAATGACTATGAAGATTTTTCAGAAAATAGCGCTTTGAGTGATCCTGAGGATCAAAACAAAGAGAAATGCATCAGTGAAACCATGCAAAAACTGACAATTTATAATACTGTAAGCAACACTTTTGCGGCACTCTAGTTTACAAGTTGCTTTTGGAGTCTTCTTTAATATAAAAAGGCAATTCTGGTAGTCATCATTGCCGCCATTTTAAATCAGAATCTACCTTTACCACCCTGAAGTACTTTTTTATCAGTTCAAAATGTCAAAGATAACTATTAACTACTACTTGAGTGACTAATATGATTTTCATTGATTTTGGCGGCCATTTTGAAAAAAAGCGCCCTCAGCTGTGACTTGTTACCTTCATATTAATAACCTGACTTAGTAGTACATTATTGCTATCAATAAAAATCCAAAATCTGGTTAAATATGCCCCTAAAGTGACTAATTTAACCATATATATGTTTTTCATTGAGTTTGGCGGCCATTTTGAAAAAGCGCCCTCAGCTGTGACCTCTTGTCACCTTCATATTAATAACCTGACTTAGTAGTACATTATTGCTATCAATAAAAATCCAAAATCTGATTAAACATGCCCCTAAAGTGACTAATTTAACCATATATATGTTTTTCATTGGATTTTGGCGGCCATTTAAAAAAAGTGGTACTTAGCTCAGTTTTAACCTGGTCTAGTGGTCAATCGCACCAAATTTCATGAACCTGCGACAATCTATGGCAATTTGACCCCGGATGACCCCGAATGACCCTAAAACGACTTTGGCATTTTTGGTTTCGTAGCAGCGGTCAATGCCACCAAATTTCATGAACCTGCAACAATCTATGGCCCCAAAATGACCTTGACATTTTTTTGTCATGCATCGTTTCGTTCTCACCAAATTTTATGAACCTGCAACAATATATGGCAATTTGACCCCGATGACCCCAAAATGACCTTGACATTTTTTTTGTCTTGCATCGTTGACCGTTCTCACCAAATTTCATAAACCTGCAACAATCTATTGATCCCGGATGACCCCGAATGACCCCAAAATGACTGCCATTTTTGGTCTCGCATCAGTGGTCAATGCCACCAAATTTCCAGAACCTGCAATCTATGGCGATTTGACACCCGGATGACCCCAAAATGACCTTGGCAATTTTGGTCTCCCATCGGCGGTCCATCCCACCAAAGTTCATGAACCTGCGACAATCTATGGCGATTTGACCCCGGATGACCCCGAATGGCCCCAAAATAACCTTGACATATTTTGTCTTGTATCCGGGTCGTTCTCACCAAATTTCATGAAACCGTCACAATCTATGGCGATATGACCTCGAATGACCCCAAAATGACCTTGACATTTTTTTTGTCTTGCATCGTTGGTCGTTCCCATTAAATTTCACGTGTTAGTTACCTGGTCATGGTGTAATAAGAGAGACTGGCCATGGCAACCTATGGGGATTAAGAGAGAAGACCCCAGGACGGGGTCCCCGGGGTAGTAATATACTAGCAAATGCAAACTTGGTCTGGCTCGCGCCAAGTCGCACCTACCCACCAAGTTTGAGGAACGTGCGACCCCTAATCTCCGAGAAAATAGGCTGACAGGCCCCGACAGACTTGGCGTATTATAATAACATTTTATGGTGAAAATGGAACATCATTAATTTTAATATTTTTAAGTAAAGAAAGAATGCCTGCTTCACTTTCGAGTAGGACTAATAATGATTCCAAAAACAGGTTTGACACCGCACGTTGGAAACAGCTCAGTAAATTAAGGGATCCAAAATGAGCGTTTATTGCGTTTCGACAGTATTTTTTGTGGGACATGAGAGCACCTCAGACCTATCGAATTGAATTCTGAATACGAAGCATGTCTTTCTGATATCAAATAATTTTCATTTTTTAAATCACAATATAATACAAATTTTATGACAAATTATAAAAATTTGATATTTTTCAAATTTTTGATATATAACAGTCCTCGAAGTAAATTATATAAATCTAATGATATATTCTTAAAGTGTATGTAGCAGGGAGGAAAAGCCGACGATCAATTGAAAATTTTGACCTTTCATATTGAAGATATGGATTTTTTCCCCAAAAGACCAAATTTTTTTGGTGTTTTGGGAAAAAAAATCCATATCTTCAATACGAAAGGTCAAATTTTTCAATTGATCGTCGGCTTTTCATCCCACCTACATACAGTTTAAGTATAAATCATTAGATTTATAAAGTTTACTTCAAGTACTGTTAAATATCAAAAATATCAATTTTTAATCATTTGCCATAAAATGTGTATTAAATTGCGAATTTCAAAAAATCAAAATGATTTGATATCATAACCTAAATCACAACAATAATGCGTTTCCTCCCAAATATTATATACCATTGTTTTCTAACTTGTAAACGGTGATTATTTGTGATATTATCAAGTATATTCACAACTTGGTTTGATGAATGCTAAATACATTAGGGCATATGGTTTTTACTAATCGCATTTGGGTGTGCTGATCGTTCTCGTGATACTACTAATGATGACAAAAACACATCGATTTAATTAATTGACAAAATATTCCCATCTTGTTTTTGAAAAACTGAAATTACTAATAATTCAATATGGTATTTGAATTAATTTATAGCAGTATATTATATTAACCATGATAATGATAATGGGATTTTGGTAAAAGAAGGGTACAATCTGACAATTGCTGTTGTATTTTATTGTTTTTACTAGGCACGCAATGCAAGAACGAACGTGTCGCACACAACGCACTGAAGGGTCTATTGTTCTATTGTGTCCGATTTGAGCGCTGACATATTGGAAAATGTTGCCAATTAATATTCATGAGAGTGTACATTCAACGTCCAGTTATCGAAATTGGGTGACTTGTGTTGGGCAGATGTGAAATACATCTGACTGGGTGTTTTAATTACGTAACGCATAAAGGTTTTGGCATCATTGAATGGCTGCTGTTTTATACTTGTTCAATTTACAATTTACTGCTCATATAGGCGCTTTTTGTGCAATTAGTCTTTCCGTGTCTTTCTACTTGTTTGCCTGGCCTTGCACAGTGTATTCTCGACAAGAGAACGACGAACGAGCGCGTTCCATTGATAACTTTTGAATGTATCATTCCTTGGGTTTTCGATCACCGTTTCTTTAATCGATTTCAAAAAATGAGGTCTTTACCTAAAAAGTACAGTTCGAGGCTGCTGGTGACATATTTGTCTTTTTATGTTTAGGATATACAGGGGTGAACATAACTGGTACCTATATATAAGTTTCTGAGGTCTGTATTTCGTATATTTACACCGCGGGGGGCACTCAACTTTGGAGGTGACGCGTATGTAGGGCTGTTAAGACCCCCTTTTCAGCATCGCTGTCACCCAAAGATCCCATATTTTTTATGAACACATACTCTGTCACCCGAAGACCCCTATTTTTCCATTTGATCTGTCACCCAAAGACCCTTACAAGTTCAATTTGAACAGCAACTTTCATTTAGCACTGATTTTGTTTCTTATTTTAAGAAAACAAAGAAAGTTGAAGCCATTTAGAACTAGAAATTCGATTTTCGAGGTTTCTGTGGCGCTGTTTCGGCTCTCACCCAAAGATTCCATTTAAAAAAAGGTCATGTTCTCACCCAATGACCCCATATTTTTTACATTTTGCTCTCACCGAATATACCCCTTAGTGCGAAAGCGCCAGCCCTACATCTATATCCATTTCATATTGAAGTGCCCCCCGGGATTTGCACCCATTGGCGGTTTTCTTCTCTCACTAGATCGCCACGTGTCAGATAATGTGATTGTTGATCAATTCCGTCCCGGGAATTTTTGTTTAAAATCTCAGATTTTTGCAGGGTATGTAATTATGCAAATTTGGTTGGACGCCTGTTATAGGTGATCAAAATAATATTCCTTTGAAAAATTGATATAGTGATAAGTACCGCCTCCTCTCTCTCGATGTTTTCCAAATCCTATTTGCGGTCCTAGAAACAACACGCGAACCAGCTTTGCTCAGAGTCTGAAGTATTTCGCCTACAGAACGGAATTTCGGAACTTTTTGCAATACTAGTCAACGTTGAACTAGAACGTAATTAGCACATGGTGAGTGTTACAACTTACTTGATTTCTTTGTCCTATAATTGCAACTTCAGTTGAACTTAATATTTGCCAGACGTATCGTATCATTGCCTCTATATAGAAGACTGATTTTATAAATCGTTAGTAAGTTTGATGCTGTATTTTGTCACCCATGGCATAGCTTGCTAGTATAAATTACAATTAAAATACAATATTATATATTATAACTATATGCGATATCACATTGGATCAGTGTTTTAACATGTGTACATTTGAGGGCTGTTTTGATCTATTTCTTAGACGATGTGTGACTCTCAATTCAAGAATCCTGTTATACCATTTCTCAATTTTTGTCGTAATTAGTCAATGACGAAGTGCAATCAGCTCATTTCATTGTTAGGGCATGTGTTTCAAGAAAAGCAAAAAAGAAAATTGAAATCCGGAATTGTACCATGTATTATAATTTTTTATGCCTACTTCTAATTCAATTTATTGATCCTTTACTCGACTGCTAACTCGTTAACGATATAAGTTATAGTATATTTCAGTCATAATGTACGATCTTATAATATGAATTTTGTTATTTTTTTTATCCTGATGTTTTGTTATATTGTGTCCCAACTTACACTAAATAGAATCGGCCACGTTCGTTGTTTTTGTAGGTCAACAGAGCAATTTGGACATGAATTTCAAATAGAACTCCATTTTGAAGGCCAAAATAGCCAGTGGGGTAACCCGGGGGGGGTAACTGGGGTTTCTTTCATCTTACCTTGTTTTTCGGCTTAATACGGGCAGAAACCATTCCTGACAATTATTACTAAAAATATTTCAGCATTTTAGGTAAAGAATAACCAAAATTCAATTTTGACGGAAATCGTACATAGTGGCTTTATTTTCAACGTAATAGATGTACAACTTTTCAAATCGCAGTTTATATTATTTCAGGTAAACTTCATATTTAGTTTTACACAAGTAAGGTATTAACATGATTAAACTGCAGCTATTAAAATTGTCCGTACATTCATGTAGTTATTTTTTAATTTTATTTATTTATTTATTTATTTATTTAGGCCTATTTATTTATTTATTTAGGCCTATTTATTGATTGATTGATTGATTGATTGATTGATTGATTTATTTATTTATTTATGCCTATTTATTTATTTATTTATTTATTTATTTATTTATTTATTTATTTATTTATTTATTTATTTATTTATTTATTTATTTATTTATTTATTTATTTATTTATTTATTTATTTATTGTATTGCAGAGAAAGATACAATCCATCCAAGCATTGTGGACTTTCTTGTTGGTGGTGTGGTTTCTTTTTTTGTGTTTTTGTTGTGGTTCTTTTTTGTGCGGTGTTTATTACATACAAAATAACTTTGTAGTAATATTTGAGTTGTACAAGGCATCTGGTAATCCACGAACACCACCGTAGCGGCTTGGGTGGTACCCAAGTCCCTCTCCGCCTCCGGAATTACAATGAATCCGTAGTCATGGTAGTAGAGAAGGTGTATTAAAATTATATCTTCTTTGGTTATTACAGGCATGAGATTTCCAGTCAAATCACTGGAACCAGACTTTTGTGATCAAGTCAAAATACCCGCAATTTTATATATTTTCAGCCCATTTTCAGGTGCTTTTGTCAAATTTTACACACTTTGCCAGACTTTTTCATGAATGTGTATTCTCTAATTCTCGTGCCTGTTCATGTTTATATTAGGAAAATCACTTCGTTAATTATGAAAATTGTAAATGGCATTAGTGTAATATGATAAAATTATATTATATTATATTATATTATATTATATTATATTATATTATATTATATTATATTATATTATATTATTATTTATATTATATTATTCGTGATCCAAGCATCCTCTTTTTATGTAATTTTTCAGAAGATATACACGAAAAAATAATTTGTTCTCTAAATTTCAGTTGATTCCGATTTTGCGTTTGGAAGTTATGCATGCTTTGTGTATTGACACACTGCTCCAATTTGTAATTTCGTTCTGGTGAACCAGAACCAGGTTCTATGCCAGAACGTAATTCGAATTTCACGATATTTTTGCTAAACGAATTAATCTGCAAGAATTTTTTTTTTACACATAAACATTATGTAGCCAGAGATTTCCAGTGGTATTAAAATCTCAAAAGTGGAGGGATGAAGCTGTCACGAAATGCCCCTTTGAATTATAATATATTATATTATATTATATTATATTATATTATATTATATTATATTATATTATATTATATTATATTATATTATTGTTTAAATCATCTGCGAGAGTAAATCAGAGTAATTTGTTCACGCCAGTGAACATTAAGGGGGTACTACACCCATTGGATTTTTTTTGCGGGTTTTTTGCATTTTGTGAAGAAATGAGAAAAAAATTGGTCAAAGTGGTATGCAAAATGAAGGTGCAAATCTACTCGTTCTATTGGTGGCATCGGTATCAATGTAGCTTACATGCTTTTAAAGGTAGAAGCCCGGAAGAGGTACATATAGGCCTACAATCACGAAATCGAGTTTCTTGAGAATTTCAGAATTGCTATACCGTGAATCCAATTGAATATATGAATACAAAACCCACCCAAGTCCATACGTTGGCTAAATTGAGTTAAGCATGGGAAATTGTTGCTATACATAGGCCTGTCATATGTATGAAAGAACAACTCAAATTCATCCTCTGTGTCTATTGAGCATGTGAAAAATAGCATGTATGAAAGAACCACCCAATTCCATGATTTGAGTCTTGTAACACATTCATTGAAATCCAGTATGTATAAAAGTCCACTTGTAACACATTCATTGCTAGAGAGTGAGTTTTGGAAAAAAAAAATGGATTTATTAAAGGAAAGTGTGTGGTTTATAATTTAGGCCTGGCATTTTCGAGTAATTTTGTACCCGGGTACACGCCGCATTTTTCGGGCGGGTAACCGGGTACCCGAAATTGCAAAAAAAATTGCAAAAAATAAAATAAAAAATCCGGTTTTGTAGTGTCCCTGGACCTTTACAATTTCTAGGATTATTTTTATCCAAATAAAAAAAAAAAAAAAAAATCAAGATGTTTTGTATTTTTAATATGAAAATTGATAATATGTATTCATGTCATAGTCTATTAATGATTTCAAAATGCATTCAAATTCAATGCATTATGAAATCATTAATAGACTAATGGATAATTTTCCTTTTATATTTCTTTAAATTTATAGATGGACGCTTTCAACATGGGCAAGGCTGTGATGCTTTGCATTGTGCTTATCTTGATCTGTGAGGTAAGCGGTTGGCATTGGGATAATCGGGGAGGCTTTCGCCACGGCAAAGGCAATAAGGCAACCACCACCACCACCACCACAGAGGCACCCACCACCACCACCACCACCACCACAGAGGCACCCACCACCACCACCACCACAGAGGCACCCACCACCACCACCACCACAGAGGCAACCACCACCGAGACCATCGGTCTCGGGGATACTAGTAAGTGGTGTAGATTTCCTTTCAATATGAAGCAGAGTCTTTCGCTCTCAGAATAACTTGTGGTGGAATTATTGAAAACAATTTTAGAAGAAAAACAAAACAAAAACGCGAATTCTAACCACTGGACACGTGAAAAAAAAGACAAAAATGCATTCGATATTGTAGCCGTGTGCGAAGAAGGCTGAAAATCTGACCTATAGACGAATCCAACGAGCCAAGTCATGCAGGATTTGGTCGGCCATTATTGGGTCCCCGCAACACCAAACTGGTGTTGTGACTGCCCAATTGTTTGGGTGGATTAAAGCCGCTTAAAAATCGATGTTAGATTCTTTTGTGTTGTAAACTGTCATCATTCTTTTGTCTACGTGTAACACGGGTGATATATAGAAAGCAGTTTAAAATTAGTCCAAGGCCACAGCTTTTCACATTTTAGGGGAGATTGAGCCGACGGGGACCCAGCTACGGCCGCCATTCATTTGTAGGAATGCGTGAAATTGGTTTCGTCTATAGTGCATGGAGTCATATCTCTGATGGAGTTAACTTTTCGACTTCAAATTTGTAATTTTTTAAAATCCGGAGCCACATGAACGCCTGCTGATCAAAGGGGAGGGGCCGTCAGGGTATTATCTACTTGTAGGATTTGACAAGTGTCCATCATGTCATTTTCACCGAATTAATTCTGTTCAAAATTTAACCTTGAATTACTGCAGGGCATGGGCAACAATATCTGTGGTGCCAAATATGCTTGTTAAAAGTAAAATTCAACTTGATTTCGTGATCCTAGCCAAACATGTAGCCAGAGAATTCCAGTGGTATAAAAATCTAAACTTTTTTTGAGAAAAGTGGTGCGATGAGGCTGTGCATGGATCTCGAAATGCCCTTTTAATAGCGTGTGGCCAAGTATTCAAAAAATTAGGGTGCCATTCTGGGTGTCATTTCTTCATAGCAGGTGGATACGGGTGGCTAGTATGGTTCTCAGACTAGTACCTCTGAGCCATACATTTAAAAGAAACCTTACAAGTCTTATTTTGCACCTCTTTCAGTCCGCCTTGTTGATGTTTCCTTTATGGAATATGAATATGAAGATTGGCCTACTGTTGAGGAAACTACGGGCGAAGTGGAAGTACAAAACAACGGAGTTTGGGGTCCAGTGTGTGGTAACAACTGGGATGAAAATGATGCAGATGTAGTTTGTCGTCAACTGCAATTTGGTGGTACGATCATGATGATTGATGTGTGGGAATATGTGGAGGCAGTACCTCAATCAACTAACGCTTGGATGTCAAATGTACAGTGCACAGGTACGGAAAATGGTTTGGATGAATGCAGTCATGATGGAACAACGGACAACTGTAATTCCGTAGCAGGGTGGTTTGCGCAACGGTGTAAGTACTAGGCCTAATCAATTAGGCCTTCATATGAAACCTGAGCGCAAGAAGACCGTAAGTCCACTTGGCCCCTCAACATGTATACACTAAAGTTCCGTATAGTTTCTTAAGGCTTTATAATGTTTAATACATGTTCCAGGGTGAACATCATGAAAGGTTGTGAAAGATTTGTTTTGGCAACTGAACATGTATAAACATTACCAACCTATTATACCTATACGAAACTATACGTAACTTTAGTGTATACATGTTGAGGGGCCAAGTGGACTTACGGCCTTCTTGCGCTCAGGTCTTTATATAGATAGCCGGAACCAACCAGAGCAATCGTTAGAAAAATGCGAACCATGCATTGATTATGTAAGCGCACTCCGCGTACTACACGCAATACATTCGGACGGATTTAGTCTTTTTGTGGGGGTTGATGCATTTATTTTTGCTTGATAATTTTGTTATAAAAGAGCAAAAATTATGGATTTTTTTCTCATGAAAAACTGTATTAAAAACGTTTTAATAACAGCCCCGTAGCCACCCCAGCCAGCCGCATACTTCACTTCGATTTTTAACTAATAAAAATAACAGTTTCCATATTCTATGGTTTCAAATAATTATTGTTTTATACATACCACGGAAACATGACGTCATATTGCCTAAAGACCTTTCATATCGTGTGAATCGGGATTGGAAATGTTCGCAAAATAATCACATGGTGAATCACATGCTGAATATATAAAATGCAGCATGTGCGCATTTTATTAAAATGCTAAATATAAGAATCATGTTTGCGTAATATACGCATTTTAACACCAAATTACACATTTTAGGCTGTGAAAATGTTGCATTATTATTATTATTATTATTATTATTATTATTATTCTTATTCTTATTATTATTATTATTATTATTATTATTATTATTATTATTATTATTATTATTATTATTATTATTATTATAGCGATTATTTCGATTATTACGGCTGGTAGCCATGAATGACCTGACACGGTGGAACCATGGACAGCCCCGGTGGACAGCTAAGCTGCATGGAGCGACAACGCACTTGACGTTTTATCATTAAGTTTAAAAGTAGTACAATTATTATCTAGCCAGACACACTAACCGTAAATATTGCAATTTCTCAAAATGGAGGTTTTCAGTTAAAAATGAAAAAAGTGGTGGCCGGAAGAAAGTAAGTAACTCACAGGGGGAAGAAGGAAGGAGTGCCAGGGATAACGAGACTGGAAAAGACTGGAAATTCTAAAACTACAATGATAAGGTCATGTGATTATCGCAAAAAGAACGACTCCCGAGGAACGACTTAGTTTAACCATGTCGTAGACAAGTGGTGCACGCATGTTCATGATGTCAATAAACCGACCCCTTTAAGGCGCTTTGAGGGATCGGGAGAGGTCACATTTAAAGCGCTGTATAAATTTGTTGTGGCATTCGTTGTAGTCAGATACCCTATAATTTCAGATGACGATTTTCAGTCTTTTTATTAAATCTCGTACTCTTTGTAAGACTCGTATCTTCTTTCCATGTAGTTCTCTTCAGTGGGACTTTCTGCCGTCACCCAGAAATCGAACATCGAACCGAATAAACTCTTTGGACCAAAAGACCCTCTCTGCATGTATAAGAAGATTCACTGTCATCCTTGATCTTAACTGTATAATGGGAAGAATCTTGACATCCATTGCGTAATCGATATGACTCGATTGAAACATCATCTTTTAACAAGACGAGTCGGATGACATAAGCCATTTTTTCTTCAGTTTTAGCAATACATTGATATTATAGGAAATAAGTCGAGGAGTCCAATAATTGCATTTATATTTCCACAGGCTTTGTAATTCTTGAGATAAAGCAAATAATATATCAAAACGAACGTTTACCCATCCCGAGAAAATCAAGCATGCACCTGTCCGGAAATTACACCTTTATATCAAACCTTGGGGTCTATTATACCGTTCCTGTTGTGTGTCAGCTTTATTTGTCTCGATATTGGGTTCGGGACACCACTAGGTCGTGCTCCCCTGCGACTCGCCTTAAATCAGGAAACCTCTATTTTGGTAATATTAGTATTGCGGACAGTATGCATATTATGGGATGTAAATGGTGTATCTCAAAAATGTTCCATTAATCTAATGAAAAAAAATAGTAAAAATACAAGGCTCTCTTTGTTTACCCACCTCATAGACCGATGTCATCAGTAGAAAACAAAATAATTAGTTAACGGCGTAAGTTTTTAAGCATTTACATCCATCTCAATGTGTATTAATTGTATCAGAGAAACTTGGCATACACAGTTCAGTACACCGTCACTTCAAACAAAAACTGTAAATTACACGAAAAAAAAAACTGACTTGGCCGACATGATGCTGCATACCACCAGTGCCGACATAATGCTGCACACCACCAGTGCCGCACACCACCAGTGCCGACATCATGATGTCAGCACTGGTGGTGCACACCACCAATTTTCTTCTAGTCGACAAAAATAATTTAAAATTGTAACATTTTTTTGAGATACACCCTGGTGATGGGAAAAAAGGTTATATAATACCCGTATTATAATAATCATGTTAACCTTATAAAGATTAAAATAATATTCTTGTAGAATGAAACCATTTATGTGTTGGGAGTCTGTTTAATTAAATTGGATGCCGCTTTTAAGGAACCTATTAAAAAGGTTGGTCTGGTCTGGTAGAGTCCCGGGGATGCACGTATAAGTCCTCGGGGTAATAAGCCCCCGTATGCTGGACTACCATAGCAATTGGTTCAAACATGCATTTTGGGCGAACTTCGCTACTCCGAAGGTTCGGTATTCCGAAGGTTCGCTATTTCGAAGGTTCACTATTCCGAAAATTAAAAAGGTTCTCTATTACGAAGGTTCTCTATTCCGAAAACAGAAAAGGTTCTCCATTCCGAATATGAAAAAGGTTCTCTATTCCGAATATGCAAAAATGGGTTCTCTATTCCGAAAACGAAAGAAGGTTCTTTATTCCGAAATAAGTCACCGTGTTCTCTACTCCGAATATGAAAAGAGGTTCTCTTTTCCGAATATGAATTAAGGGTTCTCCATTCCGAAATCTAAAACAGGTTCATCATTCCGAAATGAGTCACCGTGATCTCTATTCGAATTATAAAAAGGTTCTTTTTTCCGAATCTGTCGTTGTTGAATCATGTTGCGCCCTCTAGCAAAGTCCTTGTTTGTTTGGCGGTATGATATAGGCCTGGGCGGTATGATTAAGGGTGCTTTGGCACTGCATTAAATTTTAATGCTAATTTATTGCACATTCTAGGGAATCGTGTCTAGGGAAGCGTGGTTACCTTTTTGAAATCGCCGAGTGGGAGGGGTTTCAATGAAATATTTTTGTGTTAAAACTGAAGCATCCTATGTATAAAAGAATATATGAATATTAACTGCACATCATATATAACGATTCATGATACCCAATCGTGAAAATTTATGTGGTTTAGGAGGCAGAGAATTTTATTTTAATTTTATATACGCCAAAATATTTTCTGAATTTAGTCAAAATTAACGCTCAATTGATGGTAAAAAATTTATGTAAAGATTAAGGGATCTAAAATGAGCGTTTATTGCGTTTCGACAGTATTTTTTGTGGGACATGAGAACACCTCAGAACTATCGAATTGCATTCTGAATACGAAGCATGTCTTTCTGATATCAAATAATTTTCATTTTTGAAAATTACAAAATAATTCAAATTTTATGACAAATTATGAAAATTTGATATTTTTCAAAGTTTTGATATATAACAGTCCTCGAAGTAAAATACATAAATCTAATGATATATTCTTAAAGTGTATGTAGCAGGGAGGAAAAGCCGACGGTCAATTTAAAATTTTGACCTTTTATATTGAAGATATGGATTTTTTCCCCAAAAGACCTTATTTTTGTTTGGTGTTTTGGGAAAAAATCCATATCTTCAATATACGAAAGGTCACAATTTTCAATTGATCGTCGGCTTTTTATCCCACCTACATACACTTTAAGTATAAATCATCAGATTTCTAAAGTTTACTTCAAGTACTGTTAAATATCAAAAATATCAATTTTAATGATTTGCCATAAAATGTGTATTAAATTGCGAATTTCAAAAATCAAAATTATTTGATATCAGAATGGCATTCTTCGTATTCAGAATGCAATTCGGTATGTCTGATGTGCTCTAATGTCCCAAAATAAATACTGTCCAAACGTTCATACCCCAGCCCTTAAAGACTAAAGATTACTGTTTCGTCTTTATGCGAATCTAATCTCCAATATCTGGAAGAAACTTTTGAGGACCTACGTGGAATTATCCTATAACTTGCAAAAATCCAGACCGTGTATACACGAAAACTCGAAAAATGGCATACTGAACCACATGTAGGCCTATATACTCAGTATAATATAGGAGTAGGCCTATAGCACGTGCAGCCCAGCGAGTTCAAATCGATAATGTATTGTGTATGTTTAAGGATAATATGTTTTTAAGGAATGGGGTGCAAGAGCACGGAAAAGCCCCATTAAACCAGGGACCATTTTTCTTACCAGCTTGGGTCTAAAACTCTCTATTTATACTATACTATTACCGGGTGAAAATCATACTTTTCAGCAACAATAAATCCATAGAATATCCGTTTATTTTGGCAAACTTTAAGTATTATTTCCAGTGGATATTTTTGAAATCAAAATATAGCAATGAAAATCAAACCTTCATTTTGATTGATGTTCAATTTTAGGTCACTTTACGAAGCTTATTTATGGGGGAGGGTACGCTTCTGCAAAGGATCATGGGTAAATTTAGATCTCGTACAGTGACGTAGTCACGTAGAAAGGGCAAAGGGATCAGCTGCCCCCCCCCATGGCCCTTTTTAGTACTTTTTTTCTTCAAAATTCCCCCCCTTAGAAGTTGGCATGCCCCCCCCCCTTTGCCCACCCTCTATAAACTGAGTGCTGCATGGTCTTGTAGCCACGGTCGACACGATACCGATATCCATTCAATTTGTGTGTGAAATTTGGCCAACTTCAGCACTATTTTATAAGGTGTCACGTAGATTTTACAACATGGGCTTAGTTTAACAAAACCGTTCGTTTTCTGCATAATGGTTTTAATAAGATGTAGGTTACACACTCCAGAATTTTTATAAATAGCGCACAAAATGAATGTCCGACGCCATCTTGAGGGCTGATTTTGGCGATGATCCATTTTGGTAGCCCAGTTAATCAATAAATACGAGGGACATTCAAAAAGTTCTACCTCCACTCTCAGCTTCTGCAAGTAACAGCACATTCGTATTTTCCATGATAATAACCAATGGTTTTATCTAGCTAATGAGAAAAATGTGTTTTAATATCTTTTTCCGTTAATTGTAGGCGAAGTATAAATGAAACCAGGAATCAGGACAGCGGAAACGGAAACGGAGAAAATCTGGACCTATATCCATATAAAGAACACATAAATAGACCAATTTGACTTCACCATGATAAAATATGATTTAGTCATCAGGTGGCTTAAATTAAAGCTGACATAACGAAAAATATTGACAATTATGTACAATTATGTAAAATGACAAAACAATCGGCATTAATCCAACAAAAAAACTTGCTTTTTAACAAATTGCAGATAAGAATTTAATCAAACTAGCAGTCACCCGTCTTTCGCGGTCATTGTCTTTCGCGGTCACTGTTTTTTGCGGTACTGATGTTTTATATAATTTTTTTAATGTTCTATTTAATGTGATCAGTGAGGTGAAGGATATTGTCATTTAAGATTACAATTGAGATGGTCAAATGCAATTTCAATGTTTGATTTATTTTTTACCTTGGGTGCACCCATTTTGAAAGTTGTGGTTTAATTTCACCTGATGCAGCGCAATTTGAAGTGCAGTCTCAGAACAATCACAATAAATGTACAATTTTGTAGGACACTTACGTTCAACATGGGCCTAAATATATTGCACAGCACAGTCCCTTAATTGAATAAATGTTTGGAGCATGTTTGTCTTATTGTACAGTGATATGAATGAGAATGCACTAGGAGCTTGAGATATCATACCAATGTCTGAGTTTTGAAATACAGTCACTGCTTTACTTGCCCAAAAGTATAGTATAGTTTAACTCACTTTACCAAATCTGCTTCTGGGAACATGTTTATGTTGTCTGTACAATGATGTGAATGAGAAAACTCCAGGAGCATCATACCAATGTCTTATTTTTTTTAAATACATCACTGCTTTACTTGCCCATAAGTAGGGGAGAGCGGGGAGTGTTCGCCCTATTTTTTTCTGACCAGCCTAGCGATGTCAATTTTAAGGTTAGGGATGACCTGATTAGCCCATGTGAAAGCCCTATGTCTTAGCTATATATGACCACAATCCCAGAACTATAGGCCTGACAATAACAACAGGATAGAGCAAACAAAAAGTTTTGCAAAGTGGCGAACTTGCCCATTATTGGGGCAGGTTCGCCCATATGGTGGGGGTAAGTTCAAAAAAAAAAAAAAAAGGTTTTAACATTGCGTAACAATAACATATTTAATGCAAACATTTAGCAAGAGTATACAGGGCATTCATTCTCTTCTGGGAATCACTAAATTTGTTGCAGGGGTCGGGTCAGGGTAAAATGTTGGGGTCCAAAGTGAGCTTAAACGTATCATGTTTACAACTTCAGGGGGATTATGGATTAGGACATAAACGGTGGTATGAGTATTAAATACTGATACCACATAATTCAGCTTTTCAGTAGTTTTACCTTGTTTAATGGTATAATTATCAATATTTTGCATAATACGCTGATGGGGCAGGTCCGCCCTGCAGTTTGGGGTAAGTCCGCCCGGGGAAGATATAGGGCGAACATGCCCCATCCTCAAAAGGGCGAACGTGCCCCTTGTGCACATTTTTGTATTTTCTTCAGGGCATGCAAAATACAAATCGAATAAGGAGTTTATAACTGCATTAAATCTTTAACAAATCCCATATGTTCCAAATACACATTTCCATTAAGACCATCTGTATTTATGTATCAATGATACATCAACATTATCAATGCAAGAAAAAATTACGTTTTGGTGTAATTTTTTTGTTTTGGCTGCAGTTCGATGAACACGTCCCTATATGTCGCGTAGCTAATATGAGAAGTTTATAATGACCTATGTCACCTAATTTTGCCATCACCAAATCCCCGATAGCCGTAGTGCTGAGAAACAAGGGGTGGGCGAACCTGCCCCTAGGGCGAACACTCCCCGCTCTCCCCTATAGTTCAACAAATTATATCAGAACTGCCCCGGGAGCATGTTGTCTGTACGACGATGTGAATGAGAATGCTCCAGAAGCATCATTATCAATGTCTGATATTTGAAATACAGTCACTGCTTTACTTTCACATAAGTATATATATAGTTTAACACATTATATCAAATCTGCTCCTGGAGCATGTTTATGTTGTATGTACAATGATATAAATTAGAATGCTCCATGAGCATGATGTATCAGCGATCACCTAAATCCGGGACAATCCCGAGAATGGAACATAACACCCCGACAATCGATAGTTCAAATATGCTGATTGGCGCTGACTGCTCCAGGACCATATGCTCCAGGAGCATATGCTCCTGGAGCATATGCTCCTGGAGCATAATTTCGGGCAATGGAGAATGAACTTTGCAAACAATGCCACAATGAAATAAAATATGAATTATAAATGTTTCGGCATATCTAAAACCACACATTTAATAACAATTTAAAAACAGCAAATGTTGTGAAGATGTTTTGTGTTTGCTCTGCTGGGTATAAGGACCGCTAATAATAATCCAAAATAAAGGCGACCCAGTTTTGGAGAGAGAAACATGATTTCGGTGATATTTTCATCCCGGTTTCTGTAAACACGGTACATGACTATCAAGATGTGCCACATTTCGGTTCTTATCTTTGGTTTTAATTTTAATATTTACATATGCCTGTACGGGTGCATTTCTTTGAATTTTTTACAAATTACTTTCAATTGAAAAAAAAGAGAAAAAAATGCGCATAAAAAGGTATAGACTATACACATTTCAGGTAAACATTGCAAATATTAGGCCAAAAACATGTTTTATGTCCGGATTTTCGATAAAAAATAGAGAGGTTTTTTAAAACTTTATATCGCACGCATCTGTGTGTATAAATAGACCTTTTATGGTTGTTTTAGCGTGATAGCGTCTAAAGCCACGCATTTGTTTGGCTTTAGGCCTATATTATAACTTAAGGTGGTACGAAAGGCAAAATCAAGTTGCTCTGATTGAGATTAAAATAGACTTGTTGCAGAGAGATATGCAAAATAATCTTAATTCCAAAATTTGAGCCAAATCGGACAAACGGTTTTTGAGATATTGCTGTTGAAATATTCTTTGTATTCTATTGTTTTTGCCAATATATTGATGAAGTTAATGAGGAAAATTGGCAAAATGTGCTGATTTATATTAATTTTTGCCAATATTTTCCCAATATTTATGAATAAACCTTCATACTACTTTTACCTTTAAGAATTTTGACCTGAAACTTTGCCAATGTGTCTCTATGACCTAAACCTTTAACATGTGATTTTCCGCCCATCTAATTTGCATATTTGCATAATTAATTAGCTTTAAGTATAATGCTAATTAAAAATCACATGTTAATGTTTTAGGCCATAAAAACACATTGGCAAAGTTTCATGTCAAAATCATATAAAATAAAAGTAGTATGAAGGTTTATTCATAAGATATTGGTATAATATTGGCAAACATGAATATTCATGAGCACATTATGCCAATTTCCTCATTAACTTCATCAATATATTGGCAAAAACAATAGAATACAAAGAAACTAAAAACATGTATATCTTGACAACCGTATGTCCGATTTCCTTCAAACAAAAACTATTTTTCTCAGTGTATTTAGCTTAACTTATTCAATCTATTCAAATGGTTCTAAATTCAGTTTCTGTTTTCCAGAAACATCGTTTCGAACCCCCTTAATATATTAAGTCCGAGGTAACCCAAATGGAACAAGTATATCGCATTATATTACATGTACCTCATTTGTAGGTGACATCCCAATGTGTATCTTCGCCATGTTTTACGAAGCTATATACCGTAAAATGGGGTAACTTCGGTCAGCAGGGTAACTTTGGTCGGTCAAATATCGGTCAAATGGTCTTATTTTCGAACAGCAATATTGTTTTTAGTCATATTTGGTGTTATTTTGTTAAGAAATTAGCATTTTTTTACATTTTTTTCAGAAAAAATAAAAATCAATATTTGTGAGCAAGGATGTGTGCTTGCTTGATTAACTTTGCAAGGGGTCAAATGTCACAAAAAACAACAACTTGCTCATATATAACGAAGGTCAATTTTTTTGATTTTTTTTTCTTCGTGGAATGTAATACTCTGTCCAAAGTTCCCCCAAATGCGGGGTAACTTTGTTCAGGCTATTTTTAACCCCTAGGGCACCCTTAAAAAATTACTAAAAACATTTTTTTCAACATCGAGGTGAAGAAGGGAACCCTAATGTCACAAAAAAGAGATAATTAGAAATATAATCGGATTTGTTTGGAAGCAGTGGTTTAAAAACTCTCCAAAGTGCCCAAAGTTACCCAATTTTACGCTACGCTTTACACAAATTTTACGGGAGTTGAAGCAGAACCCAGAGGCAGAGAGAATGAACCTCAGTCATCGCGTGATTTTAACGCCCAACACTTCCCTTATAACATATAGTAGCCTACAGGGCGCCATAGGTTTGGGATTTTTTTTTTGCTACAAATTATACACTCTCAGAAAAAAAGGTGCTACTTAGAACCTTTTTTTGTCCTGTATGTAGAACCCTAAGCAGTAATAAGGTTCTAAAAAGAACCTTAAAAAGTTCTATAAAGAACCTTAAAGATTTAAGTAGGCCTGGGGTCATTCTAATTCATTCATTCAGGGACTCATCACAAAGTTAAGAAAAGTAAAACGCAGTGTTAACCCATTTTGGTACTAAAAATAATTTTCTTGGATAAAAAACCTTTTTTTCTGTTCTACTAAGAACCCTTTGAGGTTCTTCCTTTAAATTCTTAAAGGTTCTTCAATCTTAGGTTCTACAAAGAACCTTTTTCTTGGCTTCTAGAACCTTTTTGGTTCTACAAAGCATTGGGTTTCAATTGGGTTCTTTGTAGAACCAAAAAAGGTTGTGTAGCCAAGAAAAAGGTTCTTTGTAGAACCTTAAGATTGAAGAACCTTTAAGGAATCTTAAAGGAAGAACCCTCAGAGGGTGCTTAGTAGAACAGAAAATAACCTTTTAAGGTTCTTTTTAGAACCTTATTATTGCTTAGGGTTCTACATACAGGACAAAAAAAGGTTCTAAGTAGCACCTTTTTTTCTGAGAGTGTAGTGGAACCAATGTTTTTTTTACATCCTGCTCCTGGAGCATGTTTATGTTGTCTGTACAATGATATAAATGAGAATGCCCCATGAGCATGATGTATCAAACAAATGTCAGGCTCAGCGATCACCTAAATCCGAAAATCCTTTGAAGGATAAACATTTAATTGGTTCCAATTTTCTATACCCCTGTGGTTCCCACGAGGGGTCGAAGTTCTGATGGGGTCAAAACTTAAAATCAGCCCCATAATGTTGTATTGGCGGAATAAAAAAGTCTATTGTCATATTTTTCCACAGTGCTTAGTTCAGGTCGAATAGGTCAAATGTCAAAATTTTCATACACACGGATCAAAATTTTAAAAAGGTCCGATTTCATCGAAACAGAATGGTGTCAAATTACTCCCTTTAACATAACTCCCCTTTACTCCTCTCAAACATATTCTTAATAGATTCACAATGTTCACAGTGTAATTTCTATTGTCCTAGCGGGCCTTCAGATTTTATAATGCAGGCAAAGTCCAATAGAAATAATGTAGGCCTACATACATACATGCATAACCTTTGACCTATGATTTATTCCGATTCCGAGATTAAACATGCCTCAAACAAATTCTATTCTTATTCGTTTGTCGAGAGGAGTAATTTGCGACAAAACGCGATTGAATCGGTGTATATTGAAAATAGCTCTGTAACTCCTAAACTAAGCACCCTAAATGAAAAATGACAGTTGACTATTACATTCTTATTAATGAGAGGAACAGTTTTGATATATATTACAACATGATAGAACAACTTTTACATTTTGGCCTCATTCTGACCTCCGACCCCTCGTGGGAAGCATATGGGGCATAGAAAAAAATGGAACCAATTCTAGTTTTATCATTTGAAGTGTACGGATGCCAAAAATCATTGGTTGCACTATATGTAGCAAGACAAAATGCTTTATACCCTTCATTAATATATTCTCGTTCATTATTTGGTTAAAAGAGTATCATGTGATCAAAAATAGTTTTGCTATTTTGCAAAGCAGTCAAAAAGCTGATTGATTGATGAGGGACTGAAAGGGTATACTCAAAGTATCTCCCGGGAAATAGTTATACTATCTCCATCTGAGCGCGTATGACCTCATAGCCGCGTCGCAGTTCCTAGTGGTCGGAGCCATATCAGCTATCTTCAGTAGATGACATCTTTAGTAGACAGAAATGACCTTTAGTAGATAGCCATTACCTCTCTTCAGTAGATGTCAATGACTTCGCATGGTCATCAGATATCTTAGGTAGATAGCAATGACTTCACAGAGCTATCATGGATCAGAAGCTAGAAATGTTGCTACCTGTCACTTTGCCCCCCCCACGTTTTCTAAATTGGCAAATATCAAGTTTGCAATTGATACAGGGCCCTAATCCTAACCCCGAATCTAACCTTAAACCCTAACCCTAAGCCCTAACCATAAATCGTAACCATAAGTCCCAAACCCTAATCCCTAACCTCAAGCAGCGACATTACCATTTCAAAGTTTGGCGACCTTGACCAAAATTGGGAATTTAAGGGTCCAATTTCCCGTCCAAATGACAAAGTGCTCTCTTTGAGGGTTATTTTCTTCTTAATTGAATCAGTTGTGACCCTCTTTTTGAATATGGTCACTCACTGGCTGTGTCTGATTTTGACCCCCCCCCCCCATAAAATCCCTGAAGAAAATTAAATTGTGCCGCCCCTTCGTCAACAGCCCGAAAAGGTGGACCCAATTGTTGTTTCGGTGGTTTGAATAGGCGCTAGCGCCCCAAAAGCAACACATTTTGATGTATAGTACCACCAATATTTTATACTTTTTCAAATTTTTCCGCCCTTTTTTTCTTTACTAATTCTTTTTGCCGCCCCTTCTTCTTTCGCCGCCCCCTTTTTGGCCGCCCCTTCGTTTTGGCCGCACCCAAAGCCCCCCCAAAAAAAAAATATGCGCATGATGATCCTGCTGAACACATCTACTGGGTGTATTTGTCATTGCCTAGCTGGGGGTCAGTTTGTTCTTCCAGCTTGCAACAAATCTCTGTGCATGTGGGCATGTACCATAATGGAAACTTGATAATGCTAGATGCAAACCCGGCCATAAGGGCGCATAAAATTTGACGGTTCACCTCTGGTTACCTAGCTGGGGTGGGGTTCTAATGCTATCTGATGCTTCTTTCACCCCCAGCTAGGTATTCTAATGCTATCGGATTCTGCTTCTTTCTTCTTCTGGCAACAAAAACTAGGTAATTTCAAAATGCTTCTCCTATATACATGTTACAGCCTACATGTACCTTGCACATATGTATCGCCTATATCCAGTGCCCATTAGGCCAAATAAAAAAATAAACATGTTTCACGTCCCCTCCCGCTTCCTTTTTTGAGGTTTCTTCAATTTTATTTTTATTTTTTGAAATTCAGTTATAACTTTTCAATACATATGTCTAGGAAGTAGAGATGCTTTCTATAGCCTTGCTAATATACAAGAAACACTTTTATAAGGTTTTTTGATAGTTAGAGGGGGCCTATGTCTCAGAACAAGAAATAAAAAGAGGCCTCCTCCTTTTTCCAGGCATTATTGTATACGCTAAAACAGCTCTAATTATGGGTATTTACACTGATTTTGCAATAAAAAATAAAAAATAAAAAGCCCCCTCTTCCTCCTTTTTTTCAAAAACCCGGACGTGAAACATGTTTTTTATTTTACTTGGCCTTATAGGGTGTAAACAGAATCGGAGTTATAGATTATTAAAGGGGTATTTCTGGTATATAACCAAATACCTTTAAAATGCTTCTTCTGACACATATTACATAGCACAATGACGTCACTTGCACATATGCATCGGCTTTACCAAGAGCCTATAACTTGAACATGGAATTAGGGTCAAAGATCATTAAGGGTGTAAAATATTACAATTGCATTATCTGGACATCTGTATGGGGTATGGGGCTCAAACTCGGTGACAACAAATCTTATGACCAGGGGAACATTTTATATAGGGGTCAGGTCAAAGGTCATGCAGAGGTCAAATTGTAGAAATGCACTCTCTGTACAACTGTGAGGGGTACGGAACTCAAACTCTGTGACAACAAACTTAATGATCAGGGGAACATTTTGGTTCACTTTGCAGGGGTCAGGTCAAAGGTTATCTGGGGTCAAATCTTATAATTTCATTTTCTGGATATTTGTAAGGTGTGTGGAGCTCAAACTCAGTGACAACAAATTTCATGACCAGGGAACATTTTGCAGGGGTCAGGTCAAAGGTCATGCAGAGGTCAAATTTTGGAAATGCATTTTCTGGATAACTGAACGGGGCACGGGGCTCAAACTCCGTGACAACAAACTTAATGCCTGGAGGGGGTTCTCCCTGGTTGAAGGTATACGGGGATGTGCCACCGACCTCCGTAAAGCTTTGAGAACCATAATAGAGATACATTTTAAGACCCGCTCTCCGTATAAATAGCGACGCATAAGACCCTCTCCGTAAAGCTTAGTCGTAATGGTGATGTACGATATTATTTTACGACCCTCCCTCCCTCCGTAAGGCTTCGTCAAACTTTTAGTTGTTGCCACAGACTGCAGAAAGAAACATGTCGGTGTTTCAATTATAGTTCAAGAGATTTCAGTTCATGGGCACTACAATTGTGCAGTGCAAATCGTGTTAAAGTTGCCGTATTTGGCAGCGTACTTATAGAGGTGATTAATCAAGGCTATTTCAAAAACACCCCTCATTTAGTGGAAAAAGGTCATTTAACTTTGACAGGCGGCCGCACTGCTTTGACCCCTACGTAACCCACGTGGTATTTGACCCTAAATGACCTTTGACCCCTGCATGTACGTGATCTTTGATTCAGATGTGCCCTTTGACCCCTATATGACCTACGACCCAGAAGTGATCTTTGAAACCTATGTGACCTTTGACCCCTATGTGGCAGTGACACTCTATGACCTCAGACCCCTACATGACATCTGACCCGGAAGTGACTTTTTACTCCATACATGGGTGACCACTATGTGACCTTTGAACCGGAAGTGACCTCTAACCCTACATGGTCTTTGTCCCCTGTATGACCTTACCTCATGAATATTCATAATCGATGAGGTCACCTCATACATATTCACAACCAATGAGGTCACCTCATGAATATTCACAACAATGACATCAACTCAGGAATATTCATAACAATGACGTCACCTCATGAATATTCATAACCAATGACGTCACCTCATGAATATTCATAACCAATGAAGTCACCTTATGAATATTCATAATTAGTGACGTCCCCTCATGAATATTCATCATCAACGACGTCACCTCATGAATATTCATAATCAGCGACGTCACCTCATGAATATTCATAATCAGCGACGTTATCTCATGAA
Organism: Amphiura filiformis; assembly: GCF_039555335.1. NCBI lineage: Eukaryota > Metazoa > Echinodermata > Ophiuroidea > Amphilepidida > Amphiuridae > Amphiura > Amphiura filiformis. The sequence goes on along the minus strand of NC_092640.1, from coordinate 41,136,989 downwards.
TATTCATAATCGACGACGTCACCTCATGAATATTCATAACCAACGACGTCACTTCATGACGTCACTTCATGTATATTCATAATTAGTGACGTCACCTAATGAATATTCATAATCAGCGACGTCATCTCATGAATATTCATAATCAGCGACGTCATCTCATGAATATTCATAACCAATGACGTCACCTCATGGATATTCATAATTAGTGACGTCACCTCATGAATATTCATAATCAATGACGTCACCTCATGAATATTCATAACCAATGACACCAGCTCATGATTATTCATAATTAGTGACGTCACCTCATGAATATTCATAATCAATGACGTCACCTCACGAATATTCATAATCAGGGACGTCATCTCATTCATAATCAGCGACGTCATCTCACGAATATTCATAATCAGTGATGTCACCTCATGAATATTCATAATCAATGACGTCACCTCATGAATATTCATAATCAACGACGTCATCTCATGAAGAATTCATAATCAGCGACGTCATCTCATGAATATTCATAATCAGTGACGTCATCTCATGAATATGCATAATCAGTGACGTCACCTCATGAATATTCATAATCAGCAACGTCATCTCATGAATATTCATAATCAGCGACGTCATCTCATGAATATTCATAATCAGCGACGTCACCTCATGAATATTTATAACCAATGACGTCACCTCATGAATATTCATAACCAATAACGTCGCCTCATCCTCATGAATATTCATAATCAGCGACGTCATCTCATGAATATTCATAAACAGTGACGTCACCTCATGAATATTCATAATCAGGGACGTCACCTCATGAATATTCATAACCAACGACGTCACCTCATGAATATTCATAACCAATGACGTCACCTCATGAATATTCATAACCAATGACGTCGCCTCATGAATATTCATAACCAATGACGTCGCCTCATGAATATTCATAATCAGCGACGTCATCTCATGAAGATTCATAATCAGTGAGGTCACCTCACGAATATTCATAATCAATGACGTCACCTCAGTAGCGTAGCCAGCGGGGGGGCAGGGGGCAGAGTGCCCCCTGACAAAAAAAATGAAAGAAAAAGTGCCCTCTGACAAAAAAAAAATGAAAGAGAAAATCAGGAGGGCAAAGGAAAAGAAAAAGGGCACAGGAGCCCCTTTTCTAGCAAAATTCAGGGCCAAAATAGTGTAAAATACAAAATTTTCCGCGCTACGCGCGCACATTGTAACAATAAAGCCCTTTTTTTAGCCGGATAATGGACGAAAATAGTGTAAAATACCATTTTTTCGCGCTACCCAATAAGGCCCTTTTCGGGAAGCTCGAAGACATACAGTCTCTATGTATTATGATGCAACTGCAATTTTTTTCGTCTGTGCCCCCAAAATTTTATTTTGCCCCCCCTGACCAAGAAAGCTGGCTACGCCCCTGCGTCACCTCATGAATATTCATAATTAGTGACGTTATCTCATGAATATTCATAATCAGCGACGTCATCTCATGAATCTCATGAACAAATGACGAAACCTAATGAATATTAGTGACGTCACCTCATGAACATTCATAATCAATGACGTCATCTCATGAATATTCATAATCAACGACGTCACCTCATGAATATTCATTACAATGACGTCACTTCATGAATATTCATAACCAGCGACGTCATCTCATGAATATTCATAATCTGTGACGTCACCTAATGAATATTCATAATCAGTAACGTCACCTCATGAATGTTCATAACCAATGACGGCACCTCATGAACATTCGTCATCTTTCGAATATTCATTGTGAAAAACAAACTCTCAGGTAACGGATATTTAAAAATATTTAAAATAAATATGTATATACTTTGATTGGCTTGTGACATCTCGCCAGAAGCATCACTAGTTATTCATTGAAGTCATAATACTTTGTCTATTTTCTTGAACACGCAAAATATAGACCATTCAGGTCAACTATATCACTTTTAATGTGATATTGTCGGTCTACTTTTCGGCATAGTTGTAATAAAAATTCCTTTAAAAAAGGAATGTGGCGCCCAATGTGAACTTGGACGTGATATGGTGAATTCCAGGGTGTGTAGATTTGGTATTATAATGATTTTTCTAGGGAAGAGTAGAAGATGATCAAATGCAAGAGAAATGTGTTTGATTGGGGAAGGTGTTCTGACAATCCAAATATAAACTTGGTTCACCTCAAATGACCTGTAACAATTTGTGATTGACATTACTTAATTCACCTCGGATGACTTTGATCTGACATTCAACATTTTCGCGCTTACACCAATCATATCCATAACAATTTAACTCTTACAACTTCCTGTCAACTCTCTAATTTAAAACTCTAAATTTATGTCTGTTTGCCTTTTCTGTCTTGTACCATTTAGTACACTACAGTTTGTTACAATTATTAAGATAAGCAAACATTGCTGGGTAGATAACAGGATTTAGTTATTTACTTAATCCAATCATGGAGGCAGTAGCAAACAAAAGCCATCAGTTTAAGAGGCCTCGTTAATTGATCTTATCACTATGGACCACAAGAGTCTCATCCCAATGGCATAGTCCAATAACCTCAATTACATAATCATAGTGCACCATTTGACCTCAAGTTGCAGAGTATGAGTTTGTGTAACCAAATTTTCAAAGGATGAATGTACAAATGTATTAGGGTTTAAGAACTGTTCCCATGATAGATGAGCATGTTGTGGATCCTAGTGTATGGTCAAATGTCACCGTCTATCGGGTTCTAAGGCACACGGTAAACTGGTTGAACGCATACAAAGGTCAGGATTTATTTGGTGTTTTTATAAATCCTAATTTTGTATTTTAAACAAAGAATATACGCTCACCATTTTATCCCGTGCATATCAGAAAACAATAATAAAATAAAATCCAAGCAAATTGTGGTTTTATTTCTGAGCTGGGCATAATTTTAGCAAAACAATTGCGAAGTCAATCTAGCAAGAGTGAAATTAGAAGCTTTTCACAAAGTCATGCCTATATTGTGGCGCCTCCGTAGAGGGCGCCACAAAAACCTAACAATCCCCGGCCCCGCCGATTACGAGTTGATCAAAGTGTAACTGATTTTCTACTTAATTTTGGATTGCAGTATTTTCAACCATCACTGCAATTAATTTATTCCAGTTCTTTCATTTTTATCCTGGAAGTACCAACCCAGCAAACACAAAACGTTTTTGACATCATTCGCAATAGGCTAAAAAAATGCCATAAAACGTTTCAATGTCGGGTTATATAAAGGACATAATAAAGGGTATAAAACGTTTTCATATCATTCAAAAACATTTGTTGATAACCTACTGCAAATATTCTAACATAATGTTATTTAAGTGTTGACAAAATATTTGGCAAAAATGTTTGAAGAAATATTTTACAATAACATTTTGAAAACATTTTAGAAATATTAGTCTAAACCCAAACCCAAAATGTAATAATTTTTATGTTTAAAACGTTTTAAAAACATTTTTGTGTTTGCTGGGAACATTGTGTCTATTTGGTCTTATTTTCGAAAAAAAAAAAAAAAAACACTTCACAAAAACTAAGTTCCCCATTCGACCTCATTTTACCCAAAAATATATTGACTGAGAATTTGAACCCATTTATAGGCCTATGACTGTGATCTTATCCATTTTAAAAGCTGCCAAAAAGACGTCAAGTAGTCAAATTAAAAATGCTGAACATTTGTATCTAAATAATAGTAAAATGCCAAGGCCAAAAAAAGTGGCCCCATTGAAGCTTTTGAGAAAGCGTCTTCCTTTTGGCTTCCTCGAGAGAGTGACGTCAGTTAGAGTTCATCGATGCGGCCGCGTCGTGTGCGTGGTTTACTTCGCGAGGGCAGCTTTAGCTGCCCGAGCACATGTGTTCTGCACATCAAATATGAAATTTCTACTCCAAAGAAATAGCTAGATAAAATGTAACATTTTGGGGTACAAAATGACCCCAAATCCTTAAATAGCGGAAATTTTAGCTTGATTCCGAGTCTTTAGAGTATAAAGTGTTAACAAAATAAGACTTCATTTATAGACTGCCATATTTTCCAAACGGGCTGAAGGTGTCAAATTTAAATTGGCCGCCAGTTAAAGGTCATATATATTGCTCGGACAACATCATATCATTGGCAAGCTAATATTATGAAGACAATGAAACTAATGACTCCTTTTTTTGAGAAAATAAAACGTTTAAAATTGATATTCCGCAAAATCCAACTTAAGCGGTGAGTTCCTTCGAACGAGACAGATTTGACCTAGAAAAAATTTGACGTCATGAAATGAGAGGTTCCTGCTTTGAGAAAAGGGACTGTAAACGCACTCAATGCACAGAACGTATACTGTTGTTGTCCAAAGAAAAAAGTCTAATCAAGTGTTACAAATTTAATGTTTTTAAACATACTAGCGGGATACCCGCGCTTCGCGCAGAGTCCCCGCTAGATGAGTAAACAGGAGCGTTCACTATAACAGGAAGAATTACAGAACAGGTAGAATCATTGAAAAGGTACATTTTATTTATCTAAATCTGTCTCTTCATACATTTTCTTTCTTAGTTTCTTCTGCTTAGCTTGTGATTTCCCGTTTCCATGTTATTTATTTATTTAACCCCGTTCCCATTATTTTCTAAATCTGTTCTTTCTTACATTTCCTTTTAGCTTTTTTTTTTATTTCCCGTTTTCATGTTTTTTATTTAATTCTGTTCTTATTATTTTAGCTTATTTTTTTTTTACATTTCCTGATTAGTTCCTTTCCTTCTTTGTTTCGTTCCCGTTTCATTTAGTTACTTTAACCCGTTGGCCTATTACTCGTACCTTTTTTGTCCTCATTTTAATCTCATTTTTCTTTATAGTACCGCTTCATGGTGTTTAAAAACATACATCTTTTTCTCGTATTTTTATTACGTCCTCTCATAGCGTGTCTGCGGACGTGTTTACCCGTTATCATAATCCCTGGACCCGTCCATGTACCTTTTTATTCTTTATTTTTCCTTCTTTTATCATGCCCGTCCACTGGTCTCTGGCTAGGCTAGTCTCTGGCTCGCAAGTCCCGTGGCTCTGCGCCGTTTACGCGCGAATTGGCGTAGTGCGCATTACGCACACAGCGTCGACGCGCTGCCTGCCAGCTGCAGTGACGCGTAGGCTGGTAACCAATTTTCATAACAAAACACCGTTTTTACCCATATTTTCACTGTTTTTGCAGCCAGTTCTTGACCGTTTTCAACCAAATTTTCGCATAACCGTTTCGGTATATTTCTCGATCTCCCGTATGAATTTGGCGACATTTAGATCGAAACTGACGGAGCCTTTATACACGATACATACATAGATAGATAGATAGATAGATAGATAGATAGATACATACAACATTCCCTATTTATAGTAAGACTAGCGGGATACCCGCGCTTCGCGCGGGTCCCCGCTAGATGAGTAAATGGGAGCGTTCACTTTAACAGGAAGAATTACTGAACAGGTAGAATCATTAAAAAAGTACATTTTTATTTATCTAAATCTGTCTCTTCTTACATTTTCTTTTTTAGTTTATTCTGCTTAGCTTGTGATTTTCCGTTTCCATGTTATTTATTTATTTAACCCATTCCCATTATTTTCTAAATCTGTTCTTTCTTACATTTCCCTTTTAGCATCTTTTTTTTATTTGCTGCTTGATTTCCCGTTTCCATGTTTTTTACTTAATTCTGTTCTCATTATTTACATTCTTACATTTCCTGATTAGTTTCTTTCGTTCTTCGTTTCTTTCCCGTTTCATTTAGTTACTTTAACCCGTTGGCCTAATACTCGTATCTTTGTGTCCTCATTTTAATTTTATTTTTCTTTATAGTAACACACGTCTTTTTCCCGTATTTATTACGTCCTTTCATAGCGTGTCTGCGGACGTGTTCACCGGTATCCCGTGACCCGTCCATTTTCCTTTTCGTCCTTTATTATTTTTCTTCTTTCCGTATTATCATGTCCACTGGTCTCTGGCTCGCAAATCGTGTGGCTCTGCGCCGTTTACGCGCGCATTGGCGTAATGCGCATTACGCACGCGACGCCGACGCGCTGCCGGCCAGCTGCAGTGACGCGTAGGCTGGTAACCGATTTTCAAAACAAAAACCCCGTTTTACCCATATTTTCACTGTTTTTTGCAGCCAATTCTTGCCCGTTTCCAACCAAATTTTCGCATAACCGTCTCGGTAAGTTCCTCGACCTCCCGTATGAATTTGGCGACATTTGGATCGAAACTGACGGAGCCTTTATACACGATACATACATAGATAGATAGATAGATAGATACATACAACATTCCCCTATTTATAGTAAGATGGATAAAATCAGCCGCTTCTTTTTTTTTATATCTTACTATAAATAGGGAAATGTTGTATGTATGTATCTATCTATGTATGTATCGCTATAAAGGCTCCGTCAGTTTCGATCCAAATGTCGCCAAATTCATACGGGAGATGAATATACGGGAACGTGTTTAAACTTTATTTGGTTGAAAACGGTCAAGAATTGGCTGCAAAAACAGTGAAAATATGGGTAAAAACGGGGTTTTTGTTATGAAAATCAGTTGCCAGCCTACGCGTCATTATAGCTGGCTGGCAGCGAGTCGGCGCCGCGTGCGTAATGCGCACTACGCCAATGCGCGCGTAAACGGCGCAGAGCCACGCGACTTGCGAGCCAGAGACCAGTGGACATGGACAGGTCACGGGATTATGAACACGTCCGCAGACACGCTATGAGAGGACGTAATAAATACGGGCAACTGAGATGTGTGTTGTATAATTCTTCCTGTTATAGTGAACGCTCCCATTTACTGTGAAGCGCGGGTATCCCCATAGACATACTTGTTTGTCTGGGGGTATCCCGCTAGTCTTACTATAAATAGGCTAATGTTGTGTGTATGTATGTATGTATGTATGTATGTGGTTTATGTAAAAGGCTCCGTCAGTTTCGATCAAAATGTCGCCAAATTCATACGGGAGATCGAGGAATAAACGGGAAATTGCCTGGACTTTATTTGGTTGAAATCGGTCAAGAATTGGCTGCAAAAACAGTGAAAATATGGGTAAAGACGGGGTTTTTGTTATGAAAAACTGCAGCTGGTAGGCAGCGCGTCAGCGCCGCGTGCGTAATGCGGACTACGCCAATGCGCGAGTAACCGGCGCAGAGCCACGCGACTTGCGAGCCAGAGACCAGTGGACATGATAATATAGAAAGAAGGAAAAATAAATAGAAAATAAAGGACACAAAGGTACATGGACGGGTCACGGGATTATGAACGGATGAACACGTCCGCATACACGCTATGAGAGGACGTAATAAATACGGGAAAAATGTGTGTTGAATAAACAACATGAAGCGGTTATAAAGAAAAATTAAATTAAAATGACAAAAGAAGTACGAGTAATTAGGCCAACGGTTAAAGTAACTAAATGAAACGGGCACGAAACAATGAAGGAAAGAAACTAATCAGGAAATGTAAGAAAAAAGAAGCTAAAATAATGAGAACATAATTAAATAAAAAACATGGAATTGGGAAATCACAAGCAGCAAATAAAAAAAAAAGAAGCTAAAAGGGAAATGTAAGAAATAACAGATTTAAAAAATAATGGGAACGGGGGTTAAATAAATAGAAAATCACAAGCTAAGCAGCAAAAAAAATCTTTAAATGGGAACAAAATAGCCCCATATAGAAGAAACTGAAAAGAAAAAAAAAAGGAAATGTAAGAAGAGACAGATTTATATAAATAAAATGTACCTTTTTCAATGATTCTACCTGTTCAGTAATTCTTCCTGTTATAGTGAACGCTCCCATTTACTCATCTAGCAGGGACCCGCGCGAAGCGCAAGTATCCCGCTAGTATTACTAAATTGTGATATTACTATTCATATGTAGGCCTATATCAAGTTTTTGAGAAATGTTTGGACTAAACAATAAAAAATATTTTAGACCAATTTTACCGTGCAATTTTAGAATTTGAGCGTGATGTATATCGATATTGTATTTATTATGCAAATAAACAATTTCAGTGGCCTTCTGTTCGAACCTTCCCGATTTCTCGTGGAACAAGGTCGCATATTATACACATGACTGAATGTCAAAAGAGCTCATATCCAGAGCTCATGTGTATATAACATGACTCTTCATTTACTGTGACGTCACCGGTCTCCTGCCATGGAAATCAATTTTGCTTCGAGGGGGGAAGGACCGTAAATTGGTGTACGACGCAGAATTTACAAACACAATTTCTCGTTTTTGCAACGAGTGTCAACTTGTAATGTAATAATTATTCACTTCGAATGGAGATAAACTTGTTTTTGCAATAGATCTGCCCTTTAAATATATCTAAAAAATCAACATGGTCAAAGGATACCATAATGATGACCAAGTAATACCGTATGTAAGCTTGATCCTATACCATCTAGCATTGTTATTTGAGTCCATGCAATGCAAACTACCTTTTCTTGTTCGGGGGGTGAGACCATGTTTATATTTTATAGTTAACCGACGGCCATCTTGGATTTGATACCCTTAGCCCGTTTATAAAAATTACAATATTTTTTAACACTTTAGACTCTAAGACTAGGTAGGAATCAAATTAAATTTTGCTTTTATTAAAGGAAGGTGACCTGATATATTTGGAAAATTAAATTCTTTAAAACTTACGTATAACATAAAATGTCATCCCTTTCAAGCACTCATACAAAAAGAACATGTAAATGTTTTTTTGTAAATGTGACTAATTCCTGATGGAATTACCGACATTTATACAGCGTGATATTGGTAGTCTACAGGGTTTTTATAAATGATAATCATCATGATCATGTAATATATTGATTTCAAGTAAAAGGCCCTATATTTTTCTCATAAACATATTAATATTAGAAGTTCCAACTCAGTGTATTTCCGAAGATATCATCAAAAAACGGTATATACAGCCTGTCTCAAAAAAAATTGTGCAAGTGAAAAGCGCCCTCTTTGGCAATTAGAAAACACCATTGTGATATAATGCTTACATCAACGTCACGAGCACAGTCTTAGCTCTCAAATGCCGTTTGTTCTGTTCTATTTGCTTGTTCCAATTTCGAGATATGTTTATTTAACAACGAAAGGGTAAAATCACAATTGTGCCACTTTTACTAGGGAAGAGAGCTGTACATGTAAATCAATGATAGTTTATGTTGATGCGTCTAATGCACTCCCCTTTCGGGGCGCATGCATTAGACGCATCAACATCAGCACTTTGATGCTAATACGCGTTCATTAACGTATAACATGTATAAGTGCGCAATATTTTTTGTCTTTTAGCATGCCTTAAGTGAATAAGAGAACAGTATTTACCATGATAAAATCATTGACATATGCACATGTATTTAATTTTACAGCAGAATGTGAAATATTTATTTATCTTTAATCTCTTTTAAGTGGAAAAGAGAATCATCATTCCTGCATCATAATAAAACAATAAAACAGTCAACAACATTTTGTATTGTGTAATTGATGCATTCTTTTGATTTCACGAAGGAACTCTTGATAATCTTGATGCTATCACTGTTACATGTAAAGCCCTCTTCCCTATTAAAAGTGGCACAATTGTGATTTTACCCATTCGTCTTCAACTAAACATATCTCAAGATTAAAACAAGCAAATTGAAAAGAACAAACGGCATTTGAGAGCTGAGACTACGCCCGTGACGTTGATGTAAGCAATATATCACAACGGTATTTTCTAATTGCCAGAGAGGGCGCTTTTCACTTGCACAATTTTTTTTGAGACAGGCTGTAGTTTTAAATGTGGTATACCATATTTGAGACTAATTCGGCAGTTTTTTAATGATTTCTTCCGAAATATACCGATTTGGAACGCCAAATTTCAATATGTTTATGAGAAAAATATGAGCTTTCATCTGATACGCCCCACTGGATGGCAGCACTTCACATCAGCTCTTAAATAAATGTTTAATTATGTGGTTTTTCCTGATGCTACAAGCTTGTGGTGTTTACTAGTGGTGAAACTAAACATCAGGACTCTACTAGACACTTTTTGTGACATCTAATTGAATATTTTGGAATTCTGAAGAAGAAATACGGTTTTTGGATATCACTGTGTATTTCATCAGTTTGTGTATTATTCTCATCACATAGAAACCATGGTCATCCAACAGTGACTTTTGGTTCCCAGTTGATATTCACACCTCTTCATACTTTGCTGTACAAGTCCCATCATCTCGATCACTTTGTTGCATAAGAAGCCATCTACTTTAATCACCTTGTTTTATGTGTGGAGAAGCACTGACTATTTGAACAATGGTATTATATCATGTCTTGCTAGTCATCTTATTGTCCATCATTAATGGACCAACTTGCCGTTGTTTTCTACACACTGGCCTGGAATGGAATTTTGTAGGCCTACATGTCCAACATGCCGGAAACCAACAACTGCAGAGACTTAAGTATCTTGGCTCCCGCATTCCTTACAGCAGTAACACATCTGCGTCTTTTCAGCTTGACATCCTGATATTCGGAGACATTAACCCCAACCCGGGCCCTAACCAGACTGAAGATGATAAGTATGAACTAGTGGCAAATGGTGGTCATAGACCACAAACCTAGCTGGGCGTGTTGGTGTTGTGGAGGTATCTGACCCCTGGAAAATGTTCCAAAAATGTTCCCCTGGTTATGAGGTTTGTTGTCACCGAGTTTGATGTCCAGATGTCCAGATAATGAAATTCTAAGATTTGGCCCCAGGTGACCTTTGATCTGACCCCTGCAAAGTGTTCCAAAATGTTCCCCTTGGCATTAAGCCCCGGACCCGGAATGCATTTCTAAAATTTGACCTCTGCATGACCTTTGACCTGACCCCTGCAAAATGTTCCCCTGGTCATGAGATTTGTTGTCACTGAGTTTGAGCCCCATAGGCCTACTTCTTACAGATGTCCAGAAAATAAAATTAAAAGGTTTGACCCCAGATAACCTTTGACCTGACCCGGCAAAATTTCCAAAATGTTCCCTTGGTCATTAAGTTTGTTGTAAGCGAGTTTGAACCTCGTACCCCTTACAGATGTCCAGAAAATGCATTTCTAAAATTTGACCTCTGTATGACCTTTGACCTGATGCCTGCAAAATGTTCCCCTGGTCGTCAGCTTTGTTGTCACTGAGTTTAAGCCCCATACCCCTTACAGATGTCCAGATAATGCAATTGCAAGATTTTACCCCCTTAATGACCTTTGACCCCAATTTTGTGTGCAAGTGATGGGCGCTGGGTAAAGCCGATGCACATGTGTAAGTGACGTCATTGTGCTATGTAATATATGGCAGAAGAAGCATTTTGAAGGTATTTGGTTATATACCAAAAATGCCCCTTTAATGACCTTTGATCCCAATTCTGTTTGCAACCTATGGGCACTGGATTTAGCCGATACATATGTGCAAGTTACGTAATTGTAGGGTGTAACATGTAGGAGGAGAAGCATTTTGAAGTTTGTTGCCAGAAGAAGAAGAAGAAGAAGAAAGAAAGAAGAATCGGATAGCAAAACAGTACCTAGCTCGGGGGGTTGAAAACCCCCCAGCTAGGTAACAAGTCAAACCTAAATTAGTTTACAGTTCTGAACAGCTAACTACATTGAACACCTACAACAACTCAACCAACCAATCATTACCCCGGTTACCCACAGAGGAGAACAATTACCTCCCTTGGAATTAATAACTCATTCAATGCAAAACCACGGGGAAAAAGAGGTGGCCGACGAAAACCATGGCTGATCTCAATTAATTCCCTAATGGATGATTTGGTAAACCACAGTATACCTGTTCACATCTCTTCAGAAAGGAAACATGATCTGCACATAAAACCCGTTCGTACTGATAGACCCAACCGTACCCTCATTACACCCCATATAAATCGTGAACCATTAATGAACATAAGACTTTGGAATTCGAGATCAATTCGAAATAAAACAACAACATGTAACGACTACATCAGTGAACACGATGTAGATGCTATCTTCTTAGTTGAAACATGGTTAGCAACCGATGACCCAGTTGTCATTGGCGAATTGAAGCCAAATGGGTATACCTTTTTGAACATCCCACGTGGTACCAGTAATCATGGTGGTATTGGAGTTCTTAGTAAGGCTCAACTTGCGTTTCGTTTACACCCGCTTAATGCTAAGACAGTTACCTTTGAACATGCCAGTATTTTAGATCCAAATAATGGTGTTCACTACATTATCATATACCGTCCCCACCCAACCAAAACAAATGGTTTTACTCTCAATTGGTTCTTGGAGGAGTTTGAGGATTTCCTCCAGGAGGTCTCTTTGTTGACTGGTAAACTTATCATGTTGGGTGATTTTAATTTCCACATGAATGAGCCTCATAGATCCGAGGTTGCTCGTTTTCAAGTTATTTTATCCTCTTTTGGACTTAACCAACATGTCACTGAGGCTACCCACATATCCTTAATCGATCTTATAATAACTCGTGAAAACGAGGATTTCCTTAGAACTTGTGATGTTGGTCTTTATTTTGGTTCTGACCACAAGATGATAAGCTGTGTAGTCCAACAACGTAAGTCACCACCCATGAAAGCTACATGTACCATGCGGAATTACCGTAATCTGGACTCTAGCGTATTTGTAGGAGATCTAACTGATAGACTGGCTTCTACTCCAGCTACATCTGATGTTAACATTCTTCTTGAACATTTCAATGAGGTTTCGAGAACTGTTCTTGACACCCATGCTCCTCAATCTACCAGAACTCGCACTATTCGTCCTCAAGCAAAGTGGTATAACGATGAGATTAGGGCTGAAAAGCGAGAACAGCGTAGATTGGAGAGAAAATGGAGAAAGAACCGCCTCACTGTAAACAGAGATTCTTATATGGTTCAACATGAAAAGGTTATCTCTCTTATTGAAAAGGCTAAAGAAAACCACTATAAAGATGTGTTGTACAATGCTAGTGTAAAAGACACTTTTAAAACATTAGGTGTGTTACTTAATAAGAACAGTAGAGCTTTACCAACTTTTGATACTCCTGATGAGTTGTGCAACAAATTTGCACAATTCTTTACTGACAAAGTTGCAAAAATACGTGGCAACATCGACAGTAATACTATCGTTTCACCACCAAGTATTGTAACTAGAAACTAGAAGGCTATATATTTGTACACAAATACGGCTATACCCGCATGTTATCGGTTTACACAAACTTACAGTCCTTATTTGCTGAGGACTTTGCTGTTGTCAGTCTCTCTAATTCACAGTGAAGCTATGCAATTTGATAGATTGAGATTCACAATATGCAATTTGATTAGGGGAAAGCTATTCCAGAGGGAGTATGTAAATTAAATGGAACATCCATTTCAGAGGGAGTATGTAAATTAAATGGAACAGCTATTTTGGGATCATTTCAGAGGGAGTATGTAAATTAAATGGAACAGCCAAAGGTATGTTATTTGAATGGAACAGCCTTAACGCTTCACACATGGTATTTCCAATTATCATCATCTATAATTATTATAGGCCTAATACGCTATTGAAATTCACAATATGCAATTTGATTAAGGGAAAGCTATTCCATAAGTAGTATGTAAATTAAATGGAACAGCCATTTCAGAGGGAGTATGTAAATTAAATGGAACAGCTATTTTGGGATCATTTCAGAGGGAGTATGTAAATTAAATGGAACAGCCAAAGGTATGTTATTTGAATGGAACAGCCTTAACGCTTCACACATGGTATTTCCAATTTATATCATCATCTATAATTATTATAGGCCTAATACGCTATTGAAATTCACAATATGCAATTTGATTAAGGGAAAGCTATTCCAGAAGTAGTATGTAAATTAAATGGAACAGCCATTTCAGAGGGAGTATGTAAATTAAATGGAACAGCCTATTTTGTGGCCAGTTCAGAGGGAGTATGTAAATTAAATAGAACATCCAATGGGTATGTAATTTAACTGGAACAGCCTTAACGTTTCTGTCATCTAACGTTTCATGTATACATATAACAATATAATGCTGAAGACCTATTAGTGTACCAAATCTAAACCCTGTAGCTACTTTATTTGCTGAGAAACGACCGGCCCTTTGTTTTAACATTTGGGCCTCTGAGACCCCTAGCCTAAACCATCTGGGGCCAAAATGGGCAAAAGGCACATTTACAACTTAGGGCCCATACATGTGCCACATATGAGCCCTAGTGTCCTTGTAGTTTTATACATGTAGCTAGCCTTGTCAATCTGTTGCCCCTTAATTTAACATTTGGGGCCCTGGGGCCCATAATATATGACATATGGGGCGCATGTATACTTGTATATATACCCCTGGAGCTATCAGTGTACTAACTCTGGGCCCTGAGGCTGCTTCATTTGATGAGAAACAGCATGCTTTGTATTTTTACATTTGGGCCCCTGGGGCCCGTGACCTTTGACCTCTGGGGCCAAGATGTGCAAAAGATAAATCTACGGGGTAGGGCCCATAAGTGTACCACATATGGGCCCTAGGGCCCTTGTAGTTTTAACGCTAGCTTTGTCAATCTGTTGCCCTTATTTTAACATTTGGGGCCCTGGGGCCCATAATATATGACATATGGGGCTCATGTATACTATATATATATATATATATATATATAGAGTACCCTGGAGCTATCAGTGTACTAACTCAGGGGCATGAAGCTGCTTCATTTGATGAGAAACAACATGCTTTGTATTATACATTTGGCCCCTGGGGCCCGTGACCTTTGACCTCTGGTGCCAAGATGTGCAAAAGATAAATCTACGGGGTAAGGCCCATAAGTGTACCACATATGGGCCCTGGGGCCCTTGTAGTTTTAGCGCTAGCTTTGTCAATCTGTTGCCCCTTATTTTAACATTTGGGGCCCTGGGGCCCATAATATATGACATATGGGGTTCATGTATACTTGTATATATAGAGTACCCCTGGAGCTATCAGTGTACCAACTAAGGGCCCGGAGGCTGCTTCTTTTGATGAGAAACAGCATACTTTGTATTTTCACATTTGGGCCCCTGGGGCCGGTGACCTTTGACCTCTGGGGCCAAGATGTGCAAAGGATAAATCTACGGGGTAGGCCCCATAAGTGTACCACATATGGGCCCTGGGGCCCTTGTAGTTTTAGCGCTAGCCTTGACAGAATGATGTGTTTGATGGAGGAGGAAAAGGAGAAGAAGGAGAAGAAACCATAGAATGGCAATATACCCGTTCATGCTTCATGCTTCGCATGCGGGTATAATAACATCGTTGTCGCAAATGATCTTGTCTCATTTAAAGAACTTGATGAAACCGAGGTTCGTGATATAATCATGAGTTGTGCAAACAAATCTTGCTCCCTTGATTATATGCCAACTTGGATGGTAAGAGAGTATATTGATATTGTTATTCCCGGGTTATTCCTCATATAACTTGTATTGTAAACAATTCTCTGACTACTGGTATTTTTCCTCATAATCTCAAACAAGCTATGGTGACTCCCATCATCAAGAAAGTCACCCTTGACTGGAATGACCTCCAAAATTATAGGCCTGTTTCCAGTATCAATTTCATTGGCAAGGTTATCGAGAAGGCTGTGATTAAGCAGGTTAGCAAGCACTTGGAAGAGAATAATCTTGATGAAACTCTCCAGTCAGCGTACAAAAACAAACACAGTACTGAGACCGCATTATTGCAGGTAAAAATGACATTGATCGGGCACTTGACAATAACCATGCCGCCTTCTTGATCATGCTTGACTTATCTGCTGCCTTTGATACCATTGATCATAACATTCTTTTTGATCGTTTTGAACTTGACTTTGGTATCAAAGGCGCAGCTCTAAATTAGTTCAAATCATATATGACCGGTCGCACATTTCATGTCAGTATGCATGGTTCAATATCTGATGTTTATGTTCTGAATTATGGCGTTCCTCAAGGATCGGTCATTGGTCCAAAAGCATTTACTATGTATGCTCAACCTGTCTCCTCAATAATCCGAAATCATGGTATTAGATATCATCTCTACGCAGATGATATTCAATTGTATTCATATTCAATCCCAGCATTCCAGGTGAAGCAGCTAGTGCTCTGTTCAAGCTGTCATCCTGTGTGGAAGAAATACGTTGCTGGATGACACAAAACAAACTCAAACTCAATGATTCCAAAACTGATTTTTTCATAGCTGCATCCCCAAATAACATGCATCGCCTTCTCAACACTATAATTTGCATTGGTAGTACTGTAATAACACCTTCAGCTACAATCAAAAACCTGGGTGTAACATTTGATACAGCAATGAACATGTCATCTCACATAACCTCCTTGTGTAAATCTTTGAATTTCTTCCTCTGGAATATATCCAGAATTCGTCGTTATATCGATCAAGATACTTGTAGCAATGCAATGCGAGCACTTGTTCTCTCCAAATTAGACTACGCTAATGCGCTTCTATCTGGTTGCAGGTCTACCGATATTGCTCGTCTCCAGCGCTTACAGAACAGAGCTGCTCGCATTGTATTCCACGTCCCTCGCCGCTTATACTCGTCATCCAAGCTTCTTGACTCCCTCCACTGGCTACCCATCGAAAAACGCATCAAGTTCAAGATCCTCTTATACATCTATAAGTCACTGAATGATCTGTCACCAATATACCTGTCTGATTGTTTGACGATCTACACTCTAAATTACAAGGATTTAAAAATAAATCCTTAAGACTGTAGTTAGGGACCAATCAATTTTAGATTTAAAATTAATCTTATAGATTTGAATTTTAAATCTTAAAGATTTAATTTTAAATCTTAAAGATTTAATTTTAAATCTAACACTTGATTGGTCCCTAACTACAGTCCCTTGTGATTTATTTTAAATCCTTGACATTTAGAGTGTATATCCCAACCAGAGAGGGTTTACGCTCGGCGTTAGACGCAACTCGTCTAGTTGTCCCCAGGAGCAACAGATTAATTGGTGATAGGTCTTTCAGTGTACAGGGACCCAAACTGTGGAACAATATCCCTTTAAACATCAGAGTTTCCCCCACTGTAGATAGTTTCAAGAGTAACCTTAAAACTCACTTGTTCTGATTGTTGCTGTTTTTAAGCCTTTTTTCAGGTATTATGTTTTTGTATATTTTTTGTATCTTTGTAAAGTGCTTTGATCAGGTTGGAAAAGCGCTATATTAAGTGCTGTTATTATTATTACCAAAATCAGCATTTTAGAGGTGGGGATGCGATTGTCAATCAGGTTACCCACCTTTAAAGCAATATTATAAACATTTTCAAACAAAATAGATTAGCATTTCTTTGCCATAAAATGTTAGCTTTTACTGTCAGATATATCCCTTTTATTTTTGAGCCGAACAACTACGGCAAAGCAAAGCAAAGAAAATTGGAATTTACTACCAGCGCACATGTCGCCAATTATACGTACCACTCCTTCGGTCATGTTGTGGTACGACCCTTTGTTGTGTATATCACCGTCCCGAACGCCGTGACGTACTGTGTGTTATGAACATCGTGTATGCGTTCGAGTAATAATTCCATCGTAATAATAAAGCGCTGAATCAGCCTTTAATTCAAAATCACGGATTTTGACAAAACTACAACACTTAGAGTCTTGATTTTTGCAGGGTATATTGGTTTAATAAAGTACAATTTAATCGTGTAAAAAAGGAATTTTAAAAATTCAGTGAGGGCGTCTTCCTCAGCAAATGTTATAATATGGCTTTAACATGCGAAGCGCTAGCGCACGACTTTACAGTGGCCTGCACTAACCATGCTAACATGTCAAATCTGGGAGACAGCAAACTAGACCTTCTTACCACTCCACCAGAATTAATGAAGTAGCTATCTGCTGCTGATGTAGTATAGTATTGATGAAGTAACAATTTAGCTGTTGATTGATCAGGGCGGATTTGGGGGGGGGGGGGCGCAGCCGGCGCGCGGCCCCCTCTATTTTTTGACTAGCAAAGGACGCCGCCGGTAACTTAAAAATACAAAAATTGTAAGAAATTTAAAAAAAAGGAACAAATTCGGCCATGAACAGCAAACAATGGGCCAAAACCGTTTTCGAGGGTGTAACCCCGGCCCCTTTAACACTTTTTTCGTCGTCGACCAGAAGGCGCCCCCTTTATCAAAATTTCCTGGATCCGACCCTGTTGATGAAGTAATTATGAAGGTATAGGCCTACTGCTAGCTGATAATAATATCAGTATTGATGAAGTAGCTATATATACGGCTGAGTGATAAGGGTATTGATGAAGTATAGCTATCTACTGCTGATAAGGGTATTGATGAAGTAGCTATCTACTGCTGATAATAATATCATCATCATCATCATCATCATCATCATCATTATCATTATCATTATCATCATTATCATCATCATCATCATCATCATCATGTTGCAAGACATTCTCTAGCTAAATTGTATATATGTTACAAATCGTGAACACCTAATTTTGTTTATATGATACATTTTAAGGCATGCGCAATAGAAAGATTAAAATGTAAATATATTACATTTTAAGAAAAATCCGACTTCTGCGCATTTCACTGAAGTGATGATGATGCTTATTTTGTATATTTAGCACGGCAGTAATTAGCGCCCTCTGTGTTACATTAATGGTGCTGTTGGCCAATTTTATACATTAAGGTTACTGTTGGTCAATGTTACATTAAGGTTAGGGTTAGGGATAGTGGATTAGGGTTAGGATTAGTGGGTTAGGGTTAGGGTTAGGGTTAGGGTTAGGGGTTAGTGTTAGGGTTAGGGTTAGGGTTAGGGGTTAGGGTTAGGGTTAGGGGTTAGGGTTAGGGTTAGGGTTAGGGGTTAGGGTTAGGAGGTTAGGGTTAGGGTTAGGGTTAGTGGGTCAGGGTTAGGATTAGGGTTAGGATTATGGTTAGGATTAGGGTTATGGTAAGGGGATTAGGATTAGGGTTAGTGTTAGGGTAACCTTAAGGGTGACGGGCTGTCTCTACTAGGTGACGGGCTGTCGATAGCGAAAATGAGATTCTGTTATCGACAGCTCGTCCATACTTAGAGACAGCCCGTCACCCATTTCACACTTTCTACTTATTTTACATTTTTACCCCGTAATTTCCCTCATTCTTCAGGCCCTGCCCTCTATCGGTGGCTAATTTACAGTTTAAGCTTGTTTGCTATTGTATTGGGAGCAACATTGTTTCTTTATAGGCCTGCGGCGCAACCTTGAACAATATTGTCCTTGAGCTAACGCCCCGTAGCCACCTACAGCCAGCCCCATACCTCATTTCAGTTTTTAAATTAACAAAATTCTGCTTTTTACATTTTATAGTGTTACTTATTAACTCAAATATTAATTAACTCTCTTAAAAAGTACTTACTAAAGTGAATTTTGATCAACAGAGGGCGCTATTTATTGCCGTATAATTTGATGATGATGATGATGATGATCCTTGACTACTGCGCATCCATTCTTGCGCATGGTCTAATTTGTATCATATATACATTTTAACTGCTTTGACCATTTGTATCATATGTACAAAATAAGAATGAGAATGGGTTGCATCATTATCATCATCATCATCATCATCATCATCATCATCATCATCATCATCATCATCATCATACATCATCATTCATGATCACTAATGTCATACTACGATCATATCATGACCCTCTGCAATATCGGCATTAATATCATTAGCTATATTGCTCTATATGTACTCCCGAAAGTGACTCACTTTTTCTTGCTTTACTGTCATAATATAACCCACAAAGTACCCAAAAGTAAATTTTATTGGGTTAAAGGGGCATTTCGTGATCCACAGCCTCATCCCCCCACTTTTCAAAAAAAAAGTTGAGATTTTTACACCACTGGATACCTCTGGCTACATAATGTTTATGTACAAAATATTTCTTGCAGATTAATTCGTTTTGCAAAGATATCGTGAAATTTGAATTTCGTTCTGGTGCACCAGAACGAAATTACAACGAATTGTCTATGGAGCAGTGTAATACACATAATCATGCATAACTCGCAAACGCAAAATCGGAATCAACTGAAATTTTGGAAATAAGCTTTTTCGTGGATATCTACTGAAAAATGTCATAAAAAGAGGATGCTAGGATCACGAAATCCTCCTTTAAAAGCACTTTGGGCATGTATAATAAGTATAAGGGGCTTTTTCTTTTTTTGGGAGGGGTAGGTCCACATTTTGGAAATTCCGCAACCACCACAAAAGAATTCTGGCTATATAAATATAAATATAATTATAAATCATACCTGGTTTAATCGATATCGTGTAGTAGGCCTAGAGAATGACTTGATTTATTTCTCTGATATCATCGCCCATTATTCCATACCATTTATATTTTAGCAATGTTATGGCATTCAGGATGCAACCGATGCCTCCCGGACGGAATAGCAGATGGTTTATAGTCCGCTAAAAGCCTGTACGCTGTTTGTTTCTCCTATTTACAATCGTGGGCTTTTCCGGAACGGTTTTTGTTATGTTCGCTAATTGCATAGAGTTAAAATGTCTAAAAACAGAGTGGAGTTTGTTTGACGGTTTGTAAACCTGTTGAAGCTAGCTGTTATTGCATGTTGCTGAAATAGTGGGTACCAGTGAAATTGTCTTCTTCCAGAATCAAACTTAAGGTAGGAAAGATATTTTATTTCGTATATCAGTAGGCCTAGCTATCAGTTTGACTGTATACTGACAAGTCACTTTAAATTATATATAGTAGACACCCGATATAGATCATAATACAGAATATTCACACCTATATATAGTCTACATGTATTTTTCAAATGAATTTGAACACTTGAGTAAAGCAGATATAGGGCCAAAATGTCCGCCATGTTGGTAATTATCGTTAATTTTGCAGAGGTTGAAGATGCAAAGCTTAAGTGTGTTTTAATCAAAATCATAACAACAACAATATTGTAATGGACAATAAAAACCTTACATTACAAAGTTGTAGGCTCTTCTTATTCCATTCATCTGTCGCATTATAAGGGATTGTCTATGAGGGAAATGAACCTCTTCAGAGGTTGGAAGTTCGTTTTAAAAATGAAACCAAAATTAAAGCCATTTGGTGCAATGTTTGCATATTATGGGCTCAGGCATAATGTATAGGTATTCATACTATATAGGCCTACATGTACATTACATTATACTGCATGCTTGTGCCTGTTAAGGCATGTTTTAAAAAACAAAATATAAATCAATCAATCAACCAATCAATCAATCAATCAATATATAAATAAATATATAAATAAATAAATAAATAAATAAATAAATAAATAAATAAATAAATAAATAAATAAATAAATAAATAAATAAATAAATAAATTAAAATTAATAAATTAATTAATTAAAATTAATTAATTAATTAATTAATTAATTAATTAATTAATTAATTAATTAATTAATTAATTAATTAATTAATTAATTAATTATAAATAAACAAGGAACCTAACAAACCACATCGTCGACAATATTAGAGCCATTACTCTGTCATTTATAACGGTTTTTCGTCTGTACTATGTTTGATTTACAAAATGGTAGATACAGGGATAGGGAGAACAAAATATAGTTTGTTTGACATTTCCATGGCAACCGGATCACCGCGGCGTTAAAAACGAAACTTGATTTAAAGTTCCATCGCTAGTAGGAGCGATTGCATTGTAAACAATCTACGAGATGTAAACGATCCATATCATTTGTCAATCATGAATCGCCAGCACCCTGCGATTGTGTTGTCGTTGAACATAATATGACACTGCTTCTGTAAACATATTATTTTGTAGACCTCTGTATAATAGACTTGATGCTTTTTCTTTTCTATATAACTTGAAAGTTCACTGTATTTGTCCACATTGTAAAATTATTTAATTTCTGGCAGAATGGGTGATAGATCATTTTTCAGAGATGGAGCTTTATCAGGAGGGATGAAAGAAGGAAAGAGACGGAAGAAGAAGAAAGACTTAGAAAGGGGAGTTATAAGAGAAAGGAGTGCATATATAGGAGACTGATATATTATAGAATACGAAACGGTGGGAAGAAGAAAGAGAGCCGGACAGGGGTTCTCAGATGAGAATGACACAGATGGATGAGAGTGCACATGAGCATGATGAGAGAGAGAGAGAGAGAGAGTGCAGGGAGGGAGGGGAGAGCCTGCAAAGCTAGAAAGAAACAGTGGGTAAGAAGGGGGAGCTAAGAAAAAGACAGACCGAAAGGAAGGAGTAAGAGTAGTATAGTACAGCTGCTAAGCTAAATCATTGTGCACTTTGTGCTAAAAGCATGAGATATTAAGCATGGCGACACATGAGTCCAAAATTTATTTTAAAATGTGGAGGCATTTCGGATTTGACCCTTATGTCACACAGGGATAAAAATTTGAAAATCTGTCTTGTCGATATTAAAGGCCTACATTCAAGTATTCGTCTGATCACAGGGATGTCAAAAATATATAGTTTATACAGAGTTATTCTACCAAAAAACCCAGATTTTTAACATGATATGATTGCTCAATTTCGCGAGCCGGTACAGCGAGTCAGATGGAACAATCCATCTGTCACCGAATGATTTTATAATTTCACCATTTTGTTTTATATCGTATCGCTCATACACGAATTCTATTTTCCATTGATAGCATTGCTAGTAAGTCATCAATGCCCTCATCAGCAGTAGATAGCATTTCTAGTATAAGTGCTAGTATATGGGATATTGATACTTACAAGAAAATGCTGATGGGCGCATTAATGATTTACTAGCAATGCTATCTACTGCTGACGGGGTTATTGAGGACTTGCTGACGGGGTTATTGATGTCTTACTGGCAATGCTATCTACTGCTGATGGGGTATTGATGACTTACTAGCATTGCTATCTACTGCTGCTGGGGGCATTGGTGACTTACTAGCAATGCTATACTGCTGATGAAGGTATCGATGACTTACTAGCAATGCTATCTACTGCTGATGGAGGCATTGGTGACTTACTAGCAATGCTATACCTACTGCTGATGGGGGCATTGATGACTTACTTACTAGCAATGGTATCTACCGCTGATGGGCACATTAATGACTTACTAGGATAATGCTATCTACTGCTGACGGGGGTATTGGCGACTTACTAGCAGATCTACAGCTGCTGATGGTGGCATTGATGACTTACTAGCAACACTATTTACTGCTGATGGATGCATTAATGACTTATATATGTTGCAATACTAGTTACTGCTATGTACTGCTGATGGGTGCATTAATGATTTCTAGCAATTCTATCTACTGCTGATGGGGTTTTGATGACTTACTAGCAATACTATTTACTGCCTGCTGATGGATGCATTAATGACTTATATGTTACACTTGCAATGCTCTCTACTGCTGATGTTGTATTGATGACTTATTAGTAATGATACTTATACTGCTGATGGGGGTATTGATGGCTTACTATAGCAATGCTGGTCATGCTATCTACTGCTGATGGGTGTCTTAATATCTTACTAGCAGCAATGCTATCTCTACTGCTGATGTAGGTATTGATGATTTACTATAGCTATATACTACCTACTGCTGATGGTATATATATACATTAATGCCTTATTAGCAATATCTACAGATGGCGGTATTGATGACTTCTTCAACATCCCCACCAGCATGGCAGTATATAACATTGCTAGTAAGTTATCAATGCCTCTATATCAGCAGTAGATAGCATTAATCATGTTAATGCTATACTCTGATCAGCTCGTAAAGTCATTAATGCACCCATCAGCAATAGATAGCATTGCTAGTAAGTCATCAATTCCCCCATATCAGCAGTAGATAGCATAGCTAGTAAATCATTAATATACCCATCAGCAGTTATATAGCATATAGCTAAATTAGTAAGTCATCAATACCCCCATCAGCAGTAGATAGCATTGCTAGTAAATTATCAAAACCACGTCAGCAGTAGATAGCATTGCTAGTAGCCTACACAGGCCGAACCAATTAAACTCATTAACCTCTAATCAGTTTTCATGATCATTGGAAAGACAGTTTCTTCTAATACAACTGCAACGTTGGATCCTCTGGAAATGAAATGACCAAAATTTCATTCTGGTATAGGCATACAGGTTACAAAGAATCTATACAATGACAACTCGAAGATCTGTTATTTTGCTTTATTTTAATCAATTTTTAAGATCAGAAGAATACTATACGGTTATGGTTTATACATAATCACAAAATGTTACGTCAGATTTACTGTTGCCCCCTCCCATGCCCCCAATACGACTCCCCCGATTTTGATTTTGGTACTGTAATTACAATGTTCCACTTTAATTCGTCACCCAATGACCCCTATTTCATTGTCTTTATTTACATTATGGTGTCACATGCATGTCACTGTCGTGTTTGACAGCTCCTCCTCCATGATCGCCCCGTCCTCGCCTCCCATGCATCCACCCAACCCAGGTACTTATAACCAAAGTTCCCACACCCACACGGTTTTTCTTCTTTCTCATATTGCTGGTATCGCTTTGCGAAATATGACAGCTCGGTAGCAGCTAATGATACTTGTTTCCTTTGACTTGGATCTTTATCCATACATCCTTTGACCAGAGCACGTAGGATGTCAATCTTGCAAAAATACCCAACATCATACATGAGATACCCGAAGGCGTAGGTGTCAGTAGCCTCGGTTTGACCGGTTATTCCTTCGATCAATTCTGGTGCTTTGAAAGGTAAGCTCTCTATATACAGCCTTGTCCTGGTCAGATAATTGAAGAGGAGCTGTAGGCGCATCCAAGGGCTTTGCAGATCCTAAGTCAATAATCTTGGCATGCCATGTTCTTCCCTTTGAATTTGGAAGTTGTGGCGGAGAGGGACACAGCAAAACGTTGTTGTTATGTAAGTCACCGTGTGTAAACCCCGCACTGTGCAGCTTGGCGAGTCCACTAGCAACGTCACTAGCAACAGCCAACCATTCTGATGTCAACAGTCGTGGATTGAAGGTGCTAAGGGCGTCAAAAATTGAGGTTGATGTGAGTGTGCTCTTGTCGCCAACAAATTCAAGAATGATCGCCGGTGAAGTGTTGTGGTCAATGAAGCCGATCAGTTCGGGAAAGGCAACGCAGTGATCCAATTTCCGCAGAATTTCGGCTTCCTTGATCAGTATGGATCTAGGCTCCGTTGGATTGAGTCTCTTGACGGCAACCAGGTCATGGCAGGATGACAGCTTATTTAAGGTGACTGTACTGCTTGATCCGTGGCCAAGAAAAAACGTGTTACCAGTTGTTATTGGCTCCAGGTCACTATCTCTGTAGATGGCGACATGCTTGGGTAGTTGCAGTGGAACAGCTGATGGCGTGTCTATGGACTCTGCGGAGGGCTCTGCGGGTAAGTCGATTGGAGACACGGGCTCATCTTTGCATACTACTGATGAAAAGTCTTGCATAGGTTTCTGAACATACTGAAAGATACAATTAGTCGTCAAGGATACACTGTTAGTCTTTAAATCATCCTCCGTGTATATCGGGCTTCCCTTTATGTAACTTCAGCTTTCAAGGTTCTTAAACCAAGACACGTTATTCTGTAGCAAAGAGTTCATAGCAAAGAGTGTTTTCCATCCCCATGCAGGATGAACATAGTATACCTCGCTGCAAACATTAAAGAGCATTTTCATCCTTTTCAAATATAATAGGCTCTTGTCTAATTAAAAATTACCAGACCTTTGTCTTGTCATAAAATTACTGTGTATTTCAAAGGGTGTACGTTGCCTACCTTTGACTGTGCTCCAGAGCCAGAGACTTTCCAATACGAGTCTTTTGTGTTGCATTCGTACATACAGGGTTCCCTACCAGGTTGCTGGTCCTCATCTTGACGAACCATGCAGCACAATGACCGCAGAACATCCAGCAGAGTTCTAAACCAGGGAAATAAACAGACATGATAAAATGACGCATTACTGAAATTAAGTAGGTGCAGGCGAATTTTGTGAGAGGAATTCCATTAGGCCTATGAAGTATAGAGCAAAGAAAGAACTGCAATATTTTAATTTCATAACCTTATACAGTTTCTTGTTTTGCTTTTCTTATTTAACTTGGTTCAATCATTCAGTAAATATCAAACACTGTTCTTCCCTGATGTCCATGGTAGGGTGTACAGACAGGCAGGCGTTACCCTAATCGGAAACTGGCTGCAAGGTCTTTGTCACTCACTGCATTTGCCCCACAAATTCAAATGCAGAAATGGAGAAAACGGGAATTGAACAGGGGACCACTTACACCAGAGTCAAAGACCTTAATAGGTTGTCTTCAATAAATTTGAAATCGGAAAAAATTCGGATAAAGGTTTCTTGGTACCATTTTTATCAGCATAGGCCTACATGCCACCAGTCCAAAACGTTGACGTTTTCGAGTAAACGTTCATCGAATTTTACACAACAAATTTCAACCTTGCTAAAATTGTGTTAAAAAGCATAACCTACAAATGTATAATTCCTCTATAGTCATGAGGATTCAGAAAATGTACATTTTACCTATCTAAAGAGTAAAACAAAAATAAATATGATTCGTTTCTATATTTCAAAATGTATTTCTTCATTGAAAAGATTTAGGCAAGCATCATAAGCAGACTCATACTAGCATACTTTGCGACTTTTGAAATCAGCAACTCCGTGTCAGCAATTTCTCCATTCATGTTTGATTACTCATGAACTGTAGATGATGCGTGTCAAAAATATTTTCAATCGAAAAAATGCTTTTTGAAAACCAAATCCAAAGGGGTAGTCTTTTGTTAAACATTTTGGCCCTCTTGTGTCAACATTGTCCCTAACACTAACCTTCGAATTCCACCAGGTCGTCGTTGTCTGGATAGGCCTTCATCTCGCACATCAGATGGTTTCGTAATTGAGAACGACTGGAACAGTTAATGATACAAAAATGATTCAAATAATATAATATTGTTTGATCAATAATCATGAATGACATGTCATTGCTAAGTTATGAGTAGTCGATTCTCATTTTTAGTAGGTCGTGTGAAAGAATGGTCATTATAACTCCTGCATGATCTTATATATCTGAACTGAGTTTGGCACAAACTTTGACGAGTTAGCTAAGAATAAAAGAGTGTCTAAGTTACAAATGATTTTACTTATACTGAAAATGAAAGGCCTATGAACTTAGAATAAGTTTTAATTTACCATGATACGTCATATTTGGTGAATGCAATTATTAACACTGCGCGATACGATGTTATACGCATGGACAAAACACGGCGTGAAAATTGTGACAATTTTTTTGGTCAAAAGTGTAAAAGTCTTAATTTTATATCAATTCACAAGGAACAACAAAAATTTACTTACCGAAGTTCGGTTCTTTCGCTTCAAGACGCCCATATTTAACAAACTTTTATGCTAAATATTCAATGAAATTACTTAAGAAATAATTATACGACGTGCATAAGTACGAGCGTAAACTAAATATGAGTGTGTTGTGTTTATGTTTTTTGGTAGCTAATGTAACGTTACGCGTTGTTTCCCGTGAAACGTGTGCCCGCGCAGACTACATGCGCGTCATTATTTTGCGTGTTACACGCGTGAAGTAGGGACTGAATGAAAGAGACGGCAAGACAGAGATGGGTGGCATGCAGGGGAGCGAGCTAAGAGAAAAACAGGCAGGGCCGGATTTACATTTTGGGGGCCCTGGACCAGGCCAAAATTTGGAGGCCCCCAAACTCACCGTGAGGAAGGCACTCAAGTGACCAAGGTTTGGTTTAGGTATAAGATCCACAGTGCCGGCGGACAGTTGCGCGAGAAGCGCTCGAAAACTGTAAATTTTAGACTGTTTTAGCCCAAAATGAAGGTAAATTTCCCTACTAACGGACCACTGCGCGTAGTTTTATCCTATTTTGGCCAAAAACATGCTGTTTGTCGGGGTAAAAAGGAAGATACACAGGGCAATTTTGGGGCCCCAAAATGTGTGGCCCTGGACACGGGCCCATCTGGCTCAATAATAAAGAAACCGACGACAGAAGGTTGGGAGCGACAGTGGAGCTAAAGAAAAACACACAGAGAAAAAAAAAAAAGAGTGAGAGAGGGAGGAGAGAGAGAAGAGAGGGAGAGGGAGAGGGGAGAGAGAGAGACGCTCGGGAAGAGGAGAGGCCTGAAAAACAGACAGAAAAAGAGAGTTACAGAGAATCTTAAAGAGAGGGACAGGTAGCTCGGAGAGAGAAATCAGGCAGTGAGGAATAATAGGTCTAGTGACGAGAGAGTAGGCAAAGAAACAGATTACAGAGAGTGAGAGAGACAAGCAGACACAGTGACACAATGATAGACAGACAGAGACATATAAAGACACAGAGTTTCAGTGCACTGGGATCCAACATCCAGCATATAATTCACAACATGGTCTTTTATTTTTTTGAGAAATTTGGGAAAATATTTTGCGAAAAACAATCCCTTTGAGAAAGATGAGTATCCTTTATCCCGGAGGGCCTGGTTACACATGCAGTTTTAGGTTCCCTTTTCAACGATTTCTTTTTATATCGATAGGTGGATTCCGGTTTTCAGTTAAGACCAATGCGCCCAATTGGGTGCATTTGGGCAAAAGTGCCCTTAAAAGCACCAATTTGGGCATTATTTGGATGCTATTTGAGTGCTCTTTGTGACAAATTTGTATGGGCTACTGATTTCTAATGGGTTGCCATAAAACAGCAAAGAGTATATAGGTATAAAGAAAGTCAGCATCCGAAAGTATGCGTGGCACATCATCGTACAAATATTTTCGAAGACCCCCTCGGGATTATATGATTAGAAATTATGAGAGCAGTAGACATACTGACTGATCTTGTGAATGTCCGACAAACATTCTATTGATCATATTTATTTCACTTTCCTTTCTTTTTAGCAAACATGTCGTCGGAAGGCGATTCAGGATTCAATGTGATGTTCGTCGGTACATCCTTCATGGGGATCTACAACGTCGGCTCTGCCCAATGTCTTTTAGACCATGGCAAAGGAGTAATGCATAGAACAAGATGTGTCGGTGGTGCGTCAGCCGCGGCTATCATTGCCAGTATCCTGCTTTCGGCACCGGAAAGACTTTTAGTAGGTCTATATGTCTGTGTGTCTGTTTGTCGGTCGGGGTGTCTGTGTGTCTGTGTGTCGGGGTGTTTGTTTGTCTGTCTGATTTTGTCCTATTTTCTCTCTGCCTTCCTTTAGGCCCAAGGGAAATGTCCCATAGGGGTACGTATACTGAAATCGAAAAAGGTATAGGTATGTGCGACGAGGGTCTAGAACGGAACAGAGACTCTGAAAAGGGCTATTCTATTCCATTTAAACTTCATATGCAGCCCCTATGGAAGACATGACCTTAATCTTCCACACAGGTACCCATTCAGGTACCGGTAACCCCATTAAAAATATAGCCCGGAAGGAGACTCCTGCGATGTCGCTCACAAAATAATAAGATAGTTACTTATAAAATGAATTATTTGCATTTATTGTAAACTTGTAAATAAAGGAATAGGCCTATAAGGAATTTTTTGTTAGAATAGATGAAGAGTAGGCGTTTGTCGGCCTGTTTCAAAATGGGCTATTCCAGTTGAAATCCATACACCCCTATGGAAGACATGACCTTAATTTCCTGCATAGAGAGTGTGAATTTCAAATGGAATCACCCATTCAGGTAACCCCAATTTGAAATTCACATTCCTATGTGGCAGATTTAAGATCATGTCTTCCATAGGGGGTGTATGGATTCTAACTGGAACAGCCCAACGCGTGTTTTGCTTTATTTTTATAGGATTACAAGGAGACTATCTACGAACTCTCAAATCACATTCATGGATTGGATAAAGGCGCAAATACGTCAGGATTCGATATCATTGCACATGTCAGAGGTGTACTGGAGGAGTTTCTCAAACCGGACGCCCATATTCAATGCAGTGGTAGGATGTCGGTCCCTCTTACGGAGCTTTTGCCCGTACATGAAGTAAGTCATTGGTCATGAAGAGTCAACTGCTCAAAGACACTTGAATTACCAAAGTGACTGCAAAAGAACATAACACCTGGGAACCAAGGGAGAACAGTGCCATTGATTGGTCACCCCAGGTTGAATGAATAAATAAATAAATAAATAAATAAATATAAATAAACAAACAAACAAACAAATAAATAAATAAATAAATAAATAAATAAATAAATAAATAAATAAATAAATAAATAAATAAATAAATAAATAAATAAATAAATAAAGTAAGTGACACTTTTGCCTTAAGTTGGGGGGACAAGTTCGTTTTAACTTTTGAAACGATTTCGAAACGAAACTATGGCTCTGTGAAGTGTGGAAAAAAAATCAGCAGTAAAACAAGGAAACACGATAATTCTTTTTGTCGTTTTCTTCTTCTTTAATTTTTCATTCCCATATCCCATAGAACGACCAATCATTTAATTTAAACGTAACCTTTTCCACTGAATGAAGTTAATGAAGTATATATCTATTCCTATCATTGGTTCGTTACCAGTAGATTTACCAAAATGTATTTTGCGCGGGTCCCCAGTCAGCGGTAAAAGCACTTTATTAGACTTGTTTATGGTTCGAGGTTTTAGTACAGTCATTACGTGGTCGAAAATGTGCGCGTTACTGTTTAAAAGGAGCACACATTTGAAAAGCAATAATTTATCTAATGCTGATATAAAATATTATACTTTATTTTCAGATGTTTGTTGTTCCTTTATATACAAATATCTTTACGACCACATTATGAGTAAAACCTTGGCCTATTACTCATTGGAATATAATAATGTTACATGGTTAAGAGGGTACTACACCCCTGGCCAATTGTGTGCCTATTTTTGCAATTTTCTCAAAAAGTATAGCGCATTGGTGACAAATAAGATATGTATATTATAGGGGCAAGGACTACAACTACTGCATTTGAAATTTTATTTCAACACAGACAACAGTTGTGGAGTTACAGTCAAAAATGAGGGAAAACCAATATTTGATCAATAACTACTTGCCTTGAGTTGCCGAATTTCCAGTGCAGTAGTTGTAGTCCTTGCCCCTATAATATACATATCTTACTTGCCACCAATGCGCTATATTTTTTTAGGAAAATGCTAAAATATGCACAAAATTGGCCAGGGGTGTAGTACCCCCTTAAACGAAGCAAATCTTCATAAACGTATCCTGCAGCAAATCTTCTTATACGTATCCTAACCAGCGAACCAAAGAAAATCTTCTCCCCTCCCCGAGATTTCATCATAATTACATTAATATGATTATCATTATTATTTCATCCGTCTGTTTTCCCTTTCTTCTCTTCTTCCTCCCTTCCTCATCACCTTTTAGACGGAGTTCAAATCTCATCATAAGCAACAAACTGATAAGGTATCCCCGCGTAGTCCCCGTGGTGCATCGCTGACCCCTGTACAAATGGGTGGACAAACGTGGAGATTTGGAAGCAGAAGAGTTGTGTCGAAGTTTTACAGCAGAGAGGAACTAATAGAGGTAACCCAGCAAACACAAAACGTTTTCGATATCATTCGCAAAAGGTTATAAAAGGTTGTCAGAAAACGTTTAAATGTCGGGTTATATAAAGGGTACATTAATGGTATAAAACGTTTTTATAACATTAAATAACATTTGTTGGTAATTTACTGCACAGCAAACACAAATGTTTTACAGAAAACATTTTTATGTCGGGTTATATAAAGGGTATAAAAACGTTTTAATAACATTCCAAAAACATTTTTGAAAACTTGGTACAAATCATTCTAAACAGAATGTTATTTTGGGGTTGAAACAATATTTTGCAAAAAATGTTTGCCCAAAATATTTACAATAACGTTTTTAAAATGTTTTCACGACCTTTATATAACCCGACATTTAAATGTTATTAACACGTTTTGTAAAAAACATTTTAAGAACATTTCTGTGTTTGCTGGGTGCAAATATTTTAACATAATGTTATTTAAGTGTTGACAAAATATTTGGCCAAAAATGTTTGCAAAAATAGTTTACAATGACATTTCGAAAACATTTAAAAAATATTGTTGTAGTGTGTTTTCAAACAAAACGTTTCAAAACGATTTCATGACCTTTATATAACCCGACATTTAAATGTTATTAGAACGTTTTTACCTAAACCAAAACCCAAAATATAACTTATTTAAAACGTTTTAAAAACGTTTTTGTGTTTGATGGGAAGGTCTGAAGTTTTGGACCCGATATGCACGCTATAAGTTTCGATATAACATCTCATCAGCCTTCACGAACTTTCACGAAAGGCACACTCACACACCCCTGACCAAGACCCCCGTCCTACACTCGCGCACACCCCCCCCCCCACGCAACATACACCCCAGCCACACTCATACAACAGCCCAGCAGACCACAATTGTAGACATACATAATACAAAATAACAAACATTAACATCACTCACGTCTAATAGTTCGCATGTTTCCAAAACATGTCAATGTCAGTGTCTAATATAGACTGTCCCACAGTCTCGGTTCGGTCCGGCCTGGATAATGGACCGATACATAATTACATAATAGCCTATCAAAATATGCCATAGTCCTTCCCCCCCCCCCCCCGATTCTAAATACACAGCGCCCAAAACCACTTCCCAGCGCCCAAAACCAATTCCTCTCTCTATACACAAATTGATGCCACTACACTAATCACACCTCCTATATTGAACGCTAAAATTCAGTGACCGTATTGGGTTGATTTTTAATGCTATGTAATCTACATTACCAGTCGTTCTCCATGGACTCGAGGGAGGGTCTATGTCTAATATGGTAGAACAAAAATGATTACAGCCATGCACCCAAAATGTAATCCACCTAACACCTAAAATGGAACTTCTTTGTCCAATGTGACTTTTCTAATATAGTGAGTTTTGTTTTATTTATTTGATTTTGTTTGTTTGTATATTTTATAATTCATCTCCTATATAGGTCTTGTTGTCAAGTATCTACGTTCCTTGGTTTGACGACTGGAAGCCACCGATGTATGCCGACAGGGTAGGTAGTGTTACAAGAATTATCTGTGTACGACTGTGTAGAGACTAGTTTATCATAATGCCAGGGCAGCATATGGGGAATGAGTGATTTTAACCCTTATACTGCCAAATCTAATACAAGCTAACACAAAACCACTGCACTGCGCATGCATGTACCCTACGTGATACCATGACGTAATCACCCAAGTCATATACTCACGGAATCGCTGGCCGGGCCAGCGAAACCTCCGTGGCTACCGGTCGGTGATCCGGTGGTTGACACGATTTCTTTGTTCATCTTCTCTCCTTTTTTGTTTCTTCTTTCCCTTTCAATAGCAAAAAAACAAAACAAAAAACAAAACACCCCTCCCCCACACAAAAAACATTGGTGTTTGGGTTAATGTGGACGTATTTCAATCCTGCTTGTATAATAGGCATGCTGCCCATTATACTTATAGTGACTTTAAATACATCTGAGACAAGGCAATCGGTGTTATAATGTTGGCAGTTGTGTTATGCCAGGGGCACTGCAACAAAATGGCATGGGATGTGGAATGAGCTATTATCACGTTTCTGGGCTAAAATGTGACTAGAAAATGAATTATTTACCTATATAGCTTTGGGGTTTACACCCCGGCTAGGTATTCTAATGCTATCCGATTCTGCTTTCTTCTTCTGGCAACAAAAACTAGATAATTTCAAAATGCTTCTCCTCCTGCATGTTACACCCTACAACTTGCACATATGTATCGACTATATCCAGTGCCCATAGGGTGCAAACAGAATTGGGTCAAAGGTCATTCAGGGGGAATTTCCTGTATATAACCAAATACCTTCAAAATACTTCTTCTGCCACATATTACATAGCACAATGACGTAATTTACACACGTGCATCGGCTTTACCCAGTGCCCATAACTTGCACACGGAATTGGGGACAAATGTCGTAAAATCTTACAATTGCATTATCTCGACATCTGTAAGGGGTATGGGGCTCAAACTCGGTGACAAAAAATCTTATGACCAGGGGAACATTTTACAGGGGTCAGGTCAAAGGTCATGCAGAGGTCAAATTTTAGAAATGCATTTCCTGGGGTACGGGGCTCAAACTTGGTACAACAAACTTAATGATCAGAGGAACATTTTGAAATACTTTACAGGGGTCAGCTAGGTCAAAGGTTAACTGGGGTCAAATCTTATCATTTCATTTTCTGGATATCTGTGAGGGATATAGGGCTCAAACTCACTATTTCCATGAACTCAGTGACAAAAAATCTCATGACCAGGGGAACATTTTGCAATGGTCAGGTCAAAGTTCATGCAGAGGTCACATTTTTGAAATGCATTTTCTGGACATCTGTAAGGGGTATACGGGACTCAAACTCCGTGACAACAAACTTACTGACCAGGGGAACACTTTGGAACACTGTGGAGGGGTCAGGTCAAAGGTTATCTGGGGTCAAATCTTAGAATTATATTTTCTGGACATTTGTAAGGAGTACAGGACTCAAACTCGGTGACAACCTCATGACCAGGGGAACATTTTTGAAACATCTTTCAGGGGTCATATACCTCTAAAACACCAACATGCCCCGGCTAGGTTTGTGGTCTATGACCACTATTTGCCACTAGTTGCTATTGCTTTACAGTATTGGGTAGATGGTTCAATCGGCACCACAAATATTGGAGTAGAGGATATGGACTTCCCTCCCGGTCGTCTTATCACGGTATCACCTGATAAGAAGGTAAGAAACAAACAAACAAACAAACAAACAAACAAACAAACAAACAACAACAAATAACAAACAATTAACCAACAAAACATAGGCCTAGTCCTAATAAACAAACCATTCTAATCAAGATTTATGAAAGAATCAATTAATTATTAATTTTATTAATTATTTAAATTATCGATTTGCAGGCTTTGGTGAATATTTTAAGATTAATAAACAAGAATGCTAGCAAAATACAAAAATTTCACCATTTTATCATTTTCAGTTCGCACACGCAAAACCACAGGATAACATCACAACGGAGTGGCGTGACGTCAGCAATGAAAGCTTTCAGCTACAACCATTCAACATGTACAGAGTCAGTGGTGCTCTTTATCCACCACCGCAAGGACAACTCAGAGAGCAGTTTCGCGACGGCGTAGAAGATGCCAAGATATTTCTGTCGAAATTTGGGTTATATGAACAAGGACTGAACTCGTTACGTAATGAAGGACCCCTTGGTCAATTCTAAATCACAAAAATCGTGATTAAGAATATTGCTGACCTGCGGGGTGTGTTGATGTGGGATGGGGATAATATGGGTGAGTGGTGGATGTGGGTGTGTGTGTGTGTGGGTGTGTGTGTGTGTGTGTTGTATACCAAATGACAACACATGCCAGCCAGATTTCTCTCGACAAAACGAGGATCTACCTGCGATATTCATTTGACCAAAATCTTTCTTACATGTCTAATGGAAAAAAATGTGTGCAAAAGGAAATAAGTGCACGAGGCTAAAGCTAATATCTTTGTTGTCGTTCTTTTCCGTTAAGAAATATGGCTTTAATCTTGACCTTATTAAATGCATAACATATGCTAAGATATCAGAAATGTCATTATCGAACTGGAGGAACAAAATGTAAATAATATATAGTTTAGACTTGTATGTATTGTACATATCAAATAGTTGTGTGAAGCAACAAAACTACGTCAACTGATGGAGACTATACACTGTAAATTCAAGTGTTTAGGGTTTCTGTAACACTTTTTAAACACTGCAAGGTGTTCAATTTTTCATTTACACAGTAAAGGTATCCTAAACAAATGTAAACACAAAGAGTAAACACATGATAGTTGAATGTTTAGAATCTAAATACTCTCATATGTTTACTCTTTGTCTTTATGTGTTTACTTTGTGTTTTGGTGTTTAGGTGTCCTGTACCTGTACTGTGTAAATACAAAATTAAACACCTGGCAGTGTTTAAAAGTGTTACAGACACCTAAACACTTGGATTTACAGTGTAAATTGTCGTGTTATAGGCCTAGCTGCATGCTTAATTCAAATGAAAAAATCATCTGCGTTATAAAAAATGACTTATGATATCATTCTCATTTCTGAAATACATGATGTCAGGTGTGTAACAAAGATGCAAAGGAAAATCTGCTACTAGTAATTTAATGTACTGTTGTTGTTATCCTATGGAGCTGAACTTTGCAACAGAACTGAATTATGTCCATGTATAGACAGATGCGTAGCCAGGACGTTTTCAAAGGTAAGGAAGGAAAGGCAACTTTCTAGCGGAAAACTTTGACTGAAATGGTCAAAATGGGCTGAAGAGTACAAAAAGGCATACTATCACGTGACCAGTCCAACGGGTCAGTTGCCTGATGAAGTATGGTGGTTCCAGACGCAACGTAGCAATAGTTGCAAAAAGTAAGTTCCAGTATTAGATTTAATTCCAAAACTCTGCTGATACTTGTCTTGATGAAGTAGCTAGCTACTGCTGATAACGGTATTGATGAAATAGCTATCTTCTGCTGATACGTGTATTGATGAAGTAGCCATCTACTTCTGATATACTTGCATTGATGAAGTAGTTATCTCGGGGGGGGGGGCTGCTCCCTTGCCTCTTTGTCCCCTGCCTACGCCGCTGAGGTAGATAGTTTGACGTTAATTAAGATGAACCGGTGGTGTAGTTTTTTAGTAATATAAAAACTTTGGTTCACATAGTACATTTTAAGGCTTCGGAGACGGAGAGAGAGAGAGGAGAGAGGGAAGGAGAAAGAGGGAGAGAGAGAGAGGGGGGAGAGGTGGGAAGAAAGAGAGGGGAGAGAGAGAGGGAGAGAGAGAGGGGGGAAGAGAGGGAGGGGAGAGAGAGGGAGAGAGAAGTGGGGAGAGAGGGAGGGAGGGAAGGACTAAGGGGAAGAGAGTGGGGGAGAGGAGATAGTGTGTGTGGCAGTGTGGGGGAGAGAGGAGAGAGGGGAGATAACATTTAATTTGGAGATTTTAACCCATAAAAACCGCGTATTTAATATAGTGAAACCACAGTAAGACCATAAGCAGTTTTTGTAGAATTTTGTTGTGGCAATAAACATGTTACAGCATAATTCAGTTTCAGTTTTTCAGTTTCAGTTTATTTATTTACCATATCAACGCAATGAAAATATATATAATACATAATGGTAGGATGACCAAAAAAAGAGCAAAGCTCGAGAAGACTTTGGCCACCCTGAAAAGTAATAACAAAATACAAAACAGTGCAAAGACAAAGACACCATTTATGTGTAGACAAAGACATTACCTACAAGTGGGACAGACATTCGCTACATGTTGGCAACAAAGGCAGATCCATGTAAACCACACTCCCAGACAGTTGGTTAGGTCCATAAGGATGAACGAAACAAGCGTGCAAAATGGAAAAGCAAAAGCAGCATAACAAGAGAGCAAATGACACGAAAAGGACAGAAATGTCTGGAAGTGCGGACTACAAATAGATAACACTATTAAATAACATGAATAATATTCAGAGCATAAAATAATCACCACTTAATGATAATTAGACAGTAAATTCACTTTATACATTAGTTTAAATTTTTTAACTGATAAGGAATTACGAGTACATGTCTCAATAGCATTCCATAGAATGGGACCCTGTCTTTTGATCGTATTTCTGGCAAGATCAGAGACAAAATTATGAGGGCGAAACAATTCAGAAGACCTGGTACCATAATTATGAATTCTATTGACAGTAACAAAATAATCAGAAAAATTTACAGGCAGTAAATCATTCGTAAATTTATACATAAACACAGCTTTAGATAATTTATGAATATCATAATACAGTAAGAGTATTAAGTCTGGCAAATAAAGGTGTCGAATGTTCAAGAAAATGAGAATTGGTACAGAGACGCATAATACGCTTTTGTTTGCGATGAACTAAATCTAAATTGCAATTATTACGGTCGGCCCAAATTAAACTACAATACTGAATATGTGGGAGAACTAAGGTATTATATAATGAAAACAAAATGTTCACGTGTAAAACGTGCTTTAGTCTGAAGAGTATGCCAGAATACTTTGAAACAATATTTGCAACTTGGACATTGTGATCTTTCCAAGTTAAACATTCATCCAAAATTAAACCAAGGAATTTTGTACTTGAAACGCGAGAAATAATGTGATTATCAATGGTGATATGAATATCTGGATAATTGCGGTTACTGAACCTATTTTTAAAAATCATATAATTACTTTTGTTAACATTAAGTGATAACTTATTCGCCTTGAACCAAGTAGAAATATTCGCAAGATCGAAATTAACATTATTAATTAATTGAGTCAAATCATTGTGAGATACCAAAATATTAGTATCATCGGCATATAAAATAAAACGAGAATGTGTACCAGCAGACATTAAATCATTTATATAAATAATGAACAGTAAAGGCCCTAAAATTGAACCTTGAGGAACCCCGCAACATATATTTAATAAAGACGAATTATGATGATTATAAGTAACAAATTGAGATCTATTTGTGAGATAACTCCTGAACCACTCGAAGGCTATACCACGAATACCGTAATTAGAAAGCTTGGAAAGAAGAATATCATGGTTTATGGTGTCAAAAGCCTTCGAGAGGTCCAGGAATAACCCAATAGTGTGCTTTCTCTTATCTAGATCGGAAATAATATTATCATATGCTTGAAGAATGGCCATTTCTGATGAAAAATTAGGACGGAAACCAAATTGATTTTTATGAAGTAAATCAAAGCGATGAATGAATAATTTATGTCAATCGCATTAATTTTGTTTTTCTCTTGTTGTTTGGTTTGCTGATACCGTTATTGATGAAGTAACTACCCATGCAGCAAACACAAAACGTTATATAGAAAATGTTTATATGTCCGGTTATATACACGATATAAAACGTTTTAATAACATTAAGAAAACTTGCAAAAACATTTTAATGTTGTTAAGTGTTGTCAAAATATTTCGCAAAAAAATGTTTGCCAAAAATATTTTGCAATATACATTTTTTCATATAAAACGTTTTATAACCTTTATATAACCCGACATTTAAATGTTATTAAGGGGACTCGATCTTTTGTGCATAATTATAGAGGGCCAGGGGATTCACTCTATCATTAAAAAAATTATTTGAAGAAGTCAAAGAGCCCTAGGAATAAAAACTGTAGTGTAATTCACGCCAGATACAATTTCTTTATACGACAAAATTAATTTTTGTAATCGATCAAAAAACAAACGTTTTACATCAATTTTAAATTTAGCCTGAATCCGTACAAAACATTCTAGAGAAAGAATGAGGACATATTAATATAGTGTTGGAATATCTTTTGTTGATTTCGAATGATAATGTTATGAAGTCGTAAATTTTAAGGTCAAATTCCTAAAACCAAAACAAAATATTGCGACGCAGATAATTCCCGACTTACGCAATTTCATCATCAAATCAGTGTCTTTATTATTTGTTTGAAACCTTTCCCTAACGTTCGTGCTATTTATGCATAAAACGGCTAATCTATCTTTACAAAACGCGTCTTTTTTTAGTAAACAAAAGGCTAAAGATGGCATTATGAGATTTATCTTTTATCATTACACTCATCCGCTCAACTGCCACGGTGGCCGAGCGGTAAAGCGCTAGACGCGTAATCGAAGGAAGTTGGAAACTTTTTTTTCTTCAAAATTCATGATCGCATTCCGAAATGAGTCACTTGTCGGTAAATCATGTATCGTATCCTTAAAACGTTTTTAACCAAAAGCAAAACGTGTTTATAACATGTTTATAACGTTGTCAAAACATTTTTGTGTTTGCTGGGTATATACTACTTCTAGAATTGATTATAAAATTATAGCTATCTATCACTCTAGGGTTCATACCACTAAATCCGCCTGTGAAGCGGTTTCCGGTAAAAGTTTATCACGCCTATAGTCCCAACTTTGCATAAAAATTGAAGAAAATCGGTACAATATTAACAATTTTAGTGTTAAAAATCGTGTTTTACTAGATTTTGTGAATGTGATCTCTGCAAATTTGAAAAGAAAATGCGAAAATTTGAGTGATGTTTACGATTATGGGCGCATGAACACACGAGGTCAAAACGCGGTTAGCAGTCGGACGTAAACACGGGAAAATCTGGCCTTTTTATTTGACGCTAATTTTCTCAAAAAGTAGACGGAAAATGTTGTGTCATTTTCAGATATGTTATGCAGAATTTTGTTCTGATTAAGATGATATCAAATATATATTTTAAAGTAAGAGGTAACTCGACTTATGGCCTAAAACGCAACCCCTATTTTGCACGTAAAGTCTATGGAAAGCTATTTTGTGTTATGTACCCTCTATTGCTGACATCTGTATGGATGAAATATCCCAGCAAACACAAAACGTCGTTTAAATATTAGATTACATAAAGGGTAAAAACGTTTTAATAACATTCAGAAAACATTTTTGAAAACGAAACATTCTATCATAATGCTATTAAGTGTTAACAAAATATTTTGCTAAAATGTTAAAAAAAAAAAAAAATGACCTATATATTTTTGCCTTAAAACATCTTTTTCACACAAGGTACCAAAACGTTTTACATAAACGTAGTTTAAATATTAGATTATATAAAGGGTAAAAACGTGTTTAAAACATTTTTACCCTTTATATAATCTAATATTTTTAAATATTGAAATAACATTTTTGAAAACTTCATACGATACATTTCATCATAATGTTATTTAAGTGTTATAACAAAATATGTTGCAAAAAGGTTTGCCAAAAATACAGATTTAAAAAAATGCCGTTTTTTTGCCTTAAAACATCTTCTTTTTCACACAAGCCACCAAAAATACGGTTTTTTTTCTTGTGAACCGGTGAACCCAAACATTTGAAATGTTTACTCCAAATATGAACTTTCTAGTACACTCAATCTAGAAATACATGTACATTGAAAAAAATGAAAGATAGTCGATTTTAAAAGTCTTACAGAATGCAAGTATCATCAGTAGATAGTGATGTAGCTGTCTACTGCTGATACTGCACTGATGAAGTAACTATCTACTGATCTACTACTGATACTAATGGCATGTCGGGGTAGGGGGGTGGGTGCTGAAGCCCCTCGCACTTTGTTAAAAATCATGCCCCCCCCCCCCCTAACTCTGAAAGGCTCTCTGAGCCCCCCGCAGGAAACGATCCTAGACACACCGGTGGATACTTGTATTGATGAAGTATAGCTATCTACTGATGATACCGGAACTTGCATTGATGAAGTAGGCCTTACAGAATGCAAGTATCATCAGTAGATAGTGATGTAGCTGTCTACTGCTGATACTGCACTGATGAAGTAACTATCTACTGATCTACTACTGATACTAATGGCATGTCGGGGTAGGGGGGTGGGTGCTGAAGCCCCTCGCACTTTGTTAAAAATCATGCCCCCCCCTAACTCTGAAAGGCTCTCTGAGCCCCCCGCAGGAAACGATCCTAGACACACCGGTGGATACTTGTATTGATGAAGTATCGGCTATCTACTGATGATACCGGAACTTGCATTGATGAAGTAGGCCTATTAACTGCTGATTCTTGTATTGATGAAGTATTTGTCTACTGCTGATACTTGTATTGATGAAGTAGTTGTCTACTGCTGATACTCGTATTGATGAAGTAGCTATATCTAATGCTGATAACGGTATTGATGAAGTAGCAATCTACTGCTGACATACTTGCATTGATGAAGTAGTTATCTACTTCTGATACTTGTATTGATGAAGTAGCTACCTACTGCTGATACTTGTATTGATGAAGTAGCTACCTACTATTAATACTCGTATGGATGAAGTAGCTATCTTCTGATGATACTTGTATTAATGAAGTAGCTATCTACTGCTGACACTTGTACTGATGAAGTAGCAATCTACTACTGATACTTGTATTGATGAAGTGTTATGCTGATACTTGTATTGATGAAGTAGTTACTGCTGATACTTGTATTGATGGAGTAGCTATCTACTCACTCACTCACTCACTCATCAGGCTGTTTCACCCACTGCTGTGTGAAGCCCTCCTCCAGCATTTTCCATCTCCTTCTGTTCCTAGCCGCTGATGCCCAAGCTGTTGTACTCATGAAGGTGGTGATGTCATCTCTCCATCGTCTTTTTTGCCTTCCTCTTCTCCTCTTTCCAGTCCTTGGCTGCCATTCTGTAAGTCTCTTCGTCAACCTGTTATCGTCAGTTCTTGATAAGTGACCTGCCCATCTCCATTTTGTTTCTTTAATCTTTTGCAAGATGTCTTTGACTTGGGTTACTTTTCTGATTTCTGTATGTCTGACTCTATCACGCAATGAGAGGTGGAGCATTTTCCTTTCCATAGCTCTCTGTGCTGTTACCAATTTCTGTTCCATTTCTTTTGTTGTTGACCAAGTCTCTGCACCATAGGTCATAGTTGTTAGCACACACTGGTCATAAACTCTTCGCCTCAGTGACAGTGGTATGTTTTTATCTGTCAACAGTTCTTTATGCATACCAAAGCATCTCCAACCTGCCTTTACACGGATTAGGATCTCTTCAGCTGTGTTGGTATCCATTCTCAAGGTCTGTCCTAGGTACTTATAGTTGTCAACTTTCTTGATCTGGTGATTTGCTATTGTGATTGTTTCTTTTGTCTCAAAGTTTGTCATAAACTGTGTTTTTCCTTTGTGCATTTGTAGTCCCACATGTATACTTTCTTTGCACAAGCTGTTCAGTTGGTCTTCCATATCCTTCACCGATGTTGTTGTTAGTGCAACGTCATCGCGATGTTGATTCCTTTTCTCTCTAGGTTAGACTTTTTGAAAACCTCTTCCAGTGCTGCTGTGAAAATCTTTGGTGATAATGTATCTCCCTGTCTCACTCCTCTCTCTATTCTCACCTCCTTGGAAACATCATTATCTATGTGTATTTTGGCGATGGCATCTGTGTATATATCTTCTAGGATGCAGATGTAGTTTTCGTTTATTCCGCTCTTCCTCAGTGCATCAAACATATCCGTATGCTCTATGGAGTCAATGCTATCTACTGATGATACTTATA
Source organism: Amphiura filiformis (assembly GCF_039555335.1). Classification (NCBI taxonomy): domain Eukaryota; kingdom Metazoa; phylum Echinodermata; class Ophiuroidea; order Amphilepidida; family Amphiuridae; genus Amphiura; species Amphiura filiformis. The sequence goes on along the minus strand of NC_092640.1, from coordinate 41,093,921 downwards.
TTGATGAAGTAGCTATCTTCTGATAATACTTGTATTAATGAAGTAGCTATCTACTGATGATACTTGTATTGATGACTTAGTTATCTACTGCTGATACTTGTATTGATGAAGTAGTTATCTACTGCTGATAACGGTATTGAAGAAGTAGCTATCCTCTGATGATACTCGTATTGATGAAGTATCAATCTACTGCTGATATTTGTATTGATGAAGTAGTTATCTGCTGATGATACTTGTATTGATAAAGTAGCTCCCTACTGCTGATAACGGTATTAAAGAAGTAGCTATCTTCTGATGATACTTGTATTGATGACGTAGCTATCTACTACTAATATACTTGTATTGAAGTAGTTATCTGCTGCTGATACTTGTGTTGATGAAGTAGCTATCTACTGCTGATAACGGTATTGATGAAGTAGCTATCTACTACTATACTTGTATTGATGAAGTAGCTTTCTACTCATGATACTTGTGATATAGTAGCTATCTACTGATGAAGTAGTTGTCTACTGCTGATACTTGTATTGCATTGATGAAGTATAGCTATCCACTGATGATACTTGTATTGATGAAGTAGCTATCTTCTGATGATACTTGTATTGATGAAGTTATATGCGTAGATCCCGGGTGAGGGGGGTATTGTTATGTTGAAGTAACTATCTACTTTTGATACTTGTATTGATAAAGTAGCTATTTAATGCTGCTTGTATTGATGAAGTAGCTACCTACTGCTGATAACGGTATTAAAGAAGTAGCTATCTTCTGATGATACTTGTATTGATGAAGTAGATATCTACTGCTGATAACGGTATTGATGAAGTAGCTATCTACTACTATACTTGTATTGATGAAGTAGCTTTCTACTGACGATACTTGTAATATAGTAGGTATTTACTGATGAAGTAGTTGTCTACTGCTGATACTTGCATTGCATTGATGAAGTAGCTATTCACTGATGATACCAGACTTGTACCCGAGTCCAGCTCGTCCGAGTCCGAGCCGAGCCGAGTCCAGTTGTATCCGAGTCCGAGCCAAGTCCGAGTCCTTTTGTGTCCGAGTCCGGACTCGAGTCCAAGTCCAGGGTGCCGAGTCCGAGCCAAGTCCGAGTCCAACAAAATAAGATTCCGAGTCCGACTCGAGTCCGGCTCGAGTCCGGACTCGGTCAGAGTCCATGCCCGGAGGTGGGGGGCGGGGGGGCATTCAACTTTAATGTGGTAGGTATCACCCTACTGGCATTGCTTAGTAGGAGCCATTTGTATAAATATGGGTCATTGGGTATAACAAAATGAAAAAAGGGGTAACTGGGCATAAAATTTTGAAAGAAGGGGTCATTTGGTGTAACATTTTGAAAATCTGGGTCATCAGGTGGAACATTTCCAAAAAATGGAACAAAATTTTATATTTTGTTAAAATTTACAATACAAATTTGCTGAAAAAAGACAATAAGTTTCTGCATAATTTTACAGCATTTTGATGATAAAATTGTAGAAAAAGAAGGCAGTTGGTCAAAGGCCACCACACCACACACATGACACACCGCTCCCCATATACACACCCACCCTACTAAACCCCACCCACCCCACCCCACACAGTTGACATTTCAAAGATTCAACCAACCAACAGTATGTACACACTTCACTTCAATACTCCTGAAGGTAAAAACTACCATGTATCAGACAGGGACAGGCTGGCAGCATTCATGTGAGGGTATTTGTGTGTGTGTGACACACTACATGTAAACTCACAGTTAACTTGCGTGCAGCACAGATCCAGGATCTGTGGTGCAGCATACATGTAAATGAAGGGCAATTATGATAAGGATAATGAACTGAGTGCAATGCATTCGTCAAGATAATCGCACGCGCCGTGGAGTTATTGCATTTAGCTTGAGAGCCGATAGGCTCGAAAGCTAAATGCAATAACTCCATGGCAAGTGCAATTATCTTGACGAATGCATTTGCACGAATACATTATCCGTCATACACTTTGAGTGTAGGCCTATTAAAACAATAGGCAATATTAATTGCTGCATTCATTATATTAGTTTTAATATTAGGGAAAATATCTTACATTTTAAAAACACCGTCAGGACATTGACCAGCTACGTAGCATTTAACTGGTAAAGAAAATCAATCCCTGTAATCAATGGTATCGATTGCGCCATACGTCATACTTAGGTAACTTATTCACGGATGGTTTAATTGACTTGACTTTATGTTGTGATCATTTAATATTGTGGTTTCGAACACAGAGAGCACTGAACCAGTTGGAAACGATCGATTTAGATGTCATACTAGTACTACGGTGAATATCAACTGGAGTTTATAGCTCTATAATTTGAACTACTTATATTAAAACACACGACATTGGGATTTAACAATTTGTTCAGTATTATCATAGGCCTTCAAACACATGTGTTTGAAGGCCTATGGTATTATAAAGCATGATCATGATATTATGCGCTAGTGTGTGTTTCCAGGCCCGGCTATGTTATTTTAGATATAGGCCTACATGTATTTCATTTGTAAAATGCTGAATATTTTGCAATGGTGTCATCTTGTATAATTATGATCCACCTGTTTTTGGCCCTTTTTAATTAATAGAAGCTCGATTATTCTCATTTGATGTTTGATTTATTTGAGGTCATTAATCATAATTTATGACAATGATATTTGCAAGGGTGCAACTCTACTAGTCTTATTACAAGACTGCCCTATCCCAACCCTAAACCCTAATCCTAAACTCCGTAAACGAGGACTGGACTCAAGTCTAGCGAGTTACACTTATTCGGTAATTGTACACTATTATAGAACACCGTTTGTAACTATACCATTTTAACACCACAGAATGTATATTTGTACTTTTTTGTTGGTATATATATCGAACAGACAATTATATAGTTATGTGATCTCTGTGTCTAAAGCGCCACCTAACTCTACTTTATGGTTATGTGAAAGTAGTATTTCTAGTATTTGAGCGTGCACGTATTATCTAGAATCTATTGTTTAGCGTGCAGGTTTTAGATAATGCATTGTTTAGCGTGCAGGTTTATATAATTTGGGCTGTGAAGGGTAGTTCGCGAAAATAATGCACGGGAGAAGAATACATAACGATGAATAGAAACAGGCACTAGAAGTGTATAGAAAAATAACATCATCATCGTTATCGTTATCATCATAATAATAATAATAATAATAATAATAATAATAATAATAATAATAATAATAATAATAATAATAATAATAATAACAGAAATTCACCTTTTCAGAAAAAATTTGGTTGTTTGATATTAAAAAAAACAAATGTCCCAGACATAACAAATGTGCAGTGAGTAGTGACCACACACAAATTACAGACCAGTTACTGAGTGGGAGCTGAGATGTATGTTGCAGTCTACATGTTTATATCTCTTTCAAGAGTTTAATGGATTAGAAAGTTCCATGAAAAAGAGTCTTAGATATTTCATATAGTCCAAATATTTAATAAACTTATGCATTTAATTAATTATCAATCATTTCATTAATGATGAAAATATGATTCTGCTATAAATCTAAATAATTTGGTGGGTATTTAGGATACATGACAGATCACAGATTTGACAGCCCCCCCCCCCCAATGGCCAAATAAGTGAAGTCAACATTTTATTTGAGATCTATTTTGACATTTTTAGATAATCAATTCACATTTTACATGGATTTAATATTGGACTGGACTCGGACCGGACTCGGCTTCGAGTCCGAGTCCTTTTGTGTCCGAGTCCGAGCCGAGCCGAGTCTTTTGTGTCCGAGTCCGAGCCAAGTCCGAGTCCAACAAAAGTGGACTCGAGTCGGACTCGAGTCCGAGTCCGGACTCGAACGATACATCTCTGGATGATACTTGTATTGATGAAGTAGCTATCTCCTGATGATATCTGTATTGATGAAGTCATAGGCGTAGATCCCGGGTGAGGGGGGGATAAATCCCCCAATAGTAGTTGTCTACTGCTGATACTTGTATTGATGAGTACCTATCTACTGCTGATAACGGTTTTGATGAAGTGGCTATCTTCTGCTGATACTCTTATTGATGAAGTAGCTATATCCACTGCTGATACTTGTATTGATGAAGTAGCTATCTTCTTCTGATATACTTGTATTGATAAAGTAGTTATCTACTGCTGATACTTGTATTGATGAAGTCATAGGCCTAGATTCCGGGGGGGGAGGGTAACTCCCCAATATTAGTTGTTCTACTGCTGATACTTGTATTGATGAGCACCTATGTACTGCTGATAACGTAATAAATTGATGATTTAGCTATCTTCTCCTGATACTTGTATTGATGAAGTAGCTATCTACTGATGATACTTGTACTGATGAAGTTGCAATCTACTACTGATATACTTATACATATCTACTGCTGATACTTGTATTGTTACAGTAGCTATCTACTGCTGATAGCCTTGTTGATGAAGTAGCTATCTACTACTGATACTTGTATTGATGAAGTAGGTTTCTACTCATGATACTATCTACGGATGAAATAGTTGTCTACTGCTGATATATGATACTTGTACCGTATTGCATTATTGATGAAGTAGCTATCCACTGATGATACTTGTATTGACGAAGTATAGCTATCTTCTGATGATACTTGTATTGATGAAGTCATAGATCCCGGGTGAGGGGGGAGATAAACCCCCGATAGTAGTTGTCTACTGCTGATACTTGTATTGATGAGTACCTATCTACTGCTGATACTTGTATTGATGAAGTAGCTATCTTCTGATGATACTTGTATTGATAAAGTAGCTACCTACTGATGGTACTTGTATTGATGAAGTTGCAATTTACTACTGATATCTTAATACTAATTACGGCGTGTCCGTCCGTCCGTCCGTCCTCTGTCCGCGCGCTATCGCGTAGTACAGTCCGCGCATCGGAAAAGCATTACAGTGTGACTAACAGGTGCATCTCATCGGACCAATAATTATAGGCCTTATTTTCAACACATATTTCAATATTAAGATACCGAACACGTGCACACACCAAACACGTGCATGTTTCATTACTTTAGTAACGGCCTATATCCACGTCCAGATACTAATTTCGGTTTCTCTAAATGTGGTAACAGGGCAGGGCTTGGAAGAGGCGAATGATTGGTTTCCAGATTATGGGTAGGCCTACCGAAGTAAGCATCACACCTTTAAAACAAACAGAGTTGATTAAGTTGTGTCTTGGGTCTTGATCACTGAGAGACGCATTTCTTAGTAGTTTGAAAAGTCAGGGCAGGTATATGGGTAACGAGTTTGGGTAATTAGAAATAGGCCTATCACGAGAAGCGCCCGACCCGAGAACCGCGAAATCTAGTATAGTACTTATATTGATGAAGTACCTATCTACTGCTGATACTTGTATCGATGAAGTAGCTACCTACTGTTGATACTTGTATTGATGAAGTTGCAATTTACTGCTGATATAGGCCTATACTTATATTGATGAAGTACCTATCTAGTGCTAATACGTGTATTGTTGCCAGTGGCGTAGATTTGTTTTTGACATGGGGGGATGGGGTTGGAAACAATTTCTTGAAATATAGTGAATCCGGCATATTTTTGCAACATAATAAGTATACGGTACAAATGCGCGCGAAGCGTGCGAGAAATTTTGCAATTTTGAAGCTAAACTGATGAAATATTGTACAAAAGTGAACAAATTCGCTCGTAGCGCGAAACAAATTGGGCTTCAAAAAACATCAGGAAAGAGGTAAAACAGTCAATTTAAGAAATAAATTAACTTACATTGATCAAAAATGGTAAAAAATGAAAAAAGTTTATTCAAATCAGTAATTTAAAAAAAAAATCAAGTGATTTAAATCGCAATTTAAATCGGCGTGATTTAAACTAAAGAACCCTCAAGCAGGCATGTCAACTATTGCACTCTTAATATGGGTTTACTTTTCGGGGTAGTGGTAAAAATCTAAAAATTCCCGCCGATTACGAGCTGGTCAAAGTAGTGCAATGATATATACTGATGGGGACATTAATGACTTACTAGCAATGTTATACTACTGATGGGGGTATTGATAACTTACTAGCAATCCTATCTGATGCTGACGGGGATATTGATGACTTTATACTAGCAATGCTATCAACTGCTGACGGGGATATTGATGACTAACTAGCTATGCTATCTACTGCTGACGGGGTATTGACGATCTAATACTGATGGGAGAATTAATGATCTACTAGCGTGCAACGATATCTAGGCCTACTGCATGCAGAGGTACATTTATGAATTATGCTAGCAATGCTATCTACTGCTGATGAGGGCATTGATGATTTACTGTTGACGGGGGTATTGATGACCTACTAGCAACGATATCTACTGCATGCTGATAGGTACATTTATGACTTATAGCAATGCTGTCTACTGCTGATGGGAGGATTGATGACCTACTAACAACGATATCTACTGCATGCTGATAGGTACATTTATGACTTAAGCTGATCTACTACTGATGGGTGCATTAATGATTTACTAGCAATGCTTTGTACTACTGATGGGGGTATTGATGACTTACGTGCAATGCTATCTACTGCTGATGGGGTATTGATGACTTTGCTAGCAATGCTATCTATACTGCTGATGGGGATATTGATGACTTACGTGCAATGCTATATCTACTGCTGATGGGTGCATTGATAATCTACTGCTGATGGAGAATTGATGACACACTAGCAATGATATCTACTGCATGCTGATAGGTACATTTATGACTTATACTAGCATCTACTGCTGATGAGGCATTAATGACTTACTAGCAATGCTATCTACTGCTGATGGGGATATTGATGACTTATACTGGTAATGCTATATATCTACTGCTGATGGGGGCATTGATGACTTACTAGTAATGCTATCTACTCCTGATGGGGATATTGATGACTTACGAGCTATGCTATCTACTGCTGATGGATGCATTGATAATCTACTGCTAATGGGGCATTAATGACTTACTAGCAATGATATCTACTGCTGATGGAGTATTGATGAATTATACTGGTAATGCTATAATATCTACTGCTGATGGGGGCATTGATGACTTACTAGCAATGCTATCTACTACTGATGTGGGCATTGATGACTACTGGCAATGCTATTCACTGCTGATTGAAGCGCGATGACTTATACACTGTTTTTTTAATCTGCTGATGGGACCAAATTTCGCAAAATGCACAAAAAAGACACCCTTGACTGAGCACTAACCTTTCACAGGGTCGACGGGAAACATTATTATGGCCTTTCCACTGATACTAAAATCATCAGTGAAGGAGAAAAAGTGGGACAATGTCATAATCGTACCATCCTCATTTAAGGTGACGTTATGCAGTTAATAGTAAGTCATCAATGCCGCTATCAGTAGTAGATAGAATTGTTAGAAAGTCATCAAATTCCCCACCAGCAGTAGATACCATTGCTTTAATTCTTAATGCCCCCATCAGCAGTAGATAGCATTTGAGTAAGTCATCAAAATCCCACCAGCAGTAGGCATACAAGTTCGAAATAATCTACAATGACAACTCGAAGATCTGTTATTTTGCTTTATTTTAAGCAACTTTTAACTCAAGAACAGAAGAATATTATACGTTTATGGTTTATACATCGTTAAGTCACAAAACGTTACGTCAGAACTGTTGCCCCATCCCCCCAAATGCCCCAATACCCTCCCCCGATTTTGATTTTGGTGCTGTAATTATAATGTTCCACTTTTATGCGTCACCCGATGACCCATAGTTTATTGTCTTTATTTACATTTATGGTGGCACATGCACATCACTGTCGTGTTTGACAGCCCCTCCTCCATGATCGCCCCGTCCTCGCCTCCCATGCATCCACCCAACCCAGGTACTGATAACCGAATGGCCCACCGCCACACGTTTTTTCATCATTTTCTTTTTGCTGGTATCGCTTTGCGTAATATGACAGCTCGGTGGTAACTACTGATACTTGTTTCCTTTGACTTGGATCTTTATCCATACATCCTTTGACCAGAGCACGTAGGATGTCAATCTTGCAAAAATACCCAACATCATACATGAGATACCCGAAGGCGTAGGTGTCAGTAGCCTCGGTTTGACCGGTTATGCCTTCGATCAATTCTGGTGCTTTGAAAGGTAAGCTCTCTATATATACAGCATTGTCCTGGTCAGATAATTGAAGAGGAGCTGTAGGAGTATCCAAGGGCTCTGCAGATCCTAAATCAATAATCTTGGCATACCATGTTCTTCCCTTTGAATTTGGAAGTTGTGGCGGAGAGGGACACAGCAAAACGTTGTTGTTATGTAAATCACCGTGTGTAAACCCTGCACTGTGCAGCTTGGCGAGTCCACTAGCGACGTCACCAGCAACAGCCAATCATTCTGATGTCAACAGTCGCGGAGTGAAGGTGCTTAAGGCGTCAAAAACTGAGATTGATGTGAGTGTGCTCTTATCGCCAACAAGTTCAAGAATGATCGCCGGTGAAGTATTGTGGTCAATGAAGCCAATCAGTTCGGGAAAGGCAATGCAATGATCCAATTTCCGTAGAATTTCGGCTTCCTTGATCAGTATGGATCTAGGCTCCCTTGGATTGAGTCGCTTGACCGCAACTAGGTCATGGCAGGATCGCAGCTTATTAAGGGTGACTGTACTGCTTGATCCGTGGCCAAGAAAAAACGTGTTACCAGTTTCTATTGGCTCCAGGTCACTATCTCTGTAGATGGCGACACCCTTGGGTAGTTGCAGTGGAACAGCTGATGGCGTGTCTATGGATTCTGCGGCGGGCTCTGCGGGTATGTCGATTGGAGGCACGGGCTCATCTTTGCCAGAGGATGATTTAAGCACTTCCCAGCAAGTCTTGCGGTTAGCACAGCTGTGTGAGTGAACATGACACCACTGTCCGCCCACTGCATACACACGTGCATGGTTAAATTTGAATTTGGACAGATATATTTACAATAAAAAACCCTTCAAAAGTTGGTCGATTTCACATTTTATGTTATCTACAGAAGGTGTGAATTATCCTTCATGCATACATCACTTTAGATCTGAAATCGACCAAGTAATAATGACACACGGGCAATTCTAAAACAACATCTTTTGCACAGAGTTCAATGGGATTTGAGAAGTAAAGTGGCAGTTGAAACTCTAGTGATAACACTTTTACAGTGCATGATGGGGCTTCCTTAAATCATCCTCTGCATCTTTGCATACTACTGATGAAACGTCTTGCATAGGTTTCTGAACATGCTGAAAGATACAATTAGTCGTCAAGGATACACTGTTAGTCTTTAAATCACCATCCGTGTATATCAGTACGAAACTTAAGCTTGATGTCGACGCGCATTAAATGCACTAAAACACGGTAGGTCAAAATAATAGGCCTACTCCTGTTAAAACTTTTCACCTCTCATACGGAGTTAAAACTGCAAAAACTGCACGGGCTTATGTAAATTCAGCTTTCAAGGTTCATACTGCAGTTACTGTCCGTTTTCCTATACACAATACACAGTGCTCTCACCATTGACGCGCGACCTTTACAAATAGTGTATGTTAGAAGTATATTGCATTTGCCTAGTTAACATCACTGTGTGAAAAATAACCGGCCAATATTTAAACTAGTCTCCAAACTTCTAGCAAATATATTTCTCTAACATGACCTAAAATTACAGCTAGGTTAGATGTTCAGAAATAGTCGCACTTTCGTAGAATATGAATGAGGGCAAAGCATAGCTAGCTCATAGCTAGCCAACTCCCCGTGTTAATTGAATGGAGATTTGACCGAAAATATTGAGCTATATTGGTAACGGACCGCTCCGTTCTGAAGGATGCCACAAAAAAACGGTACAAGCTACATTTAAACTATTCTATGAAATTCTAGAAAATATAGTTTTGTAACATGTCCTAAATTTTTAGCTAATTTAGGTGTTTGAAAATAGTCGCACTTTTGTGTTTTAGGAAGGATATGTAAACGACAGATAACACCAAAAATATGAAGAAATTATTTCCAAACCGTGTTAAGTCAACAATCATTATGTTGCTCATTTTCAAGAATGCTGGTTAACAAAAAGCAGGCCATTGTCTCATTTCGTGAACAAAGGTCCACATACCATTGTTTCCTTGCGTTTCCTTTATAATCGGTTACCCAACTGAAGCTGTATTATAGCACCTCATAGCGATACCGCACATATAAAACAGACACATGTGCACAACCAGAGAAGATCCGATTTAATCAGTTGAGCTGTTTCAATGAGTGTTATCTTGGTTTAATAGCTTTTAATGGGGTTTAAGTCCTGCAAAGGTCGAGATGAATTCTACTGTAGACATGACTGCATCATGTCTCAGAGATTAACAAGACATGTCATTCTGTAGAGTGTATAGCAAAGAGTGTTTTCCGTCCCCAGAATGAACATGGTAGCCTATACCTTGCTGCAAACATTAAGAGCATTTTTCATCCTTTTCATAGGCTCTTGACTAATTCAAAAATTACCAGACCATTGTCGTGTCATAAAATTATTGTGTATTTGAAAGGGTGTACGTTGCCTACCTGTGACTGTGCTCCAGAGCCAGAGACTTTCCAATACGAGTCTTTCGTGTTGCATTCGTACATACAGGGTTCCCTGCAAGGTTGCTGGTCCTCATCTTGACGAACCATGCAGCACAATGACCGCAGAACATCCAGCAGAGTTCTAAACCAGGAAAATGAACAGACATGATAGAATGACGAATTACTGAAATTAAGAAGGTGCAGGCGAATTTCGTGAGAGGAATTCAATTAGACCTATCAGACACACATCTTTCATGAAGCTCAGGGTAGGGTGTAGACAGCTAGCCCTATCCGGAACTGGTTGTGAGGTCTTTGTCATTCACCTCATCTGCCCCACAAATTCATTGTGCAGTAATGGAGAGAACGGATAATAATAAATTTGCCTCCACCTGGAATTGAACAGGGGACTACTTACACCAGAATCAGAGTTGTCTTCAATAAATTAGAAGTCGGAAACAATAGGATAGAGGTTTCTTCCACCATACATATATACCTCCAGTGCAAAACGTTGGTGATTTCGAGTAAAACTAAAAAGTCATCTAATTTTACAATTGTCATATTTCAAACTCGCTCAAATTGTGTTAAAAAGCATACCAATGTATCATCTGGTCATAAGGATTCAGAAAATGTGCATCTCAACCTATCAAGGATGTACTGTCAGTTCTTGCGTTATATTCAAAAGGTCAAAATGGGGATCAAAATATAATGCTCCGACTTTGAAAAAATATGATGTTCGTTTTAAAATTCAGATATTAAAAATTCAAAAAAAGATAAAATTTTACAATTTAGGATGTTTCGTTACCTATGTAATGCATCAAATATGTCAAGATCAATGCTTTAATTAATAGAACGTGGGTTGTTATATCGAAACGAATATTTTGAATTGATACCCCTTTTGATATAAAATTGGATCGATTGAGCCTGCCTAGATTATGAGTTTTAAAACTCAGCGAGACCAATAAATATTGGGCGTAAAGCATCCAACTTTATCATTATTATGTTTTGGATCCAATAATTCCACGCCCACAGTTGGATTTGTGAAAACATAAAAATGATATAAAATTGGATCGATTGCGCCCATATTTATTGGTCGAGCTATGAGTTTTAAAATATTGGACGAGACGTAGTCGAGTCCAATATTTTATAACTCATATAGCGAGACCGATATTGGGCGTAAAGCATCCAATTTTATCATTATTATGTTTTGGATCCAATATTTTTACACACTTGGATTCAACAAAACATAATAATGTCAAAATTTGTCCCTAACACTAACCTTCTAATTCCACCAGGTCTTCGTGATCTGGATAGGCCTTCATGTCTCACATCAGATGGTTTCGTAATTGAGAACGACTGCAACAGTGAAAGAGACAACGTACACAATACAATTAAGGTTACACAAAGAAACGTATAAAAGACGTATAAAGTTGTTCTCTAAAACAGAGTTTTCTCAGTAATCAAATATCGCAGCGAGTGAAATGTTGCTGCATTGGATGTAGCTTTTTTTGTGTGTTTATACAAATTTTTAGAATAAATTTGAAAATCCTTCATTTAAAGCCTTTTTACGCACCATGTTCACAAGATCAAAATCATATAATGACATGTCATTGCTATAATGCTAAGTTATGAGTAGTCGATTCTCATTTTTGGTAGGTCGTGTGAAAGAAAGGTCATGAAAATTTCTACATGATCTTAGGCATAATAATAGTGTGAACTGAGTTGGGACGAACTTGGGTTTTTACGAGTTGGTTAAGAAAGTTACAAATGATTTTGAAAAAAAATAGCAACAAAACGTGTAATGAAAGTATAGGCCTAGCCTACATGTATTTCTATGAACCTGGAATAAGTTTTAATTTTAATGCCATACGTCATAGGCCTATTTGGTAAATGTAATATTAACACTGTAGTACGCGATATGATGTTATGCATGGACAAAAAACGGCGTCAAAATTGTGACAATGTTTGGCGATCTTTTCCTTTAGACCACCCTCGCTATATAGGGACTAAAATATTACTTTTGCATCAAGGTTTAATTTTGCATCAAGGTTTAACAGTTGCCAAACACTTTGAAGTCAAGGTTTAATGTATTGGAAGGAGGGCAGGGCTTCGATAAATGAGGGAAATTATGGGGTAAAAAAACAAGGTTAAAACAACTTTTTGAAAACAAGTGAAAACGGCTATTCTGCTAGGAAGTTTTTGTCTCAAAAAACAATTTAAAAATTATCGGAAAAACAAGAAACTTACCTTCATAAAATCAGCATAACTTCCGTCACATAAAAAGATGATCAGATGAGTGGAAAAATGCAAAGAATTTGTGAAATGAGGGATTTTTTAAAAGAAAAATACATCGTGTTTTGGAGAAATTCGCCATCTTGAATAAATGCAAAATTGCGTCATGCAGTAAAATACTGTCAAACGCGCTTGAAAATGCTTGATACGCGAGCGTAAATCATCGTCAGAACGAGCGTGCAACAAGCGCTCGTGCTACGCGAAAGTTTTGAGTTTGCATCACCGGTTTTATATTCAGCTCTTTTACGTCAAAAATTGCAATAAAAACATGGATTTTGGAACAAAATAAAGCTTGTTCGACGAAATAAAAGGTATGTTTGTATAGCTAAGAACATGTTTAACCTTGATGCGAAAGTTTAATTTGATAAATTCGTAGTTTTAACCTTATATAGTTCGGGTGGTCTAAAAGAAAAGATCGGTCAAAAGGTGTAAAAGTTTTAATTTCATATCATTCCACAAGAAAGAACAAAAATATACTTACCGAAGTTCGGTTCTTTCGCTTCAAGACGCCCATATTTGACCAAATTATGCTAAATGTTTAATCAAATTACTTCAGAAATCAGGAATACAATGTGCATAAGTACGAGCGTAAATTAAATGTGAGTGTGTTGTGTTTATGTTTCTTGGTAGCTAATGTAATGTAAACGCGTTGGTTTCCCGTGTAACGCGTGCGAGCACATACTACATGCGCGCAATTTTCTTGCGTGTTACCCAGCGAGTAACGCGTGTTACACGCCATTATTTGAGGCATATGGCTTACGCACATGGAGGAGGGTAATGGGAATTTAGAGGGTGGGGCACCGTATTTTTCTTTCCATTGAATTAGTCCCATGCCTCTTCTCCTTGTTTTTCGCACAGTTTTTATTCCAGATATTAGATAAAAAACAGGAAAATACAGCTTTAATTGACGTGATTAATGAAACTTTATCATGTTTATAGGATAAATCAAGGAGGAGTAGGCCGAGACCTACTATGGAATTCTACAAAATATGCAAACTCGCTGAGAAATCTTTATTTCATTTAAATATAAAATATAACAGCACAACAATTAAACACATACATTGAATGAGGAGGTTCTCGGAAGGCCGGATGGCCTGTATTAAGAACCCCCTGTTCTTGAAGAGAGAGAGAGAGAGAGAAGCTGAAAATAACTTAAAACAAGTTTTACGCCTTGATTTTATCGTCGAACTTGCTGATAACATTTTATTTGGAGATTTTAACCCTTAAAAGCGCGTATTCAATATAGTGAAACCACAGTTTTTGTAGAATTTTGTTGTGGTTAGCCAATAAACTTGTTACAGCATAATTTATGTCAATCGCATTAATTTTGTTTTCCCTTGTTGTTTGGTTTACTGTACCGATATTGATGAAGTAACTACCCAGCAAACACAAAACGTTTATAGAAAATGTTTATATAAACGATATAAAACATTTTAATAACATTCAGAAAACTTGCAAAACATTTTAATGTTATTAGGGTAAATTGGGGTAAATGGAACGGTGGGGTAAATGGAACGCTGAGAATACAATTCCCTCAATCAAGAAAAAATTGGGCAACATCATACCGACTGTTCCATTTACCCCAACGCCATACGTTCTGCTTTCGTTTCATACCCCAAGTGTGGGTTTACTCGGTATTTGAGTGGAAGAAAATCTCAAATGTTGTCACTGACCTTGAAGTGGTGCTACGGTTCAGTGAACATTACTAATTTAAGGGTATTGATTCCTAAATATTTGAATGTTGTGCTGAGAGTTGTCTTACAATATTGGCAATATGTTTGTTTTCTACAATAACATAAATGTTTTAAACAATAAATAGCAGATTTTAATGATGAAATTATGCAAATTAATATGCTAATTAGCTAATTAATTAGTTTGGTGTTCCATTTACCCCACAACAGATCCACTTGGGGTAAATGGAACACGGTTGACTGACTTCAAATATATATAACATGTTAATATTTTTTTTTACTAATTGGTTTAATTATTATGAAATTATATGCTACAAATAACTAATTCATGGTAGATTAGGCCTCCTATTGCTTTTTCAAAAATCTGAAAACCATTTTTTCTGTTATGTACCGAGAGAAAGTGTTTTTTACGTGGTATTTTACCATGTTTATAAAAAAACATGAAAACTAAATTATTTTTGTTAATCTTTTGTTTAGTCACAAAATATATGTTAAATAAATTATTCTGATGTCTTTTCAATGTAAATATAGCTATGAATGTAGGCTCCTTGCAAGTAATGCCCCCGGTAATGCCCCTTGTTCCAATTACCCAACTCACTGTTCCATTTACCCCAATTTGTTGGGGTAACTGGAACACCATGACCATGCATGTATTTGGACCGATACAAGAAACAAAGCCATAAAATGGGAGTTTATCTGTTAAAACAAGTTGTAAAAACATATTATCTACTTATTGAAACAAACAAAAATCATATATGGATACCCTCCTGACCACAGAAAGTGATTTATTGCTTTAGCGTTCCATTTACCCTAAGTATTGTCAAAATATTTCGCAAAAATGTTTGCCAAAAATATTTTGCAATAACATTTTGACATCATTTTTGAAAAGTGATAGTATTTTTCATATATAACCCGACATTAAATGTTATTAAAACGTTTTTAACCAAAATTAAAACGTGTTTATAACATGTTTATAACGTTTACTGCTATCTATTGCTGACATCTGTATGGATGAAATATCCCAGCAAACACAAAACGTTTTGTTAAACGTCGTTTAAATATTAGATTACATAAAGGGTAAAAACGTTTTAATAACATTCAGAAAACATTTTTGAAAACTTTATACGAAACATTCTATCATAATGCTATTAAGTGTTAACAAAATATGGTTGCTAAAATGTTTGCCAAAAAAAAAAGACCTATATATTTTTGCCTTAAAACATCTTTTTCTCACAAGGTACCAAAATATGAATTTTTCTTGTGAACCGGTGAACCCAACCATTTGAAATGGTTACTCGAAATATGAACTTTTTAGTACACTCGATCTAGAAATACTTTGAAAACATAGTCTAATTTTAAAAGTCCAACAGAATGCAAGTATCATCAGTAGATAGTGATGTAGCTGTCTACTGCTGATACTTGCACTGATCAAGTAGCTATCTCTACTGATCATACTTATATTGATGAAGTAGCAATCTACTGCTGATTCTTGTATTGATGAAGTATAGCTATCTACTACTGATACTTGTATTGATGAAGTATAGCTATCTACTACTGATACTTGTATTGATGAAGTAGCTACCCAGCAAACACAAAACCTTTTAAATGTCGGGTTATATAAAGGGTATAAAAACGTTTTAATAACATTCAAAAAACATTTTTGAAAACTTGCTGCAAAACATTCTAAACAAAATGTTATTTAACTGTTAACAAAATATTTTTCAAAAATGTTTGCCAAAAATGTTTTACAATAACATTTTGAAAACGTTTTCATGACCTTTATATAACCCGACATTTAAATGTTATGAAAACGTTTTGAATAAACATTTTAAGAACATTTTTGTGTTTGCTGGGTATCTACTACTGATACTTGTATTGATAAAATAGCTATCTACTACTTGTATTGTTGAAGTAGCTATCTACTGCTGATACTTGTATTGATAAAGTAGCTATATACTGATAACGGTATTAAAGAAGTAGCTATCTTCTGATGATGCCTGTATTGATGAAGTAGCTACCTACTGCTGATAACGGTATTGATGAAGTAGCTTTCTACTACTGATACTTGTTTTGATGAAGTAGCTATCTACTGCTGATACATGTATTGATGAAGTAGTTATTGCTGATACTTGTATTGATAAAGTAGCTATCTACTGTTGGCTGATACTTGCATTCATGAAGTAGTTATCTACTGCTGATACTTGTATTGATGAAGTAGCTATCTTCTGATGATACTTGTTTTGATGAAGTAGCAATCTACCCCGGCAATCTACTGCTGATACTTGTATTGATACAGTAGGTATTGCTGATAACGGTATTGATGAAATATCTATCTGCTGATGATAGTTGTATTGATTAAGTAGTTGTCTATTGCTAATACTTGTTTTGATGAAGTAGTTTACTGCTGAAACATGTATTGATGAAGTAGTTATCTACTGCCGATACTTGTATTGATGAAGTAGTTATCTACTGCCGATACTTGTATTGATGAAGTAGTTATCTACTGCCGATACTTGTATTGATGAAGTAGTTATCTACTGCCGATACTTGTATTGATGAAGTAGCTATCTTCTGATGATACTTGTATTGATGAAATAGCTATCTTCTGATGATACTTGTTTTGATGAAGTAGCAATCTACTGCTGATACTTGTATTGATACAGTAGGTATTGCTGATAACGGTATTGATGAAATATCTATCTGCTGATGATAGTTGTATTGATTAAGTAGTTGTCTATTGCTAATACTTGTTTTGATGAAGTAGTTTACTGCTGAAACATGTATTGATGAAGTAGTTATCTACTGCCGATACTTGTATTCATGAAGTAGCTATCTACTGATAATACTTGTATTGATGAAGTTGCAATCTACTGCTGATATAATGGATGTGTGTATGTTGGTGGGTGTGTGTGGGTATGGGATGTGTGGGTGTAGGGGGTGGTTGTCGCCTGCTGATCTTCTCCTGCCAAATCAATTTTTGAGACAAAGTTAATACATCCGAAGTGCGGGAAACATTCGCAAAATAAAAAGGTGCGCAAGACATTTTGTGTGGGTGTGTGTGTAGGGTGAGGGGTGGGTGTGAGTGGGGTGTGGGGTGGGTGTGGGTGGGGTGTGGGTATGTGGGGGTCATTCTCATGAGTCAACAAGGGTTTGGGCTGTTATATTAGTAAAGATTTTTGCAATAGTTTCAGTGATTTAATTTTCATTTTGTTGTTCTTTTTGTTGACGTAGTGCATATGATAGTAATATTAGGGACCCGTCGATATTTACGCCGCCGGGGGATGGGAGTTTTAAAGAAAATATCGATGAAAAATGTGTGTTCCCACTCGCGTCGACTCAAAATTTTCTTATTTCCCCTTGAAATTTTCTCCATTTAAAACTTATCATTTCCCCCTCTTGGTTCAAATAAATACAGATTCCCTTCTCAAGACCCCCCAAAAAATCGGATTCCCCTCCAAACTCCATTCCCCCTTTCGCGTTGCGTAAATATTGAATGGTCCCTTATTCTCACTCACTCACTCACTCACTCACTCACTCACTCACTCACTCACTCACTCACTCACTCTATATCAATCAATTATTGAATCAATCACTCATTTAACCAATCACTCAATCAATCAACATTGTCAATTAATCAATCAATTTATTATTAGGTAGGCACAGGATGGCAGCAATTATATTCTAGAAGATTTCAGGCTCGGTTAAAACATAGGCCTTGACTGTATTATGGCTGCTTTGTCACTTAATCGGTATGAGCCTGGTCTGCGCATGGGACAAATATTCTTGTCTCGAATCTGTTTTGACAGTGTTTGCCTGGTCTAAACCGGCAAAATGGCAAAAAGTGGCAAAACGTCATGTATAGTCAGTCAGATATTAAAAAGTAACAAAGAAAGCTCATGAACAGCAACACACAACTTTTAATGAATCATTCTACATCCCGTTCTACATATTTTTTTTTGTCTCATCAAGTCCTTTGGAAAATGTTTTGAATTTGATATGATACATTTAACTAGTGCGCATGAAAACCCATAAATGCCTTTGATTTTTGAATAATTATGTTAGTAAAATAATTACAAAATCTGGTCTTATAACATCCAGGAAATTATCTTTCTAATAAAGTCCCATTCAGCGAAAGTGTAAAAAAATTAAAATTGTTTATAAATTGCTTAAAAGTGAAGGAAGTCATTCAACTTGTCATTTGGCATTTTTGAATTGAAAATATTGGCAAAAAACGAAGAAAACAGCAGTATTGACGAAGTTGAAGCCCATATACATGTAGCTAATTTACATACTAACATAACATAACATAACATAACATAACATAACATAACATAACATAACATAACATAACATAACATAACATAACATAACATAACATAACATAACATAAC
Source organism: Amphiura filiformis (assembly GCF_039555335.1). Lineage (NCBI taxonomy): Eukaryota > Metazoa > Echinodermata > Ophiuroidea > Amphilepidida > Amphiuridae > Amphiura > Amphiura filiformis. The sequence goes on along the minus strand of NC_092640.1, from coordinate 41,074,984 downwards.
ATAACATAACATAACAACAAGTATGCGCGTTTTGCCGAGGGATTCAAGGCGCAAAAGAAAAGAAAACCAAAAATTCAAAAATGCAAAAAGCAACTGCAGCAAACATTACGGGAACAAGTGAGTTTAGAGTCCAGGCTGATGGCATTCTTGAGTAAATGGTAAGCCATTCCAAAACCCGTTGGGGCAGTCAGTATATAAATTTATACAGAGTCATGTAAAATGCTTTATTTTGTCTTATGGCTTTCGGCTGACCCACTAGCAGGCTATGAATGCACATCGGCCTATATGACAATGACAAAGGTATACCAAAATCTAAATTTTGATGATTTTTACCATCATCCGGATGAGCAATCTCTGAATGGGCCTTTAATAATTAGTTTTGAGATGAATTAAAAAAGTGAAATATGCCAATTTATCAATTCTTTAGTTTTTCCATTTTTGCCAAGCGGAAAACCATGTGTTTTCAACCTGCGCCAGAAACCTGCGAACACTGCATTCTTCTGGGTTTGCTGTACGTGATTCGCGATGTGTTCTGGGATAGCATAAATTCATGTGAGCTCCCTGTTGCGGTATCGAGAGTTTCGTCTCCTCCTGCTCCTGGCTGCGGAGGAGACTATAATATCGGGTATCGATCAGCTGATGCAGAGAGATACCATTCATCGCATCCGAGACCTTCGACCTGTTAATCGCCTCTGGTAAATCGTTATATGTAAACACATGCAGACTATAGCTGGTGCATGGTGCATAGCAGACGACACGACATTTGACACAAACGAACTTATCTTGCTGTGTTTTGACTTAGAGGAGCTGTACTAAACTACAGAAGCAGTGAATGCAAACTGAGTTGAGAGAAAGTGACTAAGCATTGGGACAGTTTCATCGGTGAGCCCTGTCGGTGAGTAAATATTAAGTACTTGCCGTAAACTTTGTGGCACATAATAATTAATATGTACATGATTAAAATTATGTTGATCTTCTTCGTATGATTTGTGTGTGTACAGATACAGTGATAGTGTACCTGTGTCTTGCCACTCATCATCATTATCATTATCATCATCATCATCATCATCATCATCATCATCATCATCATCATCATCATCATCATTATCATTATCATCATCATCATCATCATCATTATCATCAACACCATCATCAATACTGCACAAAATACACTTACTCCAATTTCCAAATGAACAAGTCACAAATGGAATGGACAAAGTTGGAGCTGTATATGACACAGCTCTACCTCATCTAGGTATGACAGGGAAACCTCAGTTAACACATTTGCTAGTCAGTCAAAATGGCCTAAACCGGCAATACAAATTTACATTGAAATTTAAAAGAACCGCTTGCTCAAGGAAACCTTCATAAATATGTTGTCTATACTTCACTTGACCCAAATATATGATTTTTTTTGGTGATGAGAGACTCGCACATGGAATTTCAGAGGGATTTTGATAGCAGTTCCATTAAAAAAACCTGCTATCGTCATGAGATCTAGAAACACCCCCCTAATACTGTTTTGGGGAATTTTGCTAGCAGAATCTTTTTGATGAAAGACAATCTTTGACTAGATGAAACTTTGCTACGGAAAGTGCTATGACAAAAAGGTTTTCAGTGTTGGCTTTCTTTACTCAAGGGCTTTAATTTGATATATAAAATGATGCAGTTTGATGGCAAATTTAAATTCACCTGGCATACCTACCTCATCCACAGCTTAATATGTGCTCATGATTCCGTCAAGGTCCTTAGATGCATCCGAGTAATCCTATTCGTCATAATTTTTACAAATTTTTCTTTACAGTTAAAAAACTATATCTACTATAGTATTCACCATGACAAATTCTGATGACTTCAGAAAATGGGGACGTGATATGGTAGATTACGTAGCTGGGTATTTAGATACGATCGACAAGCGCCCTCCACTGGCACAAGTTTCCCCTGGATATTTGCGACAGCTGATACCAGATGAAGCACCTCATCAACCAGATAAATGGGAAGATGTGATGGCAGATTTGGAGAGGGTGATCATGCCTGGGGTAGGTGTAATAAAGGAATTTCTCATAAGCATCTTAAGGGGGTACTACACCCCTGGCCAATTTTGTGCCTCTTTTTGCATTTTCTCCAAAATTATAACACATTGGGGACAAGTAAGATATGTATATTATAGGGGCAAAGACTACAACTACTGCACTGAAATTTCAGCAACTCAAGGCAAGTAGTTATTGATTTATTGATCAAATATTGGTTTTCCCTCATTTTTGACTGTAACTCCACAGCTGTTGTCTGTGCTGAAATAAAATTTCCAGTGCAGTAGTTGTAGTCCTTGCCCCTATTATATACATATCTTACTTGTCCCCAATGCACAATAATTTTTGAGAAAAATCCAAAAATAGGCACACAATTGGGCAGGTGTAGTATTCTATAAAAGATCTGGAATAAGCGTTTTGACAGTATTTTTGTGGGACATGAGAGCACATCAGACATATCAAATTGCATTCTGAATACGAAGAATGTCTTTCTGATATCAAATAATTTTCCATTTTTTTGAAATTCACGATCATAATACAAAGTTTATGACAAATTATTAAAATTTGATGTTTTTCAAATTTTTGATATATACCGGTAACAGTCCTCGAAGTAAATTTTATAATTATCTAAATATTCTTAAAGTGTATGTAGCTGGGAGGAAAAGCCGACGATCAATTGAAAATTTTGACCTTTCATATTGAAGATATGGATTTTTTACCCAAAAAGACCTAATTTTTTTTGGTGCCCTTTTCATCCCACCTACATACAATTTAAGTATAAATCATCAGATTTATAAACTTTACTTCGAGTACTGTTTTATCGAAAATATCAATTTTTAATCATTTGTCATAAAATGTGTATTACATTACGAATTTCAAAAAATCAAAATTATTTGATATCAGAAGGACATTCTTCATATATTCAGAATGCAATTCGATATGTCTGATGTGCTCTAATGTCCCACAATAAATACTGTCCAAACGTTCATACCCCATCCCTTTAAGTATCATTCTAGTTATCAGTGAATCCTATCCACTATTTTATGTCCAATCTTAATATACTTATATCAATCTTAATATACTTATTTTGATCCAAGTTGATTTGAAACTGAAAACATTAAGGTGAGTTACATGTAGAACCTTTCTGTCATATTATTTTCAGTTTTGGTTATTTTGCTTTTTTTAATACAGTTTATTTCTGTAGAGTAATATATTAACTCAATGGAAATGAGTCAAGGAAGGCTCTGGTCACATTTATATGTATTGCAGTTATTGAGTTATGATAGGCCAAAACAAAAGTTTTTGCTTTTTCTCCCCCACCCCCCTCTCAGTGAAAATCATGCACAGTGGGGGAAAAATAAAACTCAATAATGAACCTTGATATCTCACCTATTGAACCCATACATTGTACCTTTCCATATGAACGTGAGCTTTTTTGAACACTAACATGGCTAGACATCGCTCCAGGTGCAAATATATTTACATTCCAAAATTCTAGCAACACGATAACGAAATAATATTCTCTGATACCATGTTACCCCGACATGTTATCAACAATCATGTTACTATTGAAATGTAAAAATACAGTGTTATGCAAATCTTCCAAGCAGTGTAGTTTGAGGACTCTGCCCAATATTTACTCAACTATGAAAAGAATTTATGCAAAGTTTCATTTCAATAGAAATTGCATGTTGTTCATATATCTCAGTCACATGTATCATGGCTGATCTTAGCCCCAAAATTCAAAGGAGGTATTGAAATGGGGGGGAATTGCCCCAAATTGTTTGCATTTTTACCCCAAATAGTGGAATTTTCAGTATTTTGATTTTGTTCTGATGATGGAGAAATCTAGGACAATAGCAAAATTAACCTTTCTTATGGGCTTGTCCAAGTAAATCGGTAACAAAATATGTTCGCCCCCTTACCTTTTAATGCTTCCGCTGCCACTGGACCCATACATGTAGGCCTACATATTTTCAGAGATGTCACACTTCGGATTTATCCGGATTTCGGATTTTTAATGTGCTCGGATTAAAAAAAAAAAAAAAAAAAAAAAAAAAGCCAGGATCATTCATGGTTGACCTACAAAACATATTGTTTGTGTTTTTAATATGCAAAGTGATAATTTGTGTTCATGTCATACTCTACCAATGATTTAAAAATGGATACAAATTCAATACATTTTAAAATCATTAATAGAGTATGGCATGAACACAAATTATCACTATGCATATTTATTATTAAAAACACAAACATTTTTTCCCTTTTGTAGGTCAACCTTTCCTGCGGTGCAAAATGTGCAGAAACCCTCTGGCTTGCACATTAAGCCCCCAAATGTGGGCCCCCTCCCACATACCCGAAGAGGGGGCAGGGGTCAAAATTTTGATGAATCATTATTTTTATATTGCGCATATCAATTTCAGCCATGTAAGCCATGTTATTACGCAAAAGAAAAACTTTGAAGAATGTCTCTCATGTACAAAAGTATAGGAAACTGAACATTTAAAACCACTTTTTTAGGATGTAGGAAGCATTTTTCAAAAAAATCTAGAACAGGTTTTAATGTCAAAAATGGTCTCTTTTGGGGTGCTATCGTCCTGAAACTAAAAGCACACTGACCATCAAGGCCCAGGATAGGGTGCCGGTTGGTGGGGGTGGGTTGGGTGGTGTGGGGCAGTGTGGGGCAGGCAGTGGATGCCAAGCACAAATGGTTAATTATTGCTTTATTTTTCTGCTTCACTTATCAACATCAGCCATATTGGTCTTGTAATAAAGCCAAAAAACATTTTTTAAGAGTTTTATTTTTAATTAAGTTGTACATTAAGTGTAGCCTAAGATGTAGTGTAAGTTGTACTTTTTAAGATCATTGTAAAGCGCTTTGTTCATACTTATGCTAAGGCGCTATATAAATTCCGTTTATTGTATTATTGTATTGTCTCTTGTGCATAAAAGTATAGGAAACTCGAAACTTTAAAGCATGTTTTCTGGAAGAAGGAAGCACTTTTTATTAAAAGTGCAGAACAAGCCAGGAGCTTTGAAGTGTTCTTTTTACCCTCTGAAATGGCCTTTCCTGTGGTTTTAAACGTGCAGAAACCATCTGGCTTTGGGGCGAAGCCCCTAGAATGAGGGGCCCTTAAGCGGGCCCCAGACCCCGGCCGTGCTGGGTGAAAGCTCGCTCGCTTTGCTCGCTACGCTCGCAAGTTCAGGATTTGTTTTGGTCAGCCTGTGACATCTCTGTATTTTAACCAGTTTTTACACAAAAAGTATAACCAGTTTATACACAAAGAAGGGGCTAGGGCCATCTTTATACCAGAAGGCAGATGTGACTCATTTCAACAGCACACTCTTTACTGTGATGCCCCCCTCCAGGTTAAGTGGTTCATTTAACAAAATTTGTTTCAAATTCATCAATATCCCCTGAAATTTTGAAGAGTGCAGAAACAATTAAAGCTGTCAATTTAGATGACACAATGGTATCCATGGAAACAAAGCAATCATCATTCCTGCTGTCACAGGCTTAGCAAACAATTCTTTTGAACACAACAACTTCATTACTAAACACTTGTTTATCACTATGTGCTTCAAATAATTCATTAAGAAAATGAAGACAAGTAAATTAATGAGCCTAGTACAAGTCATATAATTAAGGCCTAAAAAATTTGTTTGATTGGCATTTAAAAAAAAAATAGAGTAGAGGTTTTTTTAAAACTTTTAAAGCTATAAATTGCATTTGATTAAAGGCCTTGGGAACTCTTTTCACTCTTTTTTTAAATTAATTTTTTTTTTTAAATTAAAAAATATGGCCAGACTGCCTACTTTTAGGGTCTGACTTTTCTTCTTCTTTTTTTAAATAATTTTTTTTTAATTAAAAAAAAAGTCTAGGGTCGGGCCTACTTTTAGGGTCGGCCGGGTTACGCCAATCAAATTTTTTATTTTTTATTCTTAGGCCTAAAGCATGACAAGACAGCTGTATTGATGAAGATAGATGACATGACATCATAAAAACATTTGACATCACAAAAACAGTTTTGCCAGCACATCAATGAAGGTTGTTGTCAGGCCATAAGTTTAAAAAAAATAATGCTATGTCTCAAAGCCCATGGCAGTTTCAAAAACGAATGCGGAATGAGGTTTTTTTAAAGATTTTTTTTGAAACAAAATTTTATGATGTCATTTTCGAGTGTTCAAAAGTACTCAGCATGAAATTGTGGTCAATTTACACAATAATCTTACTATAAATAGGGGAATGTTGTATGTATCTATGTATGTATGTATCACTATAAAGGCTCCGTCAGTTTCGATCCAAATGTCGCCAAATTCATACGGAGATCGATGAATATACGGAGGCGTGTTTAAACTTTATTTGGTTGAAAACGGTCAAGAATTGGCTGCAAAACAGTGAAAATATGGGTAAAAGCGGGGTTTTTGTTATGAGAATCGGGGACCGGCCTACGCGTCGCTGCAGCTGGCCGGCAGCGCGTCGGCGCGTCGCGTATGCGCGCGACTACGTAATGGCGCCAGAACGGCGCAGAGCCACGCGACTGCGGGCCAGAGACCAGTGGACATGATAATACGGAAATAAGGAAAAATAAAGGACAAAAAGGTACATGGACGGGTCACGGGATTATGATAACGGGTGAACACGTCCGCAGACACGCTATGAGAGGACGTAATAAATACAGGAAAAATATGTTTGTTGCACAAACAACATGAAGCGGTACTATAAAGAAAAAGAAAATTAAAATGAGGACAAAAAAAGTACGAGTAATAGGCCAACGGGTTAAAGTAACTAAATGGAGCGGGAACGAAACAAAGAAGGAAAGAAACTAATCAGGAAATGTAAAAAAAAAAGAAGCTAAAATAATGAGAACAGAATTAAATAAAAAACATGGAAACGGGAAATCACAAGCAGCAAATAAACAAAGAAGCTAAAGGAAATGTAAGAAAGAACATATTTAGAAAATAATGGGAACGAGGTTAAATAAATAAATAACATGGAAACGGAAATTCACAAGCTAAAGCAAAATAAACTAAAATAGAAAGTGTAAGAAGAGACAGGTTTAGAAAAATAAAATGTACCTTTTCAATGATTCTACCTGTTCAGTAATTATTCCTGTTATGGTGAACGCTCCCATCTAGCGGGGACCCGCGCAAAGCGCGGGTATCCCGCTAGTAAGTACAAATATCAACACTGCGAGTACCGAATTCAGTATCTTTTCTTCCAAATTTGTCACAGAATTTTATGATTTTACGGCAAAATGGCAGTTTAAAAACGAATGCAGAATGAGGTTTTTTTAAGGATTTTTTTTTCAACAAAATTTTAAATTAAGATGTCATTTTCGAGTGTTCAAAAGTACTCAGCATGAAATTGTGGTCAATTTACACAATAATAAGTTCAAATATCAATTGTTTTACATAAACAATGCGAGTACCGAATTAAGTATCTTTTCCCCAATCTTTTCTTCCAAAATTTGTCACGGAATTTCATGATTTTACGGCAAAAAATCTAAAAAAACAAACGCTAAAGAAAAACAAACACGCACGTGGGCTTTGAGACATAACAATTTATTTTGGCCTAAGCTCATACAGGGTCAGTCAAATTCTTAAAAAGTTAACCAAAACATGTGGTATTTCAATAATGTGGTTGCTATAAACTTGTGAGTCTACTTGGCCTCAAATGAATTCTCGCTATTCGCAATAAGGGCGCAGCCAGCGGTTTGCGATGTAATAAATGATGTATCATGGGAAAATCGTGATGTATCATGGGAAAAGGTCGACATCAAGTCCCGCATAATCGAATATTACCATGCTATTACATAGGAACACGTGACAATATTTTTAGTTTGTCAATATAGCGGTATTACGCATAAATCGATAGAGAAAAATTAATTGTGCACATTTCAAATCACATTATTAAGTATTATTGAGTATCGATTCGCGTGTAACACCTTTATTTTGACAAACTAAAAAATATTGTCGTGTTCCTATGTAATAGCATGGTAATATTCAGATTATGCGGACTTGATGTCGACCTTTTCCCTTGATACATCACGATTACATCGCAAACCGCTGGCGGCGCCCTTATTGCGAATAGCGAGAATTGAGATACATTTCTTTCTCATCTCATCTTTTTGTAACAGTTTAGAAGTGTGAAGAAACTTTTAAATCATTTACAGGATGTCAAACTTCTTAAAGAAAACTATCTTTTTCTGGAATTTCCCAACTTGCTGCAATTACACAGAATTTGGGCTCAAAAGGTCAGTCATGAGTAATATAATAATAGGAGCATATGGCTGCATGTGATTTCTATTGAAATGAGGCTTTGTATAGGCTACAATTCTCTTCATAGTTGATTTCACTTTGATCAAAGAGTCTTTAGAAACTATGGAGTGATTACCTAATAGGGTTCAACTCTACTAGTCTTATAACAAGACTGCCCTACCCCAACCCTAAACCCTAACCCCAAACTCTGTAAACGAGGAGTGGACTCAAGTCTAACAATTGCACAATCATGAATTCCACTATTTTCTTGGGGGATTTGCAAAAGGTTTGTTATCACATTATTAGGCCAAGTAAAATAAAAAACATGTTTCACGTCCAGATTTTTGAAAAAAAGGAGGAGGAGGGGGCTTTTTATTTTTTATTTTTCATCTCAAAATCAGTGTAAATAGGGGAGACCGGGGCAAGTCCGCCCTCGGGGCAAGTCCGCCCACCCCATGTTTCTGATCTCGTGACTGCTAGAAAAGTACAATGATGATGTAATTAGCTGGCACACGTCATAGCTAAGTACCCAAGAAAACAAGACAGTCCGACACATCTCGCCACAGAAATTATCGTCCAAAAACGTTTTTGAGTCAAGGAAGTTTACATTTTTAAAATTAGTAATATTGTAATAATCTCAAGACCTTGCAGAGACGGTTTTCGTTCTTATATTTATTTGGAAGGTGAACGTCGTGCCCAACATATTATGCAATTAAAAGATCGACATATTGTGTTTAGTAGGCATAACACGAGGTAAAGAAAATAAGTACCGTTGGGGCAAGTCCGCCCTGTATGTGAAGGGGCAAGTCCGCCCTGTGTTTTCCCCAGGCGAAGTCACGGGGCGGATTCGCCCATCGGCGTATTATGCAAAATATTGATAATAATACCTTTAATAAGGGTAAAACTGCATGCAAGCATATTTTTTAAAGTTAAGTAGTACTCATACCACCGTATATGTCCTAAAACCATAAATGCCGTTGTAAATAAAGGTTTTGCTCATTTTGGACCCCTGCATTTATTATCTTACATTATACCCCTCCAATAGATTTAGTAGACTCTTTGGAAGAGAGTGAGTGTCTATATTACCCTTTACTAAACGTTTGCATTAAGTTTATAATTGTTTTGCAATTATTATAACCTTTTCTTTTTATCAGGGCGAACTTACCCCACCATAGGGGCGGACTTGCCCCAGCACAGGGCAAGTCCGCCCTGTCATCGTAATTTTTATTTTCCCTTCTCCTGCCCTTACTGAAAGCTCAATGTCCTTACAAATGTGGTAGTATTTAGCTATAGTATACAGCTTAAAAATGTAAAAACTATAGCCTTCTAACATGAGAATTGCCCTCTCTAGGCGAGTTTGAAGAAAATAGGGCGGACACGCCCCGGTCTCCCCTACCCATAATTAGAGCTGTTTTAGCATACTTAATAATGCCTGGAAAAAGGAGGAGGCATCTTTTTTATTTGTTGTTCTGAGAGGTAGGCTCCCTCTAATTATCTCAAAACCTTCCAAAAGTGTTTCTTGTATATTAGCAAGGCTATAGAAAGGATCTCTACTTCCTAGACATATTTTATGAAAAGTTATAACTGAATTTCAAAAAATAAAAAAATAATTGAAGAAACCTCAAAAAAGGAAGCGGGAGGGGACGTGAAACATGTTTATTTTTTTATTTGGCCTTAATGTACATGGTATAGTATGGAAATGTAAAATTTATGGACGTAACTATTTCTTACTAGCATTTGAATAAACTTTCTCATTTTTCAACTTCTAAGATAAAAAAAAAAGTCTGTCTCAGACATATATTTGGTAAAAAAGCTAAGTGTATGCTTTTTTTAAGAAAATGAGCTACATGATATGCAATATTTTTTGTTTGTTTTTTACAGTCAAGGCAATGTTTTATGTACTATTTATGATTTATTCAAAAACAGAAACATAGTAATATACATACAGAGTGAATAGTTTTGTTTGTCTCTTCATGTGTATAACATGCAGATTCATCAATTTCATTCTTTATTTAAATACCGGTACCCCTTTTTTTGTTTGCTATTAATCAACTTTTATTTTTCTCAAACAAACATTTAGGTTACAATATGACACAAATGTTTCTTTTATCTTTTGAGCCAGATTGGCTAATTTTACTCAAACAAACATTTAGGTAAATACAATATGACACAAATGTTTCTTTTATCCTTTGAGCCAGATTGCCGAATTGTTATATCTGGTGACTGCCTTATTATAACAATAGCTCATTATAAAACATTTCCTGTAATTACCATAAATCTGTTGATTGCATGTTGTATAAAGTTAATTGGCATTTAATTTGACGTCATTGTAAAAAGCTAATTTGAGTTTTTGTTTGTGAGCATGCCATCTGTCTTGAAAATTTTGAGTGGCAAATTGCATTTAATATTAGCATTTTAACAATTTGCATATCATGAATGCTAATTAGCAATTTAGGGCAATATAATTGATAACCTATAACTTTTTCAAACATTCTGAAAACAGTGTAAGTTCACTATGTAGCAAACTCACAATATAATTAGAAATTTGTTGTACATTTATATAATTTTTTTGTATATTAAAATTAATTGTGAAAAATACCCCAGAGGATTACAGTACTTACAATATTATTATCCACTGAATTTAAAAAAAAGTTATAAAGAAGAAATGCAATAAATTAAAAATTAACAACAAAAACATTATTAATATGAATAATTATACCTCGCATACAACTCAATATTTGGTCAAGTAATTTATCCCTGAAAAAAGTTAATAAAAGCAAAATTCACACAATAAAATTACCAACTTGATCTCAGAAATCACCTCACATGTTTTCTCAAAATTTTTCCATGTAATTACATAATATTAAGGGGGTACTACACCCCTGGTCAATTTTATGCCTATTTTTACATTTTTCTCAAAAATTATAGCACATTGGTGACAAGTAAGATATGTATATTATAGGGGCAAGGACTACAACTACTGTACTGAAAATTCAGCAACTCAAAGCAAGTAGTTATCGATCAAATTTGGGTTTTCCCTCATTTTTGACTGTAACCCCACAACTGTTTTCTGTGCTGAAATAAAATTTACAGTGCAGTAGTTGTAGTCCTTGCCCCTAATATAATATACATATCTTACTTGTCACCAATGCGCTATAATTTTAAAGAAAAATGCAAAAATAGGTACAAATTTGGGCAGGGGTGTAGTACCCCCTTAAGGGAACTGAAAGTGTCACAATGAAGGTTTTTATTGATAATTACTGAATACAAGTAACAAGTAACATCCTTTCTTCAGATTTTAAACTTATCTATTATTCTAATCTATTATTCTTTCATAATAAACAAAGAATGGAAAACCACTGGCAGTTATATTACTTAAGAATTTCATTGTTGCAATCAGACTATTTTAATGACATTATTGAACTTAAAATTTCACTTGGTAACATTATTAATGCTCTGCCTGCTAGCCATGCGCTTCAACGGAAAAAAAGTTCAAGTTTTGAAATATTTTCTTAAAATATCAAGAGCTGTCTTAAGAACCACTGAACCAATACTAGGCTTGTTTGTATTCATTTTAATGCATTTTTCATGCTGATTCCAAATATGGTCATGATAATTTACATTTCTGAAATTTTTGAATAAAAAAAAAAATTTGAAACATGTCGTCTGCAGTCGACACCCGCGTGGAGAGAGTTAAACAAATATATTGTGTGCTGTGTACAATGTACAATGTACACAGATGCAGCAACAGGTTGCCTGTACCGAGACAGTCCTGTAAGAGAGCTAGCATAGGAAGACAAATGGAAAATGGGACATGTCTAAATAGCTGCCATGTGTATTTGTTGTTGTTTTGTGTATAGAGATACCTTTTTCAAATGTCATTCGACCTAATGCTGAGCTTTTAAGAAAAGGTAAAAGCAGAGAGGCATGTAGGACAGGTCCGGAACATGATGACTGATGAGTAGATCTATTTATAATTTTCTGATCGGGAGGGATGTACTAATAAGAAACAAATAGCCACTACTTGATGATATGAAGATATAGAGAAAATAATGCAATACATGACTTCTACAGTAGAAAGATGATGATGAATAGAGATGAGCTGGTAAATGCTATCTTCAGTAGATGACAAAAAAAAACATGAAAAAAAGCAAAATATAGAAATACCCCCAAAATATGCAAAATATGATGAAAAAAAAGACCTAAAATATACCAAATTTTTATTATTTCTTTTCAAAATTACAGTCAAATTGTAAAATGTGTGAAAATTTTACCAACAATGAAAAATCTGCATTTTGTCCCAATCTTTTGGAACTATATATTAAATAAAATAAGATGCCCCAAACAAAAAACCCAATACAAAAGTTATACCAAAAAACCCAGAAATTCACCCAAATTCTACTAAGGCACATCCCAGTGCCCACTTTTCCACTACTGAACCCCCATGAAATAAAATTTATCTGTACTGTAACAATATTGCTAATATTAACTACCTCAAGGCAGCACACAGCTATATCATGTTTGCGCTTAAATTCTTCAATAATAAATTGGCTTCTTGAATATGCAAATGAATCTTGTTGTATGGATACACTATCCCTGTAACCTTTGGCAAATATTGATTAGTGGTGAGCGAGCTCTCATTAAAACTACCCCGGCCCAACAACCCATCTCACTACGAACACGGATATTGGTTGGAGTGTATCCACATAATAAATCAAAGCTCAGTTCCAATTTATTTTATTCTTATTGGTAATTTAGATACAGACAAAAAGATGGACAGTTTTAAGACTTATATTTAACCAGTCACATCAAAATTGGGCATTTTAACACTTTCTGTTTGAAATCTAAAGTATTGATTTATAGGCTCTTTTGATTATATATATCAAAATATTGTTGGATTTAATTTCTTATTTTATACTTGTTTGTGTGATTGTAATAGTGATTGCCTGTCTTCAAATAAAGTGCTTCAACCATGTTTTGTTATTTTGTGTTCTTCTGTAAAAAAACAACAACAACAATTGATGTATTGTTTATAATTATGAATCTAAATAGAAAAAACTCTCTTGATATTATCACCTAATTTGCTAACTTAATTAAAGGCCCATTCAGTGATTTGCTCATCCGGACGATCGTAAAAATCATCAAAATTCAGATTTTGGTACCATTGTCATTGTCATAGATGTGTTAACATTGCCTTCTGGTTCAGCTAAAAGATGTGTATCAAAGATTAAATAAGACATTTAAATGAATTTGTAATTCTCTACTTAAGCAGGGAAATTAGCTACATGTATTTGAATTGGGCTTCAACTTTGTCATTATTGCTGTTTTCTTTGTTTTTGCCATATTTTTCATTTCAAAATACCAAAATGACAATTTTTAATAAGTCATTAAAATCGTAAATTATTTATGCATATTTTTATTTTGTTTACACTTTCGCAGAGATCATTTAAAGGGCCTCTAACTAAAAGAAGAAAAAAACCTTTTATAATGATATAAAGAAACCTTTTCCAAATATGAACTGACATTATTTTGACGCAAATGTTGCAAATATTTGCTACAGTAAAATTAAAATTGTGTATATAAGCATGCCTTGTACCCGGCCTTGTACATGCAGAGATAAGTCAAATCAGCAAGTGTTCAAAGTTCTAATTTAGAGGTCAGTCAAGTCAAAATTTCTATTCATGTTCTCTGATCAACAAAACAATTTTGATTAATAATCAATTCTTATATGATGGAGGTATTGTTAGCGGAAATGTGTGTTTGTCAGATAGCAGTTTCAGGCTGCTATATGTTTAGCCATGGGATACAAATTCAGCAAACCACAAATTTGGGTAATTTAGCTTTACATTTTGGAAAGAAATCATTTCAAAGTCAAGAACATATTTAATTGCTGTATTTGTTTTGTTTCTTGTTTACCGGTTGATAGTCAGACCATTAGCCTGAAAACTGAATCAGACTTTGTTAAGCTTTGTTATAAACCCTAATCCTAATCCCCGGTCCTTATCCTAACCGTAACCCTAAACTTCACCGTAACCCTAACCTAAGCCCTTATCCAAACCCTAAACCTAAACCTTTTCTCTAATCCTAACTCTAGACTAATCTATCCCTAACACTTTACCCTAATGCTAACCATTAACCTTAATCCTAACCCTAATCCTAACTTAAAATGCCATAAATCTTTTCTCTCTATTTTAATTCTTTCCATAGAGGCCTGCATGTTTTTAGGCTTCTTCTCAGCATAGAGCGACCGGACCGTTTAAACAAACAAACAAACAAAAAACAAACAAACAAATAAACCAAACAAACAAACTAACAAACAAAACCTAACTTTAACCCTATTGACCCTTTGGCCAATCAAGTAAACCCTCTTTTCAATTTATCAAATTTGGTATATTTTTAGGGTCAGTGTTTAGAATCATACCTTACACATCCCTATCCCCCAGTTCTAGAAGATAAACTTATTATATTTTGCCATTCATTGAATCAACAGTTGTAACTTATTTTTTCATCTTTGCTTCTCTTTTGATCCCAATGCAGGTGACACATTGGCACAGTCCTCATTTCCATTCGTATTTTCCGACGGCCAACTCATACGCTGCAATACTAGGAGACATCCTGTCCGATGCCATCGGGTGCATCGGGTTTACGTGGGTAAGCTGAGCATTAATCAATAACTTAGTCATTTTGTAAGTGTAGCAATAGAGATGGATATTAGAATAGCTGCCAGATGCTACTGTGCACCACGTTTAAAAAATACAGCACTATTTGTTTAATATTTTTAATATAAAAGAAATATCTTTCTGCTCTACAGATGAAACATAATAGTATGGAGGCCACATTGACAAAATGCCTCTATTTAAGATTTGTTTGGAACATTTTTTGGTTCAAATTCAATTTACAAATTTACATTTTTAAAAACCCAAATATCACTTTTCAGAAATGAGACAGCCATATAAATGGGGCTATTCCATTTAAAATTCACATTACCCCTGTGGAAAACTTTGGGAAATATCTGCCACAGGGGGAGTATGAATTTCAAATGGAATTAGCTCATTAGGCAGCTCCATTTGAATTTCATACACCCTCTGAGAAAGATTCAACCTGAATCTTCCACAGAGGGAGGGTGAGTTTCAAATGGAGCTGCATTATGTGTTAATTCCATTTAAAATTCACACTCCTCCTGTGGAAGATACTTTCAAAATCTTTCACAGAGGTATTGTGTATTTTAAATGGAATAGGCCATTGAAAAAAAGATTGTATGTAGGTAAATTTTAATACCATTAGAAGCTTTGTCCAAAAATGTTGACATTTTCTACTATGTGGCTATTTTCTGCTAAATGGCCTATCTGCAAATGAACTGTAAACTATAAATAAGCATGTACTTTTTTATGCCAACATTTCATCATCAAGTTTACAGTACAACATTTAGGTTACAATATGACACAAATGTTTCTTTTATCCTTTGAATTGAGCCAGATTGACTAATTGTTATGTCTGATGTCCGCCTCATTATAACAATAGCTCATTATAAAACATTTCCTGTAATTACCATAAATTTGTTGATTGCATGTTGTATAAAGTTGGCATTTAACTTGACGTCATTGTAAAAAGCTAATTTGAGTTTTTGTTTGTGTGCATGCCATCTGTCTGTAAAATTTTGAGTGGCAAATTAGCATTTTAATTAGTAGCTTTAATTTTTCAATTGCATGTCATAAAGTAGTAACAATTTGCATATCATGAATGTTAATTAGCAATTTAGAGCAATATAATTGATAACCTATAACTTTTTCAAACATTCTGAAAACAGTGTAAGTTCACTATGTAGCAAACTCACAAAATAAAATATAATTTTTTGTACAGGTATCATTAAAACATTCTGAAAACAGTGTAAGTTTACATTTACATGTGTGAGGCATATAGACTATAGCAAACTCATAAGAATTAGTACAGGTATCATTAATTTGTGTGTATCTTAAAATTAATTGAATGTGTCTCATGAAAGAAAAAAACCCGAGATGATTATTTTTAATATTCAGTGGAGAATATTTACAAAAAAATATTATCCACTAAATCAGGGACTGCCTTTTGAAAATGAGAAAAGAGCTGTAGAATGATTTTATGGTCTCTTCAAGAAGAGCTTTAGAAGAGCTGTCTGCACCTGTGTGGCCATTAAAGCATAAAGTATTTACAAATTATCTATCTAGAGGAGCTATAAATCACTCTTGCAAATGCAACTTAAGGAGAGCTGTAGAGGAGTGATTGCTCTCACTCCTGTATGTGGCTATTTTCTGCTAAATGGCCTATCTGCAAATGAACTGTAAACTATAAATAAGCATGTACTTTTTTATGCCAACATTTCATCATCAAGTTTACAGTACAATGTAAAAATCCAAAACAAAAAGGTCGACTTTTTCACTAATTTGCCCTGTCCTCAATATTAATTCCTAGCTACAGGCTTGAGGGCAGCTATGGCTTTATTTTCTGTCATTTTCTTGGTTAACTGTGTGTGCACTTACTACACCAGACATAATGCAACATGTTTGCAAGTAAGAGCAGGCTCGTAGACAGGATTTTTTTGCTTTGGGGTGCAGAAAAGTGGATTTTTTTTCCCAAAATATATTTGTTTACAAGCAGAAAGTAAACTTAACCCCATAAAGAATTGCCATTTTTCTGGTTAATTTGAATGGTTCAAATTAATTAACAAATCGAAATGTTAAAACATGAAAAATTGATCCCTTGGATTTGTTAATTAACATGAAAAATTGATCCATTGGATTTGTTAATTAATTTGAACCCTTATGGGTACATTTTTATATGTTCCCCCTAAAAAGTGGACCTTTTAGTCAATTAAGTGAGGTGGTGTGCATTACCTTCCTCACACCCCCGGCTAAGGGCCTGGTTAAGAGATACAAAACTGTCAAGAAGATTTCCCCTGCCAGTGTTCAAGAAGATGCCCCCAGTCTCATATTTCTTTTTATTTTAATCTTGTTACTGGATCGGATAGCAACTTCTGCACAGTACTTTTAGTATATTTTGTGGGACATGATAGCACATCGGATGCTTCAAATTGCATTCTGAATACGAGGAATGTCTTTCTGATATCAAATCATTTATATTTTTTGAAATTTGCGAAATAATACAAATTTCATGGCAAATTATTAAAAATTTATATTTTTGATATCTTTTTGGGGATAAAATGTATATCTTCAATATACGAATGGACAAAATTGTTCAAATGATGGATGGATTTTCCTCCCTTGGTTGCAAAGAAATTAATGATTACATAATGCGTGCATCAATGCAGTTCATTCCAAGTTTGATCAACAGGTGCATTTTTCATACTCGCTTACCCCTTTCCAAAGTTTGTGTATATCTCATTAAATTTAGTCCTCATTATCTATTTTATAATCTTATGGTGTTATGTTATTCATGCTTCCATTGAAGAGGAACAACAGTTTGCCCAAGCAAAATTTGATTTCTGCAATTGGAAGCTTCCCAGCTTTAACTTTTTATGTTGTGCATAATATTATGTTATACTATAACTTTGGAAAGAACATTTGAGCCAAGAATGACAATGATCAAGTGCTTACAGCTTTACATGTTGTTTTTGATATCGTGCAACATTATGTTGAAGTTTGAAATTTAAACTGACATTATTTGGAAATATTCCAAAAACATTAATGTGTGAGAAAACTTTTTAGCCAGCTGGAATTCTTTTTACATAGACACATCTGCATTTACATAAATACTCTTCAAAGTTGCATGAAAGCAAAAAGTCAAAGTTACTTGATTTCAGAAGGACATTCCTCGTATTCAGAATGCAATTTTGTGTCTGATGTGCTCTCAGGGCCCACAAAAGATATTGTGCAAACATTGTTTCCTGATCCCCTATATATGCTTATAAGCCCAAATTGTTTTTTGGTTAAAATATCTTAGGGAATTACAGTCAAGAAAAGTAGAATCACAAAGTGATACACATTTCTTGCTAGACTTTCCTACACCTAGTTTAATTAGATCAATTAGACCATTATAATGGTTTCCTTAGAAAATACTTTAATACCCTCTATTGTTAATGTCTCATCCTGTCCATCTGCTCATCTATTCTTATCCTCATTATTTTCATCACTTCTGTTCTTCTAGAATGTAGAATAATACTCTGTATGCTAGCCATAGGCTTCAGCATAATAAGTGCGAGTTTTGAGATATTTTCTAAAAATATCAAAAGCTACCTTAAGAACCACAGAACCAATACTAGGCTTGTTTGTACATTTGAATGCATTTTTCATGCTGATTGCAATTATACTAAAGACAATGTACATTTCTGAAATTCTTGAATTTTTAAAGAACAATTGAAACTGCACACTTAAAACTACGGGTCAAAAATGACCCAAACGGGTCATTTTTTGACCCCAGCATAGTTATCAACTAAACACCATACCACTAACGGGGTCATTTTGACCCCATTGGTCGGGGTCATTGCAATGACTACGTATTTGGGTCAAATAGTAACCCCATTGGGGTATTTGGGTCAAATGAAATGACCCCTTCAAAAGGGTTGCCTTATTGGGTTACTTAATGACCTCATTTCGGGGTCAAATGAAATGACCCATTTGAAAGGGTTGTTTTATAGGGTTACTCAATAACCACATTTAGGGGTTGTTTGGATTTTTGTAGTAGGCCTATGGTCATGCTGGTCCCACCAGGACATAAGTGTGTTTCTGCACAGAGAAAGCATTACATAAACAGCAAAATGCATCTGTGTATCACACTCACACACAGTCAGTCATCGCCTATGACAGTTCACGTATTATAAGCTTACATGATATAAGCTTAACAACTGCAGCCAAGACACCAGCCACGACAGCATGAAATTGGAATGAATCTGCGTGCATAGACAAGGGTCTATGCATCATTGCAGTCTCACTTTTCAACTAACTTTTCATATTCCATCATGCAGACAAGCACACACGACAATCCGCTGAGCTGCACAATCAGAACAAATATGGCGCTGATGTGACCACGTGATGCAAGTCATTATAAAGTTGACAAATTGGGTAACTTCGGTCAAAAAATGAGTTTTATTTATTAATCAACAAACATTAATTGCAGCTCATGTTTAAACTCATTTATGAATTGAGATTTTCAAAGCGGAAGATTGAAACTGATATCAATGCGCGACGGTATCGGCAAAATGACCACTAAGTTTTTGACCACGTTCGTCGTGGCTAAAATGACCTCGTGAATGTGGTCAAATTAAAACAGTACAACCCCCTTGAAGGGTCAAAACAACCCCAAACGTGGTCAATTCAAAATGACCACGGAAAATATAACCCCGTAGTTTTTAGTGTGTGGTTGTCTGCAGTTGACACCCGCATGGAAAGGGTTAATCACAGAAGATGAGAACTTTTCTCATGTACTCTGGAATAATCAATTCAGGCAAACAGTAGTAGACAGGCAACACCATCAGATCCAACAACTTGTTGCCTGTGCAGGAGACAATGTCAAGAAATCAATCCCATAATGCATTGCTCAGATGTTGATTTATTGTGAACAGTCACATAAAAAAAGTACACTTTTACAGGAAAATAAACTATGAGATTAAATTTTCATGATGACATTACTTGTCATTATGGATCAAGATATTTTAGAAAATAGAGTAATTATATTCTTTATTTTTTCATGCATAATTTCATCCATATCGAAAAAATAAGTGCCCCTAGCTTTAAACTTCTTTCCAAAAGGAGATCCTCTGGATCAGGAAGGTTTCTTACTTAAAGGGTCTAGAAGTAAAAGATGAAACAGGCATCTTTCAGCCAATAGGCACTAACCTTGACTAACAACTTGAGTTGTTCAAGGCTACAAAGGTGTGTGTCAGTGTTTGGTCTGCAAACGAGGACACACACAAGATTTTTTACTCTAAACTGCGGACTTACCTGCAACTGAGGACTCACAATATTATATCTAGATCATTATGGTTTGCTATTGGATCACAAAAATTTGGCATGTGCAAAGGGGGGGGGGGCAAAAGATCTTTTGATATTTTGGCAGAGAGGCAGAAGTGTTTTGGCAGACCGAGGGAGGGGAAGCATTTTTTGGCATTTCGTTTGGAAATTTTACCCCCCTGGCTCATGATTATTGCATAGCCACTAACCTGTCTTGCTGTTTACTTGGATTCTATTGCTGAATTTCCAAGTACAATAATCAGCCACTTTTATTTATATTTTGTTGCAGGTGTCAAGTCCAGCGTGTACAGAGCTAGAGACAGTTGTTATGGATTGGATGGGCAAACTCTTAGGTCTACCTGATTCCTTTCTATCTGGGGAAGGAGAAAGCAAAGGAGGGGGCGTAATACAGGTAAGATGCTATGATGGGGCTAAAGCCCCAGACAAACGAGTACCTAGACCAGTGACTTTGATTCTCGTAGTGAAGCCGACACTGCTTAGCAACGACTTTGACAAGGACGCATTCCCGGACGCAATCAAGTAGATATGCTCGCGTCTACGGAACATGTTGCATTTGACGAGAGCGATAATGGCGCAGCAATCACGCAAACGAGCGCGTCTTTCTCTCCAGACATGAACGCTTATTTCTCCGCGTCCGACCACCCGACCAAAATCACCTTGGATGCGTGGCTTCACCTACTGCCATGGTTAGGGATGGGCACTCATAGGTCTAGGTGATATGTCTATGGCTAAAGCGGGGGAGGTGAATCTACTCCAGATCAGTGCATGGGCATCAATCCTGGGGGGGGGGCACACAGGGAAATTATTTCCTTTCCACTTTTTGACAAAATTAGCAATTTTTAGTTCTTTTCAGCCAATTTTCAATAACTTAGGCCAAATGTCCCTCCCCACTTTTCAAATGCGTATATCAATGAGTTAGTCGATTATCAGGCAAAAAAGGTTTGCCTCTCAAACCAGTGTGCATAAGTATGTGAAAGCCATCCTAGCATGGTAGCTCTATGCGCTGGGCCTTTTTACAGGCTTTTTCAGTAAGGGCTGAAAACAAGAAAAAGTGGGCTAAAAAAATGTTGCTGGCACTTAACTTTTCTAAAGAAAGAAAAAATAGGCAGCACTTAGCTTTTTTGAAAAATGTTTGAGAGACCTTATATTTGAGGTGGGTAGATCAGATGTGTTATGAACATCCCCTAGTTTTGTGTGATGTGTACAGTGAGACATTTCAGCAATACACAAGCTGTACTATATAATCCTGATCAAATAGATTAAAGCTAGGGATCTTGTAATATTTAAAATTTTATTTCAGATTTGCTATCAGCACATAAAATACCAACTACCGTATTTAGTCAAATAGTCGCCCCCCCCTCAAATAAACGCCCCCACCACTTTTTTCAACCAAGATGTTTCAAAAATGCCGATATTTCCATGCTATCTTGTGTAGTAAGCAGGGGTGTGAGAGTTCAGATTAAAATCTGAATTCAGATTTTTTGATCTTGATATTTATCTCTTTTTCTACACTTTCTCTGTACAAAAGTATAGGAGCTTGCCAAATTTCAGACTTTTTCAGATTTTTTCAGATTTTTTTATCTGTGGTCACTCACACCCCTGAGTAAGCTTACCAAGTTGCGCACATGGTCGATAATAGTGTAAATAATTGGCGAAAATCTGGATCAGAAACCCCGGAAGTGAGCAAGAAGTCACTGTGTTTTTAGTTCATAGTTCGTCATTTTAGCGTGTGTTTTTACTTTACCTAATGATTTTAACGGGAATTATTGTTCTAAAATTGACCTTGAATAAACGCCCCCCTTGGGAAAATGTAACGCCCCAGGGGGCGTTTATTTGACGAAATACAGTGTCAAAATATTAAGACGTTGTATCACATTTGGTACCCCCTATTATAATATAAGTGATCATAGAGATACAGCCCATAAGCTCCCATACACACACACTTGGAATAGATTGTAGTAGAAAGCCTGCCCTCGTTTGTATTTATTTAACATTTTAACAGCCATGATATAGATGGCAGCAGTTAGAAAATAGATGTGAGAAAAAAGATACTGCTGTCACCTTGCAAAATGTGATGTTGTTGGAACCAAATCAGTTCATAAAGTGGTTAATAAATGCATGGACTACTAGTATACTCAAAATTCCACTGACAATTTGGAGTTAAGGTTCCTGAGATGTGGTAACTTGCATGTTGCATGTAGAAGACAGCAAAATAAAATTATTTAAAGGTTACACTTCTTAAAATTAGTTTCAGCAGCAAATAGTTGATCGCGTATCTGCATATGCAATTGTACATATTTAGGCATGGCATACTTTTGACTTTCAATTGCACCACATAGATGTGGGCATATGCTTGGAATTCAGTAATTGTACAATTTTTTAATGTTATAACATGTTTTGATTTTGGTAAAAAAGTTTTAATGTCAGTGTTGTATAATGGTCATGAAGACATTTGAAGACAATGTTTTAAATGAAAAAAGCTATTATACAACATTTTACAAATGTTGCCCAATTGTTATAGCAAAATATTTTTTAACAGACATATTTACAAAATAGTTTGTCAACATTTCAATAAATTTATGTTAGAATGTTTTGCAGCAAGTTTTGCAAAATGTTTTTAAAATGTTATTAAAACGTTTTACACCCTTTCGTTTTGTGTTTTTTGTGTTTAACTAACTTTGGGGACTTGATGGCTATAAATGAGCAGACAAACTTAAAACTGGATAAGAAAGAAGTTCCAGATAAAACTGTAAAAATAAAAAATTTTGTATAAAAAAGAAATAAATTTAGATCAGTACAACGACTGTGACTACCCCTAACAGCTTCCCATTGCACCTGGGTGGGGTGAGGTAAGCGAGGCAAAGCACCTTACCCAAGGGCACAACATGGTGGTGGGACGGGGACTCGAACCCACACACAGGACTCAAACCCACACACGTCCAGCAAGCTCTCAGATTATGAGTCCAAGGATGTAACCACATCCCATTTTTATTTCTTTTATGTTCACATCTATCATGAGAATTTGATGGTATCCCATCTCCCTAGAAATACATGTTTCCAATTTAGTACATTCCCCATTTGGCATAAAAGTTAATTAATCAATTCACATCTTTTGATATATACACAATATAATAGGATCATGCCCCTTTTGGAATGATTGTACATGTTTTGTGTGGCAACCATTTGATTATGGTTCAGGACCTCTGTTCCAGTTGACAAACTGATAGCACTTCAATAGTGAATCTTTTTTCCATCTTATTTCAGGGCACAGCGAGTGAAGCAACAGTTATGGCCATTTTAGCAGCTAAAATGAAGTCAATACGTGACATACAACACACAGAACCAGATAGGGATCAGTATGAGATTATGTCAAAACTAGTGGCATACTGCTCAGAACAGGTAAGGCAAAAAAAAAAGATTGTTTGCTTGTCCTCCAGCGACCGACCGTAATTTACCACCCGAGTTTAAAAATAAAAAAGTTTTTAAAAACTTTTACCGACTGACCGACCCAAATTTGTGTGTATGCATGTTTTGTTGTGCACTGTAAACTCGATGTTACGATTTTATTTGACCGAGTTACTAGCGTTGCTACAAACTCCAAAATTTTGGAGGTATTAAACAACAACATGGAGAATATAGAGGTCGATGTTAATTGAAGAGCGTTTTAAGTGGTGGAGAAGAAGGTACAAGTTGGAAGTGAGATCGATGTTAGTGAAACCTGAGACGAATACAAGTGTATTCGTCTCAGAGTGAGACCATTGGCAATGCTTGGCACACTGTAAGATCTTGGTTTGGGTGTGGGAAAAAAAAAGAAGAGAAAAAAAAGATTCCCGACCGACCGACCCAAGTCTGAAAAAGTTGTGGAGGACAAGCAAACTATCTTTTTTTTTAAGCCTAAGCTTACAACACACTCAACCATTATGTCAAAACTTGTGGCATATTGCTCTGAACAGGTAAGCTTACAACACACTCAACCATTATGTCAAAACTTGTGGCATATTGCTCAGAACAGGTAAGCTTACAACACACTCAACCATTATGTCAAAACTTGTGGCATATTGCTCTGAACAGGTAAGCTTACAACACACTCAACCATTATGTCAAAACTTGTGGCATATTGCTCAGAACAGGTAAGCTTACAACACACTCAACCATTATGTCAAAACTTGTGGCATATTGCTCTGAACAGGTAAGCTTACAACACACTCAACCATTATGTCAAAACTTGTGGCATATTGCTCAGAACAGGTAAGCTTACAACACACTCAACCATTATGTCAAAACTTGTGGCATTGCTCAAACCAGGTACATGTAAGCTTACAACATTTGTTAAGCAATAATGTTGTGAAACACTGTGCAAAGTTTTAAGAGGTATTTAACAGTGTATCTCAACACAGGCCTATGGTCTTGCAAGGGGGGGGGGCATCGGCAACATGGTCCAGTTTTGGTGACACTTGAATTATGTGGTCGTCAATTTTCAGAAATACATTAAGTAATAGAGGTAGTCATTGTTGCTAAGATCACCGCATTGACGCTTGACTGAAGAGGTGCGTCACACAATGCAACTTCTGCGTAATCGGGGGCGTAATGTCTAACATGCAGAACGACAGTACCCACAAGATGGCGGATCCCGCTGAAAAGGCTGATGGCCTCTATTGATGAAATAGAATACATTTTTCATAAGGAATACTCAAGGAATCTAAATATAAACCAAGAATTCCCAAACTGGAGTGCAACACAAATGTGGGTAGCGAGCACTTCTTCAGGGGTCATAGACAGGAAAGAAAAGTAAGTAAAAAATAAATGGAGAATAATAGATGCGTAATTATAAATAGAAGAGAGAAGAGATTCAAATTAGCTTTTGTCAGTGGCGTAACTAGACATTTTCATTTGGGGGGCAAGCGGGGCCAAACATAATAAATGAGGGGGCAGGTATCATTCATGCTGTTTGTGTTTGTAAGTGCGTCAACACCCTCGTCGCACTGGGTGACACAGGGGGAGATATGCTTGGAATGTGTCCCTGGAACAGTGGCCTAGGTTTCTTTTTGACATGGGATGAGGTTGGAAACATTGTCTTGATGTATAGTGAATCCAACACCTTTTGGCGACAAAAGAAGTTTATGGTACAAATGCGCATGCGCGAAGCGTGGGAAAAATTTTGGCATATTGAAGCTAAACTGGTGACATATGGTACACAAGCGGAATAAATGCATGCAAAAATTGGTTTTTTTAGGTTAAAATGAACAAATATGAGGTTAATTAATACTCACAGATCGCCTACTTTACCTTTTTCATGGGTGGGGGGGGGGAAAAAGCCCCCCTGGCTTTTTGTTTTTCATCACAGCATCAACATGCATGCAGGGTACCAACAATGGGCATCAGCTCAGTTTCCATAACAATGATAACAGACAGTACCCAACTTTGAGATGGGCTCTGTGTAAATAAGCATCATTATTTCAGTCTATAATAGCGAATTGATTAATTCAAATTAAACAATTCATTGATGTTAGCACTGGGTAGTAGCCATTACTGCCAGTAGACAGGAAGTCTAGAAAGTTGACCTCAATGCTGTGGGTGGTCTTCCTGTGCTTTTGAATGGGACAGGAGTAACCTTGGCCAATTTTTAGACCAAAATTTTGGATTTTTCAGATGTTTTTCTAAGTTTGTGAGAGCATAACGTTAACAAGACTATCCGTCGATGGATTTTTATTTCCGTCGGAAAATATTTTTTAAATTAAGTTTTTCATAACATATTAAGAAAACAGAGACCCCTCCTGTAAAATATTTTAGCTAGGTCAGTTTTGAGTAGCCTTGGTGAAAATGATCAAAAAAGTGCCTATTCTTTTGTGTGTGTACGGCCATTACCTGTCACTTGGTAGTCTTGTACATGTCTAATGGCGCTGTCCATGGCCACTCGATGAATTGTTTAATTCAAATTAATCAATTCGATATTATAGACTGTATTTTGTATTATGATGTGTGAGTCACACCTTTATTTTTCTTATCAAAAGTTGGGTCACTGGAAAAAAGTTTGGAAACCCTGATTTGGCATGTTTGGTGTAAAAATAACCATTTTGGAAAAAATCAAAAAACAATTGCTCTATTTTTTGTGATGACATAAAAATCTATTGTTCAAAATTTAGTCTTTGTTTTTATTTGCAAAGGCTAGCTATACCACTGTGCCTCATTTTACTCATAGGTAACAAAATCGATTTTTTCTTGTTTGTTTGTTTTAATTTTTAGGCACATTCCTCTGTAGAAAGGGCAGCTCTTATAGCTTCAGTACGGATGCGCTTACTTCCAACAGATGAGAAAAACGCCCTCAGAGGGGATGCGCTGAGGAAAGCGATAGAAGAGGACAAAGCCAAAGGACTTATACCATCATTTGTAAGAAACTTAGTTCATAAAAATTGATGTAAAATCATTGGTTCTACCACCACAAAATCATTTTAACCCATTTAAGGTTATTAAATATTTTAAACTGTTGTGATTTGGTAGTTCACAGCATCTTACGAATGGTAGTGAGCTTTGGCAAAAACTGCATTGCTCAATTCATAGCTAGCGTGTAGAAGACTTAAAATATCACATATATACTTTTATAGGTCCTGCGGTTCTTTAGTTACGTTGTAAAGATGGTTGAAACAACAACACTTTTGTAAAATGTACATAACAACAATAAATTAAGCAAATTTGCAAAGTATACGATTTATAGAATGAACTTTTGCAAAACATCAAAGTGTTATTTTTCAATAATATATTGATCTAGATAATGAAAATTGATTTTTAGGTTGCTTCGACCAACAATACCTTAATAGATTCCTTTTACTGGACAGTGGGATACTGACATGTAAAGGTGGTATGGGTCTAGCTGTGTGGCAGTGAAGGGTTCAGGCTCTCCATCTGTGCATCTGTTTGCTAGATCCCCTTCTCCCATTTGGAGATCAAAATTGTAACTCTTGAGCCAAAATTCAAGGACATACTGAATATTCATAACTCTACAATCCGCAGGCGCGTAGCCAGCATTGTCAGCCTGGGGGAACGTCAGTATCGTCCCTATTTTTCCGCTCCTTCCCTTTCTTTCTCTCTTTTCTCCCCTTTTTCTCGTCCCCATTTTTCCGCTTCTCCATCCACATTTTAGGTGTCCGACTGGCTACGCATACTGACAATCCATTTATTAGGCCCAAAATTAGTTCACTAGACTTAAAACTATGTTAAAATTTCAGTTCAGGAGCTACTATTTTGCAGGAACTACATCATAGATCATGCTCACAGTGTGGTTGATTGGGCAAACCTTTTCTGCATGAAAGTGGGCCAATGTTTTTAATATGCGCAGTCATGACCAAATGGAATGATACACACATACAGGCGCTGGAATGAATTAGCAATTTTCTTTGTTTACCTCATTTGTTCGGCCCAAAATTAAAAGGGGACTTATCTGACGGTGAAAACGAACAGTCTGTAGCAAAAAAATAAAAATATATTGTTATGGAAATGAACAATAATTGCTTTCAGTCCATGAAAAACTAAGTTATTAGTTAATCCTGAAATTAAATAAAGTACCTGCAGAATGAAATAGTTTTTCAGCAAAAATAATCTGAATGTTATTTTAACATGTCATAGGTGTGTGCTACCATGGGGACCACAGGGTGCTGCTCATTTGATAATATAGAGGAGCTTGGAACTGTATGTAAGTATTGTTTGATCATTTTAACATTGTCTCAACAAACCCAAATCATATAGACTCACACAGGAAAATTACTAGCAATACCAATAACGCACTTTCAAATAATTGGGCAAAATACCCCGACCATCTATCTATGGCAACCCCCTTCGTTCACTAGGTCACTTGTGCCTGGCTGTCAGCGTTATCTCCTAGATTTCAGCTGTTAATGCCTAGATATGCCCGACATAAAAAAAATTAACATTAAATAATCAACTTCATCGCACATTTTCAAACCATTGGTAATGCTTCAATTTCATCACACACATCCCGCACATTCACACACTTCCATAGAAAGCTATTTGGGTATTTATTTGAAATGTAAATCATCATTAAATGTTGAATCTCACCAGAGATCCAACCAACCATTATGTGTGGACTATATAACATTAATTTCAACCTTTTGAATCCTCCCAGATGTGGGAAAAAGGCGCTATATAAATTCGAAATTGATATATATTATTATATTTATTTATTATTAATACTTACATGTATGAGGAACTGTTTTTGAACACTTTGTATAATATAAGTATTCTGTATTACAACTAAACACATGACAAATAGTGATTACTCCCTTTATTATGAGCAGTGGCGTAGCCATGCGCCATGACTTTTTCCAGTGGCGTAGATTTCTTTTTGACATTGGGGGATGAGGTTGGAAAAACTTTCTTGAAGTTAAGTGAATCCAGCACCTTTTGGCGACATAATAAGTTTATGGCACATATTGAAGCTAAACTGATAAAATATGGTGTAAAAGTGTAATAAATACGCGGGATGATTGTATGGACCATCCCCCCTGGCAAAATATTTGGGGGATTTATCCCCCCATCCTCCCGGGTTCTACGCCTGTGACTTTTTCAAAGGGGGCTTTTTGTATTAAAAAGTACAAAAAAGGCCTAAAAAACTTAAATATCAGGATGGCCAGAATCCCATAAGGGGGAGGTGGCATAGGATGGGCAGCTGCCCCCTTGCCTCATGCCACTTAACATAAGATAATAAACCGAAATAGCAAAAAGAAACCTCGTATTGACTTTAAAATGGGTTTTAAGGATGTTGGATTCAAAATAGTCACTTTATGTGACTAATATAGTATTTTATTATGTTTTTCATTTTTTCAATACAACCACATTTTCAAATCAGCAACAAATTAAAACTTCCAACAACTGCTATACATGTGTTTCCATGTGATGGGTCACATTTTAATTTCAGCCCTGCAGTTTGCTTGATTAGTTTTAACAATTTGATTCAAACTAAACTTGAATACTTCCAGGTAATGAAGAACAAATCTGGCTACATGTAGATGGTGCTTATGCTGGCAGTGCCTTAATATGTCCTGAATTCAGATATCTTGGTGCTGGTTTAGAGGTGAGAATTGTGTGAAGGTTGGGGATGTACAATCTTGTGCAAAAAACGTTGGGACAGTTGATGTTTTGTGAATTGAACATGAGGCTGAAAATATATGATACATTTCATAGCTCTGACCCACCTTAAGGTGAGAATCATGGGGTAATTTCAAAATCTCTGGAATGGTTTGTGGATTGATTTGTTCTATCGTAATCAATAACTTTCTGTAAAGTGTTCAGCCTTGTGGGTGTGGCAGTGCATTATGAAGATCATTGCTCTGAGGTTAAGTTACAGCATAAAGGCAGTCAATAAATTTTTATATTTATTTTATTGTAACGGCAGGCCCGTACGCAGGATTTTTTTGAGGGGGGGGGGCGATTTTGTGAAAAGTGGACTTTCTTTCTGAAATTTGGACCTTTTTTTGACGAAAAACCCGTAAAAAAACAGATTGGGCCTGTGTAGGGCCTGATTGTAAGGTTTCAAAAGATTCAAGTGAATGGATAGGGGTCACATAGTGGGGCATCAGTTTGGGACAAAGGCAGCTATGTGAGTTACCAATAGAGGTTATCCGTGTTCTATAAGCTGCATATCCTATCAACGACTGCTATACCTTGTTTAGGATTTTCAAAAGAAGTACCTGCATGTGCAACCATGACTGCCCGCCAAAGTCATACAAGTAACTCCGAGGTCATGCATTGAATTGGTTTGAATGAGGAATACTACGGGAACCACCGCCTATTGTTAGAAGTCACACATGAGTAACGTGGATAACCTCTATACCAACACCGTGTCCTCTCTTTTACATGAAGCAACTCACACCTGATTTAAAAACAAAACAAAATGAGGCTACGCGATATGCACAAATTCTTTTGTTATTGGCCGGCCCACTTTTATTTCAGCAGATTGTTTTCGACTTGGGGGAAAATAAAACAAAGAATATTCTCTTCGTACTCTAGTAGGCCCTACTCTTCGTAGTAAGTGGTATTTTGTAATGGTTACTTTTTCTAGCTTGCTGATTCTTTCAACTTCAATGCACACAAATGGCTGCGAGTCAACTTTGACTGTTCCTGCATGTGGGTGAAGAACCAGCAGGACCTCGTGGGTGCCTTCCATGTCGACCCAACCTACCTAAAACATGAGCATCAGGGACAGGTCATTGATTATAGGGTAAGTAAGAATTTGAATCCAAGACATTTATAATGGCCCTCTTGTCACAGGAAATGTCAAACTTGGGCAATAAATGGCAAATAATGGATAACATTGCTAACATTTGCACCAAGCAACAAGCTGTATAAAGTTGCTTGAACTCAGATTGCATCATATGGGTTGCTATGACAACAAAACTGCTTCACCTTGGCCAAAGTTGACATGATCAAGCTCGCAAATTGGATCAATGTTTGCCGTTTTTGGCCAAGTCATTTCCCCTTGTGACGTGTGGCCCGGGGGGGGGTACTCAGTACCAATGACCATACGGGGACGTGCTGCAAATATGGGTAGCATTTTCAGCCTTTTGGTATATCAACGACCCCTTTTTCAAAGCCTATTTTGGTATATGAATGGGTCCTTTTTTCAAAATGTTCTCAATTTTTTTCGGAAAATAGCCCAATTTTTCCTTAATCTAGCCAAAATTGTCACAATTTGGGTTAAATTCGGCCGAAAATTTTGACTTTTGGTATATCAATGGGTCCAAATTTTTTGAAAAATTGGTATATTTATGGGTCCACTTTCAAATTCTCAGCGGCACATCCCTACCAAAACCAAACTTGAGTACCCCCCCGGGCGTGTGGCCTTTTAATGGGTTAACCAGTGGCGTAGCATCATAGGGGCATGTGCCATCAATCAATTTAAAAATTTAGAAAATCCAATAGAAAAATTGCCAAAAAATGGCCCTAATCAGACCCGGTGTCCCATCCCAATCATGGATTGTGCCTCACCCCAATTGGATGACTCACGCTATGCCACTGGGGTGAACAGGGCCGGGTTTACCTTTTTGGGGGCCCTGAGCCAGGCCAAAATTTGGAGGCCCCCCAAACGCACCGTGAGGAAAGACCTGGCCTGTTATATGCAATTTTTGAACCCTATTTTGGCCCAAACATGGTGTTTTTGGCTAAAATGGAAGATGCACACTGCACAGGGCGAATTTGGCCCCCCCCCCCCAATTTGGGGGCCCTGGGCCCGGGCCCATCTGGCCCTATGGTAAATCCGGCCCTGGGGGTGAACACCAGGAACAGGTCATAGATGATGAAAGGATGATTAAGAATATGGACATAATAGACTTGTGCAATATTATGACAATATATTCTGCATTTGTT
Organism: Amphiura filiformis; assembly: GCF_039555335.1. Taxonomy (NCBI): domain Eukaryota; kingdom Metazoa; phylum Echinodermata; class Ophiuroidea; order Amphilepidida; family Amphiuridae; genus Amphiura; species Amphiura filiformis. Next base: position 41,043,354 of record NC_092640.1, on the reverse strand, counting down.
TGATCAATTTGCATTTAATTTGATTGTGGTCCATTCTGACAGCATTTGGCACAGTGCTACAGTGACATACTTTCAGTAGGAAGGAATTATTTATAGCGATACAAAACATTCATTTAATTTTTTTTAAAGAGAAGAAAAACCAAGTAACTTATCAAAAGGTAAATGTTTATTTTTAGCAAATGGAAATTATATAATTGGGTAATTTGCTTTGTTAAGTTTGACTCCAGAATTTGACTCCGTTTTTGTTATCAAATAAGTTGCCATACTTTCTGTGCTGAACTGTTGAAATCAATTTTGAGCAGGAAGAACTCATGACAATTGTTATTCAATATGAGTATAAATAATATTTTATGTCACTAAATTGAATTGTGAAGTTTAACCCTGGACACTAACTTCAATACCATTATGTTATGCAAATAAGTTTTTTCGCTTTGGATACTAAACTTACAAAAATATGTGACAAACTCGATCAAATGTGGTGTGATCAGCAAAATCAGTCTGAAGTCGGACATATTCAATTTCCAGTTTCTTATAGGATTGTAAACAGCATTTGCAAAGCTACATTTGGCAGAAAACCTCATTGAAATTGGACAACCAACTCTATCAAATGTGATGTGATCAGCAAAATTAGTCTGAAGTCGGACAAATTCAATTTCCAGTTTCTTATAGGATTGTAAACAGCGTTTGCAAAGCTACATTTGGCAGAAAACCTCATTGAAATTGGACAACCAGTGCAAAAGATGTGAGCAGTTAAAGAGTTTCCAAAACAATAAGAAACAAAAGGAAATACTTCCTTTGTTTGGGTATATCTCAAAATCAATATCTCTGACTTACAACTGATTTTGCTTGATCGCATCACAAATTACATAATATGAGGAACAAAATTAATAACAACCACTTAAATATATAGATGTCAGTATAAATCTGATTCTACCATACATGACTTGAAATCTTTTTGACAACTTTTTGAAAAGTTACTTAAAAAACGACATGGAAAGGTTTCGATTGGTTGATTGAATCACATTGCGAAAAATTCTGAAACATCAAATACAAATTTTGGTTTGTGTGGGGATGTGCGCCTGAGATTTTGAAACCATGTACTAACACTTAATTTAACAAAAAAGAGACAAAAAAGAGACCAAAAATATATCAATTTGCAAAAAAAATTACACCAAAAAGCTTGAAAAAGTACAGAAACTCTGCCGCACATCCCTATTCACACAGCTTTTTTGAATTTTTCAAATAAACAAAATGAATGTCAAGTTATGCAAAGAAATGTTTTGTAACTCCTAAATTGATTTTACCATTTTTGAAACATCCGGCTTAATAAAACCTTCTAGAAAAACCAAAACACCATTAAATCAATCCTCGTACATTACATGTATAGGATGTTGAAAAGTGTAACTTTTTCTGAAAGCACCATTTTTGGAAAATGTGCTTTTTTTGACCAAAAATTGTTCATGGAAATGGGACAACTTTGGGAGGGTAACAAAAGGATTCTTCTATTGACAGCTTTTTGAATTTTTCAAATCAACAAAATGTATGTCAAGTTATGCAAAGAAATGTTTTGTAATTTTAGGGGGGTATTTCTTTTGAACCCTGTATTATGCAGGCCTATAGAGAAAAAAAGCCAGGATGGCAGAAAAAAATCAATTTTTTATTTAATTACAACAACAATATTATTACAATCTATTATTAGAGCCAAATGGTGTAGCTATTATATCAAATTAAAGTAATTGTGGTAGTTTGCTTACAGATAATTAGATGCCAATGGTCATTTTTCTAAAAGTGAAGTTAAACTGAACTTCACTTTTGTGCTTTGCTCTCTTATATAAAATTGATCAACTTCCATTTATTTCCAAATTTTAGAAAACTTTAAAAAATACAAGAATAAAATTGTAAATGTAGTTGTTTATTTATTCATCATAATTACCTTTACTGATTCAAATTGCATTTCTTTTTCAAGCAAAAACAACAACAATGCATCGACCTGGTCTTTGACTTAATTCGCAATATCTAAGTGAATTATGTGAATTGAATAATACAACTGGTGGTGGTGGTAATTCTTTGACTACTTTTGTCAACTGACCAAATCAAAATTTTATCAATTGAATTGTGATATAAGACCAAGAGTAATGTCTAATACAACACAAATAGATGTGACCCATCTCCACAAAAGAAGTGTTAAATTTGACAGAAAATAACAGCAACATATGACCAATTAAACATGCCAAATTCAATCTTTGAGATATTATATAATTATTTTTGAAAATTGCTGAAATGTTACTAAAGGTTTTGATATGAACAATGAATAATCACATCAAACAACCGTGCTGTGATTTTTTGCCCAATCTTGATCATGAAAATATTGATAATAGTTATATAACATGTTCATATAAAATGATATTATGAGAGTCAGAGGGTTCCATTGAACCATTGTGTTTTAAAGCATTCAGTGCTAACAATAATTATATATATTAAATTCATTTCTGAACAATAAAAGTTCTGAAAGTGGAAATAAGCCTTTCGAAAATCCTTAATTATTGTCACATTATTAAATTTGAGAAAATTTTTATTGAAATTGAATTTCAGAAAATTAATGTCTGATTAGCATGTTACAATATATGGACACTTGTATAAGATTTTGTACTCCATTATCCATTGGCATAGCCAGCCCTTTTCAGATGGTGTCAAAGAGGTGAAAAATAGCCTAAAAAGTACAAAAATGGGATAAAAAAAAACAAAAAAAAGGGGCTTAAAATCCCGGTGGGTTCAGTCTTCACTGACATGTGTATACGCATGATGGTTCCAATTAGGGGTACTTTTCAAGAAATGTCCATGGAATTTTCGAGGACAAAATTGTTCATGATTGTCCAAATTAGGGGTGTTTTGGAGCAAAATTGTCCTTGAAATGAAAAATAGGGTATATTTCTAGGACTTTCGTCCGTGTTTTACCGCTACAGTTTTCGTTATTGTACTCATTTCCCCATGAAATAGGGGTACAAATTCAAAAGCGTCCTTAAATGGTAAAAATAGGGGTATTTATTTCGAAAAAATGTCCTTGATTCCTCGTGATAAGGGGGTTAAATGAAAATGCATCCTCAAAATGATAAAAATAGGGGAGGTATTTGGGGGAAAATTTTCCTTGATTTTGCGCAAAATAGGGGGTAAAATTGCTGCAAATGTCCTCGATTCCCCGTGAAATAGGGGTCATTTTCAAATCCTGGAACGGTCATACGTCCTACCTTTAAATACAAACTGAACCCACCGGGCTTAAAATCTTACCAGGAGGCCAGCATCCCACAGGGGGGGGGTGAGCAAGAGGGAGGGTAACAAAGATTTCTCAGTGGGCAGCTATGCCACTGCCATTATCACATCTGATTCTTGAAGCTCAAAATGAATCCCGGCTCAAACCATGCATCAAACATTGGGGACGCAAACTGCATATACTGCATACAGTGGCGACGGAAGCAGACAGCGTTCAAAATATTGCAATTTTACCCTATTTACCCAAAAGACGTTATTTTTTGTGGCAAAAGGGAGGATGCACCAGGTAAAAATTGAGTTAGCTTGGAATTCCCCTGGACAAGGAACTAACTGCTAATTGTCTCGTTGTAACCCGCACGAAACTCGGGAGCTGATCCTGGTTGCGATGGTTATTTGTGGAATGTCTAGGGTGTGCGCTCTTGAAGCAGCAAAGTCCCTGATTTGTTGTTAAATGGTTTATGGAATGATGTGGGCCGTAGTGGTCAGCGACAACCTGTAAAGTGTGCTGAGGCTTGTGGATCAACGTCTAGGCGTTGTGCCTGTGCGTAGCGCACTATAAATCACTGCGCTTTTTTTTTCTCTTTTTTTTTTCTTTATTTTTTTCTTCTATTATGACTTTTAGGGGGACTCCTCCATGCAAAAATTTAGGGAGGCGTATCACCCATCCCCTAGCTTCCCCCGATTGCTTGAAACGTTTTGCATAATTATGCATCTCTGAGATTTTCCAAATGCTGTTTTGATAAGGCAGACCAGGTGATCGTACTGAAATTCTCGCCAAAGAATGGCATAAAAAATTGTGAAAATGCATCCAATTTAAATTAACAACAACAGTCGAGAATCAATATTTTTAATGTGTGTTCTTGCAAGACGCTAAAAGTGTCAACTATATCTTGTATTATGATATCGATATTTAGGAATCTGAAACTTAAATCAGAATCAACTGAAATTTTGGGAATGAGCTTTTTTCATGGCTATCTACTGAAACATACCACAAAAGAGTAAATACTCTTTAAGTAATCTCACCTAAGCAAGTTTGGTTTGATTACCCAAAGTGTGTTGTTCATGTATGTGTATGCGTTTGTTTCTTTGCAATGTGTGTAAAAAGACATTGGCTTGTTTACATCCATGAAACAAACTTGCTAGTAACCATGGTAACTACATCATCAGTTGCATCCATTGAAGCTTGATGTAAGTCTGGAATCAATATTGGGCTATTACATTTAAAAGCCACACTACCCCTTTGGAAGATTAAGCTAAAGTCTTCCACAGAGGGAGTATGACTTTCAAATAGAATAGACAATTGGGTAACTTCCATTTGAAATACTCACTCCAGTTGTGGAAGATATAGGTAAAGCCGTAATACAGGCGGAGAATGGGTTTCAAAATGATTAACCCTGACCAATTACATTTGAATAACATACTCCCCCTGTGGAAGATTCCAAAATCTTCCACAGGGGTAGTGTGGATTTCAACTGGAATAGCCCATTTCTCAAATCTTGGGTTGGTTACTGAAAGAAAAGAGTTGTTTCCCTACCTTGTATAAATTTTACAAGAGCAGTGTATCGCTGAATAGATTCATCATCAGGTTTGTACACCAGGCACAAAAAGAAACTCGTCAGTTATATTCATCCTTGCTGTTCAATAACTTGATAATTTTGGATTATTCTGAAATATACATTTTGTTAATTGGACTTTTCTTTCTCATTTGACACCCTGTTCGTGAACATTGAGCAAGAATTGACCAAGTTATGCGCCTCCAAACTCTCAACCCCAAAATGAAAAGTTGCAATTTTAACGATTCAATTGTGCCTGTTACACTGTGTGCTTTATTGATTGGCCCGTGGTGCTTGTGTGCAATACAACGATGCGTTCCCATTGAAAATCGTTGAAAGTGCAACTTTTGATTTTGGGGTTTGAGGCTTTGGAGGAGCATATCTTGGTCAATTCTTGTTCGTTTTTCACGAACAGGGTGTCAAATGAGAAAGCAAAGTCCAATTAACAAAATGTATATTTCAGAATAATCCGAAATTATCAAGTTATTGAACAGCAAGGATGAATATAACTGACGAGTTTCTTTTTGTGCCTGGTGTAGATATTCAGTAAGGAAAATTTCATTTTAATATAAAATATTTTACTCACTATTGTTGACGGTTTTGCCTATCATGGTCGAAAGGCATCATCAGGATGATGATGGATGGCCCTTACTTCCGGCTGGACCGTCGAGATACGTCCAACCAGAAGTAAGGACCATCCATCATCATTCTGATGATGCCTAACAACCATGATAGGCAAAACCATCAATAATGAGTAAAATATTTGGTTTTGTTCTAATGAAATTTTCCTTACTAAGAGCAGTGTATGTTGATTTACACCAAAGTAAACATTTTAATGGATTTCACAATGTAAATAAGAAGAATGGGTATTCAGGATGTATTTAGCATTGTCTGTTTAAATAAAGGTAAAAAATAAGGGTTGTTTTATTAATCTGTCTGCTGGGCTGCAAGAATGTATTGTGAAATCATATTTTTCCGGGGGGAGGGGGAGGGGCTGGGCTCATATAGAAAAGTTGTATTTAACATACTTGTCAATGTACTCTCAACAACTACACTTAGCTAGGATCCTGGGCTAGGATTTAAAAGGATGAAAAAAATTACCTTACCAAGGATTTTGTTTAGAAAATCACACCCTTTACAAGGACATGTTTAAAGGAGTATTTTGTGATCCTAGCATCCTCTTTTTATGATCCATGAAAAAGCTTATGCCCAAAATTTCAGTTGATTCCAAATTTGTGTTTGCCAGTTATGCATGATTATGTGTATATATTGCACTACTCCATAAGACATTGTTGTAATTTCGTTCTGGTGTACCAGAATGTAATTCAAATTTGACAATATTTTTGCTAAATGAATTAATCTGCAAGAAATTATTTGTACATAAACATTATGTAATCAGAGGTTTCCAGTGGTATAAAAATCTCAACTGTTTTTGAGAAAAGTAAGGGATGAGGCTGTGAATCATGAATAGACCATTAGCAAGGACAGAGTTTGATAGGTCTTTAAGGTAAGCATAGGGAAAATGCGCTATTTTTTGGAGTAAAATGCATGTGCCTGTTTTTGAAAATGCGTTCAAAATTTTTCTCCCCAAAAACTTCAAATATGTGGTCGAAAATGAGTTTTACATATTTATCTGTAGAAGACATTTAGAGCTTTCAGAAACTGAAAACCTATGTTCCGTTGAAAACAATTGTAAAACAAAAGAATTTTAACACTTGCTTTGCCAATATCTCAAAATCAATATTGCATGTCTACAGCGACATCCGACTCATTTCCCTTGATCATGTTACATATATATGTATCCACCACAACTGAGCCAGGATGTCTCCAGTGCCACTATTGAGATATGCTATGCTACATTGAACTAACAAAGGATTTATTGACTGTTTTATTGATTTTTCACTTCTTAAATGTCAAGTACTATAGACATGATATACATCATTTTAAAGCTAATTTCAAGCAGAATATTTTGGTTGAATATCTCAAAAATGATGATTGGCGACTTCAGGGCTCAGTTGTGCTGGATGGTCACATATATGCAATATTAAAAAATTGTGAGTTTTTCTATATTTTCTTGCAATTTTTTGCGACGACCTATTTTCTGTACTTTAAAAAAAAATGGATTGCGTTCAGATCATTATGGATTCTTTGATTTTAGTGAAAACTTTTGACCTACCTTAAGGCGTCGGCACGGGTGGATCACTCTGCCTTACTATCTGTGTCATGATGCTTTGCCAGGGTGTTCTTTGTGTTGCTAGCCTTCCAGCTTCCACCAGGGATGTCAAGTTAATGGTTGAGAGTCTTCTCTTTGCAGGTCTTCCTTTTGGTCGTTGTGGAAGTATGCTTGCTTCCAGGAGGATTTTTGGATATCTTGTGTTTAGCATTCTTTGGATGTGTCCAAAGAATCGCAGTCGTTTCTGAGTTACTCTGTTTAAGATGGTGTGAAAACTTTAGGTTTTTGGAAAATGAGGACTTGAAAAATGGTTAATTAAAAAAATTTTTGGTTGGACCTAAAATACGTGATTATACCCAAAATGCAACATTTTTGGCGGTTTTTTTGCGCATCACACATTTTCCCTGTCCTTATCTTTAAGGTATGTTTTCCTTTATTTGAAACTACCCTTTGTGCAGATTCAAGTACAAAATGACATTGAGTTTGGGAACCACCAGACTTCATCAGAACATGGACCTGTTTGACTGGTCATATGATAGATGACTAGGTATCGTCTTGTTAGCCTGGTCTCATACATGAGATAGGTTAAAGCGGAGTCCTCCTTTCTTGTTTAGTGATGGTGGCTCAATACGTTCCCAGATGGCTTCTTTGATCCCTCTCCTATGCCACTGTTCCAGATACAGAATAACGACTTCCTTGTTGTTAATTTTGTGTAACTTATTATTATACATTTCATACTCTTGCTGAATTTAAAACAATACCCTTGAAATATAAGAAATCTTATAGGGCTTGGAGACAGTGCATTGAAGTGTCACATATTTTTTCTGAGAGATATGGGGTGATTTGTTTAGGAGGGGAGTGATTTGTACCTTAGAAATGTAATTTTTTGTTTTGAGTGGGGGAAATGAGGGGGGGGGGCTGGGAAGCCCAAGCCCAAGCCTCCACCCCATCCTCACCTTCACTACCACTACCCAGCAGACTATAGTTACTAAAACTAAAAAAACCATAAAAGGAACAAGATTGCATGGTGCAGAATAACTACATTATACAGGGTGTCCCAGAATGATCTATACCGTGTTTGAAAAAAATCTTAAAAATATATAGTCAACAGTGTATCTAATTTTGATGAGTGCAATACAATGACACACATGTCTCCTACTTATTCTGTGATTTTCATGGAAATAGCCTGATGCGTTTTGGCGTGACATTGATATTACTGAAAATGGACAAAAACTACAGTTGTGTGATTTACAGTGCAAAGGCATCATAACACATGGATGCTTTATCACCATCGTCCAGCCGTTGTAGAAATCCTACATTCCATTATAGAAAATACATCAAATTTGGCACAGATGTAGAGCGTACAACGCTGAATAATTCTTGATATGGAATTAAGTGAAACATTTCAATATGACTTCAGATATTTAGGTTAAAAAACATACTTTTTATGTAATTTTTACCACAATTTTTACCCAAAAATGTCATTATTACAGAGAGTATAACTTCCTCATGGATCCCTACAGTCAATTTTAATCTTTAATTTTAATATACTGTGGACATAAATAAATTCTACGACACTAAGGACAAACATTCTCCATACTTTCATGACAAATCCATGTTCGCGGCATTTAAAATGATAAAACTCAGAAACTGCCAACAAAGAAACAATATAGTATAAGGTCACTCACGCGTAGCAAATCCTTTATTCCATACAAGGATTACTTCGTAACATTATAAATAATCGATAGATATCGACTATTCAGGCAATTTAGGACAAAAGTACCTGTATAACCTTTTACAAATACATTTTGCTGAACAGTTAGTAATTTTACAGATTTTCAAAATAGGTTGTTTTGTGAAAACCCTACATTCACCACTTTTACGCAATCTCCTGTAACTTCTATGAGAAACATCCAATTTCAAAAATCTAAAATTTCCAAGAAAGCTAAATATTTGTAAATTTTAGAATGTAAAACATTACTACCATTAATAATGCCCTTCATGCCTAGAAAAATTCAACTTTTCCGGTATAGATCATTCTGGGACACCCTGTATACACATCTTTATTAACAAAACTAGATTTGAAATTTTTACCACAAGATAATAAACAATTAGATTTTTAAAAACCTTTTACCTCATAATTCAATTTTGAACTTGAACACAAGATTTGAATGCATTATGATTTGAACCTGCTGTGCAAAGTAAATTAGCTTGGAATTGTATTTGTCCAGGAATTTTATCAAAAAAGTTATCCCAAAATATATGTTTTGACTGGTCTATACATTATATACACAGAGATTAATAAAAGTGTTTATATAATTCTGCCTTGGAATGATATTACATGCCTTTTTGGTAAAATTTTGTCATTTATGCTGTGATCAAAATTTATTTCATAATTGTTAATAAAAACCTTCTACCAGACATTTTGATTTAAACCTGAGACGAATATACCTAAACCTACTACCAAAAAGGTAGGTTTTTAAAAACCTACCAAATATTATATTTGAACCTTCTACCAGACATTTGGATTTAAGCCGGGGGCACTCAAATATAATGATGTAAGCATCGTGACCAAAAAACAGCGTGAAAAGGGGTGTTTTTTCTTGGTTGGGCACGTTCTGGCGATGTGTGACGCGTTAAGGGGCAAAACCGGTGATTTTCATGAAAAGGGGTTGTTTTAAAATCGTTTGTAACGCGTTTAGGGTACCATTTTAATCCGTTTTTCAAATCTGCTGAAACTCCGATTCCGAAAAAAGTTTATTCCAGGGTGGTATAAATGTTCAAAGCAGGCTCCAAACCCTAGAGTGTCACTATGTTATGCAAATATATTTCATGACGTGTTACATGTGGTTTAACCATGGCCTCGTACTTCTATGTAAAATATCGTTTAGATTGACAAACCTGCATATTAATTAATGATGTCATATAAATGTTGCTTGAATTATGATCATGATGATGGGTATATAGTTCAGTGGACATACGGGGAGACAAAATTTCCGCGAAAATCCGAGACGAAAATATCATGTATTTCAAAAAGATTTTCAGGACCTTTATAGATTCCTCACATTATTTAGTACTCCTGCTGGTAGATTTGCGAGTTTCCCCTTCTCTGGATTACTTTAGGAATTATATTTGCAGTAGAAAGCATGAAAAGGGCACACGATATCGGGACACGATAATCAACTTTAGGTGGCGAATTCGGAACCAAATACGATGTGAATACTGCTTAACGTTGCCTCTGGAAAAATTACGCTGAATATGGTATTTTATATTCTCACAAAACTACTTTAGGAGAATCCAATCAGATTCATGTAAAAAGCTACGAATCTGAAGGCCTCATGGTATACACTCTGAATTCATCGTGTCATTATTTATATTTTAAAGTGGTACGGTATAGTATACAGGAGGGGGGTATATCCGGGAGGGGTAGACTTTTTTAGTGTTCAATGACAAGTTAGTAGGCCTACAAAAATTTGTTCAATTTGTCAAAATCCATCAAAACTTGTAAAGTGGGTCAAATTGAGACAAAAACTTGTTTAGGGGGTCAAATTTTTGGGGAAAGCGCGCTAAAAATGTGCTTAGGGGGTCATTTTGCTCACAGAGGAAAACTTGTTTAGGGGGTGTTCGAAAACAATTTGGTTACGCATGCGTACACTCTCATATTTGAGTGCCCCCCCGGGATTTAAGATTTTAAGATAATAAGATTTGAAGCTTCTACCTTAAATTTGTGAACCTTCTAAAGTTCTACCACACTTCAACATTTAGAGATTAGAAACATTAAGATTTGAAGCTTTTACAACATGTACAATTTGAACCTCTACCATACATTTAGAATTGAATCTCATTCCACACATTTAGATTTGAATTCCCTTCCACACATTTAGATATCCACACATTAAGATTTGAACCTTCTACATTTCTACCACACTTTTAGATTGAAACCTATTATCACACATTTAGATTGGAACCTATTACATTTAGATTTGAACTTTCTACCACACATTTAGATTTGAACCTCACATTCGGATTTGAAACCTGCCATGCACACCATTAAACTATCAGCTACACTAAAAATCAGGCTGATAACTCTGGCCCATTATAGTTCATTGGTTTTCTTGTCTGGAGTCAAGGTAGCGGGGTATCCTCACTTTTATCAATTGGATGAATACATTGCATATTTCATGTGTATTTCTCCACCAACTGAAGTGAACATTTAATAGTCAACCAAAAATATAGTTATATACTGTACATATATCATGAATCATTCTACATATGATTGGCACTAGAGATGGCTGTTGCTTGCGAACTATTTTGACTTACTGTTAACCGCTTTGAACTGGACGAACCACAACCAAATGCTTTTCTGAATGCTTGACGAACACGAGGGTTGCTTGCGCTGTACACAATAGGGTTTATGGCCGAGTTAACAAGTGTCATGGCTGCTGAAAATCTCACAAAAACATACTCAAATCTAGGAGTCCAAAATGGAATTGGTAGAGAGGTAAACTCCATAATGACCCAGCAAACTTGAGCAAACTGATACGGGCTCATGCAGATGAAGAATGCAGCTCCGTTTGCGATCAACATTCGTGCGACTTGATTACGAAGACTGTTACCTTCCGTCGACTTACTGGATTTCTCCCCAATCTCACTAGATCTCTTACCTAATGTTTTGATGATCATTGTGTAAAACACAGTGTTGGAAACCATGGCGATGATGAAAGGAATAAATTCCACAAACGGCCATGCTCTCTTAAAGTTCCAGTTCGTCCAGGTGCAAACACGTGTGAAATGCGGGAATCCATCATACCTTGCTCTGTTAGGCCACATAATGCAGAAACTCAAAAATCTGTTTTTGTTTGGAATTCGCATCAATGTTGGCAGAAATCCAAGAAACCATGTGATGATAACCAACTTCCCAGTACGGGATTTACTCGACATCATGCGACTTTTTAACGGATAGCAAATACCAATGAATCTCTCCAAGGTTACAAGGGTGATCAGTCCAATGGACGTGAAATATGGCATGTACAAGAACGTTCCAGATATGTTACATCCTACAGAAGATCTATAAAACTGCCCCTGGACCATCCCATACGTTAAGACGTTCAGTCCTGTCGTCAACCCCTGCATGAAAAGATACAGAAAATCGGCCACAGCTAAATTTGCAAGATAAAAGTTGGTGATGGTTCGCATTTCCTTAACACGGATCAGGACGAATAAGAATAAGAGATTGGCGATCAATCCAAACAGCATGATGGATGGGAACACACCAGCTCGGATGACCATGGATTCGTAGTGTGTATCCAACCAACACGGTCGTCGCTTGTATTACGATAATCAAATGTTATGTGCCCAGGTGGACAGATGAATTCATCCTCCTTGTTATCCATGTTGTTGATGTGTGCTCACAGAAATGACCAAAGTCGCAAAAAACAAACTATTTTTCAGTTTGTAGTAGACTCAGCAGAAATAATGTTTGCTTGGCTGCTTTGTCACATTTACCAAAATCATTCAACGTTAAGAATTCGAACAATAATGTTGATATTGTATGCATTCAGAGAAATGCAGTCAAGTATTAAATTCTAATGAGGAAATATATTAAGTCAACAATATTGAGGTAGAAATTGTCAGTCAGTGTTAACCAAATAATGTGAGATGCTTAAGTGATTTGTCATCTCTCAAGCCAAGACGTGTGCTGTGACTTGGTTGTTGCTAATTTGCCTTTATATATTTCATAACAGAAATAAGGCAAAGTTATGGCTGCCCTGTGTGTGCATGCGCATTTATGGTTGCTTTGTGCGTAGTAGTTGACACTTTGAAGTGTAATTTGATTAAAATGAATACTTACAGTTTTTCTACCAGATTCATTGCAAAATTGAAAACCAAGGAAGGAAAATTCCAAAAAGAGCTATATATGATGGAGATTATGTAAAGTTGTTTCTAATACTAATTTACTGATTTTTAGATTTAGTATCATTTTTTATATTTTAATAAAAAAATTGCAAACACTGGAGAAGTGGTTCAAGTCTCTGATGCAAGAGGTCTTCAATCCCACAGTGGAGGAAAGAATAATTGAAACCATGATACATAACCATTGCATATTAAAATACATTACACCATTTCATACAGTGTATTGTGCCAAAAATATCTTTTTGCTCTTTCTTGATTTTACCTGAAAGTATTTTACCATAGCAGGCTCAGCGCAAGCCATTTGAAAGTGTTGCGGTGGCTCCAGATGCATCCAATTCAAGCTCAGTGTTTAATGGTGTGGAGTCCAGGGGTCCGCTGAAGGACTCTTGGATATGGAATTAAGTGTAATCAAATTTGGGCAGTTGTTACGTTTGCAGTTTTGTGCCTCCAGTGGGGTCCATTTCATTAAACTCTTAACCCTTTGTAACTCAAGTAACCATTTGTAAAGTTACGAATTCCCAATACTAGATGTATCTTTATGTGGGGTCCCTGTAGAAAATCCCTATTTCTTAAGAAGGGTACCATTCATCAGTGTGTTTAGTGAAATGGAACTTACGATTCATCGTAAGTTACAAATGATTTTGAGACTTACAAAGTTTAGTGTAATGGACCCAGGTCTCACAAACCTCTGGTTACACCATTGACTAAAGGTTGTACAAATAAATCTGTTCTGTCCTGGTATGATATCTGATATTATATGATACTAGATTTCGCGGTTCTCGGGTAGGGCGGTTCTCGTGATAGGCCTATCTCTAATTACCCAACACCTGTTACCCATAATACTTGTCCTAACCTTTCAAACTACTACGATATACGTATCTCAATGATTAAGACACAACTTAATCAACTCTAATACCCCGAAATTCTAGTAGTGTCTGGATGTAGGCCGTCCATTCAATCGGGAGAAATGTGAATGCAAACGGGTTATATAGGCCTTACCATAACTGCTGATTTTTATGTTAATCATGTCTTGAAAATAGGCCTATTGGTCCGATGAGATGCACCTGTTAGTCACACTGTAATGCTTTCCGACGCGCGATGCGGTACACGCGCACACCCATGTTGATACTCGCGATAGCACATTGCGAAAGCACGCGATATTGCACCGCTGCGACGCGATATCGCACCGCATTTAACACGATATCGTACACACGCTTGAACACAATAGCGAAGCGGGCGGACGGACGGACACTCTGTGATTAGTATTAAGATTTTGGTCAAAAAGCGCGAGATATTTTGGTCTGTACTTGTGACATTTTCAATGATATTTCATTGTATTTTCTGATTTAGCATATCACTTATAGTGCATAAGGTCTAATGTGAGAAGAAATTGTTCTGCGTCAGATTAAATTGCACCATGACTTACAAAATGGGGTGCAAAAGCGCACCCCAAGGTAAACAAAATTAATTTGAAGACTAGTTTGTATCACACATTTAGATTTGAACTTTCTGCCATACACTTTAGATATGAACCTTTTAACCATACATTTTAATGTATAGATTTAAACTACATGTACAACATATTTGGACTTGAACCTTCTATCACACATTTAGACTGGAACCTTCAACTACACATTAAAATTGGAACCTGTTACTTTGGATTGAAATGTTTGCAACACATTTAGAGTGTAACCTATTACTACACATTTAGATTTGAACCTATTTAATACCACACATTTAGAATGAAGTTTGTACAACACATTTAGATTGGAACATATAACCACACATTTAGATTGGAACCTTGAACCACACATTTGGATTGGAACCTATTACCACACATTTTAATAGATTGGAACCTTCTACCACACATTTAGATTGGAACCTATTACCACACATTTAGATTTGAACCTTTTACCACACATTTAGATTGGAACCTATTACCACACATTTAGATTTGAACCTTCTACCACACATTTAGATTGGAACCTATTACCACACATTTAGATTGGAACCTATTACCACACATTTAGATTTGAATCTTTTACCACACATTTAGATTTGAACCTTCTGCCACACATTTAGCTTGGAACCTTCTACCACACATTTGGATTGGAACCTATTACCACACATTTTAATAGATTGGAACCTATTACCATATATTTAGATTGGAACCTATTACCATACATTTAGATTGGAACCTTGAACCACTATTTATATATGAACATTCTACCACACATTTAGATTGGAACCTATTACCACACATTTAGATTGGAACCTTCTACCACACATTTAGATTGGAACCTATTACCACACATTTAGATTTGAACCTTTTACCACACATTTAGATTTGAACCTTCTGCCACACATTTAGTTTGGAACCTTCTACCACACATTTGGATTGGAACCTATTACCACACATTTTAATATATTGGAACCTATTACCATATATTTAGATTGGAACCTATTACCATACATTTAGATTGGAACCTTGAACCACTATTTAGATTAGAACATTCTACCACACATTTAGATTGGAACCTATTACCACACATTCAGATTGGAACCTTCTACCACATATTTAGATTGGAACCTATTCCCACACATTTAGATAGGAACCTATTACCATACATTTAGATTTGAATCTTCCACAACACATTCTCTTGATCAACAGAACTATATACTGTACATCATATCATGAACCATTCTACATACGAGTCACATCAGAGATTGCTGTTGCTTGTGAACTATTTTGACTTGCTGATAACCTCTTCGAACTGGACAAACCACAACCAAAGGCTTTTCTGAATGCTTGACGAACACGAGGGTTGCTTGCGCTGTACACTATAGGGTTTATGGCCGAGTTAACAAGTGTCATGGCTGCTGCAAATCTCACAAAAACATACTCGAATCTAGGTGTCCAAAATGGAATTGGTAGAGAGGTAAACTCCATAATGACCCAGCAAACTTGAGCAAACTGATACGGGCTCATGCAGACGAAGAATGCTGCTCCGTTTGCGATCAACATACGTGCAACTTGATTGCGAAGACTATTACCTTCTGTTGACTTACTGGATTTCTCCCCAATTTCACTGGATCTTTTACCTAATGTTTTGATGATCAATGTGTAAAACACTGTGTTGGAAACCATGGCGATAGTGAAAGGAATAAATTCAATAAACGGCCATGCTCTCTTAAAGTTCCAATTTGTCCAGGTGCAAACACGTGTGAAATGTGTGAATCCGTCATATCGCGCTCTGTTAGGCCACATAATGCAGAAACTCAAATGTAAGTTTTTGATTGGAATTCGCATCAATGTGGGCAAAAATCCAAGAAACCACGTGACGATGACCAACTTCACAGTACGGGATTTACTCGACATCATGCGACTTTTTAACGGATAGCAAATACCAATGAATCTCTCCAAGGTTACAAGGGTGATCAGTCCAATCGAAGTGAAATATGGCATGTACAAGAACGTTCCCCCTATGTTGCACCCTATAGCTGATCGGTAAAACTGGCCCTCAACCATGCCATATGTCAAGACGTTCAGCCCAGTCGTCAACCCCTGCATGAAAAGATACAGGAAATCGGCCACAGCTAAGTTTGCGAGATAAAAGTTGGTGATGGTTTGCATTTCCTTGACACGGATCAGGACGAATAAGAATAAGAGATTGGCGATCAATCCAAACAGCATGATGGATGGGAACACACCAGCACGGATGACCATGGCTTCATAGGTGCTTATCCACCCTACACGGTCGTCACTTGTATTACGATAATCAAATGTTATGTACCCGGGTGGACAGATGAATTCATCATCGTTGTTATCCATGCTGCTCACAGAAATAACCAAAAGTCTGAACAAACTATCTTTCCTGTTTGAAGTAAACTCAGCTGAAACAATGTATACTTGACTCTCTCTATCACATTTGCCAATATCACTCAATGTTTAGAATTCTGACAGTAATTTTGATATTGTATGCATTCAGAGAAATGTTTGAAGAAGTCAGTCAAGTATATATTAAAGTCAACAATATTTAGGTAATGAGATAATATTTAAGTCAACAATGTTGAGGTAGAAATTGTCAGACAATGTTAACCAAACCATGTGATATGCTTAAGTGAATTATGGTCTCGCTGGTTACTGAAAGCCAAGACGTGTGTTGTGACTTGGTTACCGGTAATTTACCTTTAAATAGGGCAAGGTCATAGCTGCCTTTGGCGTGTGTGAGCATGCTTATAGCTGCCTTGTCTGGAGCTGCCTTGTGTGTATATAAAAGCATGCTTATAACTGCCTTGTCTGGAGTAAGTTATATACTTAATAATTATTTGACCAATAAGGTACAAGAGTATCTGGTCTATTACAAATGTCATGATTTTTATAGCTTTTCTACCAGAAAAATACAAAAATTGAAAACAAGGAAGGGAAAATTTAAAAATTGCCCTATTTTGGGCTAAAAATCTTTGTACTGTTTTTACCTATAAAATAATTGCAATGCAAATAAACATCTCAAAAAAAGTAACTAACCCTCCTTAAATAATGGCCATTATTAAAAAACAGGCGATTGTATTAATACAGATCTGTAATGCTTTGGAAGCAGAATTTATTTCTGCACATTTTGACACCTCATTTGTAGCAATTGACTAAATATTGATGTCACGTCATGCATTTAAATCAATGTAGCCCAAGATTTGAAAGTTGCAGTAAATTCTATTGATTTTGTATTCAGTATAATGGAAGGAAATCTGTGTTATGATATCTGAGTGTTTTTGTATTGTTGTAAGTGCAACTTTCAAATCTGGATCTCGCTACATTAAATTCACCGGTGTTTTATTGTTTTCTAGGCTTTCGTATCAAATGAGGTGTCAAAATGCGCAGAAATAAATTCTGCTTCCAACGAATTTTACAGATTTGTAATACAAATTTTACAGATTTGTAATACAATAGCCTGTTTTGAATTGAATAATGGCCATTATTTAAGGGGGGTTAGTTACTTTTTTTGAGATGTTTAACTAATTTGCACACTAAACCCACTCTTTGTTAATATCATGTATTGGTTGACACAGAATGACTCTATTTTTGCTCCAATGCAAATTTGACTATTTTTAAGTTTCTCATTGGAAAGCATAAAGATTTCAAAAGACAAAAAAAAAATCATTGACCTTTTTCTCCTATCAGCGTACACGTATAGATCTATTCATATCGGATCGACAAATTATAGATTTGTACCAATTAGGGCACCTTTTGTACAATATTAGAAAGTCCAGTATAGTGTTACTTTTATAATTACTCAGGCTATTCAGTGTCTCATGTGCAACATTTTTTGTACTTTAGTTAGGGTCTTAGAATTTTGTTAAGCTCCAATGGTTTTAAATTATATGGAATAAGCCATAATAAATGATTAATATCACATTACTGCGAAACGTGGATGTCCATGGTCGTAAGACAGCATAACTTTGCATGTGGGGTAGGGTCCTCTATCGTGGGGGTAATACCAGGTCCACGGTTAGCGGTGAAATATCACAGAAGTCCATGTTTATATATATATGGTGCTAGTACTGCACAATTTGTAGTTTTCAAGTGGCTACCTGAATGGTTGGTGTGAATGTGCAAAGGCCATTTTACTCTACAGGGGAGGTTTCCTATAATCTAATGTATTTTCCTTCAGATCGCTATAGTCATTGTTTCTATAAAATATTCGATTGCAAATCAAGTATTTCCAAAGAAATTGAGAGTTTAAGTTGTGATGAAATTATCTTTTTAGAATAATTTCAAAACTGACATAGCTTCAACGACACTAAATCATATGGAACAGATTTTCCCTGTTTTTATAAAAATACCTATTTTGAATGTGAAATTATTTATCCTCTTTAACAAATAACATTTTTCATTCATACAGAAACCAGAGGGAATTTTTTTGATCAATAAATGTGATCAATAATTAGGAGCATGTCAGTACATGTAAACAACATGTCATGGACTGATGACTTTTTTCTTATTGCAAAACAAACATGTGAAGTGATCAATTGTGGATTCAGTTTTACTCAAGTTTGTGATTTGTGTGAACTAGAGCGTAAGTAATTATTTCACTTGATGGAGCATTTGATGTCAAGTCGGGGCCCACAAAAATCCTAGAGTAGTCCTCGGTGATCGACAGCACTTCCATTTTCAGCTCAGACCGTTAAAAAACAAGCCGCTGACATAAAATCAAAGTATTCTACTGGTATTCCACTTTGCATCACTTTTAGGCACAGATAAGAAAAAAAATAGCTGCCTTGTGTGGGACAATTTTATCGACGAAATAATTCAAGATATTTGATGAAAATAGTGAAAAGTTTTCAGTCAGAACGTTTGAGATGTTGGTCGGACGAGGACAAGCAAACAAAGCAAACAATTTTTTGGCCTTACCATCAAACATTTGAAATTAATATTTCCGTTTTAAAAAAGAATGGTCAAGTACAAGGAATATACAAAGATGTGGGTGAGAATGTGAAGTGTATCGTGGATCTCACAGCCCTTTGATTTTATTTATTTATTAGGGCCTATATATATATTCCAAGAAATTGCATCTTTATATGTGCATAGTTTAGTACTGACTCATAATTATTGTCACCAAAAAATGGACCAAAATGACACTAGCTAATTTTTTGTCAAGAGGTTGAGAAAAATGCAATTTTAAGGAATTATCTTTTTTTAATTTACCATACCATGTTCATCTTAGAGGGTTATTGTAAAAAAAAGTTTTATAAGCTCAAGTTAGGTATTGGTTCTTGATTTTAGGTCAAATATGCTGAAGCAAGGCCTTTATCCCGCACAAGTTTCAAACTTTCCTTGAGGTATTGACTACTTTATCACAGTAGTAATATAACAACACCCAAGTAAAGTATACACTGGGCAGGCATAAGAAGCACCCCAATGTTCATTGTCATTCTAGGTCTATACATTTTACAGAGCTCAGTTTTTCGAAAATAACAATTAAGGTTTTATATAATTACTAATTAGTATAAAGCTGATGTTTGGTGTATACATGTAGTGTCACATGAGCTGCTTTTTGATGGGGAAAAAGTATTGTCACAGAAAACCACATGGCATGTCATCCCGTTCTATGATTGTTTCTACTAACAAAAGTTTTGTTCTTTTTTCTTATTTTATTTGTTTTTACAGCATTGGCATATACCACTCGGTCGTCGTTTTAGATCACTCAAGATATGGTTTGTTCTACGATTGTTTGGCATCGATAAACTGCAGGAACACATTAAAACTGTAAGCAACTCTTACATCATTTTTAAGTAGAAACATTTATGGTTATATCACGTTATATTGTTAAATTCATTGTGCAAATTGAACGATGGTGCATAAACCAAAGAACCAGTTCACACAACATTTAAGTTTATGTCACATCACATTGTTTGATTCATTATATATGCCTGTTACCATGTTTCCCTGAATTTAATAGCTCCCTACTTGCAAATAGTAATTGACATTGATATCAAAGAAGTGCATCATCTGTTCAAGCAAAGGTAGTGGTCATGGTGCCCCCCAGATGGTCCATTGATACATCTCAATCCATTGCTATATTTCTGTGCATGCCAGTAAAATAATTTTTGCCTGATTGTAAGAGGTTTTATCATGTTTAATAACATAGTCAAATGAAACAAGAGTCTTGATATAAAATTGCCAAAAACCATCATTAAATCTGTCAAATATCTGTTTAAGAAACTACCCTAAATACATACATACATACATAGCTATACATACATACATATACAATGGCATTTATATAGCGCAATTTCAAAGAAATGATCATTGCACTTTACAGAAAAACTTACCTACTACTAAAGACTACAAGTAAACAAAAATATGAAAAAGAAACAACATAAAATTAGCAATGGTTAAAAATATGGGTTTTCAGGCTACGTTAGAAAGTAGTAACTGTAGGAGATGACCTAATGGATGAAGGAAGATTGTTCCAGATTCTGGGTCCAAAGACACTGAACGATCCATCGCCTATCAGTCTGTTTGTCTTAGGAATTATAAGGCGCGTAAGATCTTGATTTGAACGAAGGCCTTCCCTAGTTGGAACACGGATGGTCAGACAATCAGAGAGGTAGGGTGGTGCCAGATCGTTCAATGTCTTGTAAATGTAAAGTAGCACTTTGAAGCAAATTCTCTTGTCTATTGGAAGCCAGTGTATGTAACGAATTTAAAAGATGAGTGAATTTTGTTCTTGTTCGAGCAACTCGTTAATAATAGTCACATTATGCTTATTAACTAACCTTTCTCGTTCCATTTCATTAATTTATTAATTTTTCTTCATGTTGTTTTCGTTCTTTTTTCACACTTGCATATATTTTCTTTTTTCCCGGTTTTAAAACTATATAAAAAAAAAAAAAAAAAAGAAATTTAAAACAAATGCGAAATGTGATTTTTTTTTTTTTTATTCGGACTTTTTTCATGGTATTTTGAGAAAAAGTCTAATTTTCGCCGTTTTTCGGGAAAAAACTAAAAAAAAAAAAAAAATTTGAAAATAAAAAAAATGTCCGCATTTCTTTTTTGTCAAATCGTGCTATTTTACAAACGCACGCGCAAGCTTTGCGACGAACCTTTTTTTTTTTTGCCCTATCGTAATTCTCACTGTTTTTTACTTTTGTTTTTCAGCAAGTAGCATTGGCACATGAATTTGAAGCCTTAGTTGCTGCTGATAAAAGATTTGAAATATCCGCTGATGTTGTCCTGGGATTAGTTTGTTTTCGACTCAAGGTAAGAAAAAGCTAATTTCTCAAAATTTAGTAACTTTTTTTATGTGTTCATTTAAAGGCCTATTCAGTGATCCCAGTGAAGGTAGGTATAAACAAATTAAAATTGTTTAAAAATTATCTAAGAGTGAAGGATAAGTCATTATAAGGTATTTTTGCTGTGACAAATTTGGCAAAAAACAACAGTGTTGATGAAGTTGAAGCCTCATTCAAATACATGCAGTTAAAGGAGTATTTCGTGATCCTAGCATACTCTTTTTATGACATCTTTCAGTAGATATCCACGAAAAAAACCTATTCCCAAAATTTCAGTTGATTCAGATTTTGCGCTTATGCAGTTATGCATGATTATGTGTATTACACTGCTCCATAGACAATGCGTTGTAATTTCGTTCTGGTGCACCAGAACGAAATTCAAATTTCACGATATCTTTGCAAAACGAATTAATCTGCAAGAAATATTTTGTACATAAACATTATGTAGCCAGAGGTTTCCAGTGATATAAAAATCTCAACTTTTTTTTTTGAGAAAAGTGGGGGATGAGGCTGTGGATCACGAAATGCCCTTTAATAAAAAATTACAGATTCATGTAAAATGTTTCATTAATGTCTTGAATACACAGCTTTCGTCTTAACCACTAGCAGGCTATGTCAGACACATCTGTAACAATAAATATAATTTTAAACTGTTGTAGTATTTAAAAAAAATTTTTTTAAACATTTTAAAATGTTTTCATTATCTAACATTTAATGTTTTTGAAAAAAAATTGACCAAAACTGCAACAGATTTAGAAAAACATTTTTTGTTTGATGAGATGTCATGCTTGTTAACAAGCACATAGAGCATGTAGAGTATCTATATAAAGTGAAGAAAATATAAAGCTGGTATCCACCATGGATAACATATAATTTAAGTACTTAATACTGAAGGAATAGACATTTTAATGGCAAATGAATTCACAAACTGGACAAGATTAGGCATATTACTTTTAAGATATTAAAAAGATTGAAAATCTTTTAAGAGATTAAAATGTTAAGATTGAAAAATATTTTAAAACATTAACAATATTTCAAGATATTAAATTAACTTGAAGGTTAATCTTTTTTTATCATTATTGGTCATCGAAGCCAATATCAGACCAGAATATTATATAAATCAGCCAATATCAGACCGGAATATAATATAAATCGGGGCGCTTGTGCGCATGATTTCTCAGAACTGGTAAGGCATAGAGTGATATGGCAATTCTGGGGTGGCAATTCTATTAAATGCTTAAACCAAAAGAAAAGATAGTTTGTCTGTCCTCCACAACTCTTTCAGAATTAGGTCGGTCGGTCAGGATTATTTTTTTTAAATATTTTCTTAAAGGTCATAGCCAAAACATGACTGTATGCCTTTAATTAGCTTAATAATTTATAGTCCAAAATAGTTGGAATTGGGATATTTATCTATTATTGTATACCACTTCATTCATGTTTTTAAAACAGTTTAGAAGTGTGTAGAAACTGTAAACAAATGTTTCAGGATGTCAAAATTATTGAAAGAAAAAAACCCTTTTTCTGGATTTTCCAAAATTAGGGGCGGCTTTCAATTGTACAGTAAAGAAAAAAAAAGCAACCCTTTTCCAGATTTTCAAGATTAGCATCGGTCGGTGGAGGACAAGGAAGCAATCTGTTTTTTAGCCTAATTATAGATAGCTCATTTGCAAATTTATAAACTTGTGAGCACAACTTGAAATGTTATAATGTCAAAATAATATATCTTCACAAGTTTCAGTATTACTTAGCTAATAATATCCCACTGATCTGCAAAACCAAGAACAAGTCACATATGTGACCGTCAGAGTTTTCAGTATACATGGTACAGCAGAAAACACTTGAAAATAATCTTGCATATGATGCCAAGACCATGTTTATTGCATCATTTTATATTCAAGAAATTAAATGATTTTGTAAAGGGTACCTTGATCTTTTACTTCATTGCTATTTTGAAAAGTATAAGTGACCGGTTACTATTTATACCAGGGGAACAGGAATTTAAAAATTGAGGTCTCCTTTGCTTCCATTAAAAAATTCCGCATTCCCCATCTTATTTTTATGAAATTTCTCCATTTAAAATTTCACATTCCCCCCTTTGCTTTCCCCTTGCTCACAAAATATTTTTACATTCCCCTTAAATTCCCCATTCCCCTGGTGTAAATAATACTGACCGCTCCCTAAACTAATTAGTTTATTGCTTGGACACATGATTGATGATTAATTAAATGTGATTTAATAATATCCAATATGTGCCATTTTTTGTATTTGGCAGATTACTTTTGTCCCCCACATAATAAGTTAATAAGTGTGGATGCATTGAAAATATAATATGTGACATGATCAAGGGGAATGGGTCACATGTCGGCCCTGGTCAAAAATGAGTTTTACACATGTTTTTAAAGAGAACATTGAGAGCTTTCAGAAACTGAAAACCCCATGTTGATATGACTTTTCTTTGTGAAGTTACGTCAATTTATCAATCGCTGAAAACAATATAAAACAAAAAAATTTTAACACTTTCTTTGCCAATATCTCAAAATCAATATCAGCGACATCCGACTCATTTCCCTTGATCGTGTCACATATGAACTTTTTTTTTTAATATTGAGCCAATATTAAACCTGTGATTGATGGTAAATAAAATGTGATTTAATAATACCTAATATGTGCCATTTTTGGTATTTGGCAGATTACTTACATGTCCCCCATATAATCAGTTTATAAGTATGGATGTTTAAAGGTGAAAATATAATATGAAATTTTTTTTTAAAATAGCGGGCAAAATTTTCAACAGGAGAATGAGTTCCAAAATCATGCCACCAAATCAGCTGGCACAAAGCGTATGACTATATTGCAATCAGTGGCATAGCCAGAACTATTTTAGAGGGGTGGGGTGGGGGTAGGGAAGAGGGGGAGGGGGAAAGCAACTTTTAGGGGGGAACAACATTTAATGAAAATGGACAAAAATAGGCTAAAAATGCAAAAAAGGTATAAAAATCAAATTTTAGAGTGGCCAGCATCTGGACAAGGGGCAAGAGGGGGCAAGCTGCTCCCCTTTTCCCCCCACCCTTGGCATGCCACTGATTGCATTGCTAATGATAAATGGCATGTCACAAATTAATGCTAATTTTGTCTATTGTGTCTCGTATTTTGAGCCAGGAGGGGGCAGGAGCAAATACTAACCTGACTGACCCTACCTTATTTTATGACCTGTTACAGCAAGGAACAAATTTTAGGTCTTTATTTGTCAATGATATTAAACTACAAATACCGTAATCACTGACTTTGGTTGGAATGAATCAGATCAAATCTTATATCCTCTTTTTTATGTATATTACCAACTTGCAGGGAACTGATGACCAGAATCGTGAGCTCTTGGATCAGATTAACAAGACTGGTAAAATATTCATGGTTGGTGCTATGCTAAATGGTGAATTCATCCTGCGATTTGCCATCTGTGCTGCCACTACTACATCAGAGCATGTTAAGTATGCCTGGGATATCATAAAGGAGGAATCCTGCAAAGTCGGAGCAAAGGAGCAACTAAACGGGACAAAGGAGCAATTAAACGGGTCAAAGGAAGATTGCAATGGAACGGTTCAAAATGGGAAGGAATAGTAACAGTGGGGTATATATCATTTTGACATTGGGGGGATGGGATTGGAATAAATGTCTTGAAGTATAGTGAATTCAGTACTTTTTAACAACAGAATAGGTTTATGTTACAAATGTGCGTAAAAATGTTTGCCATATTGAAATATGGTGCAAAAGTGGAACAAATTCTTGAGAAGTGTGCAAAATTGTTCACTTTTTAGGCTAAAGCAGTCAGAAGCCCACATACAGGTGTCAACTTTGGAGGGGGGGGGGGTGATTGTATAGATCATCCTCCCTTATCAAAATATTATTGGAGAGATTTATCCCCCATCCCCTGGGGGGGGGGAGAAATCAACAAATTTTGTGCAAAATTGCTGCAAAAAGGGACAATTTTGGTAATATTTAGTTTTTACTGGGGGGGGGGAACTAGGGGTAGGGGCAAGAGTTCTGATCCCCTCACAAGCCCCACAACAGCCTTAATATCAATTTAGTTGAGAGCGTAATTTTCATGTAATAAGTATCGCCCAAGCATCAATGGTTGATCAAACTTATTTGTTTCTATTTCCTTAGTCAGTTTTGAACTGTTTCAAATTGTTATAATATTCACAATTCTAAGCTTCCTTGCACAAAAGAATAATATTTGTATATTATTTTATTAATAAAACATTAGATTTTTAAATTGCAGCTGACACAGTCATTTTGTACAATATTTGGCCCTACAAGCGCAGCTGACAAATTAGCCTGCTCCTAGTGGGGAAATTAGGGGGGGGAGGGGAGATCAAGACCAAAAATCATTGAAAGCCTAATTTTTTGGGCAAAAAATGCAAATTTTTCAGATATTATTAATTGCCCTCTGTTCGCTCTGTTTGTTCACCCAGACCAGTGCATCAGATTGATATCCAGCGTTATCCATTTGCCGTTATATTTCTGGCAATGCAGTATAATAATGATAATATATGGCAAAATATCTACAGTCTGGTGCTGTATTCCATGAAGACGAAGGTTGAAATGGAATACGCCACCGACTGTAGATATTTTCCCGTATTTTGTGAGAACAAACAGAAGTAACAATTCTATCCTTTAGTTAGCAGGAATTCTGTCCCATTCTATAACAGCTTTTTGAACCTTCTGACTTGTTTGTATTAGCATCGGCGGCACCAGGGATTTTTTCGGGGGGCATTGGGGGAAAAGTGAATTTTAGAGGGGGGCAAAACAAGCAAATTTTGCGCAAAATTGCCACAAAAATTTGAAATTTATGTAATTTGAGTTTTTTGTCTCAAAAGTGGGGGGGCAAGAAAATATTTACTCTTGTTGCCCCCCCAGTAGCGCCGCCACTGCGTATTAGGAATTTAGTTTGATAATCTTACTGCAATTTGTTGGCTTTTTATTAACAGGTAGTGCAGCCTGCAATGCAACCATTACCACATGAATCAGGGCGTAAGATTTGCTTGTGGCTTGGGTTATCTCATGTGTAATGTTATACACATGTTAAGATTACCCAGATAATACAAAAAATATTACCTGCCAGACTTATGGTCATTAATATTAATTACGAATATGTAGGTAATACAGATTTTTATCCAAGTGATGTGTGACCAATGTGCAGAATTCATGTAAACTAAGGATAATAATAGTTATCCCCTGTTTGTTCATGCAAAATATATACCACTGGTTTGTGATACGACCCAGGGGGGTTCACTTGGGATATTTGGTATGCATGCTCGTCATCACAAGAAACAGGTCAAAAAGGGTCAAATTTTGACCTGTTGGCGTTTACGATGTCTTTAAGAAAAGATGTACTTTTAAAGGGTACTCTTCAATGCTTAGTTTTGTAATTTTCCCATCTTTGACGTTAATATATCATAAGGTCAAATAGATGGTTCTGAAGATGGTTCTGGAGAGGCTCAAAAAGAAACTTATAATTTTTCACAAGATCATATCTCAAAATCCTGTCCATAAAAATGAACCAAAATTACACACAGGATTACTTTAATACTCTGCTCTAAAAACATGTCAGTAACCAAGCATTTGTCCAACTGACACAACAGCAAAATGCACTGACATGGAAGAGCTACCGGGACCACATTCACAGGCGAATAATTGGCACCCAGCAAAAGCAATCGGTGAGAATGCGTACACAGGTGATAATTTCCAAAGAGTAAGTGGAATAGTGTGGAAAGGGGCTGCCTCTGCTTTTCTACTTTCTTTCAGAAACACCTCTTGTTCCACACTGTTCCACTTTAAATACTCACAGATTTCTTGTGTTGGGTGCCAATTATTGGGCTGTGAATGTGGTCCAGGAAGCTGTTCCATGTCAGTGTATTTTGCTGTGTTGTGTCAGTTGCACAACTCTTTGGTTACTGCTTAGAGTAGAGTATTGAAGTAATCTGTGTGTAATTTTGTTCATTTTTATGGACAGGATTGTAAGATACAAACTTGTGAAAATTATAAGTTTCTTTTTGAGCCCAATTTAAGGTACTCAAAAAACCTAAACTAAGGAAATGAATCAATGTAGTTCCAGTGTATTCTCTTAGTTTATTAGTACTCATATTAAGTGAGAAAATTGTCATTACACATTACGCCATTAAGGGGTCAGTATCAAATTTCTAATATTGTACACCCACCCCTTCCCTACTAATTAACACTGGAAGAACATAATATTGTGATCACAAAGTTTGAAATAAATACTGGAACTTACTTTTACAACTTGCCACGCAACTTTATAATATGGTGATGATGACAATATCGCACATGCCAACATTGGACGAGGTAGGAGGGCCACCATTTCCAATTAGGCTTTAAAAGTGTTTGAACAAATTTTTTTTTTGAGATGTTGATGTTGCAAGTTGTATGTAATAGGTGTGAAATCTGTGAATCCAAATTTGTAATGAAAGTACATTTTGTATATTTAGTAAAGTTGTATGCATATATTTTGATCAGATCTGTATAAAGTAAAGATTTTTCTTATATCATGTGTAAAAAAAGGTGCATTTCCATGATCCCAGCAAAACACGTATACGTTTTACAGGAAATGTTCAGATGTTGAGTTATATAAAGGGTGCATAAAGGACATAAAATGTTTTAACAATTAGCATTTAAAAACATTTTTGAAACTTTGCAGCAAAACATTCTAACATAATGTTATTCAAGCTTTGACAAAATATATTGCAAGAAATGTTAGCCAAATAATATTTTATGATAATATTTTGACAACAATTTGTTCCTTACCTGTATAACCTGACATGTAAATATTATTTTAATGTTTTGACCAATACTAAACATGTTAATAATATTTTTAACCCTAATGCTGAAAGGGCTTTTTCGTGCTTGTAAAGGAAAGAAGGAAGTTTTGAAGAGAAAAGATAAATGAACAAAGAAGTTGTTTGTTTTCCCTCAGAATTCAAATCCCAGACCACCAAGCATTGGATCAGCGACTGGTAGGGTGAATCTGTCATTGCATTGTGTGGAATGCATGTATGTTCAGTGACTTCCTTTTGCATGATTTTGTAAGATTTTACAGCATTAAGTTTATTTTGTGTTTGCTGGGATATGGACCCATACCATTTTGTATTGTATTCTAATGATGACCAAAACTGAGGCTGGGGTCACATAAGAAGTTTTAATGTAGTTATATATATATATTGTGGAACATTGCCCATTAGTCCTAAGAGTCGATTTTAGTCCAAAAATGGTTTAAGTTAGGGTTTAAGCATTTGGGGTTAAGGATAGGGTCAGAGCTAGCATTACAGTTAGTGTTAGGGATATGGTCATGTTAGTGTTAGGATTAGAGTTATGGTGGTTAGGGTTAGGATTAGGGCTTAGGTTAGTTAGGTTAATGTTTTTAGATTTTTGAACTAATGATCCTTTGGACTGTCAACCTCTAACAATAATACATCAAGCTCTTTGATACTCAATATGGTTGCGTATGTGTTTGCCGGTAAATGAGGACACACACAAGATTTTTCACCCTAAATCAGGCGGCGGATGACATGATCGAGCCGGCAACTCGTGAAACCGCCCGGCCGTATGGCATTTTCCATATACTCAGTTAGTTTTGTGGGGTTCATTATCGAACCCCAACGGTTTTAGCTTGTATTTATATTATTTATCAACATAGGCCTATTTGTTTGTGATATTTCAAGCGTTTTAAAATTTCAAAATAATCCCATTCAATTACACGGTTGACGATGAAAATTTAATGAATTTAGGGAATGCACGTCATACACCACCTGCCCTAAATTGCAGACTTGCCTCCAACGGAGGACAGTCCTAAGTCTCAAACTGCTGCAAAAGACCTCACATGCATGCTAAATGCATTCATGCTAAATGCATTATAGTGATATTTGCTCAAAACCACGGACCATACATGTAAAAACTACAGTCAGCAGTTGATGGATAAAATTCCGTTTTGTATTTTACACAAAAAAGTCTGCCATTTTAGTCCATGGTTAGGCAATGAAAACACGATACACACGTCCGCGGTTATATAGCAATACACACTGTTCTCGGTTGGCGGCAAACACACACAGGGGTGTGTTGAAGCTATAGATCAACTGCGTGTATAACATATTTTAATATTATGTTGTAGTTTATGTAGTTGATGAACTGTATATAAGAGCTTATAAGCATGATTATTTAGTGAAGAAATAATGAGTACATATTTATAAATATTGAATGCGACTGTCCATTGAAAACTACAGAATTTCTTGGCGGATGTTGATAACTGGGTATAAAACAAAAACGTTTAGAGATATTTCAATAGGTCATTATATTAGTAAAATACCATTTTAATAAATTTTTAATGGTTCGAGTTGAGAGTGAGATCTGGATAATCAAATACAATACAGGGTGTCCCAGAAAAAATTACTGAGTGAATAAAATTGAACATGAGTCGAGAAATACACATCAAATCAAACAATTTAAAATGTAGCACATAGCTTATTTTATTGTGCATCACATACAAAAATTTTATTTGATTCGGTTGACTGGTTGCGAAGAAATCAACGATTACATAATGCGCGCATCAATTCAGTTCATTCCAAGTTTGATCAACAGATGCTTTTTTCATACTCGATCACCGCTTTTTAAAGTGTGTGTATCTTATTAATTTTAGTCCACATTATCTATTTTATAATCTGACGGTGTTATGTTATTTTTATGCTTTCACTGAAGATAAATAACAGTTTGTCCACGAAAACTTTGATTTCTGCAATTGGAAGCCTTTTCACCTTTAATTCTTTAGGTTGTGCAAATATGTTATATCTTAACTTTCCAAAGAACATTGGAGCCAAGATTGACAATGTTCAAGTGCTTTCAGCTTTACATGTGATTTATGATACCATGAAACATTAATGGTGACATTTTAAAAGATTTAATCTTTGCATTACAATTTCTTGGAAATATTCCAAAAACATTACTGTGTGTGAGAATTTTTTTAAGCCAGGTGGAATAATTCTTTATGTAACATTTACATCAAAAAGAAAAAGATATTTACAAGTGCTGAGCATCATCTTAAATGCAAACTTTAATTTTCAATATTGTGTATAGGTTTTCAAATTTGAACAAAACCTAATTTAACGAAAAAAAATGTTTTGCAAGAAACAGTTTGTTTAAAAGAACAAAAAGGATTCCACAGAACAAAATATGAAGCCCATTGATAGTCAGGGGCGGGTTTAGCGGCAGCGCACGCCCTCTGTTTTTGACTAGCAAAAGGCGCCGCCTAACTTAAAAATACAAAATATGAAAGAAATTCAAAATAATGAACAAATTCGGCCATGAACAGCAAACAATGGGCCAAAACCGTTGAGTTTTCGAGGGGGTAACCCCCTTAACACCATTTTTTCGTCATCGACCAAAAGGCGCCCCCTCTATCAAAAATTCCTGGATCCGCCCCTGATAGTTAACCACTAGTGCGCATTGTATTGAATGAGCTTTCTTTCAAACTTGGAATGAAGTGAATTTGAGGCATGCATTATGTAATCGCTCATTTCTTCGTAATCAGTCAACCGATTCCAGTAAAATTGGCGTATAAGATGCAGAATAAGATGGGCTATACGCTGATATTTTAGATTTTGGATTCTGATGTCTATTTCTCGACTTGCGTCCAAATTCATTCGCCTGGTAATTTTTTCTGGGACACCCTGTATGTCATGTATGTCGTTGCCACTCATGAAAATCGTTTTAGAATAAGTGTAAAGAACCGACGGATGCTTTTTAAGTCCTTCCTTGATCTGCTTTTCATGTGCATGACATACTGACGTATGTATGATGGATACTAATAGATCAACAAGAAAAACCAGATTAATGTGCACGACACCGGCGCACAACATAGTGACGGATGTGTGACGGATGTTTGGAAACAAATTTTTCATACTGACATATAACGTTGCAATCATTTTACTCATTTAGTATCGAATAATTCTTGATGTGATAGATGTTTCAAGATACTTCAGATACTAGTTTTTCACAATACAGCAACTTTCGGATGAACTTACTTGTTAGTGTTCTGCTATGGTTGATCACAAATTACCATACTCTTGGATAGGGTCTAACACAAAAACTTTTTTCTGTTTTTCTGGCAGAGTCAAACATCCGTCACTATGTAATGCACAAGTTGCTAAAAACACTGAAATTGATATATGAAATTTAACTTCATTTGGCAGACTCATTATGTTTGTGACATGATCTGATGCAGCAGACCAGAGGAGACAACGTTGACAGCTTGTTCAGTTATTAGGTTCATTAATTTTTATTATTAACTTGCTCATAACTGTACTGTTGATAACACCCTTTTATTCCCGGTATTGCGACAGTGGTGCAACGTCATAGGGTACAGGGTATGCCATGCCCGCCCCCATCCATTGCATAATATATGGTCCTGTGTCACGACCTGGGGTACCTTTGTGTTACATAGTAAAAAAATGAAATGGTTCAAACATTTTACCTACACATCTCATTTGAAGTGGTTCATCCTTCTGAGCATTTTGACACCTTTTTTATGGAAATCGGGTAAAAAACGAGAGAGTGCGGGCAAAAACAATCACAAAGTAGGGAGGATGTAACCCCACCTCTTTTTTTCACATTTGTAATCATTCTGAGCAAGTATTGGTCTTTTAAATGAACTTCTGTATTTATTTACTTGGTTTAGATGTCTGGGAGATCATTTAGACATTTTTTTACTAGATTCAAATATTTAAAGGGGGTTTTAAATCAAATTTACAATATGAATCCCTCCCCCTAATCCTCCTCCCCCTAATCCTCAGCCACCTTTGGCACATTTCATGCCAAACGTCATAAGAAAATAATTGAAAAATATTTTAAAACAGGATAAAAACATGAGTAATAAAGAATAAATTATCCTCAATTTAAGACCTAATTGAATATTCTAAGTGAAGGAATACTCAAGAGACAGTGTTTTGAAATCCAAACTGCACATCAAAATGTAACAAAGCCACCTTTTTGGGTACCCCAGTATATGGCACAGAATCATATACATTTAGGTTCCCCTATAAACCGTACATGGACATGAATAGCTTGAACTCTGTAATTATCCCAGTGCAAATTATGGTGAAGTTATGGTATCGTGGTGCATAGATTATTAAATTACAATATATTTTCAAATGTGTGTATGTTTTTTCTTTCATTATTATTAGCGGGAAGGGTTAATGTGTATCATTGTGTGTCATATATACAACAAAGGCCTATATCAACAAGTTCAATCGAGCGCGTCAGCGCGATGGATAGTATACTAATGGCAACAGAGCCCGAAAGTAGTGCTAATGTGGTAACTGAAGATAAAGGATGTGAATGAGAGTATTATACTCTCTAATGTGGTAGCTAAAGATCAAGGATGTGAATGCGTGTATTATAATCTCTATAGTGTGGCAGCTGATGATCAACGATGTGAATGAGAGTATTATAATCTCTAATGTGGTAACTGAAGATCAAGGATGTGAATTAGAGTATTATAATATCTTAGCGTGGTAACTGAAGATCAAAGATGTGAATGAGAGTATTATAATCTGTATAGTGTGGTAACTGAATATCAAGGATGTGAATGAGGGTATTATAATCTCTTAGTGTGGTAGCTGAAGATCAAAGATGTGAATGAGAGTATTATAATCTGTATAGTGTGGTAACTGAATATCAAGGATGTGAATGAGGGTATTATAATCTCTTAGTGTGGTAGCTGAAGATCAAGGATGTGAATAAGAGTATTATAATCTCTATAGTGTGGCAGCTGAAGATCAAGGATGTGAATGAGGGTATTATAATCTCTTAGTGTGGTAGCTGAAGATCAAGGATGTGAATAAGAGTATTATAATCTCTTAGTGTGGTAGCTGAAGATCAAGGATGTGAATAAGAGTATTATAATCTCTATAGTGTGGTAGCTGCAAGGATGTGAATGAGAGTATTATAATCTCTAATGTGGTAGCTAAAGATCAAGGATGTGAATGAGTGTATTATAATCTCATAGTGTGGTAGCTGAAGATCAAGGATGTGAATGAGTGTATATAATCTCTATAGTGTGGCAGCTGATGATCAAGGATGTGAATGAGTGTATTATAATCTCGTAGTGTGGTAGCTGAAGATCACGGATGTGAATAAGAGTATTATAATCTCTAATGTGGTAACTGAAGATCAAGGATGTGAATTAGAGTATTATAATCTCTAATGTGGTAACTGAAGATCAAGGATGTGAATGAGAGTATTATAATCTCTAATGTGGTAACTGAAGATCAAGGATGTGAATTAGAGTATTATAATCTCTTAGTGTGGTAAATGAAGATCAAGGATGTGAATGAGAGTATTATAATCTCTAATGTGGTAACTGAAGATCAAGGATGTGAATGAGAGTATTATAATCTCTAATGTGGTAACTGAAGATCAAGGATGTGAATGAGAGTATTATAATCTCTAATGTGTTAGCTAAAGATCAAGGTTGTGAATAAGTGTATTATAATCTCTATAGTGTGGCAGCTGATGATCAAGGATGTGAATGAGAGTATTATAATCTCTAATGTGGTAACTGAAGATCAAGGATGTGAATGAGAGTATTATAATCTCTAATGTGGTAACTGAAGATCAAGGATGTGAATGAGAGTATTATAATCTAATGTGTTAGCTAAAGATCAAGGATGTGAATGGGTGTATTATAATCTCTATAGTGTGGCAGCTGATATCAAGGATGTGAATGAGAGTATTATAATCTCTATAGTGTGGTAAGTGATGATCAAGCATGTGAATGAGGCTATTATAATCTCTTAGTGTGGTAGCTAAAGATCAAGGATGTGAGTGAGTGTATTATAATCTCTTAGTGTGGTAGCTGAAGATCAAGGATGTGAATAAGAGTATTATAATCTCTAATGTGGTAACTGAAGATCAAGGATGTGAATGAGAGTATTATAATCTCTAATGTGGTAACTGAAGATCAAGGATGTGAATGAGAGTATTATAATCTCTAATGTGGTAGCTAAAGATCAAGGATGTGAATGAGTGTATTATAATCTCTATAGTGTGGTAGCTGAAGATCAAGGATGTGAATGAGGGTATTATAATCTCTTAGTGTGGTAGCTGAAGATCAAGGATGTGAATGAGTGTATTATAATCTCTTAGTGTGTTAGCTAAAGATCAAGGATGTGAATGAGGGTATTATAATCTCTTAGTGTGGTAGCTGAAGATCAAGGATGTGAATGAGTGTATTATAATCTCTTAGTGTGGTAGCTAAAGATCAAGGATGTGAATGAGGGTATTATAATCTCTTAGTGTGGTAGCTGAAGATCAAGGATGTGAATGCGGGTATTATAATCTCTATAGTGTGGCAGCTGAAGATCAAGGATGTGAATGAGGGTATTATAATCTCTTATTGTGGTAGCTGAAGATCAAGGATGTGAATAAGAGTATTATAATCTCTTAGTGTGGTAGCTGAAGATCAAGGATGTAAATGAGTGTATTATAATCTCTTAGTGTGGTAGCTAAAGATCAAGGATGTGAATGAGGGTATTATAATCTCTTAGTGTGGTAGCTGAAGATCAAGGATGTGAATGAGGGTATTAAAATCTCTTAGTGTGGTAGCTGAAGATCAAGGATGTGAATAAGAGTATTATAATCTCTATAGTGTGGCAGCTGAAGATCAAGGATGTAAATGAGAGTATTATAATCTCTAATGTGGTAACTAAAGATCAAGGATGTGAATTAGAGTATTATAATCTCTTAGTGTGGTAGCTGAAGATCAAGGATGTGAATGAGTGTATTATAATCTCTTAGTGTGGTAGTTGAAGATCAAGGATGTGAATTAGAGTATTATAATCTCTATAGTGTGGCAGCTGAATATCAAGGATGTGAATGAGAGTATTATAATCTCGAATGTGGTAACTGAAGATCAAGGATGTGAATTAGAGTATTATAATCTCTATAGTGTGATAACTGAAGATCAAGGATGTGAATGAGAGTATTATAATCTCTAACGTGGTAACTGATGATCAAGGATGTGAATGAGTGTATTATAATCTCTATAGTGTGGTAACTGAAGATCAAGGATGTGAATGAGAGTATTGTAATCTCTAGTGTGGTACTTGATGATCAAGGATGTGAATGAGGGTATTATTATCTGTTAGTGTGGTAGCTGCAAGGATGTGAATGAGAGTATTATTATCTCTAATGTGGTAACAGAAGATCAAGGATGTGAATTAGAGTATTATAATCTCTTAGTGTGGTAGTTGAAGATCAAGGATGTGAATGAGGGTATTATAATCTGTATAGTGTGGTAAATGAAGATCAAGGATGTGAATGAGGGTATTATAATCTCTTAGTGTGGTAGTTGAAGATCGAGGATGTGAATGAGGGTATTATAATCTGTATAGTGTGGTAACTGAAGATCAAGGATGTGAATGAGGGTATTGTAATCTCTAGTGTGGTACCTGATGATCAAGGATGTGAATGAGGGTATTATTATCTGTTAGTGTGGTGGCTGCAAGGATGTGAATGAGAGTATTATAATCTCTAATGTGGTAACTGAAGATCAAGGATGTGAATTAGAGTATTATAATCTTTTAGTGTGGTAGTTGAAGATCAAGGATGTGAATGTGGGTATTATAATCTGTATAGTGTGGTAACTGAAGATCAAGGATGTGAATGAGGGTATTATAATCTCTAGTGTGGTAGCTGAAGATCAAGGATGTGAATGAGTGTATTATAATCTCTAATGTGGTAGCTAAAGATCAAGGATGTGAATGAGTGTATTATAATCTCTATAGTGTGATAGCTGAAGATCAAGGAGGTGAATGAGGGTATTATAATCTCTTAGTGTGGTAGCTGAAGATCAAGGATGTGCATTAGGGTATTGTAATATGTTTGTGTGGTAGTTGAAGATCAAGGATGTAAATGAGGGTTTTATAATCTCTAATGTGGTAACTGAAGATCAAGGATGTGATGAGAGTATTATAATCTCTATAGTGTGGTAGCTGAAGATCAAGGATGTGAATGAGGGTATTATAATCTCTAATGTGGTAACTGAAGATCAAGGATGTGAATTAGAGTATTATAATCTCTATAGTGTGGCAGCTGAAGATCAAGTATGTGAATGAGAGTATTATAATCTCTAATGTGGTAACTGAAGATCAAGGATGTGAATTAGAGTATTATAATCTCTATAGTGTGGTAGCTGAAGATCAAGGATGTGAATGTGGGTATTATAATCTCTAATGTGGTAACTGAAGATCAAGGATGTAAATTAGAGTATTATAATCTCTATATTGTGGTAGCTGAAGATCAAGGATGTGAATGAGAGTATTATAATCTCTAATGTGGTAACTGAAGATCAAGGATGTAAATTAGAGTATTATAATCTCTATATTGTGGTAGCTGAAGATCAAGGATGTGAATGAGAGTATTATAATCTCTAATGTGGTAGCTGAAGATCAAGGATGTGAATAAGAGTATAGTATAGTGTGGTAACTGAAGATCAAGGATGTGAATGAGGGTATTATAATCTCTTAGTGTGGTAGTTGAAGATCAATGATTTGAATGAGGGTATTATAATCTCTAGTGTGGTAGCTGAAGATCAAGGATGTGAATGAATGTATTATAATCTCTATAGTGTGGTAGTTGTAGATCAAGGGTGTGAATGAGGGTATAATAATCTGTATAGTGTGATAACTGAAGATCAAGGATGTGAATGAGGGTATTATAATCTCTTTTTGTGGTAGTTGAAGATCAAGGATGTGAATGAGGGTATTATAATCTGTATAGTGTAAAAACTGAAGATCAAGGACGGAATGAGGGTATTATAATCTTTTAGTGTGGTAGTTGAAGATCAAGGATGTGAATGAGGGTATTATAATCTCTTAGTGTGGTAGGTGAAGATCAAGGATGTGAAAGAGGGTATTATAATCTGTATAGTGTGGCAGCTGAAGATCAAGGATGTGAATGAGGGTATTATAATCTCTTAGTGTGGTAGCTGAAGATCAAGGATGTGAATGAGGGTATTATAATCTCTTAGTGTGGCAGCTGAAGATCAAGGATTTGAATGAGGGTATTATAATCTCTATAGTGTGGCAGCTGATGATCAAGGATGTGAATGAGAGTATTGTAATCTCTAACGTGGTAACTGAAGATCAAGGATGTGAATGAGTGTATTATAATCTCTATAGTGTGGTAACTGAAGATCAAGGATGTGAATGAGAGTATTGTAATCTCTAGTGTGGTACCTGATGATCAAGGATGTGAATGAGGGTATTATTATCTGTTAGTGTGGTAGCTGCAAGGATGTGAATGTGAGTATTATAATCTTTAATGTGGTAACAGAAGATCAAGGATGTGAATTAGAGTATTATAATCGCTTAGTGTGGTAGCTGAAGATCAAGGATGTGAATGAGGGTATTATAATCTCTTAGTGTGGTAGCTGAAGATCAAGGATGTGAATGAGTGTATTATAATCTCGTAGTGTGGTAGCTGAAGATCAAGGATGTGAATTAGAGTATTATTATCTCTTAGTGTGGTAGCTGAAGATCAAGGATGTGAAATAGTGTATTATAATCTCTTAGAGTGGTAGCTGAAGATCAAGGATGTGAATGAGGGTATTATAATCTCTTAGTGTGGTAGCTGAAGATCAAGGATGTGATTGAGTGTATTTTAATCTCTTAGTGTGTTAGCTAAAGATCAAGGATGTGAATGAGGGTATTATAATCTTTTAGTGTGGTAGCTGAAGATCAAGTATGTGAATGAGTGTATCATAATCTCTTAGTGTGGTAGCTAAAGATCAAGGATGTGAATGAGGGTATTATAATCTCTTAGTGTGGTAGTTGAATATCGAGGATGTGAATGAGGGTATTATAATCTGTATAGTGTGGTAACTGAAGATCAAGGATGTGAATGAGGGTATTGTAATCTCTAGTGTGGTACCTGATGATCAAGGATGTGAATGAGGGTATTATAATCTCTTAGTGTGGTAGTTGAAGATCGAGGATGTGAATGAGGGTATTATAATCTGTATAGTGTGGTAACTGAAGATCAAGGATGTGAATGAGGGTATTGTAATCTCTAGTGTGGTACCTGATGATCAAGGATGTGAATGAGGATATTATTATCTGTTAGTGTGGTGGCTGCAAGGATGTGAATGAGAGTATTATAATCTCTAATGTGGTAACTGAAGATCAAGGATGTGAATTAGAGTATTATAATCTCTTAGTGTGGTAGCTGAAGATCAAGGATGTGAATTAGAGTATTATAATCTCTATAGTGTGGTAGCTGAAGATCAAGGATGTGAATGTGGGTATTATAATCTGTATAGTGTGGTAACTGAAGATCAAGGATGTGAATGAGGGTATTATAATCTCTAGTGTGGTAGCTGAAGATCAAGGATGTGAATGAGTGTATTATAATCTCTAATGTGGAGCTAAAGATCAAGGATGTGAATGAGTGTATTATAATCTCTATAGTGTGATAGCTGAAGATCAAGGATGTGAATGAGTGTATTATAATCTCTTAGTGTGGTAGCTAAAGATCAAGGATGTGAATGAGGGTATTATAATCTCTTAGTGTGGTAGCTGAAGATCAAGGATGTGAATGAGGGTATTATAATCTCTTAGTGTGGTAGCTGAAGATCAAGGATGTGAAAAAGAGTATTATAATCTCTATAGTGTGGCAGCTGAAGATCAAGGATGTAAATGAGAGTATTATAATCTCTAATGTGGTAACTGAAGATCAAGGATGTGAAAAAGAGTATTATAATCTCTATAGTGTGGCAGCTGAAGATCAAGGATGTAAATGAGAGTATTATAATCTCTAATGTGGTAACTGAAGATCAAGGATGTGAATTAGAGTATTATAATCTCTTAGTGTGGTAGATGAAGATCAAGGATGTGAATGAGTGTATTATAATCTCTTAGTGTGGTAGTTGAAGATCAAGGATGTGAATTAGAGTATTATAATCTCTATAGTGTGGCAGCTGAATTATCAAGGATGTGAATGAGAGTATTATAATCTCGAATGTGGTAACTGAAGATCAAGGATGTGAATTAGAGTATTATAATCTCTATAGTGTGATAACTGAAGATCAAGGATGTGAATGAGAGGATTATAATCTCTAACGTGGTAACTGAAGATCAAGGATGTGAATGAGTGTATTATAATCTCTATAGTGTGGTAACTGAAGATCAAGGATGTGAATAAGAGTATTGTAATCTCTAGTGTGGTACCTGATGATCAAGGATGTGAATGAGGGTATTATTATCTGTTAGTGTGGTAGCTGCAAGGATGTGAATGAGAGTATTATTATCTCTAATGTGGTAACAGAAGATCAAGGATGTGAATTAGAGTATTATAATCTCTTAGTGTGGTAGTTGAAGATCAAGGATGTGAATGAGGGTATTATAATCTGTATAGTGTGGTAAATGAAGATCAAGAATGTGAATGAGGGTATTATAATCTCTTAGTGTGGTAGTTGAAGATCGAGGATGTGAATGAGGGTATTATAATCTGTATAGTGTGGTAACTGAAGATCAAGGATGTGAATGAGGGTATTGTAATCTCTAGTGTGGTACCTGAGGATCAAGGATGTGAATGGGGGTATTATTATCTGTTAGTGTGGTGGCTGCAAGGATGTGAATGAGAGTATTATAATCTCTAATGTGGTAACTGAAGATCAAGGATGTGAATTAGAGTATTATAATCTCTTAGTGGGGGTAGTTGAAGATCAAGGATGTGAATGTGGGTATTATAATCTGTATAGTGTGGTAACTGAAGATCAAAGATGTGAATGAGGGTATTATAATCTCTAGTGTGGTAGCTGAAGATCAAGGATGTGAATGAGTGTATATAATCTCTAATGTGTGGTAGCTAAAGATCAAGGATGTGAATGAGTGTATTATAATCTCTATAGTGTGATAGCTGAAGATCAAGGATGTGAATGAGGGTATTATAATCTCTTAGTGTGGTAGCTGAAGATCAAGGATGTGCATGAGGGTATTGTAATATGTTTGTGTGGTAGTTGAAGATCAAGGATGTAAATGAGGGTTTTATAATCTCTAGTGTGGTAACTGAAGATCAAGGATGTGAATTAGAGTATTATAATCTCTATAGTGTGGTAGCTGAAGATCAAGGATGTGAATGAGGGTCTTATAATTAGAGTATTATAATCTCTATAGTGTGGTAGCTGAAGATCAAGGATGTGAATGAGGGTATTATA
Source organism: Amphiura filiformis (assembly GCF_039555335.1). NCBI lineage: Eukaryota > Metazoa > Echinodermata > Ophiuroidea > Amphilepidida > Amphiuridae > Amphiura > Amphiura filiformis. Next base: position 41,002,373 of record NC_092640.1, on the reverse strand, counting down.
ATCTCTAATGTGGTAACTGAAGATCAAGGATGTGAATTAGAGTATTATAATCTCTTAGTGTGGTAGCTGAAGATCAAGGATGTGAATGCGGGTATTATAATCTCTATAGTGTGGCAGCTGAAGATCAAGAATGTGAATTAGAGTACTATACTCTCTTAGTGTGGTAGCTGAAGATCAAGGATGTGAATGAGAGTATTATAATCTCTAATGTGGTAACTGAAGATCAAGGATGTGAATTAGAGTATTATAATCTCTATAGTGTGGTAGCTGAAGATCAAGGATGTGAATGAGGGTATTATAATCTCTAATGTGGTAACTGAAGATCAAGGATGTGAATTAGAGTATTATAATCTCTAATGTGGTAACTGAAGATCAAGGATGTGAAGTAGAGTATTATAATCTCTATAGTGTGGTAGCTGAAGATCAAGGATGTGAATGAGGGTATTATAATCTCTAATGTGGTAACTGAAGATCAAGGATGTAAATTAGAGTATTATAATCTCTATATTGTGGTAGCTGAAGATGAAGGATGTGAATGAGAGTATTATAATCTCTAATGTGGTAACTGAAGATCAAGGATGTGAATTAGAGTATTATAATCTCTATAGTGTGGTAACTGAAGATCAAGGATGTGAATGAGGGTATTATAATCTCTAGTGTGGTAGCTGAAGATCAAGGATGTGAATGAATGTATTATAATCTCTATAGTGTGGTAGTTGTAGATCAAGGGTGTGAATGTGGGTATTATAATCTGTATAGTGTGATAACTAAAGATCAAGGATGTGAATGAGGGTATTATAATCTCTTTTTGTGGTAGTTGAAGATCAAGGATGTGAATGAGGGTATTATAATCTGTATAGTGTGATAACTGAAGATCAAGGATGGAATGAGGGTATTATAATCTTTTAGTGTGGTAGTTGAAGATCAAGGATGTGAATGAGGGTATTATAATCTCTTAGTGTGGTAGGTGAAGATCAAGGATGTGAAAGAGGGTATTATAATCTGTATAGTGTGGTAGCTGAAGATCAAGGATGTGAATGAGAGTATTGTAATCTCTATAGTGTGATAACTGAAGATCAAGGATGTAAATGAGAGTATTATAATCTCTAACGTGGTAACTGAAGATCAAGGATGTGAATGAGTGTATTATAATCTCTATAGTGTGGTAACTGAAGATCAAGGATGTGAATGAGAGTATTGTAATCTCTAGTGTGGTACCTGATGATCAAGGATGTGAATGAGGGTATTATTATCTGTTAGTGTGGTAGCTGCAAGGATATGAATGAGAGTATTATAATCTTTAATGTGGTAACAGAAGATCAAGGATGTGAATGAGGGTATAATAATCTCTTAGTGTGGTAGCTGAAGATCAAGGATGTGAATAAGAGTATTATAATCTCTTAGTGTGGTAGCTGAAGATCAAGGATGTGAATTAGAGTATTATTATCTGTTAGTGTGGTAGCTGAAGATCAAGGATGTGAAATAGTGTATTATAATCTCTTAGTGTGGTAGCTGAAGATCAAGGATGTGAATGAGGGTATTATAATCTCTTATTGTGGTAGCTGAAGATCAAGGATGTGAATGAGAGTATTATAATCTCGTAGTGTGGTAGCTGAAGATCAAGGATGTGAATTAGAGTATTATTATCTCTTAGTGTGGTAGCTGAAGATCAAGGATGTGAAATAGTGTATTATAATCTCTTAGTGTGGTAGCTGAAGATCAAGGATGTGAATGATTGTGTTATAATCTCTTAGTGTGGTAGCTAAAGATCAAGGATGTGAATGAGTGTATTATAATCTCTTAGTGTGGTAGCTAAAGATCAAGGATGTGAATGAGGGTATTATAATCTCTTAGTTTGGTAGTTGAAGATCGAGGATGTGAATGAGGGTATTATAATCTCTTAGTGTGGTAGCTGAAGATCAAGGATGTGAATAAGAGTATAGTATAGTGTGGTAAATGAAGATCAAGGATGTGAATGAGGGTATTATAATCTCTTAGTGTGGTAGTTGAAGATCGAGGATGTGAATGAGGGTATTATAATCTGTATAGTGTGGTAACTGAAGATCAAGGATGTGAATGAGGGTATTGTAATCTCTAGTGTGGTACCTGATGATCAAGGATGTGAATGAGGGTATTATAATCTCTTAGTGTGGTAGTTGAAGATCGAGGATGTGAATGAGGGTATTATAATCTGTATAGTGTGGTAACTGAAGATCAAGGATGTGAATGAGGGTATTGTAATCTCTAGTATGGTACCTGATGATCAAGGATGTGAATGAGGGTATTATTATCTGTTATTGTGGTGGCTGCAAGGATGTGAATGAGAGTATTATAATCTCTAATGTGGTAACTGAAGATCAAGGTTGTGAATTAGAGTATTATAATCTCTTAGTGTGGTAGTTGAAGATCAAGGATGTGAATGTGGGTATTATAATTTGTATAGTGTGCTAACTGAAGATCAAGGATGTGAATGAGGGTATTATAATCTCTAGTGTGGTAGCTGAAGATCAAGGATGTGAATGAGTGTATCATAATCTCTATAGTGTGATAGCTGAAGATCAAGGATATGAATGAGGGTATTATAATCTCTTAGTGTGGTAGCTGAAGATCAAGGATGTGCATGAGGGTATTGTAATGTGTTTGTGTGGTAGTTGAAGATCAAGGATATAAATGAGGGTTTTATAATCTCTAGTGTGGTAACTGAAGATCAAGGGTGTGAATGAGAGTATTATAATCTCTATAGTGTGGGAGCTGAATTTTAAGGATGTGAATGAGAGTATTATAATCTCTATAGTGTGGTAGCTGAAGATCAAGGATGTGAATGAAGGTCTTATAATTAGAGTATTATAATCTCTATAGTGTGGTAGCTGAAGATCAAGGATGTGAATGAGGGTATTATAATCTCTTAGTGTGGTAGCTGAAGATCAAGGATGTGAATGAGGAAATTATATTCTCTTAGTGTGGTAGCTGAAGATCAAGGATGTGAATGAGGAAATTATATTCTCTTAATGTGGTAGTTGAAGATCAAGGATGTGAATGAGGATATTCAATCTCTATAGTGTGGTAGCTGAAGATCAAGGATGTGAATGAGGGTATTATAATCCATATAATGTGGTAGTTGAAGATCAAGGATGTGAACGAGGGTATTATAATCTGTTTGGTAGTTGAAGATCAAGGATGTAAATAAGTGTATTATAATCTCTTAGTGTGGTAGCTGAAGATCATGGATGTGATTGAGTTTATTATCATCTACATAGTGTGGTAGCTGAAGGATCAAGGATGTGAATGAGGGTATTATGATCTGAATAGTGTGATAGATGAAGATCAAGGATGTGAATGAGGGTATTATAATCTCTATAGTGTGGTAGCTGAAGATCAAGGATTTGAATGAGGGTATTATAATCTCATAGTGCGGTAGGTGAAGATCAAGGATGTGAAGGAGGGTATTATAATCTCTTCGTGTGGGCCAACAATTTTGAGTGTGTTTTTCAGGTCCTGTGACAATCAAGTCTAAAGACTTTGTCGGGTGCATTACATAGTGACGGATGTTGATTTTTGTAATTTTTATGAAAATTGGCCAATGTATTTTAAATAGTGAGTAGTATAATATTACCAAGATTTGAAGCTCAAGTGTGCATAATTAATTAGTTAATGTTGATCTATGATATTACCCGACGTTTTACATAGTGACGTATCTAAGATCCGTCACTATGTAAAACGCCGTTCACTCGGAAAAACAACTAAATTGTATGGCGTATCTCCAGCATCCGTCACTATGTAAAAACATGATTTTTCAATTTGAACGTACGTAATTCAATATTGTTCATTGAAACCTACAGGATTTCTTGACGGATGTTGATAATTGGGTATAAACCAAAAACGTTTACGTAGAGCAGATATTCAATGGATCATTATTTTAGTAAAATATCATTTTAATAAATTTTGAATGGTTCGAGTTGATTCAACAATTATTTAGAGACATTATTTCAAAACTTTCCAATATAAGGGATGGTTAAGTAATAAAAAATGAAAATATGATCCTTTTTAACGAGTAGGTTATTTAAAGATGATCAAAAGATGTTTAGATGCGTTTAGAGGCGGCTCCAAGTTGAAAGATAATACAGTGTAAATGGGTAAAAACTGAATACAATCATAGGCGTTTTGTAAAAAGAAGTTACAGCTTGTATGACTAGCTATATCATGAGAGTGAGAATTAGTAACATCAGGAGTAAATACTCAAATACAATATGTCATGTATGTCGTGGGCACTCGTGACGAGTCGGTTTTATCATGAAAAAAGCGTTTAATAATAAGCGTAAAGAACCGACGGATGCTCGAAGTCCTTCCTTGATCCGACTTTTATGCGCAAGACATACTGACGGATGTGTGACGGATGCCCATAGATCAACACGAGAGACCAGATTAACGTGCGCGATATTGGCGCAAGACATAGTGACGGATGTGTGACGGATGTTAGGGTGCAACGTTTTCACGTTTTTACATACTGACGTATAACTTTGCAATCATTTTACTGATTTAATAGCGAAAAATTCTTCATGTGATACATGTTTTAAGATACTTTAGATACTAGTTTTTAAAATACAGCAACTTTTGGAAGATTTTACTTGTCAATGTTCTGCTATGGTTGATCACAAATTGGCATACTCTTTGATCGCGTCTAACTCAAAAACTTTTTTTCCGGCGAAGTTTAACATCCGTCACTATGTAATACACCCGACGACTTGTACAAAGTCTAATTTCAATTCAGGCATTCTTATTTTTGGAAAAGCCATGTTTCATTCTGATAACCAACCATTTAATTAAAGTACCATAAAAAGTAAAAATTAAGTAAAATATCTACAGATAATCAAGATTTTGAATGCTTGGATTTGTTTCAAGTCTTTGATATTTGTGACCTGTCTGAAAAATGCATGTTTTAGCTCTTTTTTCAATAAATTAGTAAAATAGTGAACTTTTTCTTTTATCTTAAGTTAGTACTAAATGAATGATTAGGATTGACCTATGTTTCACTTTGCAGAACTTGCTAATATTTATTTAATCCCAAAAAAAAATCGTGCTGTATTTGCCTGGAATGGGTGGTAGTTATGTGGAAATACTGGATAAACTGTTCCAAGAAGAAAGCAGTGAATGTGAAAGTGACAGTTTATATGGTGTCGTTGGCTGCAAAGGATATGTCAGTTGTCTCCAAGTATGCAGTGGACTTCAGTGTGGATAATACTTCAAAGAGCAATCTAGATCAATAACAAGACTGTCGGCTATTAAAGTTAAGTATCTATTTTGGTAATTATCCTAAAGTTCTGATTATTATCATTTGTCTTTTACATGGCATTGCCCAATCAACATGTACTTTCGATAAATATTTCACTTGTTTTTGATAGACTAGTAATTACTGTTGCGTGAACTTGGACAATTTGAGTATTTCAGCCCAACTTCACCCGCTTTTCGGGTGTTTCTCACGATTAAAAAAAAAAAACCTGTTGAGTAGCAATCTTGGGACAGCGCAGGTTTTCTCCGGGATCACCGGTTTCCTCCTGCTTCAAAATCGGTGATTGTTTGGGTTTCAAAAACTTCCTTCAACCAATGGAGTTTGGGGAGCTGCACAGATAATTGATGGATGTTAGGCCTACAGTCTAAGTGCTGATCGGTTTGCAACCGGCCTACCAGCAAACACAAACGTTTTCGACATCATTCGCAAAAGGTTATAAAAGGTTGTCAGAAAACGTTTAAATGTCGGGTTATATAAAGGGTATATTAAGAGTATAAAACGTTTTCATAACCTTAAAAAACATTTTTTTATTATCTATTGCTCAGCAAACAAAAATGTATAATCTACTGCTCAGCAAACAAAAATGTTCTACAGAAAACGTTTAAATGTCGGGTTATATAAAGGGTATAAAAACGTTTTAATAACATTCCAAAAACATTCTTGAAAACTTGATACAAAACATTCTAAACAGAATGTTATTTTGGGGTTGAAAAAATATTTTGCGAAAAATGTTTGCCCAAAATATTTTCAATAACGTTTTAAAAACATTTTCATGACCTTTATATAACCCGACATTTAAATGTTATTAAAATGTTTTGAAAAAAACATTTTAAAAACATTTCTGTGTTTGCTGGGTTCAAACATTTTAACATAATGTTATTTAAGTATTGACACAATATTTGGCAAAAATGTTTGCAAAAATAGTTTACAATAACATTTTTGAAAACATTTAAAAATATTGTTGTAGTGTGTTTTCATACAAAATGTTTTAAAACGTTATCATGACCTTTAAATAACCCGACATTTTAATGTTATTAAAACGTTTTTACCTAAACCAAAGCCAAAATATAACTTATTTAAAACGTTTTTAAAACGTTTTTGTGTTTGCTGGGTAGTTGATACAATCTGATTCTAATGAATCAGGTAGCGAAAATTCAGCGCATCGGATCTTCTGGATGTGCTACATAAATCCAAAATTTATCTTATTTATTCATCTGTGAATTTAGGCTAATTAAAGTTTGTGGTTTAATTCTATGTTATATAGCCAGTATTTCATTCATGCTTGAGGCATCGGTGGTCACGATAGGTAATAATGTATACAGTACATGAAAAAGTTGAATCAAATCCATCAAAAATGACTAACATCGACATCTGCTTGGATATCTGGTTACTAAGGTCTTAATTTTAACCGTAATAAAGTTCTGATATGATATGCTTTCGCATCACAGTTCAAAGAATATCCTATTAAGTACCGAGGCCATGTTGTCAAAAGTGCTCTATTTAACGGTTACGTTAAACACATGTTTGAAATTGATAAATCATTGCTAAAAATTGTGAAAATTTTCAATCTTTTGCAAAAAAAGACAAAAGGCACTAAAATTTGCATTTTATGACCACTTTTGAATTTCAAGAGGTCATACACTTTCCATGACACAGAGTCATTTGTCAAAAAAAAAATGCTTTTGTTCAAAGCTGCACACACATCATCAAAACACAAAGGAATATTCACCCATAAATCAAATACGTTGAATTAAGTGGTAATTTTGTTCATATATATTAAATATCCACGTGTGATGCGTTCTGCACGGAATTTTTTACTCCATTTAGTTTTAAAGAAATAACTGTTTAACAAGTGAAATTTGTGGGTAAAAACTAGATAACTGCGTAACTGTTGCCATGGAAATGGAATAGAACGCGCGGGTTACAAATTTGCCAACATGGCAGAAAAGAAAAGATTCTCCAACCTCTTCTGAACATTTGATATATGATTTGCCCATTTGAAACATCTTTCCAACGACGCGAAAATTTCATGGGACTGGCCCTATACTGATTTAAAATTCGTTTGATACTGAAATATCAGCGCGTCTATTAGGTCTGTTGAACTCGCGTAAATACCATAAAAAATGAAAACGCATAAAAGCAGAACCAACTCGTATCTTAGATATCATATTGTAACCCGACCGAGACTGCACAACATCAACTAAAACAGCAGTGAGGACGTATCTAGCATACAGGTAATTATATGCCAATACCTTCTCCTTTATATGCATGTTATTTGTCAAAAGACACAAGGCTGTTGACTACATATGTGTGAGAATGAGTAAACCATCAGGGAAAGTATAGTTTGACCTATCGTCCCGGCGTTCAAATGGACCCCAATGGAAATAAGCTTCAATAGAGGCTTTCTTGGGTTATCCAGGGTTCTCACAACCCGAACAAATCAAATCAAATCAAATCATACCACGCCTCAATCAGCAATCACCCTGCCCACCAGTTTACCATGCGTGCATCTCTTTGCTAGCTGTACGCCTCATACGCGATACGCGAACGCGATCTATTGCGGGAAACAATGATTTACTTGCTTTTGTATTTTGACGAATTTTTCAATGAAAAAGCGTCTTGGAAACAGTAAAAAACTCAAAATACCAGGATGTTTAACTCCGTTTGGTCTTTTTAGGCTACAATTATCATTTTTTTGTGCCAATTTTAGCATTAAAATGGCAAATTCTTGCCCGCTTAGAAATGTGTCCATTGCTAAACTAGACACTAAGACAGCGTCCGAGCACCGATACCTCAAAATCAAAGTTTACTTGACCCTGTATAGAGTTCGATGAATTTTACTGGAAATCCTCAACGTTTACGTTTTGCCGATTCCAACCGTACCAAGAAACTTTTATCCGATACCAAATGTGTTTACGACAGCCTACTTATATTGTCACATTCTGCTCTCTTCTCTCTAGTAAACCATACATGATGATTGACTTCAAAATTGTTTTGCTGGTGCTGTCCGTCGTTATAGCAGCCCAGGCTTCATGTTTTACGGGCGGTGTAAGGGGAGGCGGTCCTCTTGGAAAAGGTAAGTTATTTTATACCAGGTCCATGGTGCATTTCATAGTGACAAATTCGCTAGATAGACTCTAAATAATAGGCATTTTGTAGAATACTAATAGGTATTTTTGTAGAACACTAAATGAAGAGTTTGGTTCCAAAAGGCGCTTAATCCAAAGACTGCTTCGTGTAAAATTCATTTGAAGATATTCCTAAGAGTCAGTAGCAGTAACCTTGCCAATCTAGAATAGTTATAACAATTTGTTTTTGGTTATCTTTAACAAAATAATTGCAAATCTCTTTAACCTCGTGCGAAGAAGAAAATGATAAAATAAAAAAGAAAATTATTTTGCTTCTTTCAAAAGGAGCTAAATCCAATGGTAGTAATTTTAAAACTTTGCATTGGAGAATTTTTGGTAACAAAATGATGTTTAAAATAGTTAGAAAATATTTTCTTATATTTAGCCTGAGTCCCTTGGCCATTCTCTCACAAGTATTAAACATGACGGAACAAAATGGTCATGCGTGGCTTTTGAAGAACTAGCTAGAACTAGTGGATTCGCACTACGATCATGGTTATTTCTGCCATGAAGCTATCGGGGTAATGCACTGCGTCATCATCCCTATATCTTCGTGTCAAAAATTGCCGTGATAGAACGGCGAATCCTCTCGTTTTTCAAAAGCTACGCATGGCGATTTTCTTCGAGATAGGCCCAGCGACTCAGGCTAAGCATACCATTTACATGATATGAGATACCATAGAGCCTGCGGCTTAGTTTCTATTCTACGATTTGCGCATGATCAGTACCACATGGTGTTACTATTATAGAAAATTCGATTTGTTGTCAGGTAAAACGCAGGTTTTGTTTCCAGTACACTAACTCGAAAAGCAATACACTAATTAGCGGGGCCTTGCTGTTTGCTGTGGATATCTTTTACTGCATTTTATAAGTAAAGATTTTGAAATCCAAAGTAAAATTTTTGATATATTCAACTATTTGAGAAATGAATTATACAAAGGAACCCGTGTAAAATCCAGGTGCTGTATCTATAATACAATGTACATTATCGACTTTCTTTATCTGCGTCAATAATAGAATATCGATTTCAATCGAATTGAATACATGACTCCATTTTGAGTTTGTACTACACCTCTGAGCGATCAAGCGATCGATTTCTAGCCAATCAGATACGGTAGGCCGCCTTTTCTTGCGTTCGGTGAAATACCAATCGCCCGTCGCTCACCAACGGAGTATTAAGTTTATATTTATAACACTGGCTGTTGACACTGTGTGATATCACTGTGCGTGTATAAAGGATGGTGAATGATGAGTTGACATCAATGTTTATCAACAAAGGCAAGGGACTGGTATGCTTGAGCGAACTGCATACAATCACTACACTGTTCAATAGTCTTATTGCGATGTGACGGGTTTTTAAAGCACGGACCCTGAACAAAATATGATGCGCGAGCATGTTGTCAGGTAAAAAAAAAAGATGGGAATTGTGATGATGCGCCCGCATACTACCAGACAATGACGTCACAAGCCAAGTCTTCGGTAGATCTCTGAATGTCCATATAATAATTTTTTTGTTTGCAGAGTGCAACCCCGGAGAGACAAAGAAGGAGAACTGTTATACGGACTGTGAATGTATTCATGGATTTTGGAGCTGTCACGGTTGTACCCCGTAAGTATGCACTAAACAGTCTGGTCCGCGACGAAAATCATTTTACGACAGGTATTTTTTTGTCAAAACAAGATTTAGAGCGGGTCAGATAAAGGGTAATTACATTAATTAATTCGTTGTCATGATTGAATGATCGTTGTGAATTTTGTTCATTTTGAACAATTCCAAGTAAAAAACGAAGTTGATTTACTCACTGTTTTTAGTGACGTTTCACCACTACACTAGTGGCTTCATCAGACTGGCAACTCATCACATCTAACTGCTTGCTTTTATAGGCAACAGGATGCACCGTGGAGGGCGTGATGAGTTGGTCAAAGATGTTGTCGAGCGCGTAGGCCCCCTCGTTCTTGTTTAGAGTGTCATGTCCTTTTCGGCGGATTCAGATGGCTTCTTTCAGCCACCTGGTGGTCTTGTCGGCTTCACGATCAATACCTTTGAGTCCTCCCAATTCTCGGTATTCGCAATAAGGGCGCCGCCAGAGGTTTGCGATGTATTCGTGATGTATCATGATGTATCATGGGAAAAGGTCGACATCCAAGTCCGCGCAATACGAATATTACCATGCTATTACATAGGAACATGTGATTATATTTTTTAGTTTGCCAATATAACGGTATTACACGCAAATCGATAGAGAAAAAATTTATTGTGCACATTTCAAATCACATTATTAAGTATTATTGAGTATCGATTCGCGTGTAACACCGTTATATTGACAAACTAAAAAATATTGTCACGTGTTCCTATGTAATAGCATGGTAATATTCGTATTACGCGGACTTGGATGTCGACCTTTTCCCATGATACATCACGATTACATCGCAAACCGCTGGCGGCGCCCTTATTGCGAATACCGAGAATTGATGGAGTGATTTGTAGAAGCCACGTGACAGATGATTGGCGTTTTGCTCGAGTAAATGGTTTTGATTCAAATTTCTCCACCCCTTTCTGGTGCTCTTTGAGTCGGTACCAAAGTTGATATCAATATTCCTAATGAACTTGTTCAAAGATTTGAATGATCGTTATTTTAATGACCTTTAATATCATTAACCATTACATGACCATTTCCCGAAAAATCATTTTGTAAAAGATGAAACTATAGGCATACGCCACCACATCGTCAAAAGACGTCAATGCAATGAATAGGATACCTTTCTCCAATGATGGTGCTGAAGTAGTGTTGGGCAGTGCGTAAAATACCGCCCGTCCGAGACAGACTACTTTGTCATCAGACGTAACTAGTCCGTCCGACGGACGCCCTGAAATGTTACCATGGTTACCAACTAAAGATAGTGGCGTACTAACTGCCAAAATACAGACACGATTGGTCACATTGTGCTGTTTATCTTCCGTTTGGCTTGTTTTAGGCCATTATTACCCTTATTTTGGACAAATTCAGCATCAAAATTGCAAATAGCGCGTACACGGCCCGTTAAAAGTAATTTTGGTAAATACTCAGCTGCACGATTTGGCAATTTTGTCTACCTTGGAAATTTTGTAACTAAATAAAACATTATGCTGCGCCCGAGAACCGATACATCAAAGCCACAGTTAGCATGGTTAGACGTAAAATACGCTAAGCCAAAGAAGAAACTGATAATTTTTCACAAGGTCGTATCTTAAAAACCTGTCCATCAAAATGAACCAGGATTAATTCAATACTCTACTCTAAACACATGTCAGTAACCAAGCACTTGTACAACTGACACAACATCAAAATGCACTGACATGGAACAGTTTCCTGTACCACATTCACAGCCCAATAATTGGCACCTAGCACAAGAAATTTGTTTGAATGTAAACAAGGTCCTTGCACAGATGATAATTCCCAAAGAGTAAGTGGAATAGTGTGGAACAAGACCTGTAAATGGTCTATGCTTAAAGAAAGTGCATGAAAAGCAGAAAGCAGCACCGTTTTGTAAATTATCATCTGTTCAACGATTCTCACAGATTTCGCAGTGCATTTTGTTGTTGTGTCAGCTGGACAACTGCTTGGTTTACTGAGTAGAGTATTGAAGTATTCCTGTGCGTAATTTTGGTTCATTTTGATGAACAGGATTTTAAGATACCGTATATGACCTTTTAATAAGTTTACTTATTCTATTAACTTTTTTAAATTTCAGGGGCTACCCAACCCATTTTGACGACGACTGTGAAAGAATCTTTGACGAGGAGTCATGCTCGTGGTCTGTTGTAAAAAAGAAGCGCGAAACATGTCGAGTTTATGGAGCAGTTGGCTAATATTACTTTATTAAATAAGGCCAAAATAACTCATCATGTACCATTATGTAAACCTGAAGTCCTCTTTCTGGTAAGGCCGACCAGATAACAAAACCATAACCATAACCCTAACATCTAACCCTACGACCCTAACCCTGACAATAATGAATCTTGCCTCGGACTGTCAGCTGGACTGTGCGATTAGTGATATATTGCGGCCCATTATAGTTGCAGAAAGAAATTTTAGCGTCCCGCTTGCAGACAAGGGCAAGCGACATGATGAATGCAAGCGGCAGAAAGTATGAAACCAGCATAAGGGAACAAACCAAAAGATCGACGACGTCCTATAAACGAAACTAGTTTCGTTTAGGGGGGAGGGGGTAAAAATACTCGATTACGTTTGTACAAAAACATCGGTCGGAAGAATGTGTCATTATCATTATTATGTCAAAATTTTCAACATTTCATTATTACGTTTCTGGCAGGGAGGGAGGGGGTCGGCTGAGAAACGAAACTAGTTACGTTTATAGGACGTCATCGATCTTTTGGTTTGTTCCCTAAGTCATGACTAATACTATAGACCTACCGTTATTGGTCTTAACCATGCATGGTGAAAACTTTTGTCCTCGCCGGTCGTAACTGCTAAATTGTTGGTCGAATCCATCTGTAACCATGGTAACGTCAAATTTGGGTAAAATACTCAGTTTGGAGAACCCCCTCCCCAAAAAACAACAACCAACAGCAACAACGTTTTTGTACCAAATATATTGTATATAACAAAAAAATCTTCAGTAATTTTGTTAATATATAGATATCTAGGACGGAATGCGCTTTTTTTTTGTTATATTTTTGTTTTTGATTTTTGTATACCAAATTTTGAATTTTCAACCATTTTTGGCGAATATTTCTCAAAGTCGATAAAAGTTTAAAAAAAACCACAACAGTTCCTAGATATTTATTTTTTGAAAACTATATATTTTGTACAGAGGAAGAAATGGTTTGTTATGTTCCCCGGGTGATGTTGTCCAAAAAATTTGTCTTGACCAAATTTTTTTTACCACTTGTGATTTTGACGTCACAGATGGATTATTCAAGTGTTGACCATTCTATAATACCTGTACATGTGTATTTGTAATGTTATGTGTGACATGATCAAGAGGAATGAGTCGGATGTTGCTAATAAGATATTGGCAAAAACAGTGTTCAAATTCTTTTGTTTATTATTGTTTTTAGCCATTGATAAATTGCTCATAACTCGGTAACCAGATGTCCGATTTTAATGGGGTTTGCATCAAAATGTAGCATTTCAAAACTGCCAGAAAATGATGTAAAAAACTTTTAATTACAAATTGCCGACATGTGACTCATTCTCCTTGATCTTGTCACATATATTGTAGACCATCAATGTAACAGCCCACAATTTTGCACAATTTCAGGGTTAACACCAATCGTAGTAATGATGATTCCGTAAATATGTGCATACTGCATTATAATATAATTTGCTTATTACTAGTACTATTATTATGATTTTTGTTATTGTTATTATTGTTTCCTCAAATATGTTATGCTTAACATTATTTAAATAATCAAGTAAATCGCAATGTCATCAACGCATAGGCAATTCTTATAATTATGCAACACATTTGTAAAATTCATAATTTTAATGATTTTGTGGTATATTTTTGGAAATGACGCAAATCAAACGTTATCTAGCGATGCAGATACAACCATCTTCAAGGATGTCGTAAATTGGGTTCGTTGTGGATTTCTAGATCGCGTTTCAAAGACACAGCAGCGTTACTTCCCATTCTGAAATGATACAAGATACATACTGAACATGCTGAATGAGAAATTTCCATTATCTCTTTTGAAAATTAGAAAATGTGGAAAGTGAATAATAATTACTATGTATACGATGATAAACTACAAATATGACTTGCAAATAAGGTCATGAATATGCATAATGTACATGTACCATGACACAGAACTACTATTCAGTACATGAGGTCATCATTAGCTATCATTATTGCCTTATTACCAAGTCTTAAGTTCGTTGATGATGATGAAATAAAGTTTAAAAGGCGACGTTCGCATGTACTCCCTGATGAGTGTAATCCTGGTAATGCACGAACTTAGGCACAGCATTTTGGCACTGTAGCGCTATTGGTGCCCGAGGAGGTACCGATGACACTTTTTTTACCCTGAACATTTTTACAGTGCATTCGTTTTTATTTAAATGAAAAACAATAACACTGTGCAACTGTTAATTGTTATGGTTGATACAATTTATTACATCTCCAGGGAGTGATGTTAAGAGTCATCGGTACCTAACCGGGCACCGATAGTTCTGTAGGACTAAATTCGATGTCGTGCCTTACCATGCTCATTTATCACCCCCTGCCTTGCACAAAACACGTAACACTTAACTTACACACACCCATACACCTCCCCCATGCCCAATTGTCCAAGCACATGGACATGGGGGGGGGGGGGTAGTGCGGTCATATCAAAATGTGGACTTTTTCGGAAAAGAAGACTGTTTAGTGCACAACAGCTAAAAGATTAAAGTAAAATCTAGGTCGGTCGGGCCTGTAGAGCAGGGTTTAACCCGTCGCCTAAGGGGAACTCCGAACGTATCATTAGATATCAAAGGGGGAGGGGCTGGGTAGTTGGGGTTGTGACAAATTTGTTTTTTTACCACCTCAAGCCGACGAAGCCACTTTTTTTTAGCACCTCATCAAAGCAACAAAAACTTTTGTCACCTCGGTGAGACTTTTTTTTACACATCGGTGATGCAATTTTTTTCAACAGTTTGTTTTTGTGAAACGAACTTTAAAGCCTTAATGTACGATATTTTTTTCATTATTCCTTTACTTTTCAAAATCGATTTTTGGCATATTTGTAATACTTACACATGTTCCAACTTACATCTATAAGCAAACTGTCAAATTCGCCCTATTTGTAGTAAAACAGGATGATTTTCTGTTGGTCCGACATATTATCATAATGTTGGAACATTGTATGTTGGAACGATCGGAAATCATAGTCTCTCACGAAGCCAGTTTGGTTACGCTCCCTCCACACATGTGGAGGGAGCATAACCAAACTGGCTGCGTAGGAGACTAACTCTGAGGCCGTACTCGGCGTCCTAATCCAAACAGTGCGAGATATTTTGAGTGACAGAGGTGAAGTTTATGATGTTGTTAATTTCTTTGCAAATTTCCAATGTTTTTCGCGTCCAAATGTATTGGGAACTTTCATATTAATGATTGCATATTATCATTTTAAAAGAAAAAAAAAGAAAAATCTAAAAATTTAAAAAGATCGTACATTAAGGGCTGGGGTATGAACGTTTGGACAGTATTTATTTTGGGACATTAGAGCACATCAGACATATCGAATTGCATTCTGAATACGAAGAATGTCCTTCTGATATCAAATAATTTTGGTTATTTGAAATTCGCAATTTAATACACATTTTATGGCAAATCATTAAAATTGATATTTTTGATATTTAACAGTACTCGAAGTAAACTTTATAAATCTGATGATTTATACTTAACGTGTATGTAGGTGGGATGAAATGCCGACGATCAATTGAAAATTTTGACCTTTCGTATTGAAGATATGGATTTTTTTTCCCAAAACACCAAAAAAATTAGGTCTTTTGGGAAAAAATCTATATCTTCAATATGAAAGGTCAAAATTTTCAATTGACCGTCGGCTTTTTCCTCCTGCTACATACACTTTAAGAATATATCATTAGATTTATATAATTTACTTCGAGGACTGCTATATATCAAAAATTTGAAAAATATCAAATTTTTATAATTTGTCATAAAATTTATATTATATTGTGATTTAAAAAAAATGAAAATTATTTGATATCAGAAAGACGTGCTTCGTATTCATAATGCAATTCGATAGGTCTGAGGTGCTCTCATATCCCCCAAAAATACTGTCGAAACGCAATAAACGTTCATTTTAGATCCCTTAAGGCTTTAATATAAATCCATATTTTTACAATTTCTGTTTTGTAGCACCTAAATTTTGCGTGCCGCGAAAAGCATTATTTTAAGGTTAAATGCAGTTCATGATGTGTTTTTCGCGCGTAGCGGAGAACTTGAATTTTTTAAAGTGGATCCATGTATTAAGATTATATTCTTCAAAACTTAGACTCATGTCATGTGTAAGGATTTCTAAAAAACCCATACCGTACCTACATCCATCCTTACGTATGGTTTCCCATCAGAGTATAATTTGATTCACCTCAAGTTTGGTAGTGACGTCAATGCTTTTTCGCGGTTGCGCCGTAAGCGTGACAACAAACCGCCTCTGTACGCGTGCGTGTTCACTCAGCGCGTTTAACTTTCCGCGCGCGATTCGATACTGTGGCGAGTAAAATACGCACATACGTCACTACCAAACTTGAGGTGAACCAAATTAGCAGGGAGTGTGGCATAGATTTCTTTTTTGACATTGGATTGACTTTGGTCAAAATCTGTGAAGTAGAGTGAACCACGTGTTTTCACTCAGAGAATAACTTTTCAAAAAAAAAAATATACTTACCAGTTCGAGGCTAAGATATTAAATTGGCCTATGATGAAAAATGGATCAAAATCGCGCGATTGCAATTTTAAAGCAAAAATAGTCATGAGGTTAATGTTTCTTCACTAACTGTAACAAATTTTTTTTCACCCTTGACACCAAATATTTTTTTTTTCTAGTCCAAGGTGGAGCCATTGTTTTTGGTCTGAGGTGGAGCAATGCCTAAAAGACTACCTAGCTCCCTTGACATCTAATGGTAGGTCCCTTGTGTTTCATTTTCTTCCATAACATGCTATGGCTATGACTACCTTAACATCTTCTTGGCTTAATTTTCTTCCCGTTTCGTACGAAGTAATATTTGCAACCTCCGCAATAGTCAGCCACGCATGTTGCACCACGAACTCTACAAGTTCTACCTTCACATGGATCAAGAGGACAATAATGCACGTCTACACCAGGGGGACAAGTTACACCTATGAATAAAATGTAAAAGAAAGTGAAAAGAGAACAGGAATGCAGTTATTTACATTATAATATTATCATGCACTTTTGAAAACCTCTTCTTCTTCCTTGGTTGTGCAGTCCTCATATATAGATGGGTATCAAACGCATGCGTGGTACAAGCATGACATAAACAAAACAAATTATTTCCCACCTCTCTTTGCCATCTCCCCGTCCCTCCACCCCTCCCCTTCCACACTCTCCACTCTCCACTCTCTTTCTCACTCTCTCTAATTCTCTCTCTCTAATTCTCTCTCTCCTCTTCTGTTCTCTATTATGACATGTGCGTCGTTTCTTATTCTATATCTTTAGTGACCTTGAATCGCTTCATTTGATTTGCTATGTACGCATTAATTCTATTATTATAATAAAAACAGTGTAAGGCATATCGTGGCAAAACAAAGATTTAGCATCAGATTATTGTAATATGAGTCATTATATAGGCCAGAAGAATACAGTAAATTACCGTTACAATGTTCATATGATGCGCAGCATTCACCATCAGGATGATTCGGAAGACAATAAGGAGTTGGCATTAGGCAATCGATAATGGCACAAATCGATGCTCCATAGTTACAAGTACATGTCTCACATGGATCGTCGGATGGGATAGGATCGCCATGAGCAACACCATCACAATCTGCAAAATCAAGAAAATAAATATGAACCATTCAATTAGTGGAAGGTTTTGTGTGCTGCTGCTACCGTGAACTTCAGTGATATAGCGTGAGCCATTCTATTACACCAACCATGAGGCCGGGGGGAGGGGGCACCATGTCTGATTTGGGTGGGCACAGGCCGTTTTCCCCGAATATTTCTATGGGATTTCCTAAATTTTCAAATCGATGGGGGGGGGGGGGGGCACGTGCCTCCCGTGCCACATGACGCTACGCCACTGGTGGACTTATTATACATGGTGTGAACTTCATTTCATTTGATTAAAAAAGGCGCCAAATTGAGCAATTTTTACATTAATTAAAACACATCAAAATATTACAAAATTACAAATACAAAATATATAAACAACAAATTTAAATTCAAATAATGCAAGATAAAAGATGAAAAATATTGCACATAAAGCATAAATGGATATAGGCACATATCACATCAGCATGCAGGTGTGAGTCGGGTGTGGGTAGTCCATACAGGACCAACGCAATATTTAGTACTATAATCAACCCCGTCAGGCGTTGGTCCTTATAGATCCGACATATCCTCCCTTGGAAAGTCAAGGGAAATGTCAAACTGACTAACCACGCCTACTGACAGCTACTGACGATATTTAGCCAATCAGATTAGACTTGCCTTCCACCTGCCAACTACTAGCTTCCAGCTTTGGATCTAACACCACTATTGCGTAACAATATCGATAATCATGTCCATTCATTCATTCATTCATTCATTCAATTTATCTATGTCCTCTTCAATCGCGATCAATGTTCATCATCCACGTGAATGAGCATTGATCTGATTTTACTTCACAGGGAGCGTGTTTATAGTGGTGTACGGTATTTATACGGTATCCTTATACGCATATGGGATTAGGATGGAATGTGACTTATCCGTTATCTCGGCTGTTTATAGTGGCAACCAATAGCGCTATTCTGAATCCGAGGTGGTTGAACTCTGCGTGTTCGAGGTCACCGCAATGCAATGTGGGAGGCACAAATATTTTCCCAGTTTCAAATAGTTTGCCGTCGAAACGATACCGGCCTATTTTTATCATTATTGCTACAGTACTGTACCATATTTGTAGGTGATGTGTAATTACAGTGACAAATTGAGCTGGGAGAGTTATATAACCCTGCTCCACTTCCTTTAATAACGGTATCGTTAATCCCTGTCTGTTTATAGTGGCCGTATACGGAATGAATATACTGCAATATCCATCGATATCGAAGGATATCAGTTCCGTATAATATGTGCGGCAAATAGCGCTATTGGTCTGTTTATAGTGGCGACCAATACCGTATAAGATGTACTTATACGCTAAATACCGGATAATCTGGCTCACTATAAACACGCTCAGGGTTACTAAACCCGCGAGGTCGTAGGCAATTGGGCAACTATTGAAGAGTTTCCCCGGCACTTTTGATAATAGAGGTTATCCACTTCACTCATGTGTGACTTCTAACAAATGCACTGGTTCCCGTAGTATTCCTCATTCAAACTAATTCAATGCACGACCTCGGAGTTTCCTGTATGACTTTGGCGGGCTATTTTGAAACAGTCATGGTTGCACATGCAGGTACTTCTTTAGAATGTCCTAAACAAGGTATAGAAGTCGTTGATAGGACATGCAGCTTATAGAACATGGATAACCTCTATTCTTGTCCCATATAAATCAATGGTTAAGAAGATACTTGGCGATTATTTTACCCGTGATTCGGGCTGAAATGTTCTTTTTCAAGTTCTTCACTTTGTAGGTTGCGCACATTATACAGGTTTTTTTGGGGGGGGGGGTGGCCATCGTTTCATTTTATCATTAGGCCTCTGTTATTATTATTTGTTTTGCAATAATATAAAAATGGATGACGCCGCTATTTTGCATGCTTCGAATAAACCAGGAATTCAAGAAGTTACCCGCCAACAGACGAAGGGAGTTACAAGTTTTTTACATGGACATGGTTTTCCGACAGGATATGGCAAGAGCTTTATTTTCCAGTCAGCGCCAATTTGTGTTAATTTTCTTTTAAATGTCGACATCGCCATAAAATGTAGTCCTTTACTTGATTTGTAGTTTAGTCCAATTCCTATTAAAGTGAAGTAGGCCTATTCACTTTCTTTACTAACACAATATTTCAAGAGTTTGTTTCCAAAAGGCATTAGTTCAATAGCTGCCTTGTGTAACATTTTGCTGGAATATTTTTACATTCTAAAGTTTAAATGACATTTAACGATTGGAATGGATATGTTTGCACATCTGGCTTATTCTCTTTCGATAATAGATTTGTCCCCTAAAATGGTCAAATCCAAGGTTTTAAAATGGCTGCCATTGCACTTGATGCCTTTTTCTTCTTCGCACGTGGGAAGTTAAAGGGATTTGCAATTATTTGCCAAAATTGTTATAACTACATATTCTACTACGCCAATGTTATTAGAGTGGCAAGGTTACTGCTACCCAATATTTTCAAATAAAAAATCCCACAAAACAGTCTTTGGACTTAATGCCTTTTGGAGCCAAACTCTTCATTTAATGATGTTCAAATTTTCTCCATTATTTTAGGACCCTGGAATAAGGCAAAAAAGACCATCGCTTAATTTAATACATTTAATTTA
This sequence comes from Amphiura filiformis, assembly GCF_039555335.1. NCBI lineage: Eukaryota > Metazoa > Echinodermata > Ophiuroidea > Amphilepidida > Amphiuridae > Amphiura > Amphiura filiformis. Next base: position 40,981,801 of record NC_092640.1, on the reverse strand, counting down.
TGGGTAAAAATGGCATTTTTGGGTGATTTTGTTCAGTTTTGTCCAAGAGAACAAATTTTCATATGGGAAATTTTTTGAAAATTGACATATGCATCTTGCAAAGTGTATCAGTTTACTAAGATGGATGTTTGGATCAAAAACGTCAATCATAACATTTTTCTGCGACCTATGGTTTTTGACCTATGACCCCTTGGAATTCATAAGTAGGCCTAAGCCGGGTGTTTAAAAAAAAAGGGATCCAAACATTTTGAATCTATAAAAAAAGTGGTTCTAAATTTTTAACTTATGTAGGGGGGTCAAAAAAGTTTTGACATACCGAAATCAAAATTTTCCAGCCCCCAAGTATTTATGAACGTTCCCTTAGCTCTTTAAGTACTGTATCTCTACCAAATATGGCAAATTAGGCCTATAAACATTTAGATTTTGCAGTGTTCTCTTTGGACCTCGCCTCATACAAACAGACGGCTGCCAAAAATTGAAAAACGATGAAAGCAGTGCACTTTTAAAATTTTGTCTTGTCTTGTCTTTTCTTGTTTGTAACTTTGAAATAAAACAAGGACCAGGAAAGTATTACTATCAACGGAGCGGGAGCCGTTGCCTCAGCTCCGTCCGTGAATGACGTAGTTAAAAGTGATGAATCCCATGTCCCTCGGTTAAAACGAGAAGACCATGTTGTTTTTTAAAGATTTGATATTAAAATAGTTTAAATCAAAACCCTAAATTCAAATAGTAATCACAGGCCTTTTCATGCCTTCGGGATTAAAGAAATATACTGTGATTTTTCCGTTCCTTTTTTTTTCACATGCATTTGAAATATCAACACGTTCAACAGTAGGCCTACTTGCGAGTTGTATCGCCTTTTATTTTATTTGACTCACTCTGTTATTTCCAGTTAGGTGTTAAAGGCTTAATGTACAATTTCTTCAAATTTTAAATTTGTCATTATATATTCAAAATGCTAAAATAATAATGTACCAGTAATAAGCCCTAATTAGGGGGAATGGTTTCTGTCCATTTTGAACTGAAATAACGAGGTAAACAAATTCTTGAATTATGACTTTATGTCGAACTTTGCTCTGTTTACCTACAAACACAACAAATTTGGCTGATTCCATTTAGATGCAAGTTGTAACATGTGTATACGGGAGGTGATTTTAAGGGGTCCCCGTTTTTGGGGTCCCCGTTTTTGGGGTCCCCGTTTTTGGGGTCCCCGTTTTTGGGGTCCCCGTTTTATATACTCCCTGTGTATACATTACAAATATGCCATAAAATCAGGTTTGAAAAAAATTAACCAAATTCATATTATAAGATCGTACATTATGACTTTAATAAATCAAAGTTCAGTTCGAAATAAACGGTGTGTAGAATTGGTGTTCTTTTAGCTTTTTTAATGGTATCACGGTTAGGCCTATCGACAAATGTGACAATATTAAATAAAAAAAGAAAACAAACCTAGAATCATACAAATGATTTATTGTTAACACTGATTAGGCCTACATTATCTTTGCACTGATATAGCAACAAAAAACTTTCATTTAATTCATACCAGCCCGATTTACACTGGTCATGGAAATTGTAGATATCTACTATTTCCATGCACTGGTAAGCGACCTCAAAAGTTTGTATTGCTTTGATTGCATTATCAAAATCAATCGATTGGGATACCAAGTACTTGAGATGACTTGAGAGTCCCAGTTATGTAATAGATGCGGTTGAATGATGGCCCGAATGATAGGCGGGTCTATTTTCCATATTTGGATTCATGACGTAACTTATCGACTGGTTTGGTTTTGGTCACTGTTTATTATAATGAGGGTGCACTGCTGGGGTAGCGAACGGATTTTAAGGACCAACGCCTGACGGCGTTGATTATGGTGCTAAATATTGCGTTGGTCCTGTATGGACTAGGTGTGGGTGGAAAAGGGGTACACAGGTGAAGGGAGCATGAGTGCACACACTGCCATGCATGCAGATGTCAGTGGATCATCCTTATCCACATTCTCTTTTCATGTGTAATGGACTATAACCACTTGAAAAATGCATTTGATCCCTACATCCTGCATTGGTAAAATGTACTACATTATAAAGATAATGTCAATGTTATGGTAGAAAATATCATCGGCGTGTGAAGTAAATATGGATACTTAAATCTTGACTTACTAGAGGGGGGCAACACCTCCTAACAACATATCTCATCTAGAAAAATAATGGCTGTTATTAACCACGTTTTAGTAAATGAGGACCATGATGCTGGCTGGAAATACAAGTTTTGGAAAATCCATTTCAAGTCAACAATACTACATACAATTATGTATTACGCAATAGAACAGGTCCCTGGGCCTCAAGAAAGAACAGATGATTAATTGTGTTTTCAACTGATAGTGTCCTAGGTTAAAGAAGAAATAAAACAAACAAATAAACGGGTGTTTAACTGTTCAATTACCTGGTAGACAATGATCATATGATGGGCAGCATACACCCTCCGTATATATCGGCTCACAGTTTTCAATACCATCTGGTGGAGCTTGGCAAGCAGCAACGGCACACATCAGTTCTCCATTAAAACAATCACACCATTGACATGGATTCAAGGATGGGATAGGTTGCGAATCAGCAGCATTACTAGTACTACAAACTAAAAATCAAGAAATATATGAATATATGAATACAAAAGCCACCCAAGTCCATACTTTGGCCAAATTGAGTTAAGCATGGGAAAGTGTTGCTATACATAGGTCTGTCATATGTTTGAAAGAACAACTCAAATTCATCCTCTGTGTCTATTGAGCATGTGAAAAATAGCATGTATGAAAGAATCAACCCAAGTCCATGATTTGAGTCTTGTAACACATTGATTGAAATCCAGTATGTATAAAAGTCCACTTGTAACATCTTCATTACTGGAGAGTGACTTTTGAAAAAAAAATGGGTTTAATCAAGGAAAGTGTGTGGTTTATATTATATGGCAGAATGCTTATCAACATTATACATAACTCATGATAACTATGTGCTTTATTTTGTATTATCTTACTAGTGGTAATATCATTCCAACATTATTGTCTTTGTATATGATTAAAAAAACCACCCAAGTCCAGAATTTAAAATGAACACCACGAAGTCCCTGAAATGCTAATCGTCATACCTAATACAGTTTAACCCACCCATTTGCACGTACAACTTACCATATTGACCAGGTAAATCTAACTGAAGGAATTAAAATGATACACAGGTTTTTTCTCAAAATCACTTCCCATGGACTTGGGTGGGTTTTGGATTCATGTATTCATATACATCATCCAGTGAGTGGAAGATTACTCATGTCCACTCTATTGCATCTTAGTGTACAGACAGCAAAATCATAAAAGACACTGCACCAGTTATGTTCACACCTGTTATCCTACACAAAGACAAAAAAATTAAAACCAGCAGCCAATACCAATATACCCTTAGCTGAAATCGGGTAAACTATAAAATAACATTATTTTTATGTTAGAATATTTTTAAAGCCTTAATGTACGATCTTTTTTTCATTATACCTTTACTTTTCAAAATCGATTTTTGGCATATTTGTAATACTTACACATGTTCCAACTTACATCTATAAGAAAACTATCAAATTCGCCCTATTTGTAGTAAAACGGGATGATTTTCTGTTGGTCCGACATATTATCATAATTTTTCAGATTATGATAATACATTGTATGTTGGAACGATCGGAAATCTTAATCTCTCACGAAGCCAGTTTGGTTACGCTCCCTCCACACATGTGGAGGGAGCATAACCAAACTGGCTGCGTAGGAGACTAACTCTGAGGCCGTACTCGGCGTCCTAATCCAAACAGTGCGAGATATTTTGAGTGATAGAGGTGAAGTTTATGATGTTGTTAATTTCTTTGCAAATTTCCAATGTTTTTCGCGTCCAAATGTATTGGGAACTTTCATATTAATGATTGCATATTATCATTTTGGAAGAAAAAAAAAGAAAAATCTAAATATTTAAAAGATCGTACATTAAGGCTTTAATATAAATCCATATTTTTACAATTTCTGTTTTGTAGCACTTAAATTTTGCGTGCCGCGAAAAGCATTATTTTAAGGTTAAATGCAGTTCATGATGTGTTTTTCGCGCGTAGCGGAGAACTTGAATTTGTTCAAAGGGGATCCATGTATTAAGATTATATTCTTCAAAACTTAGACTCATGTCATGTGTAAGGATTTCTAAAAAAAACCATACCGTACCTACATCCATCCTTACGTATGGTTCCCATCAGAGTAGCAGGGGGTGTGGCATAGATTTCTTTTTTGACATTGGATTGACTTTGGTGAAAATCTGTGAAGTAGAGTGAACCAAGTGTTTTCACTCAGTGAATAACTTTTCACGAACAAATTATACTTACCAGTTCGAGGCTAAGATATTAAATTGGCCTATGATGAAAAATGGATCAAAATCGCGCGATTGCAATTTTAAAGCAAAAATAGTCATGAGGTTAAGGACTGGGGTATGAACGTTTGGACAGTATTTGTTTTGGGACATTAGAGCACATCATACATGTCGAATTGCATTCTGAAAACGAAGACTGTCATTCTGATATCAAATAATTTTGATTTTTGAAATTCGCAATTTAATACACATTTTATGGCAAATCATTAAAATTGATATTTTTGATATTTAACAGTACTTGAAGTAAACTTTATAAATCTGATGATTTATACTTAAAGTGTATGTAGGTGGGATGAAAAGCCGACGATCAATTGAAAATTTTGACCTTTCGTATTGAAGATATGGATTTTTTCCCCAAAACACCAACAAAAATTAGGTCTTTTGGGAAAAAAATCCATATCTTCAATATGAAAGGTCAAAATTTTCAATTGACCGTCGGCTTTTCCTCCCTGCTACATACACTTTAAGAATATATCATTAGATTTATATAATTTACTTCGAGGACTGTTATATATCAAAAATTTGAAAAATATCAAATTTTTATAATTTGTCATAAAATTTGTATTATATTGTGATTTTCAAAAATGAAAATTATTTGATATTAGAAAGACATGCTTCGTATTCAGAATGCAATTCGATAGGTCCAAGGTGCTCTCATGTCCCACAAAAAATACTGTCGAAACGCAATAAACGCTCATTTTAGATCCCTTAATGTTTCTTCACTAACTGTAACAATTTTTTTTCACCCTTGACACCAAATATTTTTTTCTAGTTCAAGGTGGAGCAATTGTTTTTGGTCTGAGGTGGAGCAATTCCCAAAAACTACCTAGCTCCCTTGACATCTAATGGTACGTCCCTTATGTTTCATTTTCTTCCATAACATGCTATGGCTATGACTACCTTAACATCTTCTTGGCTTAATTTTCTTCCCGTTTCGTACGAAGTAATATTTGCAACCTCCGCAATAGTCAGCCACGCATGTTGCACCACGAACTCTACAAGTTCTACCTTCACATGGATCAAGAGGACAATAATGCACGTCTACACCAGGGGGACAAGTTACACCTATGAATAAAATGTAAAAGAAAGTGAAAAGAGAACAGGAATGCAGTTATTTACATTATAATATTATCATGATGCACTTTTGAAAACCTCTTCTTCTTCCTTGGTTGTACAGTCCTCATATACAAATGATATAGATGGGAATCACACGCATGCGTGGTACAATCATGACATAAACAAAACAAATTATTTCCCACCTCTCTCTTTGCCATCTCCCCGTCCCTCCACCTCCCCTTCCACTCTCTCTCTCTCCACTCTCTTTCTCCCTCTCTCTAATTCTCTCTCTCTCTCTCTAATTCTCTCTCTCCTCTTCTGTTCTCTATGACATGACCTGCGTCGTTTCTTATTCTATATATTTAGTGACCTTGAATCGCTTCATTTGATTTGCTATGTACGCATTAATTCTTTTATTATAATACAAACAGTGTAAGGCATATCGTGGCAAAACAAAAATTTTGCATCAGATTATTGTAATATGAGTCATTATATAGGCCAGAAGAATACAGTAAATTACCGTTACAATGTTCATATGATGCGCAGCATTCACCATCAGGATGATTCGGAAGACAATAAGGAGTTGGCATTAGGCAATCGGTAATGGCACAAATCGATGCTCCATAGTTACAAGTACATGTCTCACATGGATCGTCGGATGGGATAGGATCGCCATGAGCAACACCATCACAATCTGCAAAATCAAGAAAATAAATATGAACCATTCAATTAGTGGAAGGTTTGTGTGTGCTGCTGCTACCGTGAACTTCAGTGATATAGCGTGAGCCATTCTATTACACCAACCATGAGGCCGGGGGGAGGGGGGCACCATGTCTGATTTGGGTGGGCACAGGCCGTTTTCCCCGAATATTTCTATGGGATTTCCTAAATTTTCAAATCGATGGGGGGGGCGGGGGCACGTGCCTCCGTGCCACATGACGCTACGCCACTGGTGGACTTATTATACATGGTGTGAACTTCATTTCATTTGATTAAAAAAGGCGCCAAATTGAGCAATTTTTACATTAATTAAAACACATCAAAATATTACAAAATTACAAATACAAAATATATAAACAACAAATTTAAATTCAAATAATGCAAGATAAAAGATAAAAAATATTGCACATAAAGCATAAATGGATATAGGCACATATCACATCAGCATGCAGGTGTGAGTCGGGTGTGGGTGGAAAAGGGGTACACAGGTGAAGGGAGCATGAGTGCACACACTGCCATGCATGCAGATGTCAGTGGATCATCCTTATCCACATTCTCTTTTCATGTGTAATGGACTATAACCACTTGAAAAATGCATTTGATCCCTACATCCTGCATTGGTAAAATGTACTACATTATAAAGATAATGTCAATGTTATGGTAGAAAATATCATCGGCGTGTGAAGTAAATATGGATACTTAAATCTTGACTTACTAGAGGGGGCAACACCTCCTAACAACATATCTCATCTAGAAAAATAATGGCTGTTATTAACCACGTTTTAGTAAATGAGGACCATGATGCTGGCTGGAAATACAAGTTTTGGAAAATCCATTTCAAGTCAACAATACTACATACAATTATGTATTACGCAATAGAACAGGTCCCTGGGCCTCAAGAAAGAACAGATGATTAATTGTGTTTTCAACTGATAGTGTCCTAGGTTAAAGAAGAAATAAAACAAACAAATAAACGGGTGTTTAACTGTTCAGTTACCTGGTAGACAATGATCATATGATGGGCAGCATACACCCTCCGTATATATCGGCTCACAGTTTTCAATACCATCTGGTGGAGCTTGGCAAGCAGCAACGGCACACATCAGTTCTCCATTAAAACAATCACACGATTGACATGGATTCAAGGATGGGATAGGTTGCGAATCAGCAGCATTACTAGTACTACAAACTAAAAATCAAGAAATATATGAATATATGAATACAAAAGCCACCCAAGTCCATACTTTGGCCAAATTGAGTTAAGCATGGGAAAGTGTTGCTATACATAGGTCTGTCATATGTTTGAAAGAACAACTCAAATTCATCCTCTGTGTCTATTGAGCATGTGAAAAATAGCATGTATGAAAGAATCAACACAAGTCCATGATTTGAGTCTTGTAACACATTGATTGAAATCCAGTATGTATAAAAGTCCACTTGTAACATCTTCATTACTGGAGAGTGACTTTTGAAAAAAAAATGGGTTTAATCAAGGAAAGTGTGTGGTTTATATTATATGGCAGAATGCTTATCAACATTATACATAACTCATGATAACTATGTGCTTTATTTTGTATTATCTTACTAGTGGTAATATCATTCCAACATTATTGTCTTTGTATATGATTCAAAAAACCACCCAAGTCCAGAATTTAAAATGAACACCACGAAGTCCCTGAAATACTAATCGTCATACCTAATACAGTTTAACCCACCCATTTGCACGTACAACTTACCATATTGACCAGGTAAATCTAACTGAAGGAATTAAAATGATACACAGGTTTTTTTCTCAAAATCACTTCCCATGGACTTGGGTGGGTTTTGGATTCATGTATTCATATACATCATCCAGTGAGTGGAAGATTACTCATGTCCACTCTATTGCATCTTAGTGTACAGACAGCAAAATCATAAAATACACTGCACCAGTTATGTTCACACTTGTTATGTTCACACCTTTTATCCTACACAAAGACAAAAAAATTAAAACCGCAACCAATACCAATATACCCTTAGCTGTGATTAAAACCCGAAATCGGGTAAACTATAAAATAACATTATGTTAGAATATTTTTATACCATTATCCTTTATATGTCCTTCATTTAATCCGACATTTAAACGTTTTCTGGCAACCTTTTCTAACCTTTTGCGAATGATCTCGAAAACGTTTTGTGTATAAAATAACATTATGTTAGAATATTTTTATACCATTATCCTTTATATGTCCTTCATTTAACCCGACATTTAAACGTTTTCTGCAACCTTTTCTAACCTTTTGCGAATGATCTCGAAAACGTTTTGTGTTTGCTTTGTATATACAGCCAATAAATGTTTAAACGTGCGTATGAACGTACGTATAAACGCACGCTCCACGTGCCACGTATGGAACATAGCACTCTCACTAGTAGCTTATAATAACGTGACCCTTCTGATCAAAACTGAGCGATTGTCGTCATAAAAATAGGAAATAGTAGGATACATATAACCACCGTTCTTTAAAAGACCAGCATTGAAACCTTCAATGGTAGGGTATTTTAAAACTAGTTTTAACAAGAATTTGTCTTTAAAAAAGACAAGTTCACGGATCAGGTGTATAGTACATGTACTTTGAGCTACTTTGGTCTAACATTCAATATTCATACCTAACCTACTCTGCACTTATTCGACAATAAATAAGTGATATGAGGCTTAATAATGATACCTGCGTCTTGACTCTGGAAAACAATATTTTTTAAAAACCTCATTTTGCATTTAGTTTTTTAAGCCACCTCGGGAGCCACCTACAGGATCTCGTTTTGCATTTAGGTCTTTATTGCGTTGCAAAGTAGCAAAACTTTCTTTATATATGGCCCAATTCGTGCTTGGAAAAGGCTATCCCCTCTTACAACCTATCGACAGGTCTGATTTCTATAATGAGGTGTCACCGGGTTTGCAAGAGATAATAATACCAAATCTAACCACCATGAAATTTTCACATCACGACCAAGCTCACATTGGGCGCCCATTCCTTTTTAAAGTCACCTACTACATGTGTAAGAAACAAATTTGGCTATAACTACGAAGAAAATTGTATCTTATCACAAGTAAACAAAATAATTACACAGCTTGCTCTTGCTAGCTTTTGTCAGAGTCATATGTATGAACACCAATATTATACAGGTTTATAGGCCTACACATGGGTTATTACATGAGTCAATAAACATTAGCTAACATTCAATTAACTATAGAGTATAGATAATGGACTTAGTTTTGTGCAATGTAGTAATTTTCTGAAGTAAATCCCTTGCTGCACAGTTTTCTATACAAAATATGTTTACTTTGTAATCAGGTCTGGCCATGACCCTGCTAGTTTTGATTAACCAATCAGTTATGTGTATTGTCAGCATGTGATGGCTATAAGCCAATTACAAACATGTTTCTAAAAAGGCTAAAAAATTCCTACTCCTGGACAGACTCTTTTCCGGGTTAGGGCTAATTAGTAAGTTGTCATATGTGGCAAGATTAGATAAAGGCATACAAACTAGGGTATGAGACAGAGGATGATTTAAGGAAGCCCCATCATGCACTTTAAAAGTGTTATCACTAGAGTTTCAACTGCCACTTTACTTTTCAAATCCCATTGAACTCTGTGCAAAAGATGTTGTTTTAGAATTGCCCGTGTGTCATTATTACTTAGTCGATTTCAGATCTAAAGTGATGTATGCATGAAGGATAATTCACACCTTCTGTAGATAACATTAAATGTGAAATCGACCAACTTTTTGAAGGTGTTTTGATTGTAAATATATCTGTCCAAATTCAAATTTAACCATGCACGTGTGTATGCAGTGGGCGGGCAGTCGTGTCATGTTCACTCACACAGCTGTGCTAACCGCAAGACTTGCTGGGAAGTGCTTAAATCATCCTCTGGGTATGAGATATTAGGAATTATTTCCTAGACTCTTAACCACAGGGCTGGTGGGCTACATACCTATTCATGACACAGGATATGTAAGGGATAAACTGTGCATATGAGATATGGGGGAAAGTGGCATCATTTCACTGCCGTAAAAATAATTCCAAAAATTGCTACCTTTCCTTCAGTCTTGCATAAATGCAATTCACTCGTACTACCATGCGACAATGGAATCTTTCTGGGTCACATATTGCTATCCTTTTAGACACCCAAATCCACAATCGTGTTCATTCAACAATGACTATAGCACAAAGTAACGATCACTGCCAAACTGTTGTCAGCCTATCCCTTCTCTTCTCTCATTGTCTATTGTTATAACAAGGTCAATGTCTATACATAGCTATTTAGCCAATTATCCGTGCCAATATTTGATAATCGTGTCGGATTTGTTTATTAAGAACAATACCGCACGTAATCGCCGTTGGCATAGCAACTGGTTATACACAACTATTGTAAAACTCTCCACGATGCTTTTCTACAATGTATATTTTGAGGAAATCAAGGGATGTCTCCGGCAATCACAACATTATGCCTTATATATATTACAGTAGGAGCAATGTATTAAATACTAAGATTAATGACTTTGCATTGAAGGGGTCTGGTGGATAGGCCATTATTTGTACACATGTTTTTCTCCCACCACCAGACTCAAGTACAGGGCAATAAAAATGAAAAAAAAATCTACATGTAGGATTCTTTACCAACTTACCTCCACTACTGCATTCATGTATTAGATAGCCATCCCCATCATAAAAGAGAGCGTAGCATCCACCGCAGTAATAAGGCACACATTGTTGTGCATTGGAATCAGAGCAAGAGGTCACGTTACAAGGGTCTTCAAAGCATGCCACCATTGGCACACCTGGAGGACAATCATCTGAAATAAAATAAACAAGATTACGAGATGTGAAAGTACCTATCTGCAATGCGAACACTCGATCGGTGAACTCAGAATAAGCCGGAGATTCCCGGTTTTAGTATAAATGTTAAATTTTACTGTAATTAAAGCCATAATGTGTGATTTTATGTGTGCTTTAATAACAGTAAAATTTAACATTTATAACAAAAACCGGGTATCTCCGGTTTATTCTGAGTTCACTGATCAAGTGCTGAATAACATCGCCTGCGTGTGTATATTAAAACATTGAATAAGTGACGAACCGTATAAACTGTTTGTATATCGTTACTAGTACGTCTTGTCTGTACATCCCATCAGCTGCGTGTAGATCTGCCAATAATCATGATAAATCATACGATTGGCGATATTATACACGCATTGTATAGGCACTGTAGCCTACGTCGACTTGACGCATAAACTGTGTGTGTATATCGCAAATCGTCTTACGTCTTGTATAAAGCTCCCGATATTTAAGGCTAATGAAATGAAATGATTAGTTTCCCGTCACATTTTTTTCAATGAAATACGAGGTCATGATTTCATTTTTCATTATTTTGAAAATTTTCATTATTGTCAAAACTTTCATTTACATGGGTATTACCTATATTGTTGATAAAAGACCATCTCAAAACAGGTATTAATGCTTAGATCATCATAACAGACATTTTGCAACAGATTGCCATTTGTGTAATCACTAGAAACATGATGAGGTAATCCTTAAATTTCCATTATTTACCACATCCTCTACCCCTACAACTAAGAAAAACTGCTGATTATGATCAGCAGGGATGTCAGACATTTTGGGAGTTTCAATTTTGATTATTTCCATCTCAATAATTGTCAGAAAATTGACTTTTAAATGAAAATAATGAAAGTTTTGGTCAAATTGAAAAAGTTATCAAAAAACCACTTATCGCGAAATATGGATATCCAACTAGTTTGCCCCGCAGGGCTACAAAGAACCATTAACCGCGAAATATGGATATCCAACTAGTTCGCCTCGCATGGCTACAAAGAACCACTTACCGCGCAATATTTTTACCTCAAAAAAGAATTAATATCTACCAAAAACGTTTCAAAACGTAAAAGGGGCCAAGTTTAAAAATTCTTTCCTGTGTGGCTTTTCACCCTTTTTTAAGGAAACTAATAATTTCATGCCTATTAAATCGGCGAGTTAAATACACGCATTGTAGGCGCTGGAATGAAATTTTCTTTGTTGTACCTCATTTGTTTGGCTCGAAATTAAAAGGAGGCAATGCGATCAGTAGCTATCAATGAAAACTAACATTTAAACAGGAATTTTTTATGCAAATCACACATTATTGCTTTAAAACACTTCAAGCTTAGTCTTTCACAGGGCATTTATATACACCAGTGGCCATTACAATGGTGCAAAAAGTAGAAATTGGAAAAAAATTGAGGGCGTTGCTGTGGAGCAAATCACGCATTATGACTTAACAATATCTTAAAGACATTAAACTTAAATTACCAAATAAAGTAATCAATAGATGCATTTATTCTACGTATTTTGACTCCTAATTAGGCATTATGCGACTTCTTTACTCCTTCTTTACTCCTTCTTTACTCCTTACAATTAAGGGCTCGGAAAACAACGTTTGCTCAGTATTTTTTTCTCGGGTCCCCAGCACATCAGACAATTATCGAATTACATTCTGAATTCGAGGAATGTTCTTCTGATATCAAATAATTTTGATTTTTTTTTTTTTTTTGAAATCGTGATATAATACAAATTTTATGGCAAATTATTAAAATTTGATATTTTCATTTATTTTTGATATTTATCAGTCCTATTTTCAAACGTCTTTAGAGTGAATATCTTCAACATTTTTTTGGAAAGAATAGTAGAATTTGTCCCCTCAGAAAAGATTTGTCGCTAACTTCAGTCGGTAAAAAATGAGAATCACTCCTTTTGGTTGATTAAAGCAATAATGTGTGATTTGCATAAAGAATAGATTCCTATTTAAGGGATCTAAAATGAGCGTTTATTGCGTTTCGACAGTATTTTTTTGTGGGACATGAAAGCACCTCAGACCTATCGAATTGCATTCTGAATACGAAGCATGTCTTTCTGATATCAAATAATTTTCATTTTTGAAAATCACAATATAATACAAATTTTATGACAAATTATAAAAATTTGATATTTTTCAAATTTTGATATATAACAGTCCTCGAAGTAAATTATATAAATCTAATGATATATTCTTAAAGTGTATGTAGCAGGGAGGAAAAGCCGACGGTCAATTGAAAATTTTGACCTTTCATATTGAAGATATGGATTTTTTCCCAAAAAGACCTAATTTTTTTTGGTGTTTTGGGAAAAAAATCCATATCTTCAATATCAAAGGTCAAAATTTTCAATTGATCGTCGGCTTTTCCTCCCACCTACATACATTTTAAGTATAAATCATCAGATTTATAAAGTTTACTTCAAGTACGGGTTAAATATCAAAAATATCAATTTTTAATGATTTGCCATAAAATGTGTATTAAATTGCGAATTTCAAAAATCAAAATTATTTGATATCAGAATGACATTCTTCGTATTCAGAATGCAATTCGATATGTCTGATGTGCTCTAATGTCCCAAATTAAATACTGTCCAAACGTTCATACCCCAGCCCTTAAATGTTAGTTTCACGGATCTATACTGTCCTCTTTTAATTTCGAGCCAAACAAAATAGGAAAAACGAAGAAAATTGCTATTTCATTCTATCTAGAGCCTATACAATGCATGTATTAGCACCCGATCGTACTGCATGTATTATTGCGTGGAGCTTCACGCAGCAGGGACATATAATATAAGACGTACGACGAATAGCGATATGCGCACAAATTATACGTCACCGATTCAATGAACCCAAACCGGAGATCTCCGGATTTAATATAATAACTTAAATTTTACTGTAATTAAAGCATTTCACGTGGTATTTTAGTGCACCAAGTCTGCAGGGCAGTAGGCCTACAATCATGCAAAAAGTAGAAATTCGAGAAAATTTGAGCGCATCGCTGTGGAGCAAATCATACATTTTGGCCTTAAAAAGATTAAAAATTCAAATGATTCGACTGAATTCAGTCGAAAACTAAAATCGGCAAGAGGTTGAAAATCAATCTTTTTGATTGAATATTCAATCGGAAAATTTAAGGTGGTACTACACCCTTGATAAATTTGTGACTATTTTTGCATTTCTTTTCAAAAAATAATATATTTATATAAGTTACATATATTATAGGAATCCACTTACTACACTGGAATTTCAGTGACTCAAGACAAGCGGTACTTTATTTATGATAAGAAAAGAGGTACCGCTAGAATGTACCTAATTTCTTATGAACCACTTGTCTTGAATCACTGAAATTTCAGTGAAGTAATTGGATGCCTTGCCCCTATAATATACCGTACATAACTTTTGTTACCAGTGTGTAGTTACTTTTTTGAGAAAAATGCAAAATTAGTCACAAAATTTATCAGGGAGTGAAGTACCACCTTAAGAGAATACATGTTTTGTCTGTTTGTTTGTTTGTTTGTAGTTTGTTTGTTTGCTTTTTTTTTCGAATTCCTACAAACTTACTTTGCCCCGTCACCACGACGGCTAGTGTAACAACGAGGAACAACTTCAACGACAATGCCATGTTAGGCAAAAAAAAAAAAAGGTTTGTCTCACGAACCCGCGCGCATAAGTATGTGAAAGCGATACAGCGCGTTTGTCTACGCGCTGACCGCCTTTTTAAAGGGTTTTTTTTTCCCCGATTTTTCCGGTTCCCGATAGTTCGACCAACGTAGTAAAATTCCTCAATGTCAGAAAACCATCGAAAATGTCAGGCAGCGCGTATGCCATTAGTGTTGCAGATAGCCCGTAACCCACACCGTAGCCTCAGTCTCGCTAGTTTCACGCCATCCTTGCAACGGCACGGAGCGTAAAGCCGACGAAGCAAAGTGGATGCAATATAAAAGGACTTAGCCTACGGAGAACTCTGCGATCGAGTGAAGCCATGTTGTTTTCATAAATTTTTGTATTTTTGCAGCTGTTTTTAACGAATTTTTACCGTTTATTTCAACATGATTGTTCGTATTCGTATAGTTAAAACAGGGGGGACTGTGCTGAGGAATTGGGCACTGCATCGGTGCGCCGATTCGGTTACTCTGAATATTCACCTCTATGGAAACATCAAATCTCGCTCATAGTATACCAACATTTGTATCGTAACTTTGTATTTTGCACTGATTTTTAATAGTGATCAGCTCTAGGAAGGCAAATAAAATACAGTTACAGAATATTAACATTGTAAATTTGTTGCTTCTCTTTCATTGTAAGACCACTTGTAGTTTTCCAATACCTGTCTTGTGATTTTCATTTGTCTCAGGCTAAAAAAAAAAAAAACAAAAAAAAAAACGCATTAGCATAGCTTCTAAAAAAAAAAAAAAAAAAAAAAAAGCATAGCACTTAGCTTTTTTGGCAAATGTTCGTGAGACAAACCTTTTTTTTTTTTTTTTTTTTGGCCTTATCACACGTCTTCAGTAGAAAGCAACGAAATCAAACTATACTGCACCAGCTTCTGCATACGCTTGTAGATCAAGTTGAAATCTGCAGATGTAATCCTAGCGTAATTCAGCTGTATAAGACGTGTGTTATTCCGGTCATATACCAAGTTCAACACTAAAGCTAAAAGTGGCTAGACCTTTCTGTTCAAAAGTCACTCGACTTGACTTCGAAAATAATAATCTTTTAAGCTGAGGAAAATTGGTCACGCATGATTAGGCAACTCTATATTCTATGTCTATACGAATTGGTGAGGTTAGTATTTTTGTTTATCTATTTATTTGTAACAATTCGGTCAGAGATCAGGCGAGAACCCACGCAATGCGCGGTGAACCAGCAAATAATTATACGCAACTATAATAATCACATTTCACATACTGTATACACGTAATAATGGCAAAGATAATCGTGCATGCATTTTCAGTGCAAGCATGCAACTCCATGCTCCAATTAGTATCTTGTTTTATAATAGATTTGAACCCGTAAACCCCGGGATTAGAACTTTCATTTCCCCTCTTCTCTAACCCCCAGCTACTCCACCTGTTACTCAAGTTAATTATACATACGTTGATTCATACATCTTCTCTGGTTGATTGAAGGCAACTTACACGGAAACCATGCACAGTAACCGAATTTTTGACTTTTTTTAAAAAACTTACCATACATGAAGGTTTTTTGCTGTTCTCGAATTCAATATTGTCATGTGTATAAAACTTAAGGGCTCGGTCACCACCCTTTGCACAGTATTTTTGTTGCACCTGAGAACACATCAGACACAACACTTTGCATTCTGAATACGAGGAATGTCCGTCTGATATCAGATAATTTTGATTTTTTTGACATTCGCAATATAATAAAAATTGTATGGCAAATTACTTTTCTGTGTGAAAAATGTATTTCTTCCCCATTTCTCAAATGATGGTCGGATTGTCCTCCCAGCTACATACATTTCAAGTAAATATCATTAGATTTCTAAAGTTTACTTCGAGGCTTGCTAAAGATGGATGACCTGATCGACAGCCTCCCCACCACTGTTTGGAGATTTTGGCATCAAAAGAAAGCTCATATTTTTTTCATCATAATCCCAGTGAAATTTTAGACTAAAATATCATGCATATATTCCGTTTAGATGTTGTGAATGAAAGTGTGATATAGCCTCATCCCCAAATGTAGTCCCATACCGTTCTATATCAAAACGGCTAGTGCAATTTATAGGGAGGCCCATACAACCTTATTGGCCTATGGAATGAAAGTGCTTTTTCAGGCACAATTTTCTTGCAATTCTTTGGTGATTGTGGTCCATGTATATTATTTTTCCGAAGTTCAACTTAGGTATAACAAAAATATTGTCAATAATGGCTGATGAAAAAGTCAGTTTTGGAGATATTTTGGGGTGAAAATGCCCTTTTAAGCAATTTTGACCAATTTTTTTTCATGTCTTTGAAAGAATTGCTTTTTTCTGTTGTTTTTAATGTTATAGTGTCCATTAATATACCATTTGACATAATCAAAAAGAAAATTTTTCATTTTTTATTTTTTGTTGAAAAATGCAAATTTTATGATTTTTGCGGAATTTGCCAATTTTCATTATTTAGCCTTATAAATGCCACATTTGTAAAACAATTTCCACCCTAGACACCCTCTGAGAGCATGTCTTACAAAAGTATGGGGGACAGAAACTACTCCTTTGAAAATTCCAGATTGTTTTAATTGTTGGATTACGCGTTATGATCCTTCAAGAAAACACATTTGTACGAAATGTAGCTAATTTAATTTGCATTTTTCCCAAAAATCTGCCTTTTTAAAGACATTTTATCTCATAGAATAACCCCACCCACATGCCTTTTTCTCTCCACAGGTACAGAACCCAACAAGATTGAAATAGCAAGCAAAGTGGAATCAAAGTTCATGGAAACTCTGGTTATCACAAAAAAAATGTGCCAAAATGGCACTTTTATTCAAAATCATACTTCTACAACATAATACATAACTATATTTGGAAAATGCTTATAGGTATTCATCTGATCTAAAAAGAAACAGTTTAATTTACATTTTTCATTACATTAGAAATGTCTTTAAAAATGGGCTGAATAATGAGATTTGATGAATTTTCCAATTTTTCCCAAAAATCTGATTTTTAAAGGTATCCAATTTATCACTTCTGATAATATTTTCTGCAATTTGGCAAATTATAAATACTCTCCACCATAGATTTAACTAAAATAACAGCAAGCATTTAAAGACACTTGCCATTTTAAGGCTGAAAATGCACTTTTCCTCATTTCGGGCAATTTTTCCCCAAAAAAGTGATTTTTAAAAGTCTCGTAATTATCTTTTCTGATTACAATTTCAGCTATTGTTTTCTTTATAAGTACCCTCAAACACATATTCAATCATATCAACAACAGCAATTTAAAGTTACTTGTCATTAAAAATCACTTTTTTAAGGCTGAAAATGCACTTTTCATCATTTCTGGCATTTTGCCCCAAAAAAGTGATTTTTAAAAGTATCTAATTTGTCATTTCTGATTACATTTTTATCAATTTGAGTCTTTTTGTGTACCCTCAAAAACATATTCAATCATATCAACATCAGTAATTTAAAGTAACTTGCCATTAAAAATCACCTTTTTAAGGCTGAAAATGCACTTTTCATCATTTCTGGCATTTTTTCCCCCCAAAAATGTGATTTTTAAAAGTATCTAATTTGTCATTTCTGATTACATTTTTAGCAATCTGAGTCTTTTGTGTACCTTCAAAAACATATTCAATCATATCAACATCATTTATCAATTCTGATTACATTTTCAGCAATCTGTGTCTTTTTGTGTACCCTCAAAAACATATTCAATCATATCAACAGCAGTAATTTAAAGTTACTTGCCATTAAAAATCACTTCAAAGCTAAAAATGCTTGTTTTCTCAGTCCATGTTATTTTTCCCTATTAGGGATGAAATCAAAACTCCACCGGCGGTTATCCGCCGGTTCCAATTGTTTAGAACAATAGCAACTGGACGGAACCGGCGGTCAACCACCGATCGAGTTTTGATTTCGTCCCTATTAAAGTGGTTTTTAAAATAATTATATAATATTGAATGGCTTTGAGTGTGATACAAGAATATATTGCACGAGATAGAAAAATATTGCACGAGTCGAAGACGAGTGCATTATTTTTCTATCGAGTGTAATATATTCTTGTATCACACGGAAATAAGCCATTCAATATTATTATTATTATTTATATCAGGCTTTTGCTATGCGGTAAAATGAAAATTTAAGCTTACCTAGCCACCGGGTTTAACCAATGTGTATTGTAATGTAAGCTTACCTTTTGACCTTCTTGTTTTCTGCTCTTTACTCTCCAAAGACATTTTCGGAATAATTATATATAGGTTTATTTGTAGATGTCGATTATATTTCCTCAGGTTATCCTCATCCAGAATTGCCGCGAATTAAGGGGGTACTACACCCCTGTGGTAAAGTTGTGACTATTTTTGCATTTTTATCAAAAAATAATAACACACTGGTAACAAAAGTTATGTATATTATTGGGGCAAGGAATCCAATTACTTCACTGAAATTTCAGTGATTCAAGACAAGCGGTTCAGTAAATATGATAGGATATGAGGTACATCCTTGCTGTACCTCTTTTCTTGTCATAAATAAAGAACCGCTTGTCTTGGGTCACTGAAATTCCAGTGTAGTAATTGGATTCCTTGCCCCTTTAATACAGATAACTTTTGTTGCCACTGTGTTATTAGTTTTTGAGAAAAATGCAAAAATAGACAAAAAATTATGGAGGGGTGTAGTACCCCCTTAAGGGGTTGTTTGGAATGACAGGTGAGTCAGGGGTCAAAAACAAAATTTTTACCTTTTTGACCTCAGCACATGTGTATGTATGATCTGCCATACAAAAATTAAAAAACAATACCTCAAAGTATCATTTTTAAATGTTTTTGTCATAATCACGCTTTTCTACAAATTTCATCTGTTTGTACTGGGGCGTGTCTGTTGCCAGGTAGGCCTACATGACAGCATAGACACACGTTACAACCTTGAATAATAATACAGAATTGTGACGTTATATTCTTCTTAACCTATCTTAGAACTGCCTATTATTTCAATTGTTATACTGTTCTGGTTGGTTTATTGCATATACTGTATAGAAATTATGCAATATGACGTCGAGCATGACAGAGTCATCTTCATTCAAATAAAATTCAGGTACCCGTAAGGTACCACGGAGCAATTCGCACGATAATACAATAAAACAGATGAAAGGTATGAATGGTTGTGGAATCGAATTGCAGACCTGTCCCTCTGTCACCTTAGAACTGCATCTCGTAGGTAATAAACCAACCGGAACGGTATAACAATTGAAATAACAGCATGTCTTGGTCTCAATTCAAGATGTGCAATTTGGACACACCTACTCGTTGGCTGATTTATACTTCAACAGTTACTCAAAGAGATATCAGAAAAGCCACTATCTCATTGTTCATTGGCCCGCAGTATGCGCTCGCCCCGGGGCACTCAACTTTAGAATTGATGGGTATATGTGCCTACAAGCGTCGCGAAGTAGACGCATATCAGTACAAAACGTTGGGGTTTTTTTTATAAAAAAAAGGGTCATTATGTACAATCAAAATGAAAAAGGGGTCATTGGGTATATATTTTGAAAACTGAAGGTGCCTGGTCATCGGGTATAGTCGGCTTCAAAAGAGGGGCATATATTGACAGGCACATACCGTCACCTCTAAAGTTGATGCCCCCGGGTGCTCGCATTATATTTTGTTCATGGCTCGGCTTTTAAAACTCCCACACATCACAATAAGGCTATTGAAAAGTGTATAGAATAGCTAATGATAGACCGGTACCTGCGATTAGTCGCGGACCCGAGCGACAATATAGTAAACACATCGAGTTTATAACACAAGTGACAGTAGTCGTGAATTATGGAGGGTTTCATTGAACTTCTACCGGCAAAATATGGAATAATACCAACACAAGACACCAATCGAGATGATGATACCAGCCATAATGGAAGGCTTGTATTTGACCTTCTTATGAATCCAATTTCGTGGCGAGAAGTTAAAAGGTAATGTATATTTTCAAGAAATTTGGGTTCAAAATTCCGTATCAGCTCGTATCATCAATTCCGTAAATATGGCGTATAGAGGCACAACTTGACAATAAACTGAACTATTTAAACGTAAAGGACGCACTGGAAAGTTGGACAATTTATGAATTATGATTGGCAAAATAGCGAAAGGAAATAGACTTTTCAAACCATGTAAAACTACACTGGGTTGTTGACATGGTCGACATACATTAAGGCATACGCATGTTCCTAAAGTAGGAGGTAAGTACTATAATTAATTGTTTAAAGTGCTCAACATACCAGCAAAAAGTCATAGGGTCATCAGAGTACAGGGACTTTGTGAAATACTGGGTACCAAAAAAAAGTGCGTGAGCCAATATGCAACATCAAATATAAAAGCCGATTTACATAATTTCCCATGACCTTACAGAAGTGATCGTGCTCAAATATGAAACTATAGAGTTTGGTCCTTGATATGCACCATCAATTGTGTACTTGTGATCAATATTGCTAGGCAAACAATCACAGCAAACATGCCAAAATCCTCCCATTTCTCCTCCATTTACACACATATAAACCCATCCCTTAAAGTTTGTGATTTTACTTGTTTTTGGACAATTTATGAATTATGATTGGCAAAATAGCGAAAGGAAATAGACTTTTCAAACCATGTAAAACTACACTGGGTTGTTGACATGGTCGACATACATTAAGGCATACGCATGTTCCTAAAGTAGGAGGTAAGTACTATAATTAATTGTTTAAAGTGCTCAACATACCAGCAAAAAGTCATAGGGTCATCAGAGTACAGGGACTTTGTGAAATACTGGGTACCAAAAAAAAGTGCGTGAGCCAATATGCAACATCAAATATAAAAGCCGATTTACATAATTTCCCATGACCTTACAGAAGTGATCGTGCTCAAATATGAAACTATAGAGTTTGGTCCTTGATATGCACCATCAATTGTGTACTTGTGATCAATATTGCTAGGCAAACAATCACAGCAAACATGCCAAAATCCTCCCATTTCTCCTCCATTTACACACATATAAACCCATCCCTTAAGTTTGTGATTTTACTTGTTTATACAGTACGAAATCTCCTGTGAGCTGTTACGATGTCTGTAGTGTATTGTTGTGCTGTTGGATCATGACGCGTGTTGGTGCCGTCACCATGGTAACGCGCGACGCGTACGCGATACGCGTACAATATTCAAGAAATATTGTATTGCATCCGGGTATTTTGCAAATATTGTACAATATACAGTTTTATTGTATCGCTCAAAAGCCTGATATAAATAATAATCGTACTTATCTCTTTCGATTACAATTTCTGCTATCGTGTTTTTTTTTTTATAACCAAAGCCATCCCTTAAAACATATATATTCTTTGGGTTGCTTCAAGTTAGGCAGTGACATCAATGCTTTTTCGCAGTTGGGCTGCAAGCGTGCCAACACACCTTCCTTGTACGTGTGTGAGTACTGTGTAATTAAATTTATGTGCGCAACTTGATACTGCTAGACAGGGGCTATTTTAACGTGCCTCCTGGAAATCCGTGCAGTGAGAATTAAAAATCTGTGCTTAAAATATTTCTATACTAGAAATGAAAGAAGTTCCCCCATAAAGTAAGACTGATCTAGTCGGGAAATCCTATATCCTATATTGTATAGTTTAATCGGCAGGGGAAATCAAGCAAATATTGCCACACAACGCCTCTGGTAACGCCCTTTCCTCCCAATTTGTCGGTCACTCGTGGGGGAAAAACCTCTGGACGAGAAAATCCGCAACTGGCGTGGGGGCAGCTCCATCTACCGGACAGAAATTTTCCAGAATTGTCCTGTGCATCTTCTTTTTTAGACCGTTAAACACCTTAATTTGGGGGCAAAATAGTGTAATTACCACAACATATTATCTTTGTTTGTGCTAAAATAGTGTAAAATGGAAAGGTTTTGCGCGCTTCGTGCGCAATTGTCCCAGTAAAACAGGCCAACAATTATGACCATCAGGAACATTTTCATCGCCGCTCACCGCTGATATGCCACCGGGGACACCAATAAAAAAGCAAGCGCGCAGCCTGTATAGCATGCAGACCTGGTAACGGGGGCACTGGGGCAGCTTGATAATCCCTCTGGCTCAATATCGGGACTTTTTTTATAATCAACATTTAAAATACTTTAAATGGCCAAATTAGTATGAAAAAGGCTAAAAGCGCGGCTTTCCTCAACATGAGGAGTCCAGATCAGTGAAAAAAGCACTGCTTAACCATATGATAATTATTAAAAAAATTGATTGTTTTTTCATTTGCTAAATGCATGTGAAATCAGCCGGTTTAAACTCTTCTATATAGGTGCTTACAAGGTAAAAGTATAGGCAAATACTAAATTAAACACTTTCAACGCTAAACTAAACACATAGACACTTAATGATGAGCACATCAAATTATACTAAACGTATATACAGGGTGAGTAAAAAAAAGTACAATAGGTCAACGAATCAATATTCACGTAAGAACCAAGTTGAACTTTCCCATTTTTTTCAAGGTTGATTTTTGTCGTTCTTTCAATTCCTTTTTTCGATTCAAACTAACTTTCTAATATTACTTAAGTCCTTCATACCTCACCCAACTCCAACTCCAATTTTTCAATTCCCTGCAATGTGTCTAACTTATACTGGATATTTTGTAATTCAAACCACTTCAATTTGCACGCATTCCTTTCGACATTTGAAAAACCCGCCCATAAATTTGTATGTTTCTTTAATAGAGAATGAACATTTTTAATGTAAGGGTAAATATGAAAATAACAACAAATGAAGAGCTCTGTTGCAAAAAAACCCTTACATCCACTTTTGGCTGAAATTGAGTTATTGGCATGACATTATAGTGTGGGTAAAAATACGTAAACAATATGTTTGACCTTCATACCACCTTCCCTTCTGGAGATATCGTAAATCGTCGCGTGGATGACATGGTGGTCTATCACGAAAATGGCCATTTTGAGATAAGTGCATCTGAAGTTTTTGCAACTTTTAACCGTTTGTCATACATTGCCTCGATTAAAATGTCCCGTTTTCTTGAAAGGATATGAAAATATAAATATTTAAGTTACATTTAATGTATAAAATACATTGTTGTCATTCACCAATTAATTGTAATTAGTCATTAAACTTTTTTTTGAAAAATTATTCTCCAATCAAAATTGACATAGGACACGTGATACGCCAGTATGTCGAATAAATAGTTCAATTCATATCCATATTGGCCACACAGCCGCGATATACCAAAATAGTGGCGTATGTCACATATTTACGACATAGTGGTGTATGTCACTGATACATTTTATGTTCGCGAACATAGTTTAAAAATAACCCCTTTCCCCAAAAAATTGGGAACGATCATGCGTTAAGAGACAGCATCGGGCTTCGGAAATGATCAAAAATTTCATTTTGCCGGATTTAATTAAAAATTCATAATTAAAAAAAGTAAATGAGATATTTCGATTTTTCTTTTTGATTTTGAGAGCATTAGTCAAGTTACATAAAGTAATGCAAACAAATGGGCTCAAATTTGATTGCAAAGGTGGTTTCTAGAAAAGGTGTAGATTTATTTTGTTGCAAAAGGCCTTACATCCACAAAAGGCGCGATATAAAGGAAATAATAAAATAAATAGGAAGGCTTGAAAATTGTACCAAACCTATTCTTTTAGTTTCTATTCAACACCACTTTATCCAAACCCAAATTTAATCAAATCGAACAAGCAATACTTGCACAATTAAAAAAAGCTGTTTTTCTCAAAAAGTCAAAAAGTGGATGGGGCTTTTGCAACAAAGCTCTTCAAATAAAAGTAATGTTTCCTTTTGTTTGTTTGTTTATTTCTTCTTTATACTGGGTCCATATTCAGGGGGAAAATTTAAGTATTCCCCTGTTCTTCCTCTACTTATACAAGAGCAGGGACAATAAAACTTTGGGTGCTCCATTCTACTTCAGTGCCAATGAGGTTAAGAAAATGGTTATAAAATGAAGATAGATTCTTTGCACTATTGCACTTTTTTGACTCTCCCTGTATATTGCTTGTAAAAAATAAACACCCTGTTTATGGACTGAACATCTTAGTGTTTTAAGTTGAGCACTATAGACATTTAGTTCATGAAGAGTGTGTTTAATCTTTTGTAATGAAATTTATATGCAACTTTTTTATGCAATTTGCCGACAACTTATGCACCTTTGCATCACTTAAATTGCAGACATCTTATCACATTTTGAGAACTTTACGCTACTGTGCGACAGGTTAAGAGATGGTAGGGACACGTGTTCAACATTTAATAAAGAGGTTCTGTGTACTGTTATGGAGTAATCAAAAATGATAATTCAATTAAATGGAATGTCATTTTAAATGAAACTTACCCTTTTCAGTAAATCAAAAGGATTTTTTTTACTATTATGATATTTTACAGATATTAATTTCGTGCAATTGTAGGCACCTGTGTGCATTTTATGCATTTTTGCAGAGTTTGTATTCATTTTTGCATATCAATACCATCAATACCATAAACTTAATGACATTAATCCTAGTGTGTACTTTCATGGAGCTGTAGGTAATTAAAAATAATGACAAGTCAATTAAATGAATTAGTGAAATGCATTAGTGAACCAGACATGTATCAATTTTCAACTTTAAGTGCATACCATTAGATTGATAAACTTTACTTCGAGGACTGTTAAAGGTCAAAAATATCAGTTTAATAATTTGTCATAAAATGTACATTATATCGAAAATTCAAATTATTTGATATCAGTTAAGGCTATTCTTCGTATTCAGAATGCAATTTGGTATGTCTGAGTGATGTGCTCTCAGCTCTCAGCCCTTAACGTCAAAAATGTGTCAGTAAAATGCGTGATTTTAACGCGTGATTTGTAAAGGTTTACAGAACTCGAGGGGAGACAACCCTTCTGCCAGCAACCCCTTCCCCTCAAGCCTGTCTCCGCTAGCTGACCTTTTAGATTTTACGTTTGCTAACGTGCAGTGACTTTTTTCTTCTAAAATAGCCCCTGCTGCTAGAAGCAAAATACTCCCTTTGTCACTACCGAACTTGAGGTGGACCAATAAGTAGGCCTACTTTTAATTTATCAAAATAGAAGAAGTTACAATATTCTTATAAATGGCTTCAAGGTTTATGGTAGATGCTTATTAAATGCATTATAAATTTGCTAATGCTATGGCATCCTCATCACTGGACGAACTGAACTCATCGGCGCTCTCACTGTCCGATTGATGAGTATGTACGTCGAAGGCAGAATTTTGTCCAACAACTTCACAAAGAACAGCAAGCAGCTGTTGTTTGGACTTTTTGTAATAGCCTTTCAGCAAATCGGCTTGTTGAATAGGAAGACTTTGCCACAGCTGACACTGCTTCTTCAGATCACCGACAGTTAGTTTGGTTACATCTCTGATTAACTCTCCATTAGCAAGAGCCTGTTGTGTAGCCCTTATTTTTTCTTCTGCTCTTCTTTTCCTTTCCCGAGCTTACATTTTCTTGGCTTGCCGGGCTGATAAAAAATACGATCACGCCGACGAATCAAAAACAAAGTTAACTAGATGGTACAGTGACTGTGTTTGACCAAACACGAATATCTATGCCCGTGATGACCACACCTAACCCCCTTCCCCTATTCACAAACGAATACTTGGAGAGCACCATGTGAAAGCTTTCATTTGATATACATGTAATGCTCATAACACTAGACTGGCGCAAACTCTCTCTAATACCCTACCAAGCCTTCACTCTCTTTTATACCCCAGCAGATCATCACTCTCTCTAAAACACCACCAGACTGGACCACACTCTCTCTCTAATACCCCCACCAGACCCTCACTCTCTCTCTCTCTCTCTCTCTCTCTCTTATACTCCACCAGACCATCACTCTCTCTAAAACACCACCAGACTGGACCACACTCTCTCTAATACCCCACCAGACCCGTCACTCTCTCTTATACACCACC
Source organism: Amphiura filiformis (assembly GCF_039555335.1). Lineage (NCBI taxonomy): Eukaryota > Metazoa > Echinodermata > Ophiuroidea > Amphilepidida > Amphiuridae > Amphiura > Amphiura filiformis. The sequence goes on along the minus strand of NC_092640.1, from coordinate 40,955,062 downwards.
AGACACCGACTCGCTCTAAAACACCACCAGGCTGACCCATACTCTCTCTAATACCCCACCAAGCCTTCACTCTCTCTTATACTCCACTATACACTCACTCTCTCTAAAACACCACCAGACTGGCCCACACTCTCTCTAATACCCTACCAAGCCTTCAATCTCTCTTATACCCCATCAGACCTTCAATCTCTCTAAAACACCACCAGACTGGACCACACTCTCTCCAATACCCCACTAGACCCTCACTCTCTCTTATACTCCATCAGACCATCACTCTCTCTAAAACACCACCAGACTGGAGCTGGACCACACTCTCTCTAATACCCCATCAGACCCTCACTCTCTCTTATACCCCATCAGACCCTCACTCTCTCTTATACTCCACCAGACACTCACTCTCTCTAAAACACCACCAGACTGGCACACACTCTCTCTCTAATACCCTATCAAGCCTTCACTCTCTCTTATACCACATCAGACCTTCAATCTCTCTAAAACACCACCAGACTGGACCACACTTTCGCTGATACTCCACCAGACCCTCGCTCTCTCTTATACTCCACCAGACACTCACACAATCTCTCTAATAATCTCTCTAATACACCACCCCAACCACATCCCTTGTCCCATCATGACAACCTTTTGAGATGGTCGAAGGAACCAAAATCAAAATGCCTACACATTCCCTTTTAAGGGAGTTTTTGTCAAGTGATCAGTTTCCTTGACGTACGATTCAGACCTTTATCATTGCAAACACAGGTAGCTAACAAAAATTACAAAATACTACCTATTGCGCTACACTGTGTTAATAGGTCGTACCTATTTTGGTTTTTAAAGCCTTTAGACTTTGACCTCTGGGGATGCGGCTAATATATAATACATCAAGGGTCATGGGTCATCATTGTACCAAGTATGAACCCTGATGGCGCTGTAGTTCTTGAGCTAGAGCTGTTTGAAATTTTACACATATTGCTCACTGTAGCCCATGACCTTTGACCTCTGGGGTCGATGTTACTGCAGGAAATATCTAAGGGCCATGGGCCATCATTGTACCAAGCATGAACCCTGAGGGCGCTATAGTTCTTGAGCTAAAGTGGTTTTTAAAATTTACACATATTGCCCCCTGTAGCCTGTGAACTTTGACCTCTGGGGTCGAGGCTACCATAGGTTACTTTTAGGGGTCATGGGCCATCATGGTACTAAGTATAAACCCTGAGGGCGCTATAGTTCTTGGGCTAGAGATGCTTCAAATTTTACACATATTGTCCCCTGTAGCCCATGACCTTTGACCTCTGGGGTCGAGGGTACCCTAGGAAACATTTAAGGGTCATGGGCTATCATTGTACCAAGTATGGGCCCCGAGGCTACTTTAGTTCCTGAGCTAGAGGGGTGCAAAGGAAGCGTGAGAAGAAGGAGAAAGAGAACTAGATGCCACAGTAATGTGTTTTACCAAACACGAATATCTATGCCCGTGACCACACCTAACCCCCTTCCCCTATTCACAAACGAAAACTTGGTGAGCACCATGTGAAAGCCCTTGTAGTTCCTGAGCTAGAGCTGTTTGAAATTTTACACATATTGCCCCCTGTAGCCCATGACATTTGACCTCTGGGGTCGATGTTACTGTTAAGGGTCATGGGCCATCGTTGTACCAAGTATGAACCCTGAGGGCGCTATAGTTCTTGAGCTAAAGCTGTTTTAATAGTTTACACATATTGCTCCCTGTAGCCTATGACCTTTGACCTCTGGGGTCGTGGCTACCCTAGGTTACTTCTAGGGGTCATGGGCCATCATTATATTAAGTATGAACCCTGAGGGCGCTATTGTTCTTGAGCTAGAGATGCTTCAAATTTTACACATATTGCCCCTTGTAGCCCATGACCTTTGACCTCTGGGGTCGAGGCTACCCCAGGAAATTTCTAGGGGTCATGAGTCATCATTATACCAAGTATGGGCCCCGAGGCTACTTTAGTTCTTGAGCTAGAGGGGTGCAAAGGACTGGTCTTACGGAGAAGAAGGCGAAGACGAAGGAGAAGACTAAACACAACAAATACAATATCTATGCCCCGTTGCACGGGCATAGATAAGAACTAGATGCCACAGTAATGTGTTTGACCAAACACGAATATCTATGCCCATGACAACACCTAACCCCCTTCCCCTATTCACAAACGAAAACTTGGTGATCACCATGTGAAAGCACTTGTTTTAAGCTTTCATTTGATATGCATGTAATGCTCATAACACTGCACTGGCCCACACTCTCTCCAATACCCTACCAAGCCTTCACTCTCTCTTATACCCCACCAGACCCTCACTCTCTATTATACTGCACCAGACCATCACTCTCTCTAAAACACCACAAGACTGGACCACACTCTCTCTAATACCCCACCATACCCTCACTCTCTCTAATACCCCACCAAGCCTTCACTCTCTCTTATACTCCATCAGACACTCACTCGCTCTAAAACATCACCAGACTGACCCATACTCTCTCTAATACCCCACCAAGCCTTTACTCTCTCTTATACTCCATCAGACACTCACTCGCTCTAAAATATCACCAGACTGACCCATACTCTCTCTAATACCCCACCAAGCCTTCACTCTCTCTTATACTCCACTATACACACACTCTCTCTAAAACACCACCAGACTGCCACACACTCTCTCTAATACCCCACCAGACCCTCGCTCTCTCTTATACTCCGCCAGACACTCACTCGCTCTAAAACACCACCAGACTGGCACGCACTCTCTCTAATACCCTACCAAGCCTTCACTCTCTCTTATACCCCATCAGACCCTCACTCTCTCTAAAACACCACCAGACCGGACCACACTCTCTCTAATATCCCACCCCTTAACCAACCACACTCCTTGTCCCATCATGACAACCTTTTGAGGTGGTTCAAAATCAAAAATCAAAATGCGTACACATTCCCTTTTAAGGGAGTTTTTGTTAAGTACGATTCAGACCTTTATCATTGCAAAAACTATTGCGCTACAGTGTGTTAGGTCGCACCTATTTTGCTTACTGAAGCCTTTAGACTTTGACCTCTGGGAATGCGGCTAATATAGAATACATCAAGGGTCATGGGTCATCATTGTACCAAGTATGAACCCTGAGGGCGCCATAGTTCTTGAGCTAGAGCTGTTTGAAATTTTACATATATTGCTCACGGTAGCCTATGACCTTTGACCTCTGGGGTCGATGTTACTGCAGGAAATATCTGAGGGTCATGGGCCATCATTATATACCAAGCATGATTCCTGAGGGCGCTATAGTTATTGAGCTAAAGTGGTTTTAAAATTTTACACATATTGCCCCCTGTAGCCTGTGACCTTTGACCTCTGGGGTCGTGGCTACCATAAGTTACTTTTAGGGGTCATGGGCTATCATTATACCAAGTATAAACCCGGAGGGTGCTATAGTTCTTGAGCTAGAGCTGTTTGAAAATTTACACATATTGCCCCCTGTAGCCCATGACCTTTGACCTCTGGGGTCGAGGCTACCCTAGGAAACTTTTAGGGGTCATGGGCCATCATTGTACCAAGTATGGGCCGCGAGGCTACTTTAGTTCGTGAGCTAGAGGAGTGCAAAGGAAGCGTGAGAAGAAGGAGAAGAAGGAGAAGGAGAAGGAGAAAACTAAACACAACAAATACAATATCTATGCCCCGTTGCACGGGCATAGATAAGGAGAAGGAGAAAACTAAACAGAACAAATACAATATCTATGCCCCGTTACACGGGCATAGATATTACACGGGCATAGATAACGGGGCATAGATAATTTTGGAGTCATTTCGGCGATGCGCGACTGTACTAGGTAATTGGGTCAACAAATGGACCGCACGCAGCTGAACACATTAAATTTTTTTCGCGTTTTGCATAAATTATTTAAAATATTTTCTGACCATCAATTTCCATAAAATTTGGCATGGGTATTATATAAATCTCCCTTTGAGTAAACATTTTACTCAGTGAAGGAGTCAATACATGACTCAACACTTTTTAACGTAACTCTTACTCTAGACTATGCCATAGTCGATTTTGGATAAATAAAAACATGTTATTAATCATGAAAGCATTCAGTTGAACTCAAAATTATACTGATATTTATTACATCATTGTTATGAACAAGTTTATATAATTATATTAGTGAAAAGTAAAGTATACGTAGGCTTATATTATTGAATGCAACATATCATAATGTCATAATTATAATGGCACTTCAATAGTGAACAATTCTGATTTTAGAATCTACCAGTTTATATTAGTAGCCCGAGTTAAAACTAACAAACAGAGGGAGTACGGTGACTGAACTAAAGATCAGATGTGAAAATCTATCAATTGTGCACAAATTAATTAAATCAGCGTTATAAAATGCAATAGCCAGAGTATGCACAAAGGACAAGTGGACTACGGAGTAGTCTACTCTTACTCAACCTTACTCAACAGGCTATTTACTTTTCACCTAAGTATACATTTGATAATGTTCATCATGTCCTTTACACCATAGATGTCAGGTATTCCACTCGGTTCCTACCCCTCAGATTCCAGGTAGTCCAACTTGAGTGTCTCTCATTCAAGCTACAGCTATTTTCCTGTATCAGATCAAAAAGGATAAAACAAAAAATTCACTGTGAGAACAGTTCTCTTGTGAGTGAATATGTTAATGTATGACAAAGAAATGCTTACCCTCCTGGCTTGCCAAAAATCAAAGCTACCTCTCCTCACCCCCAATTTCTCCACCCTTGGGAGGGGCATAATCATTGCACAGTCCAACACATCTGGGTACTACATGACCATAATTGGCTTGCCAAAGAATCAAAGCCGTTCACCATTTCTCCACATATTGCACAGCCCCTTGCCACATGTACATTTGAAATTGGGGTTGGAAGATACCTTCCCCTAAATAACAGCTAATAACAGTATTGCGAACCTTCAGCATCCATGGTTCGATGTAGAGAGTCTGTCCTATTCAGAGGAAATATTGCAATTACACACCTTATTGCCTTTTAACAATAACCAATGACACTAGCACGTAATTCCAGTCAAGCACCAATCTTTAATCCTATTGTTGAAGAGGATAATAAGCTTATACTTATGTATAGCATTAGTAAAAAGCTTAAGTCTTTGTTTGCTTTGGCTAAATCCTGTTCAAGTGGTGGGCTAACCAACAATTAACAATGAGAGGACATTCCTGAAGCTCGTTCAGTTGGGGGTGATTTGAAGTGACCGCCAATTATGACCATTTGATATTTAATACCAGCAATGTGGAAAAAAAGAAATAATGTAGTGCCAAAATAATGTACCCTTTTACGGAAGGAGCAAAGTTTAACAAGTTATAACTCCGCTTCTGCAGTACGAATGTCAGCGGCGAATGTCAGGTTACTATTTCCCAGTCTTTAAAAAAATTGCAGGCAGAGGTGGGAATCGATCTCGGTACCTCCCGGTTAAAAAGCACTGTGCAAAACCACTAAGCCAACTAAATATCTGTTGTGAGATGCTTGACATTAATCTTTGATATTGCTTAATGGAACAAATCGCGGAATTAAATTAGTAATAAAAGAAGTATATAGATTCTTATTTAGCGGTCAAATTGGATAAAAGGGGAAATATTTGTCCCTGCTCTGAAGAAAATATAGGATAGAAAATTATCAAATAAATTTAAATTAAAAATTGAGATTTTATATTTATTTCTTTCACGAGGCGGCATTATCACAGACAAACACTATATAAGCTAAAAACTCGACCCTCATCACTAGATGCTGTCATAACTCAATGGTAGAGCATCAGACTGCTGATGTCAATATCGTTGGTTCGAGTCCTCCTCCCAGCAATGGTTATATTTATGATTTTAATGCTACGCTACAATTTGTTCAATTTGTTCGTTTATTTATTTATTTATTTATTTATTTATTTATTTTTGTTTATTTATGTAAAAAATTTGATATATTTGAAAGAGGTATTTGAGCAATTGAAATTTTGATTTTATAATCCTATGGGGTCATTTTGAACCCCACCCCTCCCAAATTGCCAAACGCACAACACCTATGAGTTTGCATCATACATGTCATCATCATAAAAAAAAACCATTCTATGTATACCTGACGCCGGCAACTAGACTACTATACAAAAAATAGTATCACATCTTTCCTGCTCAATCAATATATTATAATACTTGCAAATATATCATAGTTTACTAATCTAATCCTGTAATATAGACATGTTATAGCTTGTTATATCACCTGTAATATGTGGCTGGACGCGGCGAATGAGCCGTAAACTCGGCAAACTTCATTTCGAGCTACAGGTGAAAATATATGCAAATCTCGTATTTTGGCGAAGTTGAGATTTTTGCAGATTTTAAATGTTTAAGCTTTCTTCTAAACACATACAAAGTTTTATTTTAAAGAAATAAGTGGAAATATGAAATAATCTACATTTTCTGAGGCCCGTCTGATGAATGGTCATTATGCTTCCCTAACTTTGAACACGTTTTGCTCAGTTTCGCGTTTTGATTCATGACAACCTATAACAAGCCATAACTTCGCTTCTGATTGTCATATGAAGTTCATTGAGGTGTCATTTTAATACCTGAAACATGCTCTTTGCAACTATGCAAAAATTTAAAAATGACCAGAGGGGGGACTTTACGGCTTATTCGAGGTGTCCAGGCACATATATGTGATCATTGTATACATGGTTTGTTATGGTAGGGATTAGTGTCCGATCTCTGTAATGTAATGTAAATGAAGCATATTGATATGCAGGAAGAATCGATCAGGGCGCTATCTATTAGGGAAAGATAAACACTATTCAAAATATCAATAGACAAGAAGAAAGGGATGTAGAGATTTGTAATTGAGTCATGCATGATTTAACAGAAGGCTCTTTCCAAACCTCAAACGTAATGTATACGTGTAGAATGCAAAAACGTAATGATTACATAGCAATAAGCACAATCGCCATTCTAACTTCCGGTTTTTGAAAGCAGTTTTGGGACACTTTGACCTCTGACATATCGGGAAAATTGATGTAATTATTATTAATTTTCTTATTACTGTCATAATGTTGATCATTAAAAATACCAAATAATTAATTTATAAAATGCTAATATTTTTTATATTTGTTTTAATTATTATGAAACATTTTAAATTATATTTTGTACGTACAAAAACCCAATATTTCTGAATTTTCTAAAAGGTCAAAGGACAAAGTGTCCCAAAACTGCAAAAACTGTCCTACAATGCATTGCAAACTTCTAATGCCGATTTGGCTTATTCAGATTGATGAGTCATATAGGGAAATCCCAATAAACTTGTTGAGACAGGTTCATATGCCGACTGGCCCCACAAAGAGAGATATATAATTACATGTGAGTGTGGGGGAATTATACAAAAACATTAATATTGTCATTTCAACCGCCATTAATTAAAAACAAACAAACAAAAAACCAGCCACTTCTCGATTGTTTTAAGACCAATTTTGTGCATAATTTTCATAATTGTAATGTCACAATTCTGTATGAGGCATACATGCTACACTAATTATCAATAATAATAATCAATTATATCAAATAAGTAATTGCCCCTCACTAATATTCATTTTTAATTATTGATGTGTACGTAAAGTGCTGGAAATTGAGTTGTGATTATTGTGATTTTTTGAAATTCGTGATATAAAACAAATTTTAAGACAAATTAAAAATTAACACTTTTGACAATACAGTCCAAATTAAATTCGCAATTGAAGACCTGACCGCAAGAAGACCGTAAGTCCACTTGGCCCCTCAACATGTATACACTTATGTTGTGCATAGTTTCGTATAGTTTTGTAATGTTTTATACATGTTCAGGGGCCAAAATAAATCTTTCACAACCTTTCATGATGTTTTCACCCTGGAACATGTATTAAACGTTATAAAACCCTAAGAAACTATACGTAACTTTAGTGTATACATGTTGAGGGGCCCAGTGGACTTATGGTCTTCTTGCACTCAGGTCTTCAATTGTACAACATCTATACTTTGATCAGTTCGAAATCGGCGGGCCTTATAACATCGCGGATTAATATACAAATATTTTATTTTGAAAATGTTCTTGTGACATCTCGCCAGAACCATTACGAATTATTATTCCAAGTCCTATACTTTGTCTAATTTCTTGGCACACAAAATATAGACCAGACAGGTCAACTAATAGCACTCTTAACGTGGGTCTACTTTTTGGCGTAGTGAGAAAAGCGTAATATTTCCCGCCTGAGCTTATCAAACTATAGGATCACAACCAAAATATTAAAATCTACATGTAGGATTCTTTACAAACTTACCTCCACTACTGCATTCCTGTATTAGATCTCCATTCACATCATAATAGAGAGCGTAGCATCCGCCACAGTAATAAGGCACACATAGTGCATCGGAATCATGACAAGTAGTCCCCTCACAAGGGTTTGCATGACAGTCTACAGCTTCTGTCCCTGGAGGACAAACATCTGAAGTAAAAAATAAAATAAACAAGATTACAACGAGATGTGAAAGTACATATCTGCAATGCATCATATCAAATGTTGGATTTAAATTTAGGACCCGGTATTTTTTTTGGGAGTGGGGTGGGTCACTCAAGAAGTACGAAGTGCACTGTTCTTTTATAACTGTCATTTAGACTCAGGGCTTTACTTTAACGATTCCAACCGTCTTGACTACATAATTAATTGTGTGGTCAAGACGGACAGCGCCTACAATGCGTATTATTACCACGATTATTGGCGGAGCTTTACGCAGCTGATGAGATGTACAAACAAGACGTATGACGAATAGCGATGTACGCACAGTTTATACGTCAAGACGGACAGCGCTAACAATGCGTATATCATCTCGCCAATCGTATTATTATCATGATTATTGGCGGAGCTTCACGCAGCTGATGGGATGTACAAACAAGACGTATGACGAATAGCGATATGCATAGAGTTTACGGGACGCCACTGATTAATGATACACGCGCACACGATGGGTTTATCCAGCACTCAATCGGTGAATTATTTATTATAAATGTTAAAATTTTACTGAAATTAAAGCACTTCAGGCTTAGTCTTCCACAGGGCATTTATGTACAACCATTTCCATTACAATGAATGGTGCAAAAAGTAGAAATTTCGAAAAAAAAATGAGGGCGTTGCTGTGGAACAAATCACATAATATGGCTTCAAAACAAAAGCAATATCTTAAAGATACTAAACTAAATTAACCAAATAAAATAATCAATCGATGCAGTTTTGTTGTGTGTATTTTGACACCTAATCCGGCATAATGCGACTTCTTTACTCCTAACACACTGAGTGCAATGCAGTCGATTTAAATGAATATCCAATGGGAAAATGTTAGAGAATACATGTTTTGTTTGTTTGTTTGTTTGTAATATGTTTGCGGGTATGTTTGATTGCTTCTTTTCGAGCCCTACAGACTTACCTTGCGCTACCACCATGACGGCTAGTGTAACAACGAGGAACAACTTCAACGTTTGCTGGAACAATGCCATATTATTATCACACACGTCTTCAGTAGAAAACAACGAAATCAAACTATACCGTACTGCACCAGCTTCTGCATATAGATGAAGTTTAAATCTGCAGGTGTAATCCAAGCGAAATTCAGCTGTAGAATGTGTGTTATTCCGGTCCTATACCAAGTTCAACACTAGCTAAAAGTTAATAGACCTTTCTGTCCTGAGGTCACTCCGGGTACTTGACTTCGAAAATAATAATCTTTTAAGCTGAGGAAAAATGTTACGCACGATTAGACAATTCTTATATTATATGCCAAATCAGCGAGGTTAGTATTTTGTTTATCTTTAATTATAACAATTCGGTCAGAGATCAGGCGAGAACCCACGTAATGCGCCTGTCACACTACACCGAATAGGTCTTCCGTACAAGAAACGGATGGTATTTTAGTAAATCCGTTGTTGTTCGTCAATGATCGTTTTATGTTCTTTTTATGTCCTGCTATCATCCGCCAAATGCGTTTCGTGTTAGGTGATGTTCGTTAAGTCCGTCGGCAAGTTTTGTGCATGCACAAAACTTGAAACGGAGTGTACCGAATACACATGTTCGGTATTTATCCGATGTGTGTTCGTATGGTGCTGCATATTGCCGGAGTTTGTTCGCTCTCCTTTCGTTCATGTTCGTTCTTTGTTCGTTGCACTCGGCCCGTGTTCGTTGCAAATACGTTCCTGTGAGGCCTTCACCACCGGATAGCATATGTTTGCATTCGGCGATGTACGTTGACCCAGACCGTGTTAGTGTCACACTACACCGGATCGGTCTTCCGTATAAGAAACGGGTGGTATTTTAGCAATTCCGTTAGTGTTCGTCAATATTCGTTTTATGTTCTTCATATGTCCTGCTATTATCCGCCAAATGCGTTTCGTGTTAGGTGATGTTTGTTTAGTCCGTCGACAATACGTTTCAAGTTTTGTGCATGCACAAAACTTGAAACGGAGTGTGCCGAATACACATGTTCGGAAGTTGTCCGATGTGTGTTCGTACTGTTCTGTATATATACCCTGGGTTTGTTCGTTATTCTTTCGTTTATATACCCCAGGTGTTTGCAAGGTTTCGCAGGCGCTTGTGCCGGATGTAGGCCTATGGCGAACGCGTGCATCGATCATGGGGGGGACTTTCTGAAGGGTGTGTGACGCAATATCATATTTCTCCCAGTACTTTAGTGACTGACAAGTAAAAAAAAGGGGAAAAGGAGAGAAAAAAGGAAAAAAGTGAGAAAAATTGAAGAGAGAAGAGTAGAGAAAAAGTTAAATTGCACGTAATTTAGTAGGCCTATGCATGTAAGTAGTATTGAGGGAGGGGCACTTTCTGAAGGGTAGAGGACGCAATATCAAATTCCTACCAGTTTTAGTGATTGACAAGAAAGAAAAAAGAAGAGAAAACATGGAAAAGGTTAATGTACGTTATTGAGTAGGCCCAGGATAGTATATAGTAAGTATAGGCCTGTGATTATTATAGGCAGTGCTTAAATGTGGTTCCTTGGCCCAAAAGCCTGTGAAAATTACTGCCGGCCCGTCGATATGTAGGGCCCGTGACATTTTGTCACCAAAGTCAGTATTTAAGACGGACTTAGGTCTATTACTGACTTTAACATAATCAATCCATGCATTACCTTTACCTGAAATTACGAGTCTGAAGTCTTATATCTAAGTGTCAGTGGATCAGTGTAACATTTTAAATTTTGCAAATTCAGTTCGGGCCTTCTTTGTTTTTTTGTTTAAGGCAATAATAGTGTAAAAATGATGCACCAAAAACAATTTTCCAAATTTTCCATTTTTAAAACTAAATTTTTACACAATAGGCCTAGGCCTAATATTGCAAATAGGCCCTACAGTCCCCATGCAAATGGCTTCAATTGGACCTTCATTTTGAAAAATGGAAAAGTCTTCCTTTTTGCTTCTGCTATGGACATCCACGTGTTATTTTTAAAACAATTGTTTATATTATACATTAATGGTGAAAACTTTTCAATGGCTTCAATTAGGCTTTCGTTTCACCAATTTGCGGCTGTTTCAAACTAAAATAGTACCCAATAATAGTGCTAAAATTGATCCAAAAAATTACAAATGGCTTCAATTGGGCCTGAATTGTCCAAAGGTTTCTCACCTCTATTGCCCCCGGACGCTGGTTGCCCTGATATATCAGATTTGTAGCCCTTTTGTACTTATTAGCCAATATTTGACCATTTTTGTTAAAGTTGTCCCCCTTAAGGCGATTTAATACCCTGATTTTCATCAGTACCCATCTTCTTTTTTTTATTGCAAATTTATAAAGTATATTTATATGTTCATCATCTCATGTCCTGAATTTATAAAATATCTCTACATACAAAGTGGTATTAGACCATTTTAGAAAATCATTTTAGCCCTATATATTTTTTTTGTTTACTGTATCCTGGTAACTGAGATGTATGTTTCATAACAAACCATAATATATTCTATTGAACATGTCCAAGTAGAATACATGAATAGAATACATTAAATCCTTTGTTATACTATCTATAGAAATATACTCACTGATTATAACACTGAATAAATTAAATAGGCCTAAATAATCTCTTCCACATAGACAATTAATACTACACCATGTATGTATCTTCTATAATATGTTGTTAGGAAAAGAGATTAAAAAAGGCTATAAGGTCATCAAAGGTCAGGTTATAGGTCAATTGGTTCAGGTCAAATTCAGGCATCAATTTTGAATACATGTGATAGTCTGTGATATCATACATGTCATAATGAGGCATCAATTTTGATATTTTGTCTGTTACTGGATATATAATGGAAATGTGTGAGGTGGATATACTAAAATACCTTGGGATGTAAATGGTGAGTACAATTTAGATTGCCTAGTTGAGTTGGATTGGGCAAATAAATATAAAATAGTTACCAAAATCACAAAAATGAAGCTTACGGAAAACTACCTAATATGGTGGTATAGGTGACAAAAATACAATCTTTTTCAACATTGCTGTAGTGTGGTTGTGGTAACCTGTTACCTATGGCTTAATTAAGTTTCAGTGACATAGTGTTGCAAGTTCAAAATACAAAATATAGCTCGACATTGAAAATAGAAGCATTTTAACCGGTTCGTTTTTTGATAGTTGTGGAGCACCAAGTTCATGAAGTCATAAAATAAATCAGGGACCACTTATTCCCATTTTACATATCAACATTATTTCCCTAATGTGTTAGCAACACATATCCAAAATTTTAACGAAATTCGTTGATAGTAAGCTTTCCAAAATGAAGTGAATTTAAATCATCAGTGATGTACCTCCTTTTGGCTTCTATCTTCAAAAGCATGTAAGCTACATTGATACCGATGCCACCAATAAAACGAGAAGATTTGCCCTTCATTTTGCATACCACTTTGTCCAATTTTTTTGTAATTTCTTCACAAAATGCAAAAAAATGCACAAACAAAATCAATGGGTGTAGTACCCCCTTAAAAGTTGTCTTTCCCCACTTTGTTCACCCTCTGAAAAAGTGCTTGCTACGTCACTGCCTCTAAGGGGTCAAAACCCTCTCAAACTCCCTCTCCTCCCCACTTTTCTGATATGGTGGACGTCCCTGTTGGTGCCACATGCCACGGATTCGCCGGTCATTTGTCGGACGTTGAACGATTGAATATAAAACGCCTGCAGGATTATTAGCGGCCACAACGCATAGAGAGACGAACGGGAATCGGACCCCCAAATCCGGACATTTGTCGGACGTTGACCCCCAAATCCGGTCATTTGTCGGACGTTGAACGATCGGATATAAGACGCCTGCAGGATTATTAGCGGCCACAACGCATAGAGAAACGAACGGGAATCGGACCCCTAAATCCGGTCATTTGTCGGACGTTGAACGATCGGATATAAGACGCCTGCAGGATTATTAGCGGCCATAACGCATAGAGAGACGAACGGGAATCGGACCCAAAATCCCACCGAATCTTCTGCCGGACTGGTGATTTTTCCACCGAATAAAATATTTTTGTATTCGGTGATGTACGTTGATCCAGTCCGTCGTAGTGTGACAGACCTATAATGCGCGGTGAACCATAAGCGAGTATAATAATCATATTTCCCATACTGTATAAACGTAATAATGGCAAAGATAATCATGCATGCATTTTCAATGCAAGCACGCAACTTCAATTAGTATCTTGTTTTATAATAGATTTGAACCCGTAAACCCCGGGATTAGAACTTTCATTCCCTCTCTCCACTTAGCTACTTCACGTCTCCACCTGTTTCTAAAGTCAATTTTTTCAAACTTGCCATGCAGGTTTCTTGCTGGTGAAGTGTCCTCGAGTTCAATATTGTCATGTGTATAACTGAAGGACTCGGTCACCACCCTTTGCACAGTATTTTTGTTGCACCTGAGAACACATCAAACACAACAATTTGCATTCTGAATACGAGGAATGTCCGTCTGATATCTGATAAGTTTGATTTTTTGAAATTCGCAATATAATAAAAATTTTATGGCAAATTACTTTTCTGTGGGAAAAATGTATTTCTTCTATACTCAAATGATGGTCGGCTTTTCCACCTAGCTACATACACACTTCAAGTACATATCATTAGATTTATAAAGTTTACTTCGAGGACTGCTGAAGATGGATGACCTGATCGACATTCTCCCCACTGGAGATTTTGGCATCAGAAGAAAGCTCATAGTTTTTCATCATAATCCCAGTGAAATTTTAGACTAAATAAAATAAAATATCATGAATATTATTCCGTTTCGATGTTGTGAATGAAAAAGTGATATAGCCTCATCTCTAAATGTGGTATACCCCACATACCGTTTATATGAAAACGGTTAGTGCAATTTACCTCAAAATTTGGCAATTGGATTATTTTTATACAGGCCTCAATGTGAGGTGCAAAAGACAATACGAACAAATCTGACCTCCTTCCTTTAAATGTCAAAAATATCAATTGAATTCGTATTATATCGCCAATTTCCAAAAAATCATTTGAATAGTTATTGATATCAATCAAAAGGACATGCCTCGTATTCAGAATGTAATTTGGTGTGTCTGATGTGCTCTCAGGTCCAACAAAATATATTGTGCAAACGTACGTCGTTATCTGAGCCCTTAACTAATTACTCCTTATAAAATAGTCATGGCATCATAATGATATTTCATACACTTTGATTCTTTTTAAGATCAATCTTTTTATCGTCATTATAAGCTGTTCGAGTTATAATCATGTGTTCTCAATTCGGTAAGCCCTATACTCCAAAAATATTCAAGCAACCAACCAAAGCGCTATTGTTTGTTAGATTTTGTTTTTGTTGCTGTTGTTGTAAACAATCCGAATCAATCAACACACATATTACTATAGCTCCAATATCTTCGAATGATTTTTTCAGGCTCTTCAAAGGTAGACGCGGTATTATTGGTCGAAGCACCCAAAATATCGATTTTTAATATCTAATTCAATTAAAGGGAGGTGACCTGATATATTTGGAAAATCAAATTCTTTAAAACTTACGTATAACATGAAATGTTATCCCTCTCAAGCACTCATGCAAAAAGAACATGTAAATGTTTTTTTGTAAATGTGACTAATTCCTAATGGAATTACCTTTACTCTAGTATACAGCGTGATATTGGTAGTCTATAGTGTTTTTATAGGTTTTCCCGTCCAATTTCAAACTTTGGTCGTTCAGTTTAGTATAAGTGTCATTCCTTTTCGCGCGAAATTGAATGAACGCTTACATTCTCGATTTCAATTTAGCAAATGTGCAATCTATTTCATTTAATACGCATTCAAAATTCTAAATAGTGCACCCAATTTCACACATTGTGCAGCAAATTTCGCAAATTGTGCAGCCAAATTCACGTGGCCTTGAATTAAGAGCCTATTTGGAAATACAAATTCATATATGCGGAAACAAAATGGAAAAATGTTCAATCGAATTCGCAAAGTGCAAAATCAAATCCAGAAGTTCTTAAATATTTTATAATGGTTCAAATATAAAAATGCTATTTATCGTGTTTATATTGAACATTAGATACATGTATCGTCAACATTGTTCAAACAAGCACGTTGCTATATTAAATGTGAAGGGAAAACATATTTTTAAGTAATGTTTAAAATTGCCGTATGCATAGGCCTAGTAAAACAGAAAATGAATTATAACTAATTATAATATATATATATTTAAAAGCATTTTCCCGGTTTAGTTCAGAAACCATAAAGTGATGTATGTCCCATAGTTCAATCAAGCTCAGTCTAGTTAATCATATAAATTATAAAAATACAATGAAACTTTTCTTTAAAGTTAATGCTACTTTTTCTTACGATAGATCTTTTTAAATCTTCGTATTTTTAATTGTATAATATATATAACCTTTATCTATCGTATAAGAATAAAAACTGAATGAACACAGTCAAAACAACATCTAGAAATTAAATAATCATATTTTGCAGTCGACTTATAAACATATCCTTCACATCACAACCTGTTTAATTAGACCCCAATCGTGTCCATTTCCTTGTGTGAAAATCTGAACTATATATAGGCCTATAGTATAACATTTTATTAATTTTTATTGGGGGGCACCGACCATGATTGAGGGCACCGGGTCTGATTGGGGCACAAGCCGTTTTTCGGCCATTTTCCTGTGGGAGTTTTTAAAATTTCAGATCGATTGGGGGCACGTGCCCCCACCCCCGTGCCCCTATGACGCTACGCCACTGGATTAACTGACATGTTAAAGTGTTAATATTGCTAACACCCGAACGTGTTAAGCGACGTTTTAAACATATTTTAATGTGTTCGTGTGTTAAAAACAATATTAACATGTTACATTCGTATTTGCAAGCATTAATGTGCTTTAATGAACACTGTACCTAAAGTACACTTCTCATTACAAGCATTACTCATTAAAACATGTGTGTGTTTATTCTGTGTTACATAGGGCTAGCTACTCACTTTTTTTCTGCTGCAACGTAGGCGTAGGGCCTATAGGCCTATGTCAGTATACTTGAAAATCCGCATAATTTTAAATTGAATTCCTTTTCGCTAATTAGATTGTCAATGCATGAAATTGAAAATAGGATTAACAGCGTTTCGCAGTCCCCCGTGCATCTTTTGCGAAATTGATTGCATATTCCTTTAAATTAGACGTCTAATGGTGAAATAGAAACATTCGAGAACGAAATTGAATTCACAATAATGAATTGTTCTGATCATACATTAATTTGATTGAACTAAAATGAAATCGATTGCTCATAATGCGAAAAAGAAATCGGGATTCGTTGCAATCATTCAATCTTGCGCGAAAACGAATGACACTTTTATTAAATCAAACGCACAAGTTGCGAAATTGGCCAGGAAAACCTATATTAATGATAATTATCATGATCATGTAATATATTGATTTCAAGTGAAAGGCCCTATATTTCTGAAATTAGAAGTTCCAACTCAGTGCATTTCGAAGATATCATCAAAACTGTTTAATTAGTCTCAAATGTGGTATACCATATTTGAGACTAATTCGGCAGTTTTTTGATGATTTCTTCTGAAATATACCGATTTGGAACACCAAATTTCAACATGTTTATGAGAAAAATATGAGCTTTCATCTGATACCAAAATCAGCATTTTGATGATGTAAAGTGGGGGATGAGATTGTCAATCAGGTTACCCACCTTTAATATATTATTAAAAACTAACACTTGAATGTTTTGCAAAAGTTCATTCTACAAATCATATGATAGATTACCTTTCAACCTGGACTCCAACCAACTAAACTGCCTCATATAGTCATTTTACAATTGATCTTAAACTGATCATATACGACAGTTTATTAGAGAGTGGTAGCGCCCTCTGTTGTTATCACCATAGAATATAACAACTGGTATTTTTATAAGTTACATTACATTTCAAGGTCGGTATATTAAGGTTAGCAACTATTTTAAATTGTTGCAATTTGGTATTCACAGCATCTTGCAAATGGTAGTGAGCTTTGACATTGATCATTTCATAGCGAGCGTATTTATTTCATTCGGCTTCGAAGCAGGCGACTACAAAGTGTTCATGTACTACGATTTGAAGCCAAAGTGGTTATGGTATTTGGCAGTAAAAAGTTGTCAAAGTCCATCAACAGTTTTGCACATTAGACAAGTAGGATGCTCTTTACCTTCCATGTCTTCTTTTACCATGTTATGGGCCCGGGTTATGGGGTGCAGAGAGCATATCTTCTCCATGGTTCATCTTCCTGCATTCTCAGGATATGTCCCAGAAATTGTAGTTGTCGTGATTTGACAGAGTTGATAAGAGGCACAGTGTTGGTGATGGTATAGATCCTTTCATTACTAACATGGTCAGTGCGCTTGATGTTCAGCATTATCCTGTAACATGATGTACCAAAAGTGTTGATCTTATTTTCCATGTCAGTAGATATAACCCAGGACTCACAGCCCTAGAACAATAATATAACACAAGTAGTGTGAAAAAGCTTGACTTTTGTTGCAACAGTGATTGTTGGACTTCTCCACAGATGCTACAGTTTCCAAAATGCATACCATGCAATTTAATAGAGCCTTGCAAGCACCAGGGGTCACTGGTGCTAGAGCCCATCTTAGAACCAAGATTAAAATCGGTGGCATACTTGATGGGTTCTCCGTATACTTGGAGTGGTGGCTGTGGATTGCAGTTGATGGTCATGTATTCGGTTTTAGGAAAACTGATGATGAGACCCAGGCTTTCTGCTGCAGCCGCTGTTCTATCAGCTGTGCCTGTGCCCGCGGGATGGAAGATTCAAGTAAGGCAATATCATCAGCGAAATCCAAGTCGTTCAAAACCTTGGCAGGATATCGCCTGGAACGACGCGGATGTGCTTCAACACCACTGTCAGTCCCCTCGGTAGCTATCTTCATCAAATAGTCGATGAGGCAATAAATAGGAATGGAGCTAGAACATCCCCCTGCAATATTCCAGTAGTCACTAGGAAGGGATGTTGCCATCTAGCAATACTGCTAGAATTTGTGAATTAGTATACAGTACACGTTATCGCCTTTACGATGCTCTCTGGGATATCATAGTGCCGCAAAACAGAAAACATCATCTTCCTGTTGATTGAATCAAAGGCCTTCTTGAAGCCAATAAATGGAAAGCCTCCATGATTCTTCGCTGGATATACGTTTGCTGTGCATAGCTTCTGCCCGGACAAAATCCGGCTTGGTTACTTCCCAGCAAACACAAAATGTTTTTAAAATGTTTTAAACAGGTTTTGTTTTGGGGTTTAGGTTTTGGTAAAAAAGTTTTACTAATATTAAAATCGGGTTATATAAAGGTCATGAAAACGTTTTAAAAGGTTTTATATGAAAACACACTACAAAAATATTTTTTTTAAATGTTATTGAAAAATATTTTCTGAAAACATTTTTGCCAAATATTTTGTCAACACTTAAATAACGATATGTTAGAATGTTTGCAGTAAGTTAAGTAAAAAATATTGTTGAATGTTATGAAAAGGTTTTATACCCTTTATATACCCGTTATATAAGCCGACATTTAAACGTTT
The DNA here is from genome assembly GCF_039555335.1 of Amphiura filiformis. Lineage (NCBI taxonomy): Eukaryota > Metazoa > Echinodermata > Ophiuroidea > Amphilepidida > Amphiuridae > Amphiura > Amphiura filiformis. The sequence goes on along the minus strand of NC_092640.1, from coordinate 40,935,945 downwards.
TTTGGCAAACTTTTCTAACCTTTTGCGAATGATGTCGAACACGTTTTGTGTTTGCTGGGTTCTTATTACAGAATCAACATGGTCCCTAATTCTACTCAGTAGCATCCTATTATACACCTTAGCTGCAACTGACATCAGTGTGATTCCTCTATAGTTGTTGATGAGGATGAGGTCTTCTTTCTTCACTGTTCCGGCGGCGTAAGCTTTGTAAAATGTCTACGCAGAATTTATGGATGATGTCTACCATTATGATAGCTTCACCGCCACGCTGGAGTTCCTCAGTGGTAACCACACAGTCCAGTCCAGCAGCTTTGTTTGTTTTCATTACTTAAATGGCTTTTCTTGTCTCTTCCAGGGTAGGGAGATCACTGGGCACAAATAGGTATTCCTGATCGGCGGGTGGTGGGAGATCAGATGTTGGTGATCCATTGCCAATGTTCAGCAAAGCACAAAAGCACTTGAACTTTCCAAATTGTGTAAACACAATAGTTTAGTTCAGGTTGTCAACAAACCAACCAGAGGCAATGCAATATTAGATAAAATGTTAACAAACATTGCTGGATATTACTTCACCCCCACCATCGGGTCCCCAATTAGGCTGAGTGACCATTCAACAGTGACTTGGCTACCTAACAAAACAGTTCAAAAAGTTCCAAATAAGACAATTACGAGCACCGTTCGCCCTATAAAAGATTCAGACGTGCGTGAATTTGGATCATGGATAGTCAACCATGATTGGAAAGAAGTAACAGAACAAGCTAATGCCAGTGACAGTACAAATGCTTTATATAATACTCTCCAAGAGCGCATGAACGTGCATTTTCTAATACGCGAAATTAAACAACATGTTTCAGACAAACCTTGGATATCGGCGAAAACAAAAGAACTGATTCGCAAACGCCAGGAAGTTTTTGACCATTCCAGACCGCCAGTATGGAAGTTCTACAGGAACAAAGTACAACGTGCGATTGCCGTTGATAAACGTGATTATTACAAAAACAGAGTTGAAAGACACAAAAAGTCAAACCCATCAGAATGGTACCGCCAGATACGAATCATGTCAACAAAGAATATCTCACAGCCCCTTATAAAGCCCCCACCTGGTACTGATCCTTCCAACACCAAAGAGGTGGCAAACAGCATCAACAATCATTTTGTCTCAATTGGTAAAGATATCAAAAGTTTGGACACGTCAGATTTACCCGCCTAGGCCTATTTACCAGCTCCTGAAAAACTCCCGGAGATTTACCCCTGGGAAGTTTGTGCCAAACTCTCTAAGATTGGTAGGAAAAAGGCAGGGGGTCCAGATGGAATACCCGCAAAATTGATTCGTGAGTTCCCTTTCGAGCTCAGTGTGCCGTTGACCCACATTCTTAATGCTTCTTTTCAAAAAGGATCAGTACCGGACCAGTGGAAGCGTGCAATTGTGGTGCCCATACCCAAGAGTAACCCACCTATATGTAATCAACTCAGACCTGTGTCATTAACAGATCATTTTGCCAAAGTGGCAGAATCTTTCATCACAGACTGGTTAATGAATGACATTGAACTGCAAATTGATGAGGGGCAATTTGGGAACCGTAAAGGGAGATCCACAACTCATTATTTAGTCAAACTTATGAATAACATTACAAAGCATGCAGATCAACCAAAAAGCATGTCTCGTATTATTATTACTGATTTCAGTAAAGCGTTCGATCGTGTAGTTCATAATATTGCCACCCCTAAGTTGCTAAAAATGGGTTCTAGACCCGCAGTCCTACCATGGATATGCAGTTTTTTGTCTAACAGAGTCCAATGTGTTAGGTATCATAATATATTATCTGAGTGGAGTGAACTCACGGGAGGGGTCCCACAGGGCACTCTGGATGGCCCAACCATTTTTCTTGCCCTGGCAAATGATGCCGCTATAGTGAAAGATACCAACAAACTTGCGCTCAAATATGTTGATGACTTGACTATGGTTGAGAATACATTTGTTGGCCAGAACAGTACCATCCAGTGTGACTTGGACAAATTTAATAATTGGGCCACTGACAATCATATGAATTTGAACGCGTCTAAGTGCATGTTTATGGATGTCACCTTTGTGGCAATCCCACCAGTGCTACTCCCACTTCGTTTGGGTAGCGAGCATTTACAAAGCACTGATGTGGTTAAGATCTTGGGAGTAAAAATTGCTAACAACCTCAAGTGGGACAACCACACTGATGACATCATTAAACGTGCAAATGGACGCCTTTTCATGCTCAGTACACTCAGGCGTTATGCTCTAAGCATACATGATCTGGTCACAATATATGTCGGTTTTATTCGCCCTCTCCTTGAATACGCCGTGCCTGTATGGCACCCCGATCTTACTGAGAATCAACATTATGCTTTAGAGCGTATACAGAAGAGGGCGTGTAAGATCATCATGGGTTCTCAATATATTTCTTACCAAGATGCACTTATCACATGTGACATTTCTGAGCTCCGATTACGTCGTGACAAAATCTGTTTGGACTTTGCCAAAACTCTTTATAATTCAAATGAGTTTCGCGATTGGTTGCCAAAGTTAAGATCTGAGCAAGTCAGAAGGACTCTCCGTAATGCCAACACACTGACTGTGCCAAAAACACACACTAAAAGATACGCTCAAAGTGCAATTCCTTACATGATTAAAACGTGGAACGAAAAATGTCACATGTGATGGGTGCCTCAAGAGTTTTCATGAAATGCTTGTAGATATAGTTTTTAGTGTGTTTTTGATCATTGATTAATATTTGATCTTTGATATTTTGTTGCTATGAAATTTAAGTTTGGATGGGGGTGTAGGGGTGTGTGTGACGTGTTTGGTGTGTGGTTGTGAGGTGAGGAAAGTCAATCTCTTTGCATTATATTGTTTGTTGTAGTACTAATTTTGGTAGTTGTAAGTCAATTATTTATTGGTGATATTTGGTGAGTGTGATGGGTGTGAATGTGTGTTGCAGTTGTGTAAATGTGAGTGGCAGCTTGTATGAGCGAACAAGGAAATTTATTTGCATTTGAAGAGTGTTTAAAAATATTTTCAATTTATATTTATATGCCATTTATTATTTAGCTTATGTATTTTTATATGTGCAATGTATGTAATTCAGCCTTTGGCTACGAAGTGCATTTTTTCTAATAAACCATGTAAACCTTGAATAAAAATAAATAAAAGTAGTCTTTCCACTCACATGACTCAGCAAATAGGTCTTTGTCACTTGATGTGACCGTTCCATCTCTATTTTTCACTTTGGGATTTGCCCGGGGGGATTTGATCTCTTCTTCCCCGAGATGTTATGGATTATTTGCCACTTGCAGGTCTTCTCATATGCCTGTGTATAGAGGCAAGTTCGTTAGCCCTGTATGACTCGTTGAGCTGGGCGTTGAGCCTTCTCCATACGTCTTTGGCGTGGCGAGTTCTAACTAGTAGGTATGTCTTCTTGGCCGCATCTCTTTCTGATCTCAACTTGAGGGTATTGTCTGTCACCCAGCTTGGCATTCCACAAGGGCTACATTTTCCAACGACCTTTTCTGTGACTTCTTCTACTGTTTTCTCGAACATTTCTTACATCTTAGAAATTGGTTTCTGGTTTTTGTCACACTGGAGGACCTGGAATCTGTTTGAAAGTTCAATCTGGAGACGGTTCTTAGTAGGAGCATGTTGCAGCTTCTTCCAGTTGTACTCATGCCTCTTACAAGGTTCACCTTTGGTGGTTCGGAGACTGGTGTGCAGTCGTATGCTTAGTATTCGGTGGTCTGAATCCAGCTCTTCAGTGTTATAGGCTCTGCAATTGCGCAGGGATGGTCTTCTAGTAGATTATAGAAGCCGTCCTTTTCTCCTGCGGTTGTTGATTCAGTTGGGGCTTATGTTGTAAAGAGGGCTGAAACAACGACACTAAAACGTACACAACTCATTAACAGCAATAAATCAAGCAAGTTTTCAAAGTATATGTTTTGTAGTTTAATACTTGTCGAACTAATTCAGAACAAAATCAAAGGTTTTTCATGTTTTTCTTTCACTTATTGACATTAGTAAATGAATAATATGATATAATATGACCAGATGGTTCATGATTCAACTAAATTCATTTTATTTTGCTACACAAAGACACGAAAGTGGTCAAAGCTGTTTTGGGACTACTTTACACAATTTGTCATGTCTTTGCCTGTAGACCACCAATTTTATTGAAATAAAGCTTAAGAAATTACCCTGAAGACATACCCCTAGTAACACTATACAATCAGTAAGTGACATGTTTGCCTAACGCTATTTTCTAAATTGGTTTAATTTGTTTGTTACAACCTGTATACTATAAATCAAAACAAATAATTACGAGATCAAATATAAATGATTAGGGATTCTATTAAAAAAGTACGAAATAGCTTACTCGAGTTAAATATGATATAATTAATTCGCAGCAAACATTACGTTTTCCCGTCCAATTTCGAACTTTGGGCGTTCAGATTAGTATATAGGCCCTAAGTGTCATTCATTTTCGCGCGAAATTGAATGAACGCTTACATCTCTATTTCAATTTAGCGAATGTGCAATCTATTTCATTTAATATGTATTCAAAATTCTAAATAGTGCATCCAATTTCGCTCATTGTGCAGCAAATTTCACAAATGTGCAGCCAAATTCAAGTAGTCTTGAATTCAAGGCCTATTTGGAAATACAAATTCATTATGCGAAAACAAAATCGAAAAATGTTCACTCGAATTCGTGAAGTTCAGAATGAAATCCTGAATTTCTTAAATATTTTACAATGGTTCAAATAATGAAAATACTATTTATCGTATTAATATTAAGCATTAGATACACCTGTCGTCATTCGTCAACGTTGTTCAAACAAGCACGTTGCTATATTAATTGTGAAGGGAAAACATGTTAAAAATGGCCAAATGAATAGGTCTAGTAAAAATAAAATGAATTATAACTACACTGCAAAATTGTGTCTAGCATAGAGACATGTCTTCAGAAGACATGTCTTAATTTAGCGTCTTTGTGCAAGTCACATATCATAACCACATACCGTAAACGTTCGCCTAATGGCGGTATGGAGTTCATGGAAATGAGAGAGCGCCATCCCTGTAAAAGCCGACTATTATCACTGATCATTAAGGGTACGTGTAGTTAAATGATGAAACCTATCGACACATACAATTATGAGCAAGATCGAACAAACTTGTTCATGATAATGCGGTAATCATTCACCTGATACGTTGTGGCCCAGTGAGCAGAGCATTAGACTATAGTGCGAGGATAAAGAGAACTTGCGGAGAAGTTTGATGGTTCGAATCTCATGCAGTAATTTCTGATAGATTATGATGTCTGTCAATGTTTTTTTTTCTGAGTTGAGGAAATTTTATTCTCTCTTTTCTTGATTTTATCTTTAACATTGTTTATATAATTTTATTATTTTATCTTGTATGTGTCTTTTTTCATGATTCTTTGTTTTTCGTTTCATTTTAGAGTAAATCAGTCCATTCAATCAAATGTTGTAATGAACCTATTTGATTGTATAGGCATTTGTTATGTGTGTGAGACGAACTGTCGCGTGCGAGAAGTCTTTCAATTCGCGCGAGTGTCCTTGCCTATGCATCAGTGGTCATAAGAGGTATATCATTTTATTCGAAGGGGGGTCCCAAATATACGGGGGTCATAAAGTCTTGGAAAGAATAATAGCAGGGGGTCATAAAATGTTTTATGACCAAAATGTAGGAGTCACACGATGACCATAGAAAGTGTGTTATTTTATTCAAAAGACTGATTTCAATACAATTTTGGGGTTTGGGATCATAAAATTTTTTTTTTGCCGAAAAAGGGGGTGCGCAATTTTATTGACGCAGACTTTTTGTAAATGTGGGACCCCCCTTCCGAAAAAAATGATAGCCCTCTAAGAGGATTCAAAAGATAACCTCTGCCACAATAATCCCTAGCTATATTTGTTTGAAACTGTTCCACGGAGGATGTATCATAAATGACCTATAGTCTTCAAATGATACATGTATAAATAAAATTTGAATGAGTGAACGAACAAAATCATACAACGACCAACTGAATAGAGGCTGTGCATATGCAATCCCAGAAGAACGCCAAATATGGATTAAAAGACCTTTGACCTTGGATGTACAACAGCATGTTATGATCTAATGGGAAACTGTGCACATCAACAAACACCATTTCTATCAAAAAGGCAACGGCCGATATAATTTGAAACCACATAAATTACTAGAGTTGGTTCTTCTCTTGGATTTGGACCAAGCTTTAGAATATCGACTGTTGCGTTTTGAAATAAAACAAACCAGAAATTTATCACCCATTGTAAAAGATATGGCACATGTACCGAATACATGTACATACATTGGCTGACCTTGTGGATTTCCTGGCCCATCCATGCTAACCACATAAGGAGATTATACGATTAACCTAGTGCAGCTATTGTCATAGCAGGGTATTATTATGTAATACTCCTGATCCATATTTGGCACTCTCTTGGACTGATATGACGTATCATCCCGTAAATCTAGTGGCGGACTACTCAAATGCATTCAATAAAAGCATGATTGCATCTACCGCGACAGTTCGTCTCACACACATAACAAAATGCACTACGATCAAATAGGTTGATGACAACATTTGATTGAATGGACTGCACTGCGCCATGATTACGGGGAAGAAACCGGTTCAAATCTTTTGTTTGGAGCCAATCGATAAACGCACGGCCTCTATAGCTATCATTGAATACTGGCTAGGATTCCACAACACAATTAGAACATGTTATAAGGCGCTTTGGAAGGCACACAATACCCCAATGGCTTTCCATATTATGTGCACTCAACAACTATTCAGTATCGAAGCCCGGTATCGACGTTACGTAATGTTACTATGTCAACGGGATCACGCGCTTAAGTAATGAACCACGATCGAAACAATCAGTACACAAAAAAGGCATACCAAAATAGCGTGATCGTAATGATCGCCATATAAACAGTGCTTGGTTCCGATACCATCACGGAGTTACGTAACTACTTCGTGGTCTGATAGTTATATGATCAATAGTCTGATCTACTTGGGTTCGATCCTTTTAAGAAAAGAAAAATAGCTGATCATTTATAATGCATAAATGAATAAAGTAATGTAGTTACACAATTTGAAACATTGAGGCCGTTCTATTTTTCAAAGGTCATTTAATTGTTAAATGTAGTGGAATATATCACGCATTGATAGGTAGCAGGTGGAGCAAATTTTGTCAGCGGATTTTTTTGCTGTTTGTTCGCAGTACCTATTTATCTAAAAAAAAAAAAAAAAGAAAATTAAAATTAAATTTAAAAAAAATTCACAATATTCTTTCGTAAAATGGGGACAAAATCCAAAAACATTTCTTGACCCTTCTTCACATAAAAGTGGGGGCAGAAATCAAGATTCGAACAAGTACCATACTACCATTCACCATTCAAGACGCACCCTCTACCGACTGAGCTAACGGGTCAGACAATAGAAGGGTGTAATTTTGAACTGAAGAATATTAAAAAAATATGAAGAAATTACAATGTTATAAAAGATTTACCAAAATGAGTTAGGTATAACGTATGAATCGATTTACAAATTAAGTCCAATGACACTTTGAGAAAGAATACCTGAAGAAACCCCAAAACATCTGCTGCTCTAGCAACTAACCTAGTGACCTTAAGTATTGGGTCATGTCACGATATTTTTTCCGAGGCATTATGTCCAGGTTGCTCAATTTAACATACACGTATCCTTAATGCTGTTGAGATTTTACAAGGATGGCGCTCTCACATTTCTAAGAATCCAAAAGCGCCATTAGGCGAACGTTTACGGTATCTTGTGGTTAGTCATGACTTTATGTATATGAGTCATGTCTAGTTTAGAGACATAGGAAATTGCGATAAGACACGCAGGGGCGTAGCCAGCTTTTTGGTCAGGGGGGGGCAAAATAAAATTTTTGGGGCACAGACGAAAAAAATTACAGTTGCATCATACAATACATAGAGACAAGGGGCTTTATTGGGACGATGTGTATTTTACACTATTTTCGCCCATTATAAGGATGAAAAGGGCTTAATCTTTGCAATATGCGCGCGTAGCGCGGAAAAATTGTGTATTTTCGGGCTGAATTTCGGTAGAAAAGGGCTCCTTGCCCCTTTTCTTTTCCTTTGCCCTCCTGATTTTCCCTTTTAGTTTTTGTCAAAGGGGCACTTTTTTCTTTCATTTTTTGTCAGGGGGGGCACTCTGCCCCCCCTGCCCCCCCGCCGGCTACGCTACTGAAGACACGACTCGAAGCATTAGTGACTTGCTAGAAGTCACTTATTGAAGCTTTAAGAAAGAGGTTTGGAATTCATTCCGAATTAATATTCCAAACCTCTTTCTTAAAGCTTCTAGGATGAGAAGATGATAGAGGGCGGGTATTGAACTGAAGGCCTATACAGCTATCCGACTTCGCCATTACTGCGGTGTCCCCGATGTAAAACTGCGGTGTCCCGAGGTCGGGGGTTCCATCCATTATTTATTGTGTGCTATACAGAATTGTACCCGGGAATTGTACACAATAGTGATATTCAATACACAATCATGAGTATTGAATTACGAATTAAATCTCCCGCTCTGGTACATCTGTGTTGCCGTCAATTCAGCATCGAAGTGGTTACGTAATTATCTTGGTTACCGGATCACGCTACTTTGGTATGCCTTCGAGTGCCATATACTTTATGTGGTGATCATTTCGATCGTGGTTCATTACTCTAGCGCGTGATCCCGTTGACATAGTAACATTACGTAACTTCGATACTGAATAGAGGGCCAAATACAGTAAACGCTTCTCGGATTGGTGTATATAGATAATAACATCAGTGCTCTTCTCCATCTAACTCATTAGCTCAGTTGGTAGAGCATCGGCCCGGTGATCCGAAGGTCCCAGGTTCAAATCCTGGATGGTCAGTGAAAGTTTTTAACTGGCTGTCATTTATGTATGTGTTGACTTGTGTTAAAAACCTTTCTCATATTAATATTATTATTATTATTATTATTATTATTATTATTATTATTATTATTATTATTATTATTATTATTATTATTATTATTATGAAAATGAAATCGGGATTAGTATACGATCATTCAATCTGGAGCGAAAAAGAATGACAATTTTATCAAATCGAACACACAAGTGTTGTGATATTGACCGGTAGTAGTAGCAGTGTTATTATTATTATTATAGGTTTTCCCGTCCAATTTCAAACTTTGGGCGTTCAGTTTAGTATAAGTTTCATTCCTTTTCGCGCGAAATTGAATGAACGCTTACATTCTCGAATTCAATTGAGCAAATGTGCAATCTGTTTCATTAATACGCATTCAAAATTCTAAATAGTGCACCCAATTTCGCACATTGTGCAGCAAATTTCGCAAATTGTGCAGCCAAATTCACGTGGCCTTCAATTCAGAGCCTATTTGGAAATACAAATTCATATATGCGGAAACAAAATGGAAAAATGTTCAATCGAATTCGCAAAGTGCAGAATCAAATCCAGAAGGATTTACAATGGTTCAAATATAAAAATGCTATTTATCGTGTTTATATTGAACATTAGATAGGCCTACATGTATCGTCAACATTGTTCAAACAAGCACGTTGCTATATTAATTGTGAAGGGAAAACATATTTTAAAGTAATGTTTATAAATTGCCGTATGCATAGGCCTAGTAAAAAAGAAAATGAATTATAACTAATTATAATATTCAAAAGCATTTTTCCCGGTTTAGTTCAGAAACCATAAAGTGATGTATGTTCCATAGTTCAATCAAGCTCAGTGTAGTTAATCATAATTATAAAAATATAATGAAACTCTTCCCTTACGTTAATGCTACTTCTTCTTACGATAGGTTTTTTAAAATCTTCGTATTTTTAATTGTATAATATGTATCGTATAAGACTAAAAACTGAATGAACACAGTCAAATCAACAATCAGAAATTAAATAGCTAAGCATATTTTGCAGTCGACTTATAAACATATCCTTCACATCACAACCTGTTTAATTAGACCCATTTCGTGTCCATTTCATTGTGTCCATTTCATTCTGTAGGCCTACTATATATAGGCCTATAGTATAACATGTTATTAATTTTTATTCGGGGGGCACCGACCATGATTGGGGGGCAACGGGTCTGATTGGGGGCACAAGCCGTTTTTCGGCCATTTAAAAAAAAAATTCAGATCGATTTGGGGCACGTGCCACCCCCGTGCCCCTATGACGCTACGCCACTGGATTAACTGACATGTTAAAGTGTTAATATTGCTAACACCCGAACGTGTTAAGCGATGTTTTAAACATATTTTAATGCGTTCGTGTGTTTAAAACATGTTACATTCGTATTCGTATTTGCAAGCATTAATGTGTTTATAAATGAACACTGTCAGACTGTACCTAAAGTATACTTCTCATAACAAGCATTACCCATGAAAACATTTGTGTGTTTATTCTGTGTTACATAGGGCTACTCACTTTTTTTTTCTGCTACAGCGTAGACGTAGGGCCTAAAGGCCTATGTCAGTAGGCTATACTTGAAAATGCACATAATTTCAAATTGAATTTCTTTTCGCTAATATAGATTGCCAATGCATGAAATTGAAAATAGGATTAGCATGACGTTTCGCAGGCCCCCGTGCATCTTTGGCGAAATTGATTGCCTATTTCTTTAAATTTGACGTCTAATGGTGAAATTGAAACATTCGAGAACGAAATTGAATTCACAATAATGAATTGTTCTGATCATACATTAATTTGATTGAACTAAAATGAAATCGATTGCTCATAATGCGAAAAAGAAATCGGGATTCGTTGCGATCATTCAATCTTGCGCGAAAACGAATGACACTTTTATTAAATCAAACGCACAAGTTGTGAAATTGACCAGGAAAACCTATATTATTATTATTATTATAATAATTATTATTATTATTATTATTATTATTATTATTATTGTTATATGATTCTACAATAATCAAGCAGTAAACTAAAGTGTCATCAACGCATAAGTAGCAAATTCTTATAATCATGCAACACATTTTTAATATTCATAATTACGATGATTTTATGGTATATTTTTGGAATAATGACGCAAATTAAACGTCATCATCTACACATGCAGATAACCATCTTCACGGATACTTTGAGTTCATTGTCGGTTTCTGGTTCGCATTTCAAAGGCACAGCAGCATTACTTCCGATTCTGAAATGATACAAGAAACATACTGAACATGCTGAATGAGAAATTTCGCTTATCTATTTTGAAAATTAAAAAATGTAGAAAGTGAATATTAATTACTATACGATGATAAACTAAAAATATGACTTGCAAATAAGGTCATGAATATGCATAATGTGCATGTAACATGACACAGAACTATTATTCAGTATAAGAGGTCATCAGTATCTATTGCCCTATTATAATTGAAGACCGAATTAAAAAGACTAGCTTGCGTATGCCGTCCTGTCAACCAGACCAAAAATGCCATACTGCGCAGGTCAGCAACCAATCACGGCGCGCCTTTGTCATGACGTCAGACGCAAACTAGTCTTTTTAATTCGGTCTTTAATTATACCAAGTCCGAACGTTCGTTGATGATGATGGAAGGCATAATCGCCCTTTGCTGCTTTTTGCGTATAAGCATCAGATTGCATTAGTGGAATTTCAGGCAAAATACGCAAAATAAGCTCATTAATATTAGTAAATATACAAATGTCACGACATTAAATTATACAGCACACTAGGTCATCAAACTCTATCACCTACAAGTTCATCGGTGATTTTGTGTAAGCTATAAAGTGGATTAATGAATTTGCTTCCGCCTGAACAGACGGTCGACCAACCATTCAGGATAACATAAGCTACACAAAACACACTCCTGTGGGGCAAACATTCGGATAAATTATAACCATACCAAGTAGGGCCTACATGTACTTGAAACGATGACAACTATGCTTAAAGGGGGGTAACCCTATCAGTTTAGGATATGGATTGTCTTCAAACTTACATACAATTTCAAATATTGTCCCCTTTATGCATCTATGTGAGAAAACGAGAACATTTTCAGCGTAAAAGTGAATAATTAGCACGATTAGCAAGCCAATACGTTGGTACGCATGAATTGCATTGTGGTCCGGCATCCAGAAATAACACTCCCGTCGAGTGCTTCGCCATACCACTACGCTCATCATTCTTGTGACAAAATATCTCATTCTTTTTATTTTAATTTGACCCTGATACATTTCCTTTTAATTTTGTATTTATTATCATCACGTACATTTTACACTTATCTTTATTTTGGGATTTGTTTTAATGAAAAAAAATGGGTTTTTTTAAATAATATTTCTAATTAATTGATCAATTAATTAATTAATTTTATAGTGGGGACATTTTTTCTCATATTTTGTTTCATATTCCTCGTATCATACTTGACAGATAAGGTCTTGTTTTGTATTTATTTCATCCCTTATGTATTTCTTTATTTTTGTTTTAAGCGTTTATCATTATAGCCACCTCATTATTCGGACCTATTTCCGTTCGCGCGAATTGGCATGGGAGTAAAACGGCTTTTATTCCCGGAATCATTTTTTCCTACCCAGAATGTCGAAGGTGGCTACCAGTATAGCCTGTTTGTTTCTTGATTTCTCCGAAAATACATCAAATTGGATCGTCAAATTTCAGGATGGTAATGAGAAAAATATAATCTATTAAATGATACCAAAAACTCATCAACAATGAGAAAAATCGGGGGGATGATGCTGTCGATCGGGTCACGGACCTTAAGTTATGTTCCTTTAACATGGTGACGTTCGAATGTAATGTGGCACAATCCACATTAGGCCGTATAAAATTAATGTTTTGGTTCTCGTCCAGAGGATTTTCATGAATTGATGAGGAGGGAGGTGTTTTTTTTTTTTTTTTTTTTCCAATGTAAAATTAGCATTGTCAGTAGTTTTCGGTCTTCTCCAACAGTGCTCGAGGAAACGATGAGGCCCTTTTTTTCAATTGTGAGATTCTGAGGGATATTAAAACCCCTAGAGTACCACAAAAAGACTTGGAAGTGATGCTTGTTCTCTAATAAACTTATTTATATGTATGAAGATTTCATAAATCATTCCAAAGTCTAAAAAAATTGAAAAATCTAAAAAAAAAAAAAAAAAAAATCTGACAAATCCCAGAAATTGAGGAGGGAGGGACGAGAACCAAAATATTAATTTTACACGGCCTTATGTGCACCTAAACCAAGCGTATATACATGTAGTAGTGCGGGGAGGTAGTGCGGTCATATGAAAGAAAAATCGGCTCATATAGATGAGGTGACCTATGATGTCACATGTTTACATTCAGACTGCCCTCTGTTGTTTCAAACCAGGCAAAATAACATAGGAGTGTCTATGACAGACCACATAAATCTCTTTAAAACTCAACTTTTAAAAACCTTTGAAGTTTTGTGTGATATTATGTATATAGCTTGATGCATTTATAAACAAGATTGATACCATTTTTAGTATTATTTGCTTTGAAACCAAAGTTAATGAATAAAAATCATCTTCTCCCATGTAAACTATAGCTAACTATAGTGTTTTTTGCCTGACAGTTTTGATCACAGACCAACAGAGGGCGTATCAAATGTAAACACATGTCACCTCATCTATAAAAGGAGGCTTTTTAGTCTTCTAACCTCAACAGTTGACAAACAGCTAAGAAATCCCTTTAAGGAACCGTTCACAAACACTTGTTAGGGGGTGGCTGATGCAAAAAAAATTCAGGGACCCCTTTTTGCATCAGGCCCCCCAACAAGTGTTTGTGAACGGTCCCTAAGCGTAAAATCTAGATTTGTCAGGCCCGTAGAACAGACGTATCTCCTATCAAGCAAATCTACATGTACGTTTGTAAAATAGTGGACCCCCCCCCCCGGCGGCTACGGATCACACCGACATCGCCTTGCTTATAATTACTTTATCAGCAGAGATACTAAAATAAATACCCGGGATCGATACACGTGAATTTGCTATGCACGAGTTTGATATGAGAAGAAAATCTTTGGATACCGGTGTAGAAAATGATGAATATCCCCGTAAATGATTTCGTATAAAGAAACCAGATGTGGTTCCTTGCACATGAAAATATATTTTGAACAGATATGATAGTCGTTAGCTTGCGTCTTGAGACAGTAGCTTGCGTCGTGAGTCAAAAACTGACAATAATTCCGCAATAATTCTGATTTATATGTGCCGAATTATATAGCGCAGTGTATAGGCCAATCGTGAAGGTAGTCTAAAAGAATATGACCTATGGCTACCATGCTCGACTGACACACAGCGAGGTCAGTCACCGAGCTAATCGGGGCTATTGTCAGTAGCCTTAGTCAGATGTCCTTCGGCCTATTATGCGACTCAAAAACTATTAAACAGGTCGATACATAATGGCCATGCGTGGCTGTGGATTCAATCTACCATGGCGATTTCTGCAATGAAGATATCGGGGCGATGACACTGTGCGGATATGCATAATATTATGATATACCGTACCTTATTGCATTTTTTGATTTTCGTCCCATTTTGTCGCACGAAGTAAGAGTCGCAACCTCCGCACTGGTCAGGTACGCATGTAGCACCAGGAACGTGACAGGTTTTACCTTCACAGAGATCACCAGAGCACCGATGCCATGGTTCACCAGACGGGCATAGATCTGCACAGATATATAAATGAAAACAAAAAGAATATCGTTAGTTGCATTTATATAATATCATTATGCACTTGTGAGAACCTCGTGCCCCCCTCTCATCCTTCCCCAACAGTGTGTTACTTTTCTTCCAGTTTCGAGTCACACATTTCAAAGTTTTGAGTTATGAGTTTCGTGTTAAAATGTCCGATGCTTAATTAAAAGATTTTTTAGTATCTGTTGCAAGGCATATTAAAGGCCATCTTAAGGGATGGGCCTATAGGAATAAATAACAAACAAACAAATTCTTGTTTATGCCGTAATATTGTAGTCTTTCAACCCTTTCACAACTTCAGCTGTGTAACTTACAAATTAATGGTGCTAAAATGGTTCTTTTAATTTGAGAAAATACATTAAAAATCCCATTGAACTGATCGTACTATAATGACCACCAGCCTGATTACACTATAGACTGGGATTACATGTGACATCGTTGCCAGGCAATTTGTCTCTATTGTTCCTTGCCCGGAAATATGCCCACGCAGTCATGTTGTGTTCAGGGACCGTGCTTTTAAAACGCCCGCTAGCTCACAATAAGGCCATTGAACTGTGTAGTGGCCACGTATTCGCTGAAGTATAATGGTAGCACGTTCCCTTACCGACTCATTAATAATGTGTGGAAACAGGTCAGGGACGGCATTCTGATAATTCTAATCCTTTCTTTTGAGATAAAAGAAAGACCTTGAAAACAGGTGCTTGGTTGTAGATAATATTTGATCATCAAAGCTGCTGGCATAAGAAACTTCGAGGAGGCAGCGCTTATTATTTCTTGTAAACACAATCTAATGTGGTACTCACTACATGTAGAAGGCCGGGTCTGCAAATGTTCTGTGCATGAAGCTAGTAAAGATATAGCTTCATGTTCAGTGTAATCAATTATAATACTATGGCTGGATATCAAAAAAATCGCGAGGCATTCCTTCTTGTTATGGACGACAAGTATTATTTTTTATATTATTATGAGAAAATCCAGTCCCTTCTCAATTGAATAGGCTCCGGGATTAGGCTTTCTTTAAAAAAAATAAATCATAGGGCCTAGAGGCCATGATATAGGCCTAACCTAAACCCATATTCGGTATGCAGAAACATTCACAGTCCGGGCGGCGCTTGCACTCGCATCGCATTAAACAGGCAAAGTTCGCTAAACTGAGGCCTGCTTCAATTGGCAACCTTTATCGAGGGGCGAGTTTGAGGTTTCATAGTCATCTATTACCTATACCATTTTCCCCGATGTGGCAGTGACGTCAACGCGTGGAAACGGCTGTTTCGCTCTCGCATCTATGCGGCGTCTTTAAGCGCGTGGGTATGTACACCAGCGCTTTGATCGAACTCTAGCGAATGAGGCTGCACCTAATAAAATTCGTACAGTACTGACGTGACGTCACTGCCACATCAGGGTGAAAATGGTATTGAACATCGCAAACCAGCCAAATTTGTCATAGGTTTGAATAGCTAGTAGAAAAACCGTGAATATAGTGTCAGAAAGTCTCTCGCATCTCAGTATAACCTTGTCGTTAATGTGACACCGAATACAGCGCCATTTTTGGAATATATCATACATTGTGTGGGCAAATATTTGGTCAAATGTAGGCTAAGTAGGCCTAAATCATGGAAATCGCTTAATCGGAATAATACCAACCAGCATCGGACATTAAGACAACACTACGGGAGAAGTTTGAGGTAAGTAAAGCTTTTCCTTGTTATAAAAAAACAAGGAAAAAGCAGTCGTTTTTATCACAACGTGATATATTAAAAAAGTACATTTTGAGAGGGCCTACGCTGGTTCTTTTAAAATCTGTTCATCACCTGCAGTCCGATTTGGTATCTATGTTTTCATCAAAGTCTTGGGAACTAATGTGGATGGTATTTTGGTTAACAAAAACGATACTGTTAAAAATATCGGTATTTATGCAAGCGACATTTCTAGTATGTAAAATGCATTGAAAATTGTCGGCTAAAGAGTGTATAAGTTAAAATCGCGAAGAGTAAGAGCAACAATAACTATCTACATTCCAAGAGGAAACGCTTTTCAAAAACATACCACCTTTTTCGGGCAATCGCTGAAAATTATGAAATTCCAGGCCATCTGTAAAAAAGTGCGTGGGCGGAAATGACCATGAACTTGGGTCACCGAAACAAATGTTTATATTGCTGTCAGGCCTTTCATAGTGATACAACAATTAGCCCCCAATAATGGCTTTCATTTGAACCGTTATTTGTTAAACTGCGATTTTTACTTTTTGAGAAATCAATGAACGTATCAAAAAACTTTTCGCAAATCGATTTAAAATTGCCTAACCCGTTAAAGCAATAATGTGTGATTTGCATAAAAAATAGATTCCTATTTAAATGTTAGTTTTCACTGATAGCTACTGATCGCATTGTCCCCTTTTAATTTCGAGCCAAACAAATGAGGTAAAACGAAGAAAATTGCTATTTCATTCCAGCGCCTACAATGCGGGTATTTAGCTCGCCGATTATTATTATCATAATTAACGGGAGTTTTATGCAGCTGATGGGATTCAAGCAAGACGTATAAGACGAATAGCGATATACACACAGTTTATGCGTCAAGTCGACGTACAACGCCTACAATGCGTGTATAATCTCGCCAATCGTATTGTTTATCATGATTGGCGGAGCTACACGCGCAGCTGATAGGATGTACAAACAAGACATACTACGAATGGCGATATGCATACAGTTTATACGGTACGCCACTGATTATGATGATTTAATACACAAGCAGGCGATGTATTTATTCAGCTCGGATCGGTGATCACAAAATAAAACCGGGCGACCCGGTTTTCTTATAAATGTTGAATTTTACTGTAATTAAAGCACTTCAGGCTTAGTCTTTCACAGGGCATTTATGTACACTAATGGCCATTACAATGGTGCAAAAAGTAGAAATTCGAAAAAAATTGATGGCGTTGCTGTGGAGCAAATCACACATTATGGCTTTAATTCAATAGTTTGTCTCAAAGCCCAGTCGCACATTAATAAAATTGCCCGCTTTTTGTGCGTTATTCTCTCTGGATTAAGTAAATTTCATTTTTCCTCGGGTTTTTTTTTTCCAAATCCAACACACAAAAATCTAACGTCTGACATCGTCCTACGTGAAAATACCCTAAATCGTAAATCTCAATAAAAAGTATTGATCTTATTCCACAGTGAAACTTCCTTGAGCATTGAGAGACGAAAGTTGGTCTATTCGTGTCACTAAGCTCGTTCGACAGATAAAAACAATTACAAGAAAACAATCCTTTAAAAAAACTCGCATTCGGCATTAGGTTTTCAACTTCGCAACGACTTTGAGACAAATTATTAACATGATTAAAGAATTAAGATGGCTTAACATATGTTTTCAGTGGCTTGCGCAGGATTTCATGTCGGGGAACAGGCACTCGATTTCAATTATATATATTGTTATTTACATGGCAAGACACGATCGAAGCGCGCAAAATAACGCAACAAATAACGTGTAACAGTTGAAGCATATGGGACACAAAGAAGCTTGAACATAAGTAGCCGGAAAATGAGAAAGAGTACACGACAAATACCAAAAAATCCTTTTTCTACCAAGCAACTCTTGATTGGAATAACCTACCTTCACATATCAAATCCATTCTGGACAAATGTACTTATAAACATGCTATGTAAAAATACCTGGCTAGAATTGTTATGACCCATGAGTCTGCTGAATTTGTGCAGCTTTCGCCTTAGGTCCCTGCCTTTGTTTTGTCTGATGTTTTGCACGCTCCCAGACATCTTTTTGTTCTTTTTGTGGGACCCCATTGAAAAAAGTCTACACAGGAAGCTAGACTTTATGGGTCATCCTGGCAATTCGGCATTTTGGTGTTTTTTTGGTGTGCAGCTTTTCAGTGTGTTAATTTTTGTATGTTTGATTGTACAATTTTCTGTCGCTTTTTGCCAAATAAATATGAATGAATGAATGCGCGATCAAAACTCAAAAATTGGTGTCATGTTAAAAACAACAACTAAAGTTAGCTTGTCTGATTGAGAAATAAAATTGCTATTATTAATACTTGAGCTTCTTAAAAAGGATTTATTGGGACAATGTTCGCGCGTAGCGGGCAGAACTTTGTATAAATAAAAATTGGCAAGATTTAGCGGCTTCGCCGTCGGCCAAGTTTAGAACTGTCAAGCTGTCGTCAGGAGTAGTAAAAGGTTTGGTGACTCTGAAAAGCCACCAAAGCCGATAAGAGAGCACTAGCAGATATGCGAGGTCTGCATGTTCTCTCTGACAAGGGGCAGGTTTCAGTGAATGGCTCTTTTCAGAGCCACCGGTAGGCAAGTGGCGGCCTACATGTCACATTCTTAGGTACTTTGTCCTGAAGAAGTCAAGGCTACTCCTGACGAAAGCTTGACAGTTCTAAACTTACCAAATGTTATGAACTCCCGTCGTAAAAGCCTATCCCACAAGTGTATGTTTACACTATTTTTGCCCATGATCATGATCTGTGTGAATTTTGGTGGAAAACGTGCTTCTTGCCCTTTCTTTTCTTTTCCTTTTCCCCCCTGATTTTCTCTTTCGTTTTTTTGTCAGAGGGGCACTTTTCTCTTTCATTTTCTGTAACAGGGGCACTCTGCCACCGCCCCCCCCCCCCCGCTGGATACGCTACTGTGTTTTACAGTGGACCATCCTTATCCCCATTTTCCGTTCATGACCACAGTAAAAATGCATTTGATCCCTACATCCTCCATTGGTAAAATATACCATATTGTACGAGGGTCATTCAAAAAGTGCTACCTGTTGGGTCATTACTTTTGTTTTGTTAAAGGTAGTTACTTGAAAATTTGCATACATATAAGTTTGTAATGTCACCTACAGGTGGTGAAAACATCGTGTCAAGAACATTTTCAGATTTTTGTTGGTGACCTGAAAAACACAGTAAGATATGGTACACCGGAAACGGTCAAAAAATGTACAATATTTACAAAGGCGTCTCAAGTACAGTGTGTTGAAGATACCATAATTATTCCATTTGGTCATGTTATACAGTAAAAACTGTATAAAACACAAGAATAATCATAAATTTATATGTAATGGTTAAAAGGTTGCCACAAACTGAAAATGATGGACATTAATAAGCACAAAACTAATAGAACAAATAGCCAGTGTAATAAAATTAGTATAAATGACCACAAACACAGTTTATGAAGATATTGACTTTAATAAAACATGGTGTAAAATTGAGGCATTATGTCGCTTTCTTTGGAATAAAATACCACAGTAGATCACAAAGGGAATTAAATTTACTTTTTTGACTGTAAAATTTGTTATAGTAGCTTTAACTTTTGTATTTTATCTAAAAGCGCAGCTAGAAAAGTCAGGCTGTAGGGATGGACCCAGTGCTGATTATCATTACCTAAGATGTTAAAGGATATCCCTCCAAACATCGGAATTCTGGGTAATTTCTGTACATCAAAATTTTACTTTTTCAGTCACAGATGATGTTTTGGACTGTAAGGTGTATATTCATTCAAAATTTATATTGTTACTAATACGATTTTTTTGTATAAAGAGGGAAGTTTGTACATTAGCTGCACGCAAGTTTTCAAGTGCTTTATCCAAAGATGCGTCACCGTTTCCGGTGTACCATATCTTACTGTGTTTTTCAGGTCACTTACAAAACTCTGAAAATGGTCTTGACATGATTTTTTTCACCCCCTGAAGGTGACATTACGAACTATATGTATGCAAATTTTAAGTAGCTACCTTTAACAAAACAAAAGTTATGACCCAACAGGTAGAACTTTTGAATGACCCTCGTATGTCAATGTTATGGTGGACAATATGTGAAATAAGTATGGATACTTAACTCTTGTCTTACTTATGTGGGGAGGGGTAATACCTAACAGATATTTTACCTTTGGAAAAGCAATCGCTTCCATCTTGAAAAAATAATGGCTGTTATTAACCACAAGTTTTAATAAATGAGAACCATGGTACTGGTGTGAAGTACCGGGTACAAATTTTGGAAAAGCAAAACCAATACAGTGAATAAGTGAAAGCATATACGAGGGTAACGCAATTATAGAACAAGTATCTAACTATAGATGAGTTGACTTCTGATGTCAATGCCTGACAGTATGCGTACGCATCATCACAATTTCCATTGTTTTTTGCCTGACAGTATGCGTGCGCATCATATTATGCTCAGGGCTCGTGTTTTTAAAACTCCCGCAAACATTGAGGTCAACTCATCTATACAATTACACAATTACCTGGACAATTATATGTTGATGGACAGCATTCACCGTCTATTGGTATCGACACACAGTTCATATCTGGTGCCGGTTGGCAAGACATAACGGCACACATTTTTTGTCCAGCTTGACAAACACAATTGAACTCACATGGATTATCGGACGGGATAGGATCGCCGTTAGAATAAACAACACCTTGGACTTCACAATCTGCAAAATCAAGAAAATAAATATGCACCATTCAATTAGTGGAAGGTTTGTACCGTGGACTTCAGTGGCGTAGCGTGTTATTCTATTTGGGGGAGAGGGGGGGGCACAGCGACAACGTCAGGTAAACAATTATATTATACTGGCAAGGAAACTAAATCAATACACGTGTATCTATTATCACGCCGCCGATAACAATAATACAAAATATAGTTGACATTTCTATTCTCTCCTATTCAATGATAACTATACCCTAATATTAGTAACGGCCAAACAGAATAAAAATCCTACATTGTTGAGGGGACAATAAAATAAGCAGTGTCTCGCCGTGTCTATAGACCACTTGACATCAATGTTTATCAACAAAGGCGAGGGATTGGTCTTTTGATATGCTCGAACGAACCGCTTCACTGTTCAATGGCTTTCTTGTATATGAAATGTGGTGGGAGATTTAAAATACACATGCCCTGAGCAAACTACGATGCGCACGCACACTGCAGGGCAAAGAACAATGGAAAGTGCCATAATGCGTGCGCATACTGCCGGGCAATGACGTCACATGTCAAGTGGTCTATAGAATTCCTAAACGATGGTGTCAATGAGATAATTTGAAGTAACCGTTCGCGCTCTTGTCCTTTTCAGGTGGGCTAGGGCAATTGGGCAGCCGAGTTGAGCACTAGCGTATCTACTCTCTGATATTCAGACGATAAATCTTTGGATACCGGGGCAGAATATGATGAATATCTCCCGTAATTTTTTGGTAACCAATTGTAAGGCATGCACTTGAATAGATGTGTTGAAAGAACATGATAGCATTAAGCGTACGTATCTTGACAAACAACCGTGCGTTTTGAAATCAAAAACTAACAAAAATTCGGATTTTATATGTTTGGGGGGGGCGGGGCACCGGGTCCTATTGGATGGGCACAGGCCGTTTTTCGGGAATTTTTCTATGGGATTTCCTTAAATTTCAAATCGATTGGGGGACCATGCAGCTCCACATTCACTTTTCATGTTTAATGGACTAAAGCCACTGTAAAAATGCATTTGATTCCTAAATGATCCATGTAAATTGATTGTATATCAATGTTATGGTGGAAAATATCATAGGTATGTGAAGTAAATAATGGATAAGCCATATTATAACATTTCTGTAAAAACAGATTATTATTTATTTTCCATAAAATGTTAGCTTTTACTGTCCCTTTTCATAGTAAAAATTCCAAGAAAAAACTCACGTTTTCCATACAGTTTCGGCAATAATCCTGTCTGTTGCCTTTCTCAATGGTATATGCCAATTGATCCCTTGTTGGATGGTATGACGTCATCGTAAGATGATGACGCCCTCAAGATCAATTGGTCATAGACGTGACTCAGTTGGAAGGCCCCCTCGTCGCCGTTCATTAGACTCTCTTTCATGGTTGGTCGTGATTTCCTCCGGATCCAGATAGACTTCCTTATCCATCTGGTGTTTCTCAGATCAGTACCATATCTGAATTTTAATTCTGCCCACCCATTACATCATAAACTAGGGGTTGTGAGAACTTTGTTGGACAGAAAAGATAAAATTGTAACAGAACAGGAGGACAAGAAAAATGAAGAAGACCACATAAAGAAAGCCCTTAACACATGTGGCTACCCTAATTGGGCCATTGATAAGGTTAAGAAGGAAAAAGAACAACCTAAGAAAAAGACCGCTAGCAAGACAACTGAGGACAAAACTAGGGCAAATGTTACGCTCCCTTATATTGAGGGGGTAACTGAACGTGTTCAGCGAATTTTACGCACACACAACATCGCGTCTTCTGTTAAACCACATACTAGTTTAAGACGGCTCTTAGTACATCCGAAGGACAAGGTAGACATGGACGACAAAGCCGGCGTCATTTATGAAATCCCTTGTTATAATTGCCCCAAAACGTATGTAGGCGAAACGGGTCGCCGGTTCGGTACTCGAAAAAAAAAAAGAGCACAGAGTTGAATCGGAAAAAATGATGGCCCAAAATTACACC
This sequence comes from Amphiura filiformis, assembly GCF_039555335.1. Taxonomy (NCBI): domain Eukaryota; kingdom Metazoa; phylum Echinodermata; class Ophiuroidea; order Amphilepidida; family Amphiuridae; genus Amphiura; species Amphiura filiformis. The sequence continues at coordinate 40,912,710 of NC_092640.1, read as the reverse complement.
AGGGCGACACGGAAGGATTCGCAGTCAATTGAAATGAAATCCTCAATTGCAGAACATGCCAGTAAAGAAAACCACCTTATCAACTGGGACAATCCAAAAATTCTAGCTACGGACGACACGAGAAACACCAGATGGATAAGGGAGTCTATCTGGATCCGGAGGAAATCACGACCAACCATGAAAGAGAGTCTAATGAACGGCGACGAGGGGGCCTTTCAACTGGGTGGGGGAGGGCAGGCAGCACCAATGTTGAGAAATTTACACTAAATCTATTGTTTTGTTAATAATCAATATAGTTAATGAGCTAAAAGGACTGGAAAGGCTCATAAATATGTAGTTTTTGCCAATATTTTGCTAAAAATCAATGCATAAATGTTCAGGGTACTTTTATTTTGAAAACTTGGTATTCTGAAACTTGGTCAAAGTGTTTCTAATAGTGTTCTAATGTATTATACAATGAAGCCCTCTAATTTGCATAATTGAGCTTATTTGCATATATGCTAATTAATTATGCAAATTAGGGCGGCGTCACTATATAATACATTAGAACATATTAGAAACAATTTGACAAAGTCATTTTAGCTCATTAACAACATGGATTATTGATAAAAACAATATGATACCAAAAAAATATAAATAGATGTATTATAAAAACCGTATGTCCGATTTACTTCAAACAAAAGGTATATTGATCAATGTACATTGCCTCACCCAATTAATCTATTGAAACATGCTCAGAGCATTTCCTTATTTTCATAAATATCCTCATATACCACCATTATTTAGTTACTTCATTACCGGGCTTCACTATCTCGACGTTTCGTTATATTGATGGCGATTCCGGATGGCGATTGGGTGTTAGCTTTATCATAGAAAGATGAAAACTTATTCAAATTGTCCTGGTACAATAACATTTTATCATAGGTGGTCAAGTCGCTCCTGAGAATAGAAGTCATATCTTGATTATAACTCTTGAACAGCTCGTTTAACTCCGTCACGTAGCGAAGCCTCTTGATCAGTGGCGGCGCTACAGGGGGGGGTACAAGGGGAATTTTCTTGTACCCCCAATTTGCCCCCCCCTCACTTTTGAGGAAAAAACCCAAATCACGTAAATTTCCACTTTTGGCTGCAATTTTGCCCCCCTGAAATTCACTTTGCCCCCCTCCCTCAATGCACCAAAAAAAAAAAAAATTCCTGGCGCCGCCACTGCTCTTGATGTTGTTGCAGTCTATTCATCATGTCGGAAGATACTAGTGACGCCATTTTCTTGAAGGGCATCGTCGTTTACTCTTTTACTTTTTTACGTATCAAATTGGTCCGCAGTGGTACTACAGCTGGTAACGGCGGTCAAAACCAAACTGATGATACTCGTGCCGAGGTTTTGGACGATCAAACCGTCTCTTTGATTGACGGATTTTCTTTTGTTGGCGAGTTTCCTCGGCTTTTCCTCCCAGCTACATACACTTTAAGAATATGTCATTAGATTTATAAAATTTACTTCGAGGACTGTTATATATCAAAAATGTGAAAAATATCAAATTTTAATAATTTGTCATAAAATTTGTATTATATCGTGAATTTCAATTAATCAAAATTATTTGATATCAGAAGGACATTCTTCGTATTCAGAATGCAATTCGATATGTCTGATGTGCTCTAATGTCCCACAATAAATACTGTCCAAACGTTCATACCCCACCCCTTAAGGCCTTATGATGTGATTATCGGAAGCCAAACAGATGGCGTCTAGCTACACCCAACCCGAAAACAAGTTAGTATTAAGTCGTTAAAATTGTTATAATTATATTTTAAATGTCAGGTGCGTTTTATCATCATATCGACCTTTTTCGTCAGGAAAACCTTAGCCTGAATATGCTGAGTTCAGGCGTTTTTATATTACCCACAATCCTTTACGTTGCATTACCACCAGCACAACCCGATGGCCGTGCGTAGATGTTGAAGGACTGGATGATTTAGTCTAGAAAAAGGTCCCAATTGCAACGTTGTTGTTTTTTAATACTCATCATTATGATCATAGCTTAATGATGTCGACTTACGTGGCTAATTAGTTATTATTATTCTGTCTCATTCAGTGCCGTCACATAAAGGACAACATTGATAATGAAAGAAGGCAAATAATGTTGATTTCTGTAGCTTTATAACATGCGTGGGTCTCCCCGTTTGGTGGTATGTGCCACAATTTTGGGACGCATTTGTGATTATTTTTGGTATAGCGATACCACCAAATCATTGTATTTTGGCAATGATTTTCACCCCAATCTGAGCCTAATTTTGCCCAAATGTAGATGCTTTTGTGCAAAATAGGTACATTCGCCTTTGTGCGGATCCGCCATCTTGCTACCACGTTTCAGTTCCAAAAGGCGCTAAATCCACTTTTGGAAAAAATTGAGTTATTGGTACCAATGTATAATGTTACACCATTAGTTTCACGGAATCAAACTATTTTTTCCAAAAGGAGCTCAATCCCATTACAGGGTGGGCCAGAAATTTGATTTTTTTTCCAAAAGGCGCTAACCCCATTTCAGTTTGTTTCCAAAAGGCGCTAAATCCATCCGACCAATCACTGTGCTCAGTAGGCCATTAAAGACTAAAATTGCATAGGACTATTCTCCTGTTGACGAGGCAACTAATGATCAAAGTTTAGATCCCAAAAGTTTAGAAATTTAACTTGTACACACACGTGTAAAATGGAATGATTTGACAGAATTTTCTTTGTAAATTTTTTGAAAAAATTATTTGCACAATTTTTTCACATTTTCAACCTTACGGTGAATAAATATCATTACCTATGTTGAAAAAAGTGCAATTTGCTTTATAAAAAATATTTGTGTGTATTTTGTTTAATATTACAAATTATTTTGAATATCATTTAATATTTTGTTTCCAAAAGGCGCTAAATCCACGGTTATTGGATATTTTGTTTCCAAAAGGCGCTAAATCCACTTCAAGCTGTTTAATAAAAGAATAATGAAGAAGGAGACGGCCTATATGCTTCACCCTAGCAGGGCGTAAGACTGCGCGAGACACAAATTAATATATGTGAGGATACGAAATAAACGATGCATGCTCGAAAAATAATTATTTAAATAACGCGTTTGGGGCTCGAGCAAATTGACATATGAAAATATTTAGATACGGCACGATATAGGGTCGGAAAAAAACCGGACATGTTTTGAAAAGAAACCCTAATACCTCATACTCATTTGAGACACTAAACAATATACCGTATAATGCGGGATAAAGTAAAAGACAAAATACAAAACTTAATATAAAGATTCTATCTTTTCAATAAATTTGTAATTCTCATAATTTTTTTCAGATTTACAAACCCTAATAAAACAAAGTCAAACATAAGAATTTCTAAATTCTTCTTTTTAATGCTTATTTTCCATTCTCATAATTTTCCTCATAATACAATAAAAAACAAAAGAAATGGATTTACAGATCCTAATAAAACAAAGTCAAACATAAGAATGACTTTTTTCTAGATGCTCATTTTCAATTCTCATAATTTTCCTCATAATACAATAAAAAACAAAAGAAATATATCACAGATCCTTATAAAACAAAGTCAAACATGAGAATGACTTTTTAGATGCTTATTTTCAATTCTAATAATTTTCCTCATAATACAATGTAAAACAAAAGAAATAGATTTTCAAACCCTAATAAAACAAAGTCAAAAATAAGAATAACTTTGTCTAGATGCTCATTTTCAATTCTCATAATTGTCCTCATAATACAATGAAAAACAAAAGAAATATATTTACATATCCTAATAAAACAAAGTCAAACATAACGATGACTTTTTTGGATGCTTATTTTCAATTCTAATAATTTTCCTCATAATACAATTAAAAACAAAAGAAATATATTTACAAATCCTAATAAAATAAAGTCAAACATAACAATAACTTTTTTTTGGAATGCTTATTTTCAATTCTCATAATTTTTCTCATAATACAATGAAAAACAGAAGAAATATTTGTTATTCTTTTTTAATTATTCTTATGTTTGACTTTGCTTTATTAGGAAATGTAAATATATTTCTTTTGTTTTCATTGTATTATGAGGAAAAACTATGAGAATTGAAAATAACATCTAAAAAGTCATTCTTATGTTTGACTTTTGTTTTATTAGGATCTGTAAAATATTTCTTTTGTTTTTCATTGTATTATTAGGAAAATTGTGAGAATTGAAAATAGTCATCCAGAAAGATGTTATTCGTATGTTTGACTTTGTTTTATAAGGGGTTTGTCAATCTAAATTCTCATAGTTTTCCTCATAATACAATGAACAACAAAAGAAATATATCCTAATAAAATAAAGTCAAACATAAGAATGACTTTTTTCTAGAAAGAAGTTATTCGTATGTTTGACTTTGTTTTATAAGGGGTTTGTAAATCTAAATTCTCATAATTTTCCTCATAGTACAATGAACAACAAAAGAAATATTTTTACATTTTCTAATAAAACAAAGTCAAACATAAGAATGACTTTTTTCTAGATGCTTATTTTCAATTCTCATAATTTTCCTCATAATACAATGAAAAACAAAAGAAAAATATTTACATATCCTAATAAAACATAGTCAAACATAAGAATGACTTTTTTTCTAGATACTTATTTTCAATTCTCATAATTTTCCTCATAATACAATAAAAAACAAAAGAAATGGATTTACAGATCCTAATAAAACAAAGTCAAACATAAGAATGACTTTTTCTAGATGCTTATTTTCAATTCTCATAATTTTTCTCATAATATAATGAAAAACAAAAGAAATATATCTACAGATCCTAATAAAACAAAGTCAAACATAAGAATGACTTTTTTCTAGATGCTTATTTTGAATTCTCATAATTGTCCTCATAATACAATGAAAAACAAAAGAAATATATTTTTCATATCCTAATAAAACAAAGTCAAACATAAGAATAACTTTTTCTAGATGCTCATTTTCAATTCTCATGTTTCTCATAATACAATGAAAAACAAAAGAAATATATTTATATATCCTAATAAAACAAAGTCAAACATAAGAATGACTTTTTTAAATGCTTATTTTTAATTCTAATAATTTTCCTCATAATACAATTAAAAATAAAAGAAATATAGTTTTATTCTTTTTTAATTATTCTTATGTTTGACTTTGTTTTATTAGGGTTTGTAATGCTATTGCTTTTGTTTTTCATTGTATTATGAGGAAAAATATTAGAAATGAAAACCTCATACTAAATTGCCCCGAAATCGTGACATAGCTGAAAATATTGAGGGATAAAAAAATCAGGACTTAGCGGGGATTGAACCCCGGTCGGTGGATTACCGGTTCAGAGTTTTACCACTGGTAAAACTAGTCTGTGTCTATTTAAGGGATCTGGAATGAGCGTTTTGAGCGTTTCGACAGTATTTTTTAGGGGACATGAGAGCACCTCAGACGTATCGAATTGCATTCTGAATACGAAGCATGTATATCTGATATCAAATAAAAGTGTATGTAGCTGGGAGGAAAAGCCGACGATCAATTGAACATTTTGACCTTTCATATTTAAGATATGGATTTTCTTCCCAAAAAGCCCTAATTTTTTTGGTGTTTTGGAAAAAAAATCCATATCTTCAATACGAAAGGTCAAATTTTTCAATTGATCATCGGCTTTTCATCCCACCTACATACACTTTAAGTATAAATCATCAGATTTATAAAGTTTACTTCGAGTACTGTTAAATATCAAAATATCAATTTTAATGATTTGCCATAAAATGTGTATTACATTGCGAATTTCAAAAAATCAAAATTATTTGATATCAGAAGGACATTCTTCGTATTCAGAATGCAATTCGATATGTCTGATGTGCTCTAATGTCCCACAATAAATACTGTCCAAAAGTTCATACCCTTTCCTTAAGAAACCCCCAATAAAGTGACACCAATGCTACAATAATAAATTCATTTTCAGAACCAAAAGTTGTCAAGTTCATAATACCGTAAAACCTCGTCTACAAGCATATAGAGTGCTTTTAATGAAAGCTAAATTGTGAGTGGACGCGGCGAATCAGCCGTAAACTCGGCAAATTGTATTCTGAGTTAAAGTGTAAAATGTATGTGAAGGTCGTATTCATAGGTGTATCAATTCGTTGCGACAAGTATCTTATCAAACGCTGTTAAAATCAATCAATAATACTACTGCTGATAAGGATAATAAGCTTCTACCTATTTCTATAGAATAGTTCTTGTCTTTGTTTGCTTTGGCTAAATCCTGTTCAAGTTGTAGATAACAAAGCATCGCATTTTGTCTAGGTATGTATAATCAACAATGAACAATAAGAGGATATTTCTGAACCTAGTTGGCTTGGAGATGATTTGAAATGACCGCCAATTATGACTGTTGGGTATTTATTACCAGAAATGTAGAAAAAGAGACACATGTAGAACCGATAAAAAATACAATTTTGTCGAAGGAACAGAGTTCAACAAATCATAACCCTGCTTTTGGATATCGTTTGAAGTCAAATGATATACCATTTTAAAGCTTATGGTATATATTTTCTAAAAACGAAATAAAACAAAATTGACCGGGCCGACTTTACGGCTGATTCGCCGCGTCCAGTCACAATTAATGTAGGCGACATCGACAGAATTTTAACATTATAGGGTTTGAGGAAATAAATTACTGATAAACAAGTAAATTACTTTTGTAAGACCAATCTATTGTATTGACATATGCACGGCTGTTTCGTATTAATTTAGTTTTCATCAAAAACTCTCTATGTGCTTGTAGACGAGGGTTTACGGTATGAGTATATACAGTCTTTTTCTGAATCAGTTCTTCAATCTGTCAGTTTCGCTTACAATAAATGTGACTTATAACATTCAATAATTGTGATTTTCCGCTTAGACCCAATACCTGAATCTGATTTGCACACAAATTCATTTTTCGTAAATATGTTGTCCTTGCTTGCAGGACGATTGTATCGCTATGCTGCTTTCACGCATCGATGTATTGCAGTTTTCATACGTTGGTCGACAGGCTATTAAAGATTGCATTGATAATCTCATTTATTAGTCCACAGTTCAAATCGGATGCCCACCTGATTTGTTTTTAATGTTTTATTGAAGACACGACAATCTTTCTTTAAAAAGCGTTATTAACAACCCAATAAAGTATCGCCCACAAACTTTCCCCCCACTACACTCCAGAAATACATATTGCGGACACATTTGCATTTTGAATACGCAAGTCCCAAAAAATACTGTGCAAACGGTTAAAATCTATATACCAGAGCAAATTATTGGGCTTACCTGATGCCTCTGCCGTCAACATGGCATGTGTCACGAAGACTGTGAGAATCGCTATGATAATAAGCTTATTCATGGTTACAGGTTCGACTCTTTCCTGTCCTTCGTTGATAGCAATTGCTCTTAACTGAATTTTCCCTGCTGTCGTTTTAAGGCCACTGTAAATATTGGCGGATAAATACTGTGTGAAGTATAATATGACGTAAATTTATAAGAGTACGTGGCGCGAAAACATCTGCTGCACGGTGAAATCACATCATACTGCAGTTACTGTCCGTTTTCCTATACACAATACACAGTGCTCTCACCATAGACGCGTGACCTCTACAAATGATGTATGTTGGAAGAATGGGCACTTGACTAGTTAACATCACTGTGTGAAAAATAATCAGCCAATATTTAAAGTATTCTCCAAACTTCTAGCAAATATATTTCTCTAACATGACCAAAAATTACAGCTAGGTTAGATGTTCAGAAGGGGTTGCACTTTCGTAGAATATGAGTGAGGGCAAAGCATAGCTAGCTCATAGCTAGCTAACTTCCCGTGTTAATTGAATGGAGATTTGACCGAAAATATTGAACTATATTGGTAACGGACCGCTCCGTTCTGAAAAAAAAAAAAAAAAAACGGTACAAGCTACATTTAAAGTATTCTATGAAATTCTAGAAAATATAGTTTTGTAACATGTCCTAAATTTTTAGCTAATTTAGGTGTTTGGAGAGGGTCGCACTTTTGTGTTTTAGGAAGGATATGTAAACGACAGATAACACCAAAAATATGAAGAAATTATTTCCAACCCGTGTTAAGTCAACAATCATTATGTTGCTCATTTTTAAGAATGCTGGTTAACAAAAAGCAGGGCATTGTCTCATTTCGTAAACAAAGGTCCACATACCATTGTTTCCTTCCGTTTCCTTTATAATCGGTTACCCAACTGAAGCTATAATACCAGCTTTATTGCGATGTCGCGCATGTAGAACAGACACATGTGCACAACCAGAGAAGATCCGATTTAATCAGTTGAGCTGTTTCAATGAGTGTTATCTTGGTTTAATAGCTTTTAATGGGGTTTAAGTCCTGCAAAGGTCGATATGAATTCTACTGTAGACATGACTGCATCATGTGTTAATATCTCTGAGTAAAATATTTGGCAACTAATTTGACGTCTGTAAACAATGCTATATTTTGTATATACCCCGTCGAAGATTTACCAAGTAATATTTCCAAAATTGCAACTCAGCTATTTTATTTAATTGATAAATAGAGACCACCAATTGCATCTGAAAAAGGCGAATACAAGTAGGGTCTGATAATATTGTGTGACTACTCCGCTGACAATATCTGCGACCACATTATGCAACTAAAAGATTTGAAAACTTGCTCCTCCTGATATGAAATGAGCCCCACAAGTCCATAATATTAGCCCGAAATTGCTTCCCCCACCATTTTGTCCTCTTCCGGGATTGCTGCTCAGCTTGAAAAAAGGCCTTTATGTTGTAAAGTATGTGTAGAGTCCGAAGTTTACCGTTTTCTAAAATCCATTTTCCGTGTTGTAATCCGTGTTGTAAAATTTGTAAATCCGTGTCATGAAAAAAGCTTAAAATATTTAAACAATGATATTAATGTCACAATAAAGTGTTCAATATCGCGATCAATATGCTCTGATTGGAATATTCTCACGATAATAGGCCGACTATTATGATGTTTGGAGGGATGATATATGGGGTTCATGCCTTGGTAATATACCTTTATTTCGGTGTTATTAAACAGTATTTTTATCATAAAAGTTGACATACACAACTCATGATTGTTTTTAACATTTATTTCTCTTATCTTTTAACAATTGAATATATGAATACAAAAGCCACCCAAGTCCATACTTTGGCCAAATTGAGTTAAGCATGGGAAAGTGTTGCTATACATAGGCCTGTCATATTTTTGAAAGAACAACTCAAATTCATCCTCTGTGTCTATTGAGCATGTGAAAAATAGCATGTATGAAAGAATCAACCCAAGTCCATGATTTGAGTCTGTAACACATTGATTGAAATCCAGTATGTATAAAAGTCCACTTGTAACATCTTCATTGCTGGAGAGTGACTTTTGAAAAAAAAAAATGGGTTTAATCAAGGAAAGTGTGTGGTTTATATTACATGGCAGAATGCTTATCAACATTATACATAACTGTGTGCTTTATTTTGTATTATCTTACTAGTGGTAATATCATTCCAACATTATTGTCTTTGTATATGATTCAAAAAACTACCCAAGTCCAGAATTTAAAATGAACCCCACGAAGTCCCTGAAATGCTAATCGTCATACCTAATACAGTTTAACCCACCCATTTGCACGTACAACTTTCCATATTGACCAGGTAAATCTAACTGAAGGAATTAAAATGATACACAGGTTTTTTTCTCAAAATCACTTCCCATGGACTTGGGTGGGTTTTGGATTCATGTATTCAATTGTTTTCACATCATAGAACAATGTCATTTTCCGTGTTGTACTTCGGACTCTAGGTATATGTTATAGAGGAACTGCCTGGACTATTTATCTTGTGTCGTTCAGATCTTTAATTTATCTCTTCTTCAGGTATTATGCCATCTACATGGGCAGTTTCAGGGACTGTTTCTCGCATCATTCCGATTTTCAAATCTCCCATCTCTCTTCAACCCATTCCTTTGCCTATCTGACATTACAGTTTTTACACAAAAAGTATTTTTTTGAAAAATCTAACACTCGCCTTTTCACGGAGTCGAGAGGTCAAAAGACTACCGTTAACAATTCAATAATTAGCATTAAAATCAAGGTTTTTTTACGTATTTTAGAAACACTTGCCCTATGGCGTGAGCTGCTGTGGTAGCTGGCAGGTACCTACGTACCTACGGAAAGGTAATGTATCATCGAACAGGTCGCGCCGGGTTTGTGCATATGCTTGGTCGTGTAACAGTATATTTGTGTCCAAATTGAGGGCGCTATTTACATATATATAAGATTTAATTTAGCGTAATAATCTGCGCCATTCCTTTCATTTCATGATAAAAAAATAAAGATTTCCTTGCTATATGTTATATGCTATATGTTACTCATGTCATGACCTTTGAATGCCACTATACAAGTGTCTACCCATGTAAAGATGCAAACCAGATTTTAGATAAATAGCGCCACCAGTGTTAAACTTTGCTTTAAAATAATAATAAATAAAGATCTACACGCCATCAAACAAAATGCTGCATAATAATATTATTTTGAAGAGGCAGAGTAATGAATAATGAAGAAATGAATAACGATATAGCGTATATGATGTACAATGTGAACGGCAGTTGAAACTGTGTCTGGTAGTCAACGGTCTTGTGTTCGTTGCGCGCCTGGTGGGAAAACACAATACACAAGTTAACCATAAGTTAACAATACACATGCCCCGGAATTGGATAAATTGCACATTTTCTATCAAATTTCGTTCAACAATTTATCTAGATGGAAAACTACCAAAGTTATTGCTATTCTGAAGTTTAAAAAAAACCACATATATGTGATCCAAAGACCGATATCTCTGCTTTCACCCATCTACAAGCTTTTAGAGAGACTGATTCTTGGTAGAATTATCGGTACAGTAGAGGAACATCTCCCTCCTACTAAGACTGGCTTTTGCAAGCGCAAATCAACTACTGACCAACTACTTGACACCGAGCATGCCTTCCAGTACCAGCAGAAGTTTGCAACAGACTAACAGCTGCGTAAGACACTGTCTGGTATCGTGGCTTGTGTCTATCAAGCTCCTCAAGACCATCTCAAATGTCAAGGTTGTCAAGTTCATAATGTCGCGGATAGTTCAAGGCAGACTTAAGACCGTTCATTCATTTTTGAAACATCCAGCGGCGAACGAAGCAGAAAAAGGAGGCTTCGAAATGGGATGACACAAGGCTCCGTAATCTCGCCCATACTTTTCAACATCTATATATATCCCCGACATGTCCAAAGGAGAATGTCAGCAGTACTCTTACTCCGCGCACTCGAAGTAGTCCATTACTCTTTTGATGCATTGAGACAGCTCTTCATTGAGACAATGATCTCAGCATGTTGGCCAGCTACTTCCATCGACGGCACATTAAGCTCAGTATGCAAAAGACCGACGCGTCTGCTTAGATTACTGAGTTTTTAATATGTCGAACATTATGTGCCAACCGAAAGTTCAACGTTACCAAGCTGCACCTTGACCCAACGCCGAAGTACCTTAGTGTCATGCTTGACCGCAGCCTCACCTTTTCTCACCATGTAAAGGAGGTTGCTGCTAAGACGGAAACCCGAGTGAACCTCCTCAAGAAACTGACTGGCACTGGTTGGGGAGTATCCTTGCGTATTCTACTGCTGAGTATGCTGTGTCTGCATGGAGCCACAGCGCCAACACTGACAAGGGCGATATTGTCGTCAACGATGTCATTAGAATCATCGGTGGCGCACTCCTTGCGACACCTGTCAACAACCTCTCCCGTCAGTATATTTACAGATGTAGATGTGGTGGATCATTACCATCTTTTAATGCTTTTAAAATATGATTTTGTACACCAGGAAACTGGAATATTATTGTGCTAAAAGAATCTTAAAATAAAATTTTCATTTCAACAAATGGGTGCCTATTGAATCATGGAGTGAACCTTCTGATTGATTGTGTTTTGTGTTAAGAGTCATCTTGTGAATTTTGCATTTTAGCTTGTAATCATGTGTTTTGTTTTTGTCTTGTCATATTGTTTATTTTGTCTGCAAGAGATATTAAATAAATGTTCCGTTTAATAAAAACACAACCTCTCCATTCTGTCTGGAATCCCTCCAGCCAAGTTGTGGAGAGATCTGCACACCCTGAAGCTGACCCACAGCGTGACCACGATGATAGATAGTCTTGTGCTTTCATTGTTAATATTGAAATGCTTGGTTATATCAAATAATATTTGCCAAAAAATACGCTGCCTTTAATTGTAATTCCTATCACTGACAGTGTGGGTCAAATTTCTGCGGCTTCTGTAAATGCCAACAGCTTACGGGGACTTCGCCACCTGGACATCCCACCAGTGGCCCTTAGCATTGCCCTGGAACCCACACCGAAATCACCTTGGGGGTCTGCAAATACTGTATAGACATCAAACAATATTAAAATTGAATCATTTCAAACATTTGTTACGTGTAGAACAAAAAGTAAAATGTGACCAGATTTGGACCAATCAGGCTAAAGTCAGCAATAATGAGACTGAGATAGAGGAAAATTAGCATAAAACACAAGAAATTTTATGCTCATTTTTCCTATAACTTTGCAACCAAGTATTCGAGAGACCTGGGGATTCTACATCTGTAAATCTAGGTACTGGGCAAGTTAGTTTAGGTAGTAACTCAATTTTCATTATTTCCTACTTTAGCCTGAGTGGATCAGATCGGGTCATAAATACAGGGTGTCCCCCCCAAAAAAAAAACACACCACACAACAAGACCCTAATTAATATATTTAATTAAAGTTTCAGAAATAGGAGAAAAAGAGATCGCAATGTGGGTTCTGTTTTATTTTTGGGACACCCTGTATAATGCATGATAATCAAACTTTCCTCAATGATAACTTTATAAAATAACAACTTTATTTAGGGAATGGGCTTTACCAGTGGGCTTATGGGCTACGGTTTTGTTAGTTGTCATTAATTTGTGGGCAAAATAGTTGTGGGATGGGACTTCTTTTGCTATACTTGCAATTACTTATTTTTTGTTAGTTATTTATGCGTTTTTGTTTTATTTCGTTTTTTACTTTTTTACTTTGTTGTTTCTTGCTTTCTTTTTATTTACAAAATATATAAGTCATTTCTCTTTTTGGGATAAAAGGTAGCCCTGAAAATGGCTGTATGGCTTGTCTTTGGTTCTTCTGGTGAGTTTACTGTGCTATTCTGCTTTCTATCTGGATGCCTCCTAACAGGTTTCAGCCCTGGTCCACATTGCATCAATTTCGTTGACTATGCGCGCAGGATACTTGTGAATGCAGCAGTACGATTACGAAGATCTAGCTGGTTTACCGTGGTCCTCGCCCATAATACGCGCTTTGGATTTCGCCCCAAGTGGTATGGTGTCTGGTGATCTTGCAGGCACTCCACAGCATGACCTCAACCGTGGACAGAGTGAAAAACGGGTACAAATCTTTAAAACGGCATATCTTCAAAAGTTGTGAGCCAATTGAAATAATTATTTTAGTTCAACTTTTAAGAAATAAGTGAACAAGAGGGCGCGATGAGGGATCTGTTTTTTGGACACCCTGTATGATACAATATCAATTAAATACTTCGATAATGTATGAATTATGTACGTGTGTTTGTGTTAACCAAAGTAAGATCAGTGTTGATTGTGGACAATGCTTATAATGTACTGTGTAGAAAACGTCATTTAATTTGGACCAGCTGTGTGTAACAGGTTTTGCAATGGTGATTAGCGTGTTTATTATACATTTGCTGAATTGACGATCATCTTTAATTTATCGCGGCGACTGTTTGTATATTGAATCAAATTTACCAAATATAATAAATAACCGTCCCTCACATGTCAAATGACCTGGACCATACACCTAGATCATCAATGCAAACATGGTATCAATCCCGAAGGACAGGGGGACATCAATCCCGAGGGACAAGGATACATCAATCTTGGGGAACAGGGGAGTATCCCTTATGTTTTAGGTGGGGGACACAATATCAAACCCACCATATTTTGACACATTGCAAATTTCACTCCGGAAAGTTTGTGGCGGGTCTATCAAAGTAGGAAAGAAATACTTGATTTATGTCCATTTATAGATGAGTTGACTTCTGACGTCAATGCCTGGCAGTATGCGCACGCATCATCACAATTTCCATTGTTTTTGCCTGGCAGTATGCGCGCGCATCATATTTTGGTCAGGGCTCGTGTTTTTAAACCCCCCGCCACATCACAATAAGGCTATTAAACAGTGTAGTGGTTGCATGGGGTTCACTCAAGCATATCGATATACCAGTCCCTTGCCTTTGTTGATAAACATTGAGGTCAACTCATCTATACACTACGTAAAAACATCTGCTTTGTGCTTGGGTACTTTTTGAAAGTACGTGAGTGATATACAACCAGATTATCCGTTATGTAGAGTATAGGTTTTGCGAAAACAATGGATATTGCCGTATAATCTACCCGTATACATCCACTATAAACACACTCAAAGATGTGGACACACAGCACGACAAAATGTCCTTCTCACATCGCCATTACTAGTAGAAAAATGAGAATTCTTTCAAAACGATGAGAATTGGACAAAAGTATGAGAATTGTAAATTTTCTCATTTCTATGAAACTTTCTCATCTAAATGAATGAGAAATACTAATTAGCGTGTCAACCACCTGTCACATTGTTTTAAATGAGGAAATTAAAGTTTCAACCGTCATCCTGACGTTCTGTATATCATGTATATAGCTACAATCAAGTGCAAATTTGCTGTGACACATCCACGGTTCAATGACTCCCCCCCCCCTTATTCAATGCTGTATACCAAACTAGTATTTCTCATTCATTTGGATGAGAAAATTTCAATTCTCATAGTTTTGTCCAATTCTCATCGCTTGAAAGAATTCTCATTTTACAATTTCCACTAGTGCATATCGTCGAGATTTAATAGCAGACTACAACTCGAGTTTACAGCTCCATACCTCGAGTGGACAAACATTATTTTGACCCTTTACACGTTAAAACTAGCGCCACATTTATAATAGTTATACATTTTTACTCAGTCAATTTTTCACCAAATACTTTTAGAAACATGTTCTTTAAGGATATGCATCAAAAATTTGAAACAGATTTTTCAACTATGAGAAATCAACCTTTGAAATTTAGTAAAGTTGTTTTTGGACCACACTGTACTTGTTTTAAAGTACACTAAGTATTGCATTGTTTTAAATATTGCGTCTGTGGTTTGTGTATATCATGCATTATAATATACCGTAGAACCCCGATTACAAGTATTATAGTAAGAGACGAATTATTATTATTATTATTATTATTATTATTATTAGTGTTATTTTGTATTATTATTATTATTATTATTATTATTATTATCATTGTTATTATTATTATTATTATTATATAATCAAATATGTCATGCAAACATCATTTTACAAATAATCAAGAAGTGAACCGAAGTGTCATCCACGCATAAGTAGTAAATTCTTATATAATTATGCAACACATTTTTAAAATGAATGATTATGATGATTTTGTAGTATATTTTTGTAATAATGACGCAAATTAAACGCCATCATCTGTAGACATAACCATCTAATAATTTGTCGCATTTTGAGTTTGTTGTGGGTTTCTAGATCACGTTCGAAGACACCGCGTTACTTCCCATTCTGAAATGATACAAAAACGTACTGTAAGAATTTGCCCTCATCTCTTATGAAAATTGAAAAAATATGGAAAGTGAATACAACAATAAATTAAAAATATGATTTGCAATAAGATCATGAATATCGATTAATGTACATGTTTGATATTAAGTATGGAATATTTATTTACGAAGTGCAGGGGCCACGACTAATCTGAAAGGGGTCTGCCCAATATTTGCTAAAAGGTACCTCAAAAGCATGCCATATCCCCGTACACCTTCAAGAACGGCGTCTAACAGTTTACAAACAGTTAAAAAACAAACCAGTAAATCGCAAAATCTAGGAGTGGCCAGGTTGGACCCGTAGAACTAGAACAGGTTTTTCCGTCGCCTAAGAGGAATTTTAATATATATGTGACTTCGATAGAACATCTATCGGGCAAATCTACGTTCATTATATCATTGGTGTTGCCGCCTTACTTAACGTTAGCTTTGGACATTTACTTTATTGATTTTATACGCGGGTAAGTCGGGTGGAAAATAAATAATTTAATAATTAAATATCCAAAGCTAACGTTAAATAGGGCGCCTCCGCCTAATGACTGGACCCCCGGCGGCCAATCATACCATACCTTAACAGTGTCTCTGTTTACTTTCTTTCCGTTTCTTCTAGGTCATTCGATTTTACATCTATGAATAAAATATTTAAAAAAAAGAAAAGTGAACAATAATGCAGTTATTCATATTATAATATTATCATGCACTTTTGAAAACCTTATATTTCACCTCTGACTATACTCTCTCCCACTCCCTCTTCAAAATCCACTCTATCCTCCTCTCTCCCTCTCTGTGGCGGGGTCACTCAAGTTGAGTTACTGATCGCATGATCGTTACCAAAAATCGCTGGAAAGGTGGTCATTTTGAGGGTACGTCCGCAGATAAATTGGAGAATTAGGGGCAAAACTCGGGGGTTGCGAATTCGGTCAACTGTTATCACAGCATTCTATAAATATTAAGAATTCTGTGACTTATATTCCCCGGGATTTACACCCTATTTCCGTGGTTATTTTTTCATTTTGTGCCAGTAGTTTTGAGAATCTCCGCGCAAACACCTAGCTTGGAAATGAACTCCCCCGACGAGCATGTTTACAGATAACCGGAACAGAAATCATTTCCCGGTATGTTTTCTCACGCCCGTGCGCGTACACTCTCAGAACATTGGATAAAAATGGATGGGCAGAAAACAGTTGGTTAATAAATGCCCAACAATGGTTAAGATTCTTGAAGTTGGGCAAAATACAGTTTAATACATAAATGGTCAAACCTGTAAATATGGTATTTACATAGGTCGGGTGAATTCAGAGTTCAAAATTACCAATGTTGGTTAAAGTTTACCAACCTTGGTAAACCACTTTCTTTTCCCGCCAATAAAGTTGGCAAAGTATGATTTTGCCCAACCATGGCCACATGGTGTTTCTTTGCGAACTGTGATTGGTCATTTGTGTTGGGCAGAAATGCATTGCAGACAACAAGATGGCCGATGAGTGGCTTGCTGCAAAGCTTGTGGATTGGGGTCTTCAAGATCTATTGGAGACGTTTAAAGCTAGGAAAATATATTATGAAGTATTACATTTTATCGGGTATAGCACCTAGTTTAAGTGTGTGCGAGGCCGAGACTGCGATCAAGACTTACGATGATTTATCGGCGACATCTACCACCACAACCGGTAATAATAATAATAATAATATAATTTCCTACCTTCAAACTCTCCAATTGTAGTTCATTGTGTACTCATTTAACCCTGAGTCTGCATGAACTAACCAACATATTGGTTAAAATGTAAACAGTGAAATGAACTTCCCATTCATAGTGTTTAACCAACTATTGGTTGTATTTTGCCCAACATATTTTGGTTTAAACTAATGGTTAAAAATTTGCCCAATATCATTACCCAATAATATTAACCAACAGTTGGTTAAGATATTTAACCTACCACAATTTAACTGTTAGACCAACCTTAGTTGGCTGACATGTACACGCAGACAGCAGCTTACAACACATTAAACAGGCTTACAGGCATAGTATCCCTTTTTGGCACCACACGTGGATCACAAAATAGTTTCCAGTTTGTGCACGGCAAATATTTACATAAATAGAGAGCGACACAGACCTTAAACTTGTACATTTACCAATAAAATTCAATAACATTCCTTCGCTTCTCCCCACTCGTGCATGCTTTTCAAAACGGCCATCTTGTTGTTTAAAATGCCGATTTGGCGGTAAATCAGCATTTTTAAAACAACTCGTTGTTTAAAATGCCGTATTTTTTTTTCAAACAACTGTTTAAATTGATCATGTTGCCTTTTCATTTGTTGTTTTTAAATCAATCAAGCGCCCATTTTTGATTTTTTACAACTCTGTTTACTTTTCTGAGCAACATTATTTTAAACAGCGAAATTTTAAACAGTGTATTAACAACCATTTACTCACTACAAAGCACTTAAAAATATTGAAAGCATACATACAAAGGTAATACAGTTTAAATAATGTATAATATATACTGCGCCAAGAAAGTATCCTTACACTTGGAAAAATAATCACAATTTCAAAACCGAACCATGTTGGAATAAATTTGTTTTTGTAATAGATGCACGATGTAATTCTGCACATTATGACACCACATTGAATCCAATGTCACCTCAAGAAGTAATAATGGACGAAAGTCCACTTTTAAAAGTGACAAACTGGCCTATACAAGCGCAACAAATTTAAGAGACAACACAGTTTTATTTAAATCAGTTTTTTCCAGTTTTTACTTGTCTGTACTTTTCATAACTTTCTTTTTATTTGTCAGTTCTTTTGTTTCAGGTTTCTTTTGTTCCTTTTGTTTTAAATTAAAGGCACGCCTTAATTAGCCGTACACCACTCTCAAACCAGATGTCTAGTCCGTGGAGTTTTGAATAGGCAAAATTGTCACTTTTAAAATTGGACCTTCGTTTAATCAAATGCTTGTAACTTTGCTTCTTGAAGTCACATTGGATTCAATGGGATGTCATAATGTGCCGGATTATATTGTGCATCTATTACAAAAACAAATTTATTCCAATATGGTTCGGTTTTGAAATAGTGATTATTTTTCCAAGTGTAAGGATACTTTCTTGGCGCAGTATAGTAAATTACCGTCACAATGATCATAAGGGCAGCATTCATTCAGACGCCGTTGACAATTTGGTGGTATATTTTTGGGATCTTTGCATTCCTTGATGCCACAAATTACGTCTCCTTTGTAACACTGACATATCTTACAGTCTTCCTTGGATTCAACAGACATGTCATGATTAATATTTTCACAAATTTTTTCTCCAGCTTTGCAAACGCATTTCGAACAGTCAGTCTCGGATAGGATATGACCTTCAACTTGACCTTTACATTCTGCAAAATCAAGAAAAATGCACCATTCAATTAGTGGAAGGTTTGTACCGTGGATTCTAGGGGAAGGGCGGGGGCACCGGGTCTTATTGGATGAGCACAGTCCGTTATTCGGGAATTTTTCTGTGGGATTTCTTTAAATTTCAAATCGATTTGGGGGACCACGCATTCTCATTTTATGTGTAATGGACTAAAACCACTGTAAGATGCATTTGATCCCTACATCATCAATGTAATGTACTACATTGCATATCAATGTTACGCATGGTGGAAAATATCATCGGTATGTACAGTAAATAAATGGATACTTAAATCCTGTCTCACTGAGATGGGGGAGGGCAACACCAATTTTGAAAAAGTTGTACCAAAATTGTTGAAATTTGGACAGAACTAAGGCTTTTTGATGATTTTTTTGGAAGTTGAGCATTTTTCAAGCATTTTGTCAGTGGTCCAAAAAAATTGGACCAAAAACTGGTTTTGCGATTTTCTCCACAAATGAGCAATTTTGCCCAAATTTGACCGAGTCACAGATGAATTCATCGCGTGTTTGCTATCCTAAATATGTATACTCATTTGGTGGGCATAACCTTAAACTGAGGCTAATCCACCCCTAATAGCCCCCCGACAATTGTGCCACAAGTTTTAAAGCCTGCGGACGCCACTTGTTTATATCCATAAGTTACTTCACATGTTAAAAAAATAAATAGGCCTACAATAACAATATACCAGTATAACTATTACAATTCGGCCTCAGACGGCTTTAAAGGCCACACATATCTGATATTGCTCGGATAATATCATGTCATTGGCAAGCTAATATTATGAGGACAATGAAAATGACTCATTTTGGGCGAGAAGTGTAAGCGCATCTCGCCCTCTTGCGCTGAGTCTTGACCTACATATTATTCACAGTGTTGCAGAAAATATTCATGCTGTCTATACACTCGCTTGAAACTACAGAGGCGATAGTGTTCATTAAAATTGGTAATATTACTTCATTTTGATATTAAAACAGTATTATAAAGTCATCTTAGGCAGCAGTGTATTTGTATTAAAAGAATAGTTGTATAACTAGAATTATTTCGTCGAACGCCGCACATACTGGTCTATCTCGGAAAAACGCATTTCGAGAAAATCGCAATTGAAAATCGTCGTATTAAGCTTATCTTTCTATAATTTAATTAGACTGTGGATTTTCATGAAAGTGGTTTTAAATTAAAGCACATACTTAACAGATTTATTTAAGTGGAATCTTGGATTATATTTACGTATGCAATTGCTTAAAACTACACTTAAGTTGTAGTTCTGTTTGAGATATGGTTAATTTCCCGATGTCGTATTTAAAGTGCATTTCATACTGGTCTATCTTGGAGGCTGTCTCGATTTCGCGAACGGTGACGTGACTTTAGACGCATTACATACTGGTCTATCTCGAGATAGACCAGTATGTAATGCCCTAGATAATTCAAACCGAGTATGAAACCGAGTAATTTTAACCTGTAAGATAAAAAAACAAAAAAACAAAAAAACCAAAGAAAAACCAGATTTTTGTCTTTGCTGTGTTTCTTTAGCTTGGTCTCTCATGCAAACAAAACAGTATTAGTTCCATCAAATATCTGTACACTTCAGAGTAATATGATGACTGAAACGCCAGAGGAGGCTTAAAGGCATTCCTACAATGCACTATGATTGGGAAATTTGATCAATATAACCTAATTTTAAAGGCAAAGTCCCCATTGCCACACACACCAAATGGTACTTTTAAAACTGCAGCTAACGAGCTAATAGTTGAGACTTATGACTGATATTCATATGACTGAATTCCTCCTGCGTGATCTCTGCGTGTCGTAAAAGCCAACTAAAAGAGGACCATGGAATCTTAGGGGCCAGTTGATGTTGGATGGCACCAACAGGATCGGCAGGATCAATAACAGGCTCAACCCTGATACATGGTTAGCCCTGCATCGAGCAGCAGCGATGTAGTACGAGTTCTTGGCGCTCCTTAATATATTCAAGGATATCGGCAGTACTCGATTTAGTGATGGGCGTTTTGGGAACCCCAAACACGGCTGTCAATGCTGCGGTGAAGAAGGCAACGGGATACCACTTCACTTATTGTTTCCCAAGAATAATCATGGAAGGTCACAATTTGATGTTAGAGACTAACGGCGTGAAGGGGCTGTGGAACCTAATGTGGACGGCTCCTCGCCCGGTAGGGTGTCCCATGGAGAGCAGGTGGGCCCACACCGTCAGCTAGCTACTGTTCGAAATAGTAAGGTCATCTTGCGAAAAAGTAAGATCATCAGAGTTGGAACCTGGAATGTGCGAACTCTTAACCAGAGTGGGAAGCTCGAAAATGTTAAGCAAGAGATGACCCGACTTAAAATCAACATACTAGGAATAAATGAAACCAGGTGGACAAATAATGGAGACTTCAAAATCGATGACTTCAAGATGATTTATGCAGGTGGTGACAAGCATGAGAAAGGAGTTGGGCTAATGCTAGATGCAGATATGGCTAAATGTGTGCTGGGCTATTGGACTGTAAGTGAGAGAGTTTTGCTGGTCAAACTACAAGGTCAACCTTTCAATATCTCTGTTATTGTAGTATATGCTCCCACAGCAGAGAGCACAGAAGAGGAGATTGATGCTTTTTATGATAAACTGGAGGAAGCAAAGTCGCAGTGCAAATCAGATGAAATACAACTGATCATGGGAGATTTGAATGCAAAGGTGGGGCAAGGACAAGATGGCAAAACAGTAGGCGAGTTTGGACTTGGAGAAAGAAACGAGCGTGGTGATAGATGGGTGCAGTGGTGTGAAGCAAACAACATGGTAATCACAAACACTTGGTTTAAGGAGCACCCCAGAAGAATATATACATAGAAAAGCCCTGGGGATCGCACAAGGAACCAGATAGATTTCATAACCATTAATGACAGATTTAGAAGAGCAGTGAAACATGCGAAGACACATCCAGGGGCAGACTGCGGAAGTGATCATATTCCAGTAGTATGCACACTTCGTTGTAAGCTGAGAAAGATGAAGAGAGCGAAGATCACGAAGAAGGTAGATTTTGAACAGCTGAAGAAACCAGAGATCCGAATGGAGTATTCCATCAAAGTGGAGAACAGGTTTGAGCAACTTACAGACGAAGGAGAAGAGATGACATGGGAATCAATGAGGGATATCTTGGTTGAAACAGCAGAGGAATGCCTGCCAAAGAAGAAGAGAAAGTAAAAGCAAGTGGATGACAGAAGAAATTCTATCAATGATGAGAGACAGGCAAAAGATCATGGACAGGATTCGAAAGAATATAGAGAGTTGGACAGGCAAATAAAGAAACGTTGCAAGGAGGCCAAAGAGACCTGGCTGAATAGTAAATGTGCCAAAATTGATAGTCAATTTGGAGAGAATCGGAATGTGTACCAGAGGATAAATGAGATCTCAGGCAGGAAATCAGGCTGTTCGAGCTCTGGGTGCATCAAGGCAAAGAATGGTAATATGCTGGTAGGGAAAGATGATGTAATGAAAAGATGGATTGAATATGTTGGGGAGTTATTTCACGATGTAAGGGATGGTTTGCCAAGCTTTCCGATTCTATTGAGGGTCCAAAGATATTGCAGTCAGAGGTTCGATCAGCTATAAAAAATGATGAGCAGAAATAAGCCTGCTGGGCCAGATGGAATAGTTATTGAAATGATTGAAGCATTAGAGGATTATGGAATTGAGAAACTGACAGGAGTCATCAACAGAATGTATGATGATGGGATATTTCCGGAAGACCTGAGCAAATCAACCTTTATTGCTCTTCCCAAGAAACCTGGCGCTGTGGATTGTGAACAACACCGTACAATTAGCCTTATGAGCCATGTTACAAAGATAATTCTAAGAATCCTGTTACTGCGTGCAAGAAGTAGAATAAAACCTGAGATTGGTAAAGAGCAGTTCGGCTTTGTAGAAGATGCTGGTACCAGGAATGCGCTTTATGTCTTGAGAATGATAACAGAGAGAGCGGTAGAGATGCAGAAGGATGTTTTCATGTGTTTCATTGACTACTCAAAAGCCTTTGACAAGGTGAGACATGATCAGCTTTTTGAAGATCTTGGCAGGCTAGACCTGCATGGAAAGGATCTACGACTGTTGCAGAACCTTTATTGGAACCAAACAGCGTGCATAAGGGTGGATGGAGATTGTAGTGAATATACAAGCATTAAGAGAGGAGTCAGACAGGGATGTGTGATGTCACCAGATCTCTCATGATGCAGTCATGGTCCATGGCAAAGGCGATTCGACCTTTGTGGCATTAAACCCAGTTAACAGGAAATTAATCCAGTAAATCGATTCAGTAAAGCAAATAAGCTCATGCATTCGATCACTAACGGCAACAAGCTTCGGTCGATTACCCCAGCTGCAGCGTGTGTAAACTCTAATTTGCATAGAGGCTGTACGTGAAATTATTGATTGGCTCCAAACAAAGGATTTGAACCGGTGCACGTAATCATGGCGCAGTGCAGTCCATTCAATCAAATGTTGTCATCAACCTATTTGATCGCAGGGCATTGTTATGTGTGTGAGACGAACTGTCGCGGTTGATTGCAATCAAACAAACGATGTCTTATGTATTACTTTGTTCCGTGATGAAAATCGTGATGTTTTATTCAATCACTCTTGAAAAATATATTTCTTTTGTAGGCCTATTACTTTGTTTTGTGATGAAAATCGTGATGTTTTATTTCATCACGCTTTAAAACAAACGATTTCTAATGTATTACTTTGTTTCGTGATGACAATGTTGATGTTTTATTTCGAAAAATTGATTTCTTATGTATTACTTTGTTTCGGGATGAAAATCGTGATGTTTTATTTCATCATCACGCTCTAAAACAAACGATTTCTTATGCATTATATTTGTTTTGTGATGAAAATCGTGATGTTTTATTTCATCACGCTCTAAACAATAATTATAGTTACATGCATTTCAAGAAAAAATCTTATTAAAACGGTAGGCCCTATGTTGTTTAGAAAAAATGTAGAAAGTGATGATGATGATGATGTCAATGATGATGATGATGATGATGATGATGATGATGATGATGATGATGATGATGATGATGATGATGATGATGTCTCCAAAAGTGTCCCGGTTTGTTTTCTTGCCCTAAATCGTGCGTATCTATTAATAAGGCACTTCAATAATCAATAATCAGTCCGTGACGGCCTCCACTAACTAGCTACTAACTTGGGTTTATGGGCGCTGATATTTCATGTTCACTGTCACTTATTTATCAGAAAAGTGCGACCCTTTGTCAATCACCTACAGTACCCAATTTCGGCATACTATATAAAGAAACTCATCATGATGATTGCCAGAGAATACCTAAAATGTAGCTTGTACCGTTTTTTGTGGCATCCTTCAGAAGTGAGCGGTCCGATACCAATATTTTCGGTCAAATCTCCATTCAATTAACACGGGGAGTTGGCTAGCTATGCCTTGCCCTCACTCATATTTTACAAAAGTGCGACTATTTCTGAACATCTAACCTAGCTGTAATTTTAGGTCATGTTAGAAAAATATATTTGCTAGAAGTTTGGAGAATACCTTAGATATTGACTGGTTATTTTTCACACAGTGATGTTAACCAGGCAGGTGCCCATTCTTACAACGTACATCATTTGTAGGGGTCACGCGTCAATGGTGAGAGCACTGTGTATTGTGTATAGGAAAACGGACAGTAACTGCAGTATGTTTAATTATTACAGTGAGCTGATTCTAAGGGAGCTAGAAAAGGAAAATGGTCTCAGTATAGGTGGACATAACATCACGAACATAAGATATGCAGATGACACTGTCCTATTAGCTGAGTCTGAGGAGGATCTGCAAAGGCTTCTTGATGTGGTGGTTCAGGAAAGTGAGAGGAAAGGTTTATCGTTAAATTGCAAGAAGACAGAATGTATGGTGGTATCAAAGACTGAAAGCCCAACATGCATATTGAAGGTGAAAGATCAAAGAATTAAGCAAGTTTCCTCCTTCATCTACCTTGGCAGTCTAATCACAGAAGATGCCAGATGTATTAAGGAGATTAAGAGAAGGATTGCACTGGCTAAGTCTGCGTTCTCAAAATTAGACAAGATCCTAAAACAGTGCCCTCAGTATATAGACCAGAATTCGGGTACTCAACTGCTATGTCGTCCCTGTATTAATGTATGGAAGTGAAGCATGGTCAATAACAACAGACATTAAAAGAAGATTGGAGAGCTGCGAGATGTGGTTCCTTAGAAGAATGATGAAGATCCCGTGGACTGATAAAGTGTCTAATGACGATGTCCTAAGTAGAGCAAATGTGAACATGAAGCTGTTACGTGAAATCAGAGTTAAGCAGCTCAAATTCCTTGGTCATATCCTCAGAAAGGATGGTTTTGAGAACCTAGTATCGACAGGAAGAATAGAAGGAACAAGGAGCAGAGGCAGGAAGAGAGTGATGTGGTTATCAAATCTGAAAGACTGGCTAAAAAAAAGGGGAGCTGAACATAAAGCGACAGAGCTTCTGGAGATGGCTTATAACAGAGAATTGTGGCATGACATGATCGCCAACGTCTTAGGATATGGCACCTAGAGAGAGAGAGAGAGATGACTGATATCTGATTTTCTTACAGGAAACATATTTTATTCATAATCTCAATGTTTTGAATGTTAAATAATAGGGATGAAAACACCAGATATTTGCACACAATCCCAGTGCAAGGTATGGTCAACCATGCAACATGTGTACAAAAGCCAGACATACCAAGGTCAGAAACCCCATTGGGTTATGGGAATGGCTTTAAACATCCTCTGCTGAAACACATTAACCGCACAACGTACACTTTCTGTGAGTACGTCCGCAACGGGGGTGTTTTTGTGACCTGTCATGCAAACCGAGAATGGGATTGGAATTAAATTTTCAGGTTTTATACTACTCTCAAAGATACTTCTAATACAAAGTGTTCAAAATCCATATGCCTCCATAAGTTAGAAGATCTGGGTCCTCAAAGTCTGTGAAATGTACGTCCGCAACGCCGGAACTGCCCAAAGCATTCTTTGTAGCAGGACCTTTTCTTTGGAACAAACTCCCTCGCCATATCCGCCACGCTCCAACGCTGGCAACCTTCCGGTCTAATCTAAAGATTTGTTCTTTGTTCTTGGATGTTGTTTTTCTTCTTTATTTTCTTTTGTAAAGCGCTGTGATACATGGTTTTTCTTTGTAAGAGCGCTATATAAGTGCCTGCATAGTATAGTATAGTATAGTATAGTATAGTATAGTATAGTATAGTATAGTATAGTATAGTATAGTATAGTTTAGTTTAGTTTAGTATAGTATCCTATGGGGTCATTTGGGGGTCTTAATGAGGGTCACAGTCTCACTATAAATGCTTGGCAGACAACAGATTCGATGTCAGCATACCCAAATTAATGCGAAAATAAGCTGGTTGCCAAATCTTCTTCATTCAAATTGGTCACCATGGCAAAAAAAAGGGGGGGGGGGCTATTCAGACAAAGAGGTGTCGAAATTTGCAAAACAAATCAGGGTTTTCTTTTGCTATTTTTTTGCTATTTCAATTTTAAATGTTGCAATTTTGAATGTCCGTCTGATATCAAATAATTTTGATGTTTTTAAATTCGCAATATAATACAAATGTTATGGCAAATTATTAAGATCTTTAAGTCTTTTGGGGGAATATGTATTTCTTCATACGAAAGTTCCAAATTTTTAAATAATGGTCAGCTTTTCCTCCCAACTTAATGAGTTGGAGATCTTGACAATTTTAATAGTGGCTCGGATACCGACGTTTTCGCGTATTTTGTGGGAGATGAGAGCACACCAGATGCACGAAATTGTATTTTGAAATATTTATAATTATATTTTGATATATGAATTATGTCAGGTGCGTTTTATCACCATTTGAACTTTTATGTTAGGAAAACCTTAGCATGAATACACAGAGTCACCGAATTGAGGCGTTGTAATATAGACGAATCCAATTTCACGTATTCCTACACCTCAATGGCAGCCATAGCTGGGTCCCCGTCAGCTCCATCTCACCTAAAATGTGAAATGATGCGGCCTTGGAGGGTATTTTAAAATGCATTCTATCACCCATGAAACAGGTAGACAAAAGAATGATGACAGTTTACAACACAAAAGAATCTAACATCGATTTTAAGCGGTTTTAATCCACCCAATTGGGCATGTACAACACCAGTGTGGTGCTGCGGGGACCCAGTAATGGCCGATCAAATCCTGACCATGACTTGGCTCGTTGCATTCGTATATACCCATTATCTTTTCCTTACAATCAGCACAACCCGATGACCGTGCGCAGAAATTGAAGAACTGGAGGATACAGACTAGGAAAACATTCCGATTGCAACGGGTTTTTAATAGTCACCATGGGTGTTTTTATAGTCATCATGGATGTCGACGTGGCTAATAATTTGGTTTATTATTCTGTCTCATTCAGTGCCGTAATTTCCGTCACATAATTATAAAATTGACAATCTGACAGAAGGCAAATTGTTGATTTTTGTATATAGCCTAATCATATATGTGAACGTACACTACGAATCAGCTGTAATGTCAGCCTCGGTCAATTTTGTTTTATTTCTAGTTTAGAAAATATATATCATTAGCTTTAAAATGGTATCATTTGACTTCAAACGATATCCAGAAGCGAGGTTATGGTTTGTTGAACTCTGCTCCTTCAACAGAATGGTACCTTTTTCGGTTCTACATTTTCGGTTCTCTTTTTCCACATTGCTGGTAATAAATATCAAACAGCCATAATATTGTCAGCCTGCTACGCTTATTGCCTTAAGTCATATTTTGTAATTTTGAGAACAAAGAACAAAATGTGGTTCAAGCATGCATCAGTTACGTAATCACCCTAATTATTTCGGATTCTTCCCTTTCATTTGTATCATTCTTGTGTAAAGATTGGTGAATAAATAATGTTTAAATGCATGTTTGAAACATATTTTGTACTTTGTTCTCAAAATTACAAAAATGACTTAGGCAATTAGCGTAGCAGGCTAACCATATGCGGGGGGTCAAATCATCCCCAAGTCAACGAGGTTCAGGAATGTCCTCTCATTGTTAATTGTTGGTTATACATACCTAGACAAAATACAATGCTTTGTAACCCACCACTCAAAGCAAACAAAGACTAGAGCTATTTAAGGATGCTATAGAAATAGATATTGGTTGGTTTAAACGGTGTTTGAGAAATATGTCGCAACAAATTGAGGTACCTATGGATACAACCTTCACGCACATTTTACACTGTAACTCAGAATACACTTTGCCGATTTTACGGCTCATTCGTAGTGTACGGCCACATATGGTCGAATCCAACCAAAAGTGTACATGGGCCCTTTTTTAAAGTCCAAAATAGAAATGTCTTTCCTTTTGCCCATTGATTGAAGGCATGTTTGCCTTTAATATAGGAAGCAAAAGTGACATTATTAATCCTGAAAAATAAATCCAGGACATGTGATAGTTATTGTGACATCATAACCCAATGTTACCTATGAATACCACCGGGATGTTTTCACTGTCGCCATATTAATCAATCTTAAACAAATTATATATTTCCATTAATGCTTTTTCGTATATTGTAGACCACAGGGTGTTAGGAAAATGCTAGCTCAACCAGAAAATATTGTTTTTCATTTTTATAACTAGAACAATGTGATCTTATTCAATTTATGCTAGTTTATTTTTGAAAATCAAGTTTAGGTCAGTTTCTGTATTTGTTTATCAAATGAGGATGAATCAATTTACATATTGTATAAACATGGTTGTTTGATGTGATCATTAATCATTTATTAATATTTCTAACAAAACATTATTATAATGTTCAATTCTATACCAGAATAATACCAACAGCTGCCACACTAATAAACTGTGTATAAATATATATTTTGTAGCAATTTTTAACATGGGTTTTCATTTCTAATCAAAATATTCATCTATTTGAGCCTTTTTGTGGTTATTTTAATTCTATAAACCTATACATTTGTGTACAAATTGAGGGCGCTATTTACATATATTTGAAATTTATATTAGGCAAATAATATGAGTTGTACCTTACATTTCATGATAATGGGTTTTTTTCTACCTCTTGTAAAGTTTTACATGGCATCAAACAACCGTGGAAAGAGTGGGATATATGTTTTCTGAAATATTAGGAACTATAAGCATACACCTAACGCTTTATGTAATCATAGGTGAAGAAACCCGGGTATTCGTAGGTAAAATGATCGATTTAACAATATCTATAATATTGAGTTTAGAGGTTCAAATTTTGCTATTATGTTAATGGATAAAATGGTAGTTTTAGATCTGTTTCAGATGGTACGTCCAAATGAATCAATGTTATTACCTTAGATCACAAAAACTTGATGCTTTAGCAAGATTTGGAACGCTTTATTTTGATATACAAATAGTTAAACAGCAAATTTACGTAATAAATCATTGCTGATTCAACAACTCTTCTTATACCTTTGTACAGGAGCCAACCGTTGTTAATCCGTGATGAATCAACACTTTTACTGTAGCGTATACGCGAACGCGAGCGAGACTACACGTTACGCGAGAGTGCGTAAAATTCGGAAAGTGCGGAACCTTTGTTGAATTCAGTATTTTTCAGGTAGCGGCTAAACATTGCCGTTTTATTCTGTAGTTTTATTGCTGATATCAACAGAAAAATCAACGAAATTTTTGTAAGGCTGAGTGGCAATGATTAACTGACATTCCTCATAAAATAATCGTGAATTATATACGATCTTTAATTTCTTTTCGTTGTTGAAAGAGATTCAATCATGTTTCACCGTTGTTCATCACCGATTAACAACTCGCGTCCGGCGCGTCTGCGTGGTTTACTTCGCTCGGGCAGCTAAAACTTTTTAGCTTTAGCTGCCCGAGCTAAACAGGCGAAAATAGTAACTTTTTGCACAAGATTTGCAATTAAAAGAGAATGGACCATTGCTCATTCGCATGACGCTAGTATATGGACAATATAAGTGTGCTTTTTCATTAAATGACATTAAATTTGAAAAATATTGTAAGGAACGCTTGAGGTTTTGACTTTTAAAACCTACATTTTGGTTTTAAAACCTACATTTTGGTTTTTATAATGTGCTTGGATAGGTATAGTTTTCAACAGATTTACCACATTCGCCTTGCATAACATACATTGATTATTTTGTAAAGCTGCCCTCGCGAAGTAAACCACGCAGACGACGCGGACGCATCGTTGTTAATCGGTGATGAACAACGGTGAAACATGATTGAATCCCTAAATGAATCCGTTATATGGGGAATAATATTGTTATGGGGTACCATCCCAGCCAACACAAAAACGTTTTAAAAACGTTTTAAATAAGTTATATTTTGGTTTTTGGTTTAGGTAAAAACGTTTTAATAACATTAAAATGTCGGGTTATATTAAGGTCGTGATAACGTTTTAAAACGTTTTGTATTAAAACACACTACAACAATATTTTTAAATGTTTTCAAAAAATGTTATTGTAAACTATTTTTGCAAACATTTTTGCCAAATATTGTGTCCATACTTAAATAACATTATGTTAAAATATTTGAACCCAGCAAAAACAGAAATGTTCTTAAAATGTTTTTTTCAAAACCTTTTAATAACATTTAAATGTCGGGTTATATAAAGGTCATGAAAACGTTTTTAAACCGTTATTTAAAATATTTTGGGCAAACATTTTTCGCAAAATATTTTTTCAACCCCAAAATAACATTCTGTTTAGAATGTTTTGTATCAAGTTTTCAAGAATGTTTTTGGAATGTTATCAAAACGTTTTTATACCCTTTATATAACCCGACATTTAAACGTTTTCTGTAAAACGCTTTTGTTTGCCGAGCAGTAGATTATCAAAACATGTTTTTTAAGGTTATGAAAACGTTTTATACTCTTAATATACCCTTTATATAACCCGACATTTAAACGTTTTCTGACAAACTTTTATAACCTTTTGCGAATGATGTCGAAAACGTTTTGTGTTTGCTGGGATATCAAAGCTTCTATAGATCGTACATTAATTTAGTGACTTCCAATATTTAAAGAGATATCTAGTGCTATGAAAAAAGTAAATCTTACACTAAAAGACACAATTCATGCTTAATTTTAACTCCAGGATTAACACCCATTAATGACAACTTTATGCAATCGATTTTTGGCTGCTTTGGCCAACAATACATCGTGTACCTTCAATCCGGTTCTTTTATCTTTGTCATGAAGAATCGTATAGTCGCCGGGATCGATAGTCGGTAGGGGTTTCGGACCTAACGTCGTTGATTTCCATGAATAATAAAATACAAACAGTTACCATAAATACGCGTTTACAGTAAAATTACGTTTATGAGTGAATGTTGCTCGACATTTTTACCAAAGTGTCGTAATCTCCGATCATAATTCTTTGATTTAACACCATTTGCCATTTCTTAAAGGTATGTTTGTTTTGGATTTTCAACTTGTTACCCCCATGCCGCCCTAACTATCTTAGATCCCCGGGGTTAGATCAGTGGGGCAGTCAAGCACATGTGCTGGCTGAGTCTACTGGCAATATAAGCCGTGCTGTTTCGATCACCTCAGAATTAAAGGGAGTGTCCGGCAATCATAACTTTATGCCTTATATGTTAGAAAAATAACTATCAAGCACGAATCACATGGTTTTATTTAACTCATGTTGACCATAAGCACGAATAACACAAGTCGGTTCTCGACATTGTCTAAGTGCAATTGATTTACCGGAAAGAGTATGTTCGAGGGTGACCCCTAAATATTTTACAGACAGGAGGTATTGATTAACTTGCCATTGCAAGAAACAGTGAAACTATCAACAGAATTTGATTTTTTTTTTTTTTTGGTTCCAAAAAAGATAAGCAGTCTTACCAAGATGAAGGGAGAGCATATTATCTATCATCCATTGCCTACAGAAGACCAATTCGTGACTCAATTTATCAGTAATTGTTTGGGGATCTTTATCAGAAAGAAGCAAGGCACTGTCGATAGCATATAAAAGTGATTTACAGTCGACACTGATGGGAATGTCATTTACATAGCAGAGGAAGAGGACCAAGGATACTGCCTTGTGGAACTCCAGAGGAAATATCAAGAAAGGCAGAATCAACTTGGTTAACATTGACAATTTGCCTCCTACCAGTTAAATAAGATTTGAACTACTCAACTGAGGACACTCCCGAGGCCACTAATGTTGTTGAAAGCCTTTTGAAAATCAATCAAAACCATATGAAAAGGTTTCTGTACAAAAACGATTCTTTTAAAACCATCTATACACAGTTTTCACCTCGATACACCTGAGCACACATTTTCGTCCAATAGCTTCGAAGCAAGCAACGAATTGTCTCCACACAGTCTTTGATTACACTACACGGTTGATTGCATAGCATCGTAAGAGCTGTGGAGCTTCTAGTTGGAAAATGGGCCTCTGTAATTGGTTTTTGTCGATACCTCAAGTGTTCCCTTCATCCAATCAGATTTTTTTAAATATCAAACGAAAGCTAATACTGCCCCCTAAAAACACATTTCGTCATTAGGTCAACAGATAACGCAATAATCAATGTATGTTATGCAAGGCGAATGTGGTAAATCTGTTGAAAACTATACCTATCCAAGCACATTTTAAAAACCAAAATGTAGGTTTTAAAAGTCAAAACCTCAAGCGTTCCTTACAATATTTTTCAAATTTAATGTCATTTAATGAAAAAGCACACTTATATTGTCCATATACTAGCGTCATGCGAATGAGCAATGGTCCATTCTCTTTTAATTGCAAATCTTGTGCAAAAAGTTACTATTTTCGCCTGTTTTGTCATACGGTTATTAATTCAATGAACCACGACTTTGCTAAATAGCGCTTACAAATTGATATGCATACCAGTAAAATTGCCAGAAGAGGTCTGACTATGAATATAGTCACTCATCAAACACAAAACGTTTTCGACATCATCCGCAAAAGGTTATAAAAGGTTGTCAGAAACGTTTAAATGTCGGGTTATATAAAGGGCAACGGGTATAGAACGTTTTCATAACATTCAAAAACATTTTTTGATAACCTACTGCAAATAATTTAAAATAATGTTATTCAAGTGTTGACAAAATACTTACCGCATTGGATTTGTAATCACTCTGGGGACATGAGAAAAAACGTTTTTTTTTTTTGGCCTGATGTGATTATCGGCCAAACAGATGGCGTCTATAGCTACACCGGTACCCGTAAATAATTTAGTATTATGTCGTTAAAAATTTTATAATTATATTTTGATATAAAAATTATGTCAGGTGCGTTTTATCATCACATGAATTTTTTGTTAGGAAAACCGTAGCCTGAATACTACTGAGTCCCCTGAATTGCGGCATTTTATATTACCCATAATCCTTTATGTTACCTTACCGTCAGCACGACCCGATGGCCGTGTGTAGATGTTGAAGGACTTGATGATTCAGATTAGAAAATCATGTCCTGATTGCAACGTTGTTGTGTTTTATTCATAACCTCATCCAATTACATTTAGTTATTTGTGAAAACGCGAACGCAAATCGAGGTCATTAATATCTCACAATTGACCGCAAAATGCGTACTTGTTAGAAAGTAAATATACCTCCGCGAGCGCTGTATCGTGCGTGCGCTGGCTGCCGTATTTGGATTGAGCGCTACCATATTTGCACAGATTGTGATACGCACTTTTGTTATTGGTCGTCCTGTTTTAGCCTGATCGATTTTTGGAAATGGAAGATGTAAAATTCATCTATTTGTACAAACTTGAGCAAAATGTTATTTTGTACAGTGAAGAGATCAAAGTGACGGTTATGAATGAGGTTAATAACTTTACATCGGTAATATGTCGGGCATTGTGAAGAATCTAAACATTTTGCTTTGGTCCTCGGAATATCCCTTGAAGCTACGCCCCTCGGGATATTCCTCGGTTCTAAAGGCAAAACAGGCGAAAATAGTAACTTTTTGCACAAGATTTGCAATTAAAAGAGAATGGACCATTGCTCATTCGCATGACGCTAGTATATGGACAATATAAGTGTGCTTTTTCATTAAATGACATTAAATTTGAAAAATATTGTAAGGAACGCTTGAGGTTTTGACTTTTAAAACCTACATTTTGGTTTTAAAACCTACATTTTGGTTTTGAAAATGTGCTTGGATAGGTATAGTTTTCAACAGATTTACCACATTCGCCTTGCATAACATACATTGATTATTTTGTAAAGCTGCCCTCGCGAAGTAAACCACGCAGACGACGCGGACGCATCGTTGTTAATCGGTGATGAACAACGGTGAAACATGATTGAATCCCTAAATGAATCCGTTATATGGGGAATAATATTGTTATGGGGTACCATCCCAGCCAACACAAAAACGTTTTAAAAACATTTTAAATAAGTTATATTTTGGTTTTTGGTTTAGGTAAAAACGTTTTAATAACATTAAAATGTCGGGTTATATTAAGGTCGTGATAACGTTTTAAAACGTTTTGTATTAAAACACACTACAACAATATTTTTAAATGTTTTCAAAAAATGTTATTGTAAACTATTTTTGCAAACATTTTTGCCAAATATTGTGTCCATACTTAAATAACATTATGTTAAAATATTTGAACCCAGCAAAAACAGAAATGTTCTTAAAATGTTTTTTTCAAAACCTTTTAATAACATTTAAATGTCGGGTTATATAAAGGTCATGAAAACGTTTTTAAACCGTTATTTAAAATATTTTGGGCAAACATTTTTCGCAAAATATTTTTTCAACCCCAAAATAACATTCTGTTTAGAATGTTTTGTATCAAGTTTTCAAGAATGTTTTTGGAATGTTATCAAAACGTTTTTATACCCTTTATATAACCCGACATTTAAACGTTTTCTGTAAAACGCTTTTGTTTGCCGAGCAGTAGATTATCAAAACATGTTTTTAAGGTTATGAAAACGTTTTATACTCTTAATATACCCTTTATATAACCCGACATTTAAACGTTTTCTGACAAACTTTTATAACCTTTTGCGAATGATGTCGAAAACGTTTTGTGTTTGCTGGGATATCAAAGCTTCTATAGATCGTACATTAATTTAGTGACTTCCAATATTTAAAGAGATATCTAGTGCTATGAAAAATGTAAATCTTACACTAAAAGACACAATTTCATGCTTAATTTTAACTCCAGGATTAACACCCATTAATGACAACTTTATGCAATCGATTTTTGGCTGCTTTGGCCAACAATACATCGTGTACCTTCAATCCGGTTCTTTTATCTTTGTCATGAAGAATCGTATAGTCGCCCGGGATCGATAGTCGGTAGGGGGTTTCGGACCCAACGTCGTTGATTTCCATGAATAATAAAATACAAACAGTTACCATAAATACGCGTTTACAGTAAAATTACGTTTATGAGTGAATGTTGCTCGACATTTTTACCAAAGTGTCGTAATCTCCGATCATAATTCTTTGATTTAACACCATTTGCCATTTCTTAAAGGTATGTTTGTTTTGGATTTTCAACTTGTTACCCCCATGCCGCCCTAACTATCTTAGATCCCCGGGGTTAGATCAGTGGGGCAGTCAAGCACATGTGCTGGCTGAGTCTACTGGCAATATAAGCCGTGCTGTTTCGATCACCTCAGAATTAAAGGGAGTGTCCGGCAATCATAACTTTATGCCTTATATGTTAGAAAAATAACTATCAAGCACGAATCACATGGTTTTATTTAACTCATATTGACCATAAAAACGAATAAAACAAGTCGGTTCTCGACATTGTCTAAGTGCAATTGATTTACCGGAAAGAGTATGTTCGAGGGTGACCCCTAAATATTTTACAGACAGGAGGTATTGATTAACTTGCCATTGCAAGAAACAGTGAAACTATCAACAGAATTTGATTATTTTTTTTATTTGGTTCCAAAAGATAAGCAGTCTTACCAAGATGAAGGGAGAGCATATTATCTATCATCCATTGCCTACAGAAGACCAATTCGTGACTCAATTTATCAGTAATTGTTTGGGGATCTTTATCAGAAAGAAGCAAGGCACTGTCGATAGCATATAAAAGTGATTTACAGTCGACACTGATGGGAATGTCATTTACATAGCAGAGGAAGAGGACCAAGGATACTGCCTTGTGGAACTCCAGAGGAAATATCAAGAAAGGCAGAATCAACTTGGTTAACATTGACAATTTGCCTCCTACCAGTTAAATAAGATTTGAACTACTCAACTGAGGACACTCCCGAGGCCACTAATGTTGTTGAAAGCCTTTTGAAAATCAATCAAAACCATATGAAAAGGTTTCTGTACAAAAACGATTCTTTTAAAAACCATCTATACACAGTTTTCACCTCGATACACCTGAGCACATATTTTCGTCCAATAGCTTCGAAGCAAGCAACGAATTGTCTCCACACAGTCTTTGATTACACTACACGGTTGATTGCATAGCATCGTAAGAGCTGTGGAGCTTCTAGTTGGAAAATGGGCCTCTGTAATTGGTTTTTGTCGATACCTCAAGTGTTCCCTTCATCCAATCAGATTTTTTTAAATATCAAACGAAAGCTAATACTGCCCCTAAAACACATTTCGTCATTAGGTCAACAGATAACGCAATAATCAATGTATGTTATGCAAGGCGAATGTGGTAAATCTGTTGAAAACTATACCTATCCAAGCACATTTTAAAAACCAAAATGTAGGTTTTAAAAGTCAAAACCTCACGCGTTCCTTACAATATTTTTCAAATTTAATGTCATTTAATGAAAAAGCACACTTATATTGTCCATATACTAGCGTCATGCGAATGAGCAATGGTCCATTCTCTTTTAATTGCAAATCTTGTGCAAAAAGTTACTATTTTCGCCTGTTTTGTCATACGGTTATTAATTCAATGAACCACGACTTTGCTAAATAGCGCTTACAAATTGATATGCATACCAGTAAAATTGCCAGAAGAGGTCTGACTATGAATATAGTCACTCATCAAACACAAAACGTTTTCGACATCATCCGCAAAAGGTTATAAAAGGTTGTCAGAAACGTTTAAATGTCGGGTTATATAAAGGGCAACGGGTATAGAACGTTTTCATAACATTCAAAAACATTTTTTGATAACCTACTGCAAATAATTTAAAATAATGTTATTCAAGTGTTGACAAAATACTTACCGCATTGGATTTGTAATCACTCTGGGGACATGAGAAAAAACGTTTTGTTTTTTTTGGCCTGATGTGATTATCGGCCAAACAGATGGCGTCTATAGCTACACCGGTACCCGTAAATAATTTAGTATTATGTCGTTAAAAATTTTATAATTATATTTTGATATAAAAATTATGTCAGGTGCGTTTTATCATCACATGAATTTTTTGTTAGGAAAACCGTAGCCTGAATACTACTGAGTCCCCGATTTGCGGCATTTTATATTACCCATAATCCTTTATGTTACCTTACCGTCAGCACGACCCGATGGCCGTGTGTAGATGTTGAAGGACTTGATGATTCAGATTAGAAAATCATGTCCTGATTGCAACGTTGTTGTGTTTTATTCATAACCTCATCCAATTACATTTAGTTATTTGTGAAAACGCGAACGCAAATCGAGGTCATTAATATCTCACAATTGACCGCAAAATGCGTACTTGTTAGAAAGTAAATATACCTCCGCGAGCGCTGTATCGTGCGTGCGCTGGCTGCCGTATTTGGATTGAGCGCTACCATATTTGCACAGATTGTGATACGCACTTTTGTTATTGGTCGTCCTGTTTTAGCCTGATCGATTTTTGGAAATGGAAGATGTAAAATTCATCTATTTGTACAAACTTGAGCAAAATGTTATTTTGTACAGTGAAGAGATCAAAGTGACGGTTATGAATGAGGTTAATAACTTTACATCGGTAATATGTCGGGCATTGTGAAGAATCTAAACATTTTGCTTTGGTCCTCGGAATATCCCTTGAAGCTACGCCCCTCGGGATATTCCTCGGTTCTAAAGGCAAAATGTTTAGATTTTTCACAATGCCCTCCAAATAACCGATGCGCAGTTATTAACCTCTTAATGCTCATCATGGTTTTAATTATGTCGATTTTAATACGTGGCTAATTGGTTATCCACCGGGAAGCACGGTGACCCAATGGTTAGGGCGCGGGCTTCATAATCGAAAGGTTGCGGGTTCGAACCCCACCACGGCCAGTGTGTTGCGTCCTTGAGCAAGATTGCTTAATTCCCAATTGCTTCACTCCACCCAGGTGTAAAATGGGGAATTGATAATGAAAGAAGGCAAATAATGTCGATTTCTGTAGCTTTATAACATGCGTCATTATTATTATTTTGTAAGGCGTCATTCGTAATTTTGTTAATTCTACCTAGAATATTCCATGGAGCAAGTAGTCCTATTCCCCATTCGAATTGTTCCACGTCGAATAAAGTTGCCAATAAAATATTCGACGTGGAATGAACAAACTTCGTTAGAAGATAAATACGACTTGAATCAGATTGAATAACGGATACTTGGTGTATCGAATATTCAATTCAATTCCAGTTATAGTAATAGTTTGCCAAATCAGGTAACAGTGGCGTACCGTGGCCGCTCCTACCCCGGGGGCTTAAGAAAATTCAATTTTGCCGCCCTTCCTCAACAGTCCGAAAAGGTTGACCCAATTTTTTTCCGGTGGTTTGAAAAAGTGAAGAGCAAAAAAAAAAAAAAAAAAAAGAAAAAGGATTATCAGCGCTAGCGCCCTAACAGCAACACATTTTCAAAAGTTTTTATACTTTTCAATTTTTTTCCGCCCTTTTTTCTTTACTAATTCTTTTTGCCGCACCTTCTTCTTCCGCCGCCCCTTCGTTTGCCGTCCCTTCTTCTTTCGCCGCCCCTTCGTTTTGGCAGCCCCCTGCTTTTACCCCGGGGGGCTGGCGCCCCCAAGCCCCTCCCCCAAATACGTGGGTAATATTGACATTACGTGGACAGAGCCTTGAAAAATTGGAGCAGAAAGATCCATGAAAAAAACCAAAATCAGTGGTCATATATATTTGTCGTCCTAATCTGTCAACTGTTTTAACCAATCAATAGAACAATGGCACCTCCCCTATTGTGCTATAGACTGTATAAAACAGGATTAGGATGACGAATTATATGACCAGTGATTGGTTTTTTTTTCACGGGTCTTTCAACTTTGATTTTGTAAGTAACTGATCACGTAATGGGTCTTTGTGTCTATCTAAGAGACCCACAATTTATCAATAAAGTGACACCAATGCTACAATTAAAATAAATTCTCTTTCTTATTCTTGACATTTAACAGTACTCGAAATAAACTTTATGAATCTAATAATATAGACTTAAAGTGTGTGTAGTTGGGAGAAAAAGCCGTCAAACAGTTGAAAATTTTGACCTTTCGTATTGAAAATACAATTTTCCCCAAAAGACCTAATTTATTATTTTTTTAAATAAAAACCTTTAATAGGATGGTCACAATTTTCAAATGATGACGGCTTTTCCTCCCAACTACATACCCTTTAAGTCCATATCATTAGATTATAAAGTTTACTTCGAGGACTGTTAAATCTAAAAAATATAAAAATATCAATTTCTACTAATTTGAAATAAAATTTGTATCACGAATTAACCGAACAAAATCAAAATTATTTGATATCAGAAGGATATTCCTCGTATTCAGAATGTAATTTGATGTGTCTGATGTGCTCTCATGTCCCAAAAAAATGTAAACGTTGCTATCCGAATACGTAAGTTGATGAATTTCAATTATTTCCTTAATCACTAAAAATATCATATTATTTTACCATCTATATAGGCCACGTAAAACAGAAGATACACAGAAAAGTGGAATAATAGGAAGTAACAATGAAAATCCATATATTGGGCTTACCTTTATTCCCGCCTTTATTGGGTTTATCTTTTGCCGGTGCCGCAAACACGGTTTGTGTCATGAAGACAGTAAGGACCGCGATGATAATAAGCTTATTCATGGTTACAGGTTTGACTCTTTCTTGTCCTTCGTTGATATCAATTGCTCTTAACTGACTTTTCCCCTGCTGATAGTTTTAAGACCACCGTAAACACTGGCGGACAGTAAAAGGTAACAGTGCTTTCACACTGTGTGAACTATATGACGTAAATGATAGTACGTGGCGCGAAAACATCTGATACACGGTAATAACATTTTAATATCGCTAATTAAAATGTTTGGCAAATTATTTGACGTCTGTAAACTTTAAATGCTGCAAAATGAAAAAAAAAAAAAAAAAAAAAACAAACAAACAAACAAACAAACAAACAAACAAAAACACAAAAAAACGAAAACCAACAACTAGATTTTATATATAATAATATATATTTATATAGTATTGCAAATACTACATGTACAATGTACACTGTACATCTCATAGATATTTTATTTTTTATTTGTAAATTGAGATGATTTAAAGACCACCAATTGCATCTGAAAATTGCAAGGTCATTATTGGTCCTCAGGGTCTGATAATGAATATATGACTACTCCGCTGACAATGTCTGACACCACATTATGCAAGTAAAAGGTTTGAAAACTTACTTCTCTTGATATGAAAGGAGTCTCATTAATATAAGCCCAAAATTGCCCTCCCCCATTTTTCCCTCTCGTTCAGATCTTCAATCTGTCTCTTTCTTCAGGTATTGTGCCATCTCCGTGGAAAGTTTATCGCATCATTCCGATTTTCAAATCTGATGACAAGAATATTGTCAAAAACTAACTCCCATCTCTCTTCAACCTATTGTTTTTAAACTCCTGGAAAAGAGCATCCACAAGAACATTCTTCGCTTCTTGTAGGAAACCAATTTGCTCACGGAGAGTCAATTTGGAATTATTCAACCACAGATGCTCTTCTGACCACCATTCATGATTGGCACATATTGCCGTTGCTCGTTTCGATTTGGCTAATACGTTTGACTAGGTGCTCCATAAACATTTACTCCAGACACTGAATGTTTTGAAATATCCGGTTAACCTTTATCGTTGATGCGCTAGTAAATACCAATTATAAATTTCAATATGTGGCTATCCTTGAATCTTCCTCTCTCCCTGTTCCTGTTCTTTTTTTGCAATATTTCCTTTTCAAAGAATATCTCCGGCAATCACAACATAATGCTTTATATTTTAGAAAAACAATTATCCAAATACAAATTACGTGATTTATTTAAACCAGACCCATATTGACCAAAAAATATCGATCCCTAAGGCACACATGACATGACATGACATGATACCACTACAAGCTACTGTATCTCACTCAAAACTAACATAATCTCTGTTTCCAATAAACAGCACTCAAAAATTTCCTGGATAAACGCAATGATCCTACCATATCAACGAATACACTCCTCCGGCTTACTGAACTTGTGCTCAACAACAACACTTTTCATTTCAATGACCACTACTTCAGTCTTGAGAGGTATTTCAATGGGAACTTACAAGATGGGTCCTTCGATTGCCTGTCTGACTTTATGATACATTGAAGAAAGGTTGTTCAAACATCTTGGCGTTAGAACACCCCTTCTTTATAAGAGATACATTGATGACATTATGGGTGCTGCTCAATG
Source organism: Amphiura filiformis (assembly GCF_039555335.1). Taxonomy (NCBI): domain Eukaryota; kingdom Metazoa; phylum Echinodermata; class Ophiuroidea; order Amphilepidida; family Amphiuridae; genus Amphiura; species Amphiura filiformis. Next base: position 40,870,902 of record NC_092640.1, on the reverse strand, counting down.
CAGTCGCGTCCTTCACCGTAATCATGCCGCAGTGCTGTCCATTCAATTAAAAGTTGTCATCAACATATTTGATTGTAGTGCATTTTGTTACGAGACGAACTGTTGCGGTAGATTGCATTCATGCTCTTATTGAATGTATTTAAATGCCCATTCAGTGATTTGCTCATCCGGACGATTGTACAATTCATCAAAATTCAGCTTTTGGTACATTTGTCATCGTCATAGATGTGCTAACATAGCCTGTTAGTGGTTCAGCTAAAAGCCGAGTATTTAAGACAAAATAAGGTATTTTACATGAATCTGTATTAAATTTATACTGCTTACCTAACAGATGCTGTATTTATCCAAGGAGGTTAGATATAGAAAGGAGCGGCAATATATCACGTAATGCTTTGTTCCTTTGATGCCGATTTGATTTTCCGACAGGCTATTCATAAAAGTGGTACCATTGTTTCGAACAAAGGGGTTCCTTAAATTTGTCACTGATCCGGCAGCATATTAACGCTTTACACAACAGGCTAGAATCAATAAGTGACCACAATAATGGCATGTGTAAGCAAACCACTTCTGAAGTCTATAAAGGAGGCTTGGGTACACTTCTTTATTACCCACCTGACTTTAGGCGCTCAAACCAATTGAGTGGTCTTGCCGATCGATTGCACATCAGAATGTATTGAGGCTGCATTTTCCAATGTCAGCGCTCTAATCGGAAACATAACAATAATCCATACATAGCGTTATATTTATCAGTGTGTATCGGTTATATTTATAAATGCGCTTTTACAAATACGTATGTGACCCATTGTCACGACATACGAAGACCAGCAAGCGTAACCAAATGCTCATGCATTGACCACTATACAGAAAAGAATAGGAACTCTGAAAATAAATATCATTAAATTTAAGTATTAATTTAATACGATTATGAAGATTATCATTCATCCAGGTATAAATAACTATGAAATTATTATAATCTGATCTACTGGACTAGCATCATCAGGCCAACTGATGTTAAAGCGGCAAAAGTTCGTTGACCTGTGAAGAGGATGTTACGTCACAGGTCGAAGATGAGCCCAACCTCTGAGGGAGGCGGGCTACGACACAACTTGGCAGGGGCCTATTGTTCAGCGATAAAGAAGATCTCTCAGAGGTTGGGCTCATCTTCGACCTGTGACGTAACATCCTCTTCACAGGTCAATGAACTTTTGCCGCTTTAACATCAGTTGGCCTGATGATGCATCCGAGATAGGATGTGAAATATTGCCACTCACAAAAAACGTAAGTCCAGTAGATCAGATTATAATAATTTCATAGTTATTAATTTAATAGCAAAATTATTACACATGGGGATTCCGAAGTTGTAATACATGTTATCTAAAACAATATTTTGAAAGTATTTAACGACGGAAAAAATATTCAACAACGGAAATGTTTACAATATAATCACAAGGTTGAACAAAATAGACAACTTTGCTGCACCAGTCTCATGTTGTTCCGCCTTTGCATTCAAATGTATAGGAAGACGACCCGCTATATAGAAGATCACATCGACACCTACTGTCTACAAGCTGTTATTGTAGCTCGGAGGTGGTCACGTGCGTATTTATAAAAGCGCATTTATAAATACAACCGAAGTACGCTGTTTGTTGAGTTATTGTGTACCTAAATCGTCATTTTACCGAGAAAATGAACATTGAAATAATGACCGTTGAAGTTTAAAGTGGTCACATTTTGAACTTTGATCGAAGCTCATAAGAGAATGCGGCAACTCTCGTTTTTCATTCATTACTTGATATTTAAATAAAAAAACACACATTCTATCAGCTAAAATGGAGCCATTTGACCACTAGGTTTTTGTGAAAGTAGCGCTTCTAGAGGTTGCGCCGGGAATGCAGATAAGCGTCACGTTTGCGTAGCGTATCTGTGCGTTAACAAATTGCATAGACTATCCCACAGTCTCGGACACAGGATCGGTAAAAGTGAATTCCCACAAAATGCTGGGAAGTGGAAGGGAAATTGTGTACAGATTGGGAGGGACCATGTAACGGGTTTATTTAATGTTATATAATCTACATTACCAGTCGTTCTCCATGGACCCGAGGGAGGGTCTACAAATGGCACAACTTCGTAACGCAAAAACGTTGTTGCGGGCGTGTACCCCGCTGGTACAACAAAGATTTTCTTTCCTTTTAAATTGGAAACACGAGTGAAATTGTGAAATCAAATCCGTAAAATAGTGCATTAGGGGTTTACAAATCTGGATTTTCTTGTATTTATGAAAAAACATCACAAAGTATATCATGCATATCAAAAAAGCTCAATTTTGCAAAAGAAACAACGTCTAGAGTACACAGCCGCGTTGAACTTGCTGGTCACGGCTACCGCATGACTCTAAATTCCTGTCTCGACGCTATTCCACCCCACCAGGAAACGGCCATTAGGCGCTAGCCAGCAAATCTCCAAATCGGTGAGCCCTGTCATATTTTTTCCTCGGTACGTATTTTTGGCCCGCTGATTTTGTCATCAAAGAGCAAGATAACGGGACGGTAATTATCCCAAATAACCGGTTATACAGGAAGATAGATTATTAAAGTATGAATTTCTGCAGTTCATTCTTGTAGTGGACTGTTATTATGAGTTTGAGGGCCAAATAAAAAAAAAAGAAGCCGTGACGTCACACCATTGTTTAAAATATTATTATTTGCCTCTGGGGGCCCCACTCAGATATATAGGAGCTACGTTTACCTGTAATAAACACGTGGGAAAAGGGTCTGGATTTTCGCCATCAGACGGCGTTTTGGGAATCAGGGGTATGACCCCTGTAAATCGCCTCATTATAATTTGTATAATGCTACGTGTGACTTTGTATATATCGTGGCTGGAAAGAGCGGAACCAACGCTGCTGAAGAGACTGCAATTATTTGACTTGAATATTCCCGTATTTGTTCAAATGGTTTTGTGGTTCAGTGGTAGAGTTCTCGCCTGCCACGCGGTTCGATTCCCGGTGGGGTTATTTCGGTATTTTTTTTTTCACATCCATTTTAACTCCTAAATTATTTTTTTTATGTGAAAATGTATACATTACATTGGGAAATATATTTTGTGCACTTTTTTTTTTCTATAACGGGGCCAATAACAGCTAAAAACACACTTTGGCGCGGCTCGGGAAATAAATTACGTCCAACATGTTATAGAGGGCGCTGTAATAATGAAACGCTGAAAACAAAAATAAAGAGATATATAAGGGGCGAAATAAATACAAAACAAGACCTTATCTTCTCAAGCATGATACGAGGAACATGAAAAAATATAAGAAAAAATGTCCCCTCTACAAAATTAACTAATTAATTAATTAGTTAATTAAAACTACAAGAATGAAAACTCAGTTTTTTTTAATTTAATCATTTAAATCATAAAATAAATGAAAAATGTTTAATGTACATGATACAACATGGTACATGATATTGTATGAAAGTTTGAAGACAATCCATATCCTAAACCAATAGGGTCACCCCCTTTAAATGATCGGCCACCGTTGTCTACCAAACCTAATACCCTTGAACATAGGCGCCATGGCTACAGAGCGCATCAAATCCACAAAAAAGTGACTTACATCGACATCTGTTTGGATATCAAGTTATTAAGATTTCAATTTTATCCGCAATTTGTGATATTACATTCGCTTTCACATGACAGTTCTAAGGACACCTTATATGTTAAAACGGAAATGTTACCAGCTTACATATGGCGAATGCAGTTCGCTGAACTCACGTAAAGGCTAAAAACGTATAAAAGCAGAACTAAATCGTGTCGTAGATCTCATACTTGGTCTGATTGAGAATACTTAACATCAACCAAAACAGCTGTGTCATAATCTCATACTCCGCCTTACTGAGACTGTTCAACATCAACCAATACAGCAGTGAAGACGTACAGGCTACAGGTAAGACACGGGAGTACGCAAGTTCTGAAGTTAATACTTATCAAAGAAATTATCTCTGGAGGAATCTCATATTTTTTAATTACTGAATGCTTAGCGCGCAGCTCGCATTTATTAAACATGGCTTTTTTACACTGTCGATATCACGCAATTCGCCATCGTAGTGAATACGCGATACCTTAAGGCACAACATCTTTTTGGTCCTATAGCGCTATCGGTGCCCGAAGAGGTACATATTACTCTTTTATCGTACCCTGAACATTTGTACATTTTATTTAAATGAAAACAAAAACAACACTATGCAACTCTTCATTATTATGCTTGATATAATTTATTATATCTGCAGGGAGAGATGTTAAGAGTCATCGGTACCTAACCGGGCACCGAGAGTTCTATCCCAGCTAACAATTGAAAGTGATACCACAATTTGAGACCACTACCTACCTAGCAGTGATCTAGAGGGTCCATACTAACTACCTATGGTGTCAAACCTTGTATGTAGTGGGGGATGAACCAACTCCTTATTTAGGGCCCCTGTGAGATCTTGCTCCTGGACTATTACAACGTTGTCTAAAAGTTATATTAAGTCGTACAAACGTAATATATGGACGTTGTAAGTACGTAAATCTGTGAACTCGTATTCGTGTTGTGACAACGTTATTCCCGAACGTTAATGTAACATCATTATGACGTTGTTTCGACGTCAAGTTGTGAACGTCGATTATTATTGTAATATAGTTAACGTCATAGCTCATATACCTTAAAGGAGGATTTCGTAATCCTAGCATCCTCTTTTTATGACATTTTTCAGTAGATATCCACGAAAAAAGCTTATTTCCAAAATAGACAATGCGTTGTGATATCAAATTTGGCGATATTTTTGCTAAACGAATTAATCTGCAAGAATATATTTGGTACATAAACATTATGTAGCCAGAGGTATCCAGTGGTGTAAAAATCTCAACTTTTTTGGGGAAAAGTGGGGGGATGAGGCTGTGGATCACGAAATGCCCCTTTAATGTACTTTGCAGCTGTTTCAATTTGTGTTCAATTTAGTGAGCATGAGGTGTTTTGGGAAAGAAGCCAGGAAAATATGGGGCCGGGGAGAAACACCGATTTCATTGCGATTTCGGATATGTGTTACAAACAAACAAACCAATGAAATAATGTACCTCTATTTATTCTTTAGATAGGTCGTCCTGATTTGAAACAATAAGCTTAACATTTTCGGTAACACATGCCTATGAATCAGCTATAAGGAACATTGAAAATCATTCATTTTAACTCAGCATATCAGGTCAAATGGCTCAAAATAGAGTTATGAGATTTGCACAAATTTAGTTTCATGTACTCACATTTTCTGCTATTTCACAGTATTAATTTACAATTCCATAATATTCCAGGTGCAGTGTTCCTGTATTACTACTGATAATCTTTTTTGCATGGGAAGTATCCCCATGTCATGCTGCAAACCATGTTCACTGTTTGTTTACATTTACATTTACATTTACAGGCATTTATGGCGCCATTCACAAAGATACCATGGCGCTTACAAAAATATACACAAAAAGTCAAATAACAAGAGAACAGTTCAAGAAAACAAATGAGTCTTCAGCATAGACTTGAACGCGGATGTGGTCGCAGCAGATGTTATGTTTACAAGCTAGGTCGCGTTACTAGGGCCAATGTGATACTACATGATTTACAGATTTTGTCTAGTGCATGGCTGAATACTCATGCTCAGTGGTTTTAGAAAATTATGGTCCATGGCTGGCAACACATGTATAATAATCACTATAAGGGGGCACCTCACTAAATAAATATCCCATTGCAATACATGTGAAAATACAAGAAAGTAAGGCGCTGTGCAATAATTATGAGGCCTGGATGGAGGGTAAAATGGGGGGGGGTGGGGGGGTGTTAGCAGGCCGGGGGAGGAGCAATTTTTGGCACACATTTACGGGGCATCTTTTGAATAACACGCTCTAAAATGGCTTAAAAAAACACTACAGAAACATCCAAATTTCCGGCTCGCATCATATATCTAGGAGGCTATTTAAAGTTTGCAAATTGGCAAATTTGGCTGGTCGAGAGCGGGAGAGGGAACAATTTTGGCACACCATTGGCACCGGGGGGGGGGGACTCATATAACCTAATTATTGCACAGCCCTACGTTAGTTTTTATACCCTTTGGGACAAATTTATGTTTCGAATGGATTTTTTGAAGTATAAAGTCTGACATTTAACAAAAAATTATTTTTGTGACCAATTCAGTCGAACTTTTAAGCTACTGGCACCTGAACAGCGCCATCATGAATTTCAGCGGACAATCTTACCTCGACCAATTCTAATCTCCACTTTGAAAAGAGCGGCATCGTAGTAGCCAATCTATCATTGTACATTGAGCGTGTTTATATATCATATGGAAACGTTTCTATACGATTCTCTTATATAAACCATCTATGCACAGTTTCCATCACGATACACCTGATTTTCCAAGCAAGCAGTGAATTGTCTCTACACAGTCTTTGATTACACTACGTGGTTGAGTGCATAGCATCGTAAGAACTATGTGAGCTTTTAGCTGGAAAATGGGCCTCTGTGATTGGTTTTTGTCAGAATCTCAAGTGTTCCCTTCATCCAATCAGAAATAATTTTATATCGAACGAAAGCTAACACTTCCCTCCTCTTTTTCTCATTATAACGCAATTCACTGTTTATAGCAAATCTGTTGAAAACGACCTATCCCAGCACAATTTTTGAGCAAATGTAGGTTTTAAAAGCAGACAGACCTTCAAGTGTTTTTCAAATTTTATGTCATTAAATGAAAGAGCACATAATATTGTCCATATACGGTACTAGCCTAATTAGAATGAGCAATTTCCAATTCTCTTTAAATTGCAAATCTTGTGCAAAAAGTTACTATTTTCGACTGTTTTGACAAACGGTTGTTAATTCAATGAACTATTTATGACTTTGCTAAAGAGCGCTTACAAATTGATTAACATTGTTTAACATTCTTTTCTTCTCTCTAGTTTAAACCAAATATGAGGATTGACTTCAAAATTGTTTTACTTGTGCTGTCCATCGCTGTAGCAGTTCGGGGTGCATGTTTTGGGGGCCGCTCTATAAGTACACACGATCCAGTCGGAGACGGTAAGTTGATACCGGGTGCATATATAATGCTTCCCAAGTTCTCAGAAAGAACTTATAGTAAAATATTACAGGCATTTCATAAGCACACCAGATTGATTTTTTACCAGGAGGATGCGAGTTCATAAGACAATGTCGGGGACTAAAGGTCGTTATTAAAGCTTGTACCGGATTAAAAATTCAGACATTTTGAAAGGAATAAGTAAGTGAAACATAGAGCAAGTACTAAAATCAGAGCTTTTATACTTCCTTTGTCATACAAATGCATGCTCCCCCGTTATTAAAGCTTGTACCGGATTAAAAATTCAGATATTTTGAAAGGAATAAGTAATTGAAACATAGAGAAAGTACTAAAATCAGAGCTTTTATACTTTTTGATATATGACGCTAACTAGTTCATCTCATATACCCACAGCACAGAGCTACTAGTACGGGTCAATTCTCGCTATTCGCAATAAGTGCGCCGCCAGCGGTTTGCGATGTATCATGGGAAAAATCGTGATGTATCATGGGAAAAGGTCGACATCCAAGTCCGCGCAATACGAATATTACCATGCTATTACATAGGAACACGTGACAATATTTTTTTAGTTTGTCAAAATAAAGGTGTTACACGCGAATCGATACTCAATAATACTTAATAATGTGATTTGAAATGTGCACAATTAATTTTTTTTCTATCGATTTGCGTGTAATACCGTTATATCGACCACATCACAAATATTGTCACGTGTTCCTATGTCATAGCATGGTAATATTCGTATTGCGCGGACTTGGATGTCGACCTTTTCCCATGATACATCACGATTTTTCCCATGATACATCGCAAACCGCTGGCGGCGCCCTTATTGCGAATAGCGAGAATTACCTATGTGAGTGCCTCTGTGTTGTGTGCATACATGTAGATAACAATAACTGCATGATGTTGGATCTATATCCTTTGGTTCCCTGCTGGTCAGTTGGTATAGAATTGTCTAATTTTTAAATTTTTTTCTTCAGAGTGTAACGACGGAGAGGAAAAGAAGGAGAATTGTTATACGGACTGTGAATGCATTTAATTAATTCGTGGATACTGGAGCTGTCACGGTTGTACCCCGTAAGTACAACATTTTTTTTTTATGATTGCTTTGTAATTCTTTTTTGTGTGATATCTTATCAAAATAAAAAACACAGAAACATAAAAAAGTACAACATTGCACTTATGCGGGTGTCGACTGCAGACGACAGTTTCAAACAAAATTTAAAAATTCAAAAATTTCAGAAATGTAAATTTTCATGACCATATTTGGAATCAGCATGAAAAATGCATTAAAATGAGTACAAACAAGCCTAGTATTGGTTCAGTAGTTCTTAAGATAGCTCTTGATATTTTGAGAAAATATTTCAAAACTTGAACTTTTTGCGTTGAAGCGCATGACTAGCACGCAGAGCATTAAGTTACAATCCTGATTACGCTACATAATATTTCTTTATTCTATTAACTTTTATTTCAGAATGTATCCGACCAGTTTTGACGACGACTGTGAAAGAATCTTTGACGAGGAGGCATGCAGGTGGTCTGTTGTACGGAAGAAGCGCGAAACATGTCCAGTTTATGCAGGCGTTGGCTAAATATTATTATTAATATAAATGAGGCTTAAATTGCACGTATAGTGTAGATCTGTTAGTATAAAATGTTAGTATAAACCGGCTAGCAGTGGCGTAGATTTCTCTCTGACATGGGGGATGGGCTTAGAAAAAAGTATAGTTAATCCAGCAGCTTTTGGCGACAGAATAAGTTTATGGTACAAATGTTGCCGTATTGAAGCTAAACTGGTGAAACATGGTGCAAAAGCGCTTAAATGGCCAAATATGAGGTTAATTTGGTCAGAAACCCACATACAGGCGTCAACATTGGGGGGATGATTGTATGGACCATCCCCCCTATCAAAATATTTATCCACCACCCCCGGGAGCTACGCCTATGCTGACCAGATCACAAGAAAGCTATTTAACGGAGAGGTAAATCAGGCCCAAAAAGGTTTGCTTGTCCTTTCAGATCGATCCAATAATCCAGAAATCACCTGTTGTTTTTTGTTTGTTTGTTTTTTGTTTGTTTGTTTTTTGAAGAAAAAAATGACTGTTAAAAATATGGTATTTGTGAGATGATTTTTACCTTTAAATAAACCAAATAGTGCCTTCATTTATCGGGTGAGCAATGTTTAATTCAAAACATGGACGTGCACATTTAAAGGGGCGTAGTCGTCCGATTGTTCATGTTCTGTTTTCTATGATCTCTACATTGTATTAATTTATTTTTATGGTCAATATTATGATTTAAAAAAAAAATAAAACCGCGTGATTAGTGCTTGATAATTAATTTTCTAACATAACATAATGTTGTGATTGCCGGAGACATCCTTTAAAACAATATGTTTCTAATTTTGACTCCAGCGGATTTGATATGAGAAGCATAAAGAATGTCCCATACGATAGTGCATACACTTCCGGTGATCCGATGTGGTTACCACAAATCACTACGTTTTTGTTCATACAATCTAAACGAATAATATCTCAGGCGTTAAATTTCACTGAGACAATGAAACAACTATGAGCTTTCTTCTGATCCCAATATCTTAATTTTGATGAACTATCTAAAAATAACCTTTGACCAACATTGTCTGACTGCTGACATGTCTAAAGAAAATCTACCGACCGATCCTCTTTTTTAAGCCTTGAAAGGGCAAACAAACCTTTTGTAGACCTAAGGATAATTTACTATAATATTTAAAACAAAAATAGACTAGGTATTGTTGGTCGAAGCACCAAAAACAAATCGATTTTCATTATCTAAATTAATATATTATTGAAAAATAACACTTTGATGTTTTGTAAAAGTTCGTTCTATAAATCACATACTTTGAAAACTTTTATTCATTGTTTTTAATGAGTTATGTAGGTTTTACAAAAGTGTTGTTGTTTCAGCCCCCTTTACAACATAACTCAAGAACCACAGAACCTACAAAAGTATATCTGCGATATTTGAATTCTTCTACATTCTCACTTTGAAGTGATCAATCCGGGGTGATCAATGCAATTTTTGTCTATTCTCTCTACCATTCGCAAGATGCTGTGAACTACCAAATCGCAACAGGTTAAAATATATAGTTGGTTTATTTACCTTAAATTACTGTCATTAAAGCATATTTCCGACTTAGACTTTCGCATGGTATATTAGTACACCGCATTGGATATTACAATCGTGCAAAAAGTAGACATTCAAGAGAAATTGAGGGCGTCCCTGTGAGCAAATAAATCACTTATTTATGGCCTTGATTTGTCACTCAAGTCATAAACTGTGATCAGGGCTTTGTTCTGCTGAACGTTTTCTGTATAGAAAGACCCTGAGGCAAATGGTTAGCGACTGCGAAAGATGCTGGCGCAACGGCAAATGGTTATTCCAGTTGAAATCCACACTACTTCTGTTGAAGATTTTGATATCTTCCACAGGGGGAGTATATTTTTCAAATTTAGTTGTCTTGGTTTATCATATTGAAACCTATAACCCCCCCCCCCTGCATTGTGGTTTTACATGTATCTTCCACAACTGGAGAGAGTATATCAAATGGAAGTTACCCATTTGTCTATTCTATTCTAATCGAAACTGTGGAAGAATTCAGCTAAATCTTAAATCCCGATGTTATGTTATGTTATGTTATGTTATGTTATGTTATGTTATGTTATGTTATGTGACAATCATGCTTAAGGTGGAGAATGCAAATTTTAGATACTGGAAAAAAATTGCTTCTTTTGACCTGGTTGAGTCAGATCGTTCACAATGCAAAATGTAACAACAAAAAATGAGTTTGTTGTGATATTTGATCAGCAAAATTCAAGAGCAACAACTGAAGTTTGGTCGTTACAAACAATAAAGGCACTTATGATAATTTCTATAAATGACAACTTCTGTTTAAATATAACACTTTCAATTTCTCTGTAGTTATAATCGGAGACTGAATTATAAAGACTAGTTTTTTGTCTGATGTCACTGTCAATCAAATTCCCCACCACACTTGATTGGTTAGTAACGCGTAAGAGGAAGCTTGATTCATCTGGTGCCTTCATTGGGAAGAAAGGAATCGACGAAAATGGTGAACAATTACGGTACTTTTCTGGGCATTGTTGACATGGTGCTTCGGGAAAGAAAGTTTCCTATTACTAAGACCTAACTTTTGCGACGGTTATTATGTTTGTACAAAATTAACATTAAGACACGCGTTTCACCGCCGCGTTCAGAAACTCAATCATAACAACAACTCGTAAACAAAATCGTTTCTGAGTTTTGAAAGTAACGTCAGACGCAAACTAGTATTTTTTTTATCTCTGGCTACGATAACATGCCCTTTTGGAAATGACTGTATATCAACACATTGTCTATGCTACAAATAATCATTATGTTTGCAGAGTATTATTCTTCAATTAGTCACTGCCTTGTTTTTTTCATATACGATATAGTTACAATCACATACTATATGAAGCACTATATACTGAGTATTATTGCCCAATTTTCTTGGCTTAATCTGTGGTTTCATTTTAACGTCAACAGAAACTGGTCTCGGGCCACTTCTGGTTTTCTCTCACGAACGTTGGGTCTATTAGAGAAACGGGCCTATTTTCAACTGAACCGCATTATTGACATTCTAATGTGATAAATTAGACCTTCCAGGTGGCTTTAGAGCTTGTTTTGGAGGCTTGACTGCTGCCCGGGGGGCTGCTGTGCCCTCATTTGTCTTTGATAGTAGCCCAGGGGGTCTTAGTGGCAGCGGTTTTAAATCACCACCTTTACTGCTGGTTTGTGATGGTTGTATGGAAGGTCTTTGTGGTGGTAGCATCGATGACAAAGATCCACCACTATTAGGGCTGATTTTGGATGGCAACACAGGTCTTTGCGGTGAAGGTCTATCATGGAATTCTAGTCTGTTGTTGTGATGTTGAATTTGATGCTCAGATATAGATGGTTGGCTTCTACCTGTTGAGGGCGATGTTGCCCGTTGTTCATTCATACTAGAAGATTCTGGATGATATTGCGGCTGCTTTTGTCTGTGGACAGAAGATACACATTAGGAGATCATAAAATATTATTCAACAATATTTTGAATTTGAGTGCCAATTTGTATTTTATTTTATCATTGGAATTGCCATCTCTTGTTGAACCACTTTGGTTGACTTTAGCGGGTGTCATGTGGTTGGGGAGAAAAAAACAATTTAAAAAAAATTACATTTTTAAAAATCTTATTTTTTTAATCAGCGTTATTTTGATATCATGTTTCATACAACGTTTTGCACGCACACCACGGTTGTTTGATGTGATCATTTATTACATTTTCTAACAATTTTAGACTTGGAAAATACCAACAGCGATCACACTAATATACTCATATATGTTTAGCTATTTTTAACATAGATTTTCGTAAAGTTATTCCTTACATTATTATTATAAAGTAGTTTTTGAAAATGTCCTTGTTATATGTTACTCTCTTTCTGATGTTTTAATACCATTATACCAGTGTCTATCCCTTGTTGGGATCAAAACAAGATTTGAGATAAATAGCGCCATCAGTGTTCACCTTTTCATAAAAATTACTACATTTTACATGCCATCAAACAATCGTGACATCGTGAAATACTTTGAATCCTACCTTGGTTTGCATAGTCTACTCTTAAGCTCATTTCTTTTCAAATAAGAAACAATGGCAACAAGTCCTAATAGTGGTAACACTACCAAAAACAGGATTAGCAATGCCACTGTGGTAGCACTGCTACCACGATCTAGGAAGGAATGGAGAAAACAAAATATAAGAATTGATGAAATAATGACTGCAATATTGATCACACATCTTAAAATCAGTATATGAAATGATATGTTTGCATTTATAGAATACAAACCGTGTAAATCAAATGCAAACCTTAATTTCTAAAAAGATCATTCTCAGAACGGGTGCATTATTTTGTACAATTTCACTCACGACAAGTGATACGCATTTTTTACCTATAATATTCATGTACTTACCTCTTGGTGGTGTTGGTGGTCCACTGTCCATACTTCCACCATTACCTGGTGTGTTACATAATGGTGGTGCCCAATCATCATCACAGTGGCAGCGATTGTTGCTGTTACAAACCTATCAATAATGGAAAAAGTAAACATTATTTTCTTTGAACAAGTTCATTAGGAATGTTGATTTCAACTGTGAATTGTGTTCATTATGAACAATAATCCAACTAAAAACGATTGTGATTTACTCACATTTTAGTGTCGTTTCACCACTACTATAGTAGTTTCATCAGACGGTTCGGCATGGCTATGGGTAGTCCTCTCAGCCCCCTCGCGTGATATATATTTATGGAGTGGTTGGAACAGAAAGCCATTTGGATCCGCAGAATAGGACATGACATTCTAAACATGGACGAGGGGCCTACGCACTCAACAGCATCTTTGACCAATTCACCACGCCCTCTAAAAAGGGTAAAGGGAGAGGGAGGAAAGGCATAGAAATATAGGTGGGAGAAAATCAGTTGCTCTAATTCAGCTTTACCTGCTCATATTTCCGTTTTGGGCGCCTATAATAGAATAAGATGGCGTAGAAATGCTCATGCCCCTCCCCTTCACTTGCAGTGCTGGGTAAGCTCCAGCAGCGATATTCTTATAGCGAACCTATGGAGGAATAAACATATATAGTAAGTTTAAAGACTTACCCCATTACCATGACAGTTATATGGACACTGCTGTATATGTAGCTCAGTCAGATTGAGACACTTGGAATCCATACAAACCTGCACAGATGCAACATAACCACAATAACAATAAAATAACATTTGAAGACCTGAGCGCAAGAAGAATGTAAGTCCACTTTTGACGAAATTGAGTTACATGTGGTTTTGAAGTTATTGGATGAAGTCAAAAATTGTCCAATGTCGTCAAGAGACATGTCAAATTACTCGTCTCATCACAACGATTACGAAAATATAAAATTTATCATACATTTTGAGCTTGGTTAATGAGTAAGTGGGTCACTTACGGTTGAAGGTCAACTGAGGTCAATGTTAAAACAACCTTCAAATTTAACAAACAAGGTGTCAAATTGCTCGTCTTTGCACATAGCTTACCAATAATGGTGTAAGCAATTATGATGTAATTATGTTACCAATAATGATGTAAACAATGTTAATAATATTGCTGATGTTAATGTGTTACCTACATGCGAAGATCTTCAAGTTAAACCTGTTCTTAATATGCCATGTATTTCATATGATTTTGTTGACAGAGAAATTCGCTCCATGAGCAATAAAAAGGCTACAGGTCTGGATGATGTCAGTTGTAAGATACTAAAACTGGCTCGCCCAGTCATTGTAAAAAGTTTAGTTTATATTATGAATCTCTCTTTGTCAAAGGGTATTTTTCCTACTTTGTGGAAAGAAGCCAAAGTAATCCCTTTGCATAAAGGAGGTGATCTTGATAACACCAATAATTACAGGCCTATTTCCATCCTGCCTGTAATAAGTAAGATCATTGAAAGGGCTATGCATAACCATGTTTACTCTTTTTAAATCGAAATGGTATTTTGAATGTTCATCAATCAGGCTTTCGTCCTGGTCATTCTACCGAAACTGCTCTTGTTGATATGGTTGACGATTGGCTTGCGGGCATCAACAATGGTAAAATGACTGGTGTTGCCTTTATCGACTTTAGAAAAGCGTTCGACACCGTAAATCATGAAATTTTGCTAAGAAAGCTCCACGATATTGGAGCATCTGAAGATACAGTTAAATGGTTTGCTTCATATTTGTCATGTAGAAAGCAAAGAGTTACTTTTAAGGGTATTGTTTCTGATTCACTTGAAATGAAAGTTGGTGTTCCCCAAGGCAGTATATTGGGCCCATTATTATTTCTCATTTTTATCAATGATATGCCAAATGTAGTATCACATGGGAAAATATCCATGTACGCAGATGATACCACGCTGTCTGTAAATGGTACTGATACTGATATTATTTCTAAAAAGCTCACTGAAGATCTTTCTGCAATTAAGGCATGGTTAAATGTTAACAAGTTGTTTCTTAATGCTGAAAAGACAAACGTTATGCTCATTGGTAGTGAGCCTAAGTTACGTAATGATAAATGTTCTGCTTTTTCAGTTACCATTGATGATCGTCAACTTGAAAGAGTTCATAGTGCCAAATGTCTTGGTGTAAAGATAGATTCTAAATTACTCTGGCACAATCATGTTAACTCTGTTATACAGAAGCTTTTTTGTAAAATAGGACTCTTAAGACGTCTTAAAACATATCTTGACGTACGCACTCTTAATGTTTTATACAAAGCTCTTATTCAACCGCAGTTCGACTATTGTAGTGTAGTGTGGTTTGGTCGCTTCAATGAAGATATGCGTAAATTAAGTGTGTTACAGAAGCGATGTGCAAGAATCATATTACGTGCCAATTACCTTACGTCTTCTGATATAATGTTTCCTATATTAGGATGGGAATCACTTCCAAATCGTGCAATGTATTTCAAATCTTTGTTAATGTTTAAATGTCTAAACGATATGGCTCCACAGTACCTAATCAACAGGTTTTCTTATATACACGAAAAGCATAATGTTAACACCAGACAAGCTGCGACAAATGTATTGGCTCTTCCGCCTTGCATGAATGGTTATGATACTGAATATTTTAAATCATCTTTTTTCATACAGTGGGGTTGAAGTTTGGAACAAGCTGAGTAATGAATTAAGAAGCTCAACAAATATGCAGACTTTCAAACAAAGATTCAAGTCTTAAAATTTTGTGCATATACTTGTAAATGATGTGTTTTTATTTACTTTGAAAATTGTATGTATTTTTGTATTTTAAATTTGTCTAAGAGTTGTATATACTATATAAATTGTATGTTGAAAATTGTTGCTTTTAAATTATTGTATATATGTGTAGCAGGGCCCCATGTTAGACCAGCTATTTGGCTGAATTGGGCTACCCTGGATAAATATGATTAAAATAAATAAAAATAAATAAATAAATGGTTAAATATTTCCAACATCTGCATTCAGTTTTGAGTTATAAGCTTTTGTTTCAATCCGAGCGCAAGAAGACCGTAAGTCCAAAAATGATAAATCGATCAATATTACAGATATTTACTTGGTTGATAAACAATATGATTCTTCTTGCCCATACCCATGTACCTGAGAATTATCAATATTATGGCTTTTTTGGTTTCCAAATTATGTTATTTTAAAAAGTTTAAACAATTATATCTCAAAATGTCAAATATGGACTTACGGTCTTCTTGTGCTCAAGTCTCCATTTGCTATAACACTGTGCTAGGATCCAATACTTAAAAGTCCCCCCTAAAGTTTTTTATAAATTGAAACAATATTTTACGAAATGTAAAAGTTTAAAATGGTTTGTGTATTATTTGTTTTACATAATGACCAATTTATAGTTTCACACATCATTGTGTTATTATCATTCATCTAGGTAGTAAACAATATTAATATTAAACTATAATCTAGTCAACTGGATTTACTATTTTTGAGTGGGAAATTTTCACGGCCAATCCTGACCGCATCATCAGCCCTACTTTACCGCCATACGATATATGGGGAAAGGAACTCACCGTTTGGCACACTGCGCGTATTTAGTTTTCGTCTCCACTTTTCTTCACCAGCAATGTGCGCAAAGCGTGCACAATTTAGCAATTTTACTTTATTTTGGCCCAAAACACAGTGTTGAATCTTAATGGCGTATATGTATTTAAGCACGGATTTTCAGTTCTCACTGCACGAATTTTTAAGCTCACTGCACGAACGTGCCAGGAGGCACGTTAAAATAGCCCCTGCAGCCATAAACACACAACGTACTTTACCACGTCCGCATGGTGATCCATCGACTACATAGCCTGGGTCTGGTACATCTTGACCGAGATCAATTGAGGCAGCTTTACATTGTAGTTCCTTGCCGTTTACATTCACATATCCAGTAGCACCACTTTTTAGCTGTCCAGCTATTGGATAATCACCTCCTCCAATACACATCAATTTCCACACATTTCATTTCTAGTAAATAATTAAACACAGAAATGAACTTTTCTCATGAACCATTGACACAATGAAACTTAAATGGTGAACAGCATGAACTGTGGCATGGCTTCATGGGGAATGTACGGCACATATCGATTTGAAAATTGAGAAAAACGGCTTGCAACGCCCCCCCCCCTCATCAGGCCCCCAAATCATCGTTTTTGCCCCCATCCCTCCGGAAGAATCACGCTACGCCACTGACGGTGAACATACGTGTACTCGCATTATACCAATTAAAAACATATTGTTGTCAATTTGGAAATAATCTAAGATTTTGCCCTAGAGATTTTGTGATTTACATCAGTAGCCAAAATATAAAAAACGGTGACTTTAAAACTTACTAAACTTTTCACAGTTGTTGTTTATGTGTCACATGACATCACTCCATTAGCAAAATATACTAGTAGTCTTCTTGATCCAGTTTCAAAGATGACCTTATAGAGCCCATTAGCTTTTTCAAGTATTATTTTGTGTCATGTGCATTGATTATCATTACATTGGACTACAATCGCACTAAATTTTGCTTAATCCCGAACTTTCCAACTTAACTAGTTCTTCATTTCTACATCACTTTAGATTGCAACACTAGGAAACTACATCCTAACTTTCTTTTTATCATCTTAAAGCGCAGTGATTTATAGTGCGCTACGCACAGGCACAACGCCTAGACGTTGATCCACAAGCCTCAGCACACTTTACAGGTTGTCGCTGACCGCTACGGCCCACATTATTCCATAAACAATAATAACAACAATTCAGGGACTTTGCTGCTTCAAGAGCGCACACCCTAGACTTACCACAATAACCATCGCTACCAGGATCAGCTCCCCGAGTTTCGTACGGGTTACAACGAGACAATAAGCAGTAAGTTCCTTCTCATGGGGAATTTCAAGCTAACTCACGGTTGTTTGAAGGGATCGTTTATTAGTTTTTCAAACAAAACATAATGTACAACCAAACTTTAGGCTTAAACAGCTAAACGCGATATCATGCTAATGTATACAGATGCTTTTGAGTCATTCGCAACTTTAAGTTCCCCTCTTTTTCAAAATTATTCACTTTTATAGCATTTTTAAAGCTTTTTCGGATATAAAATGTGCCTATTAATGACATTTGGTGGCGCTATTTAGTTACTGGAAATTACTCTTTCAAGCTTTCAATACAATTAATTCCTTTTATTGTTTGATAAAATATGTTTATAAAATTTCCTTGTTGCTTGTTTCACCTATTCCAGCTGTTTTAATGGCAGTATTAATCACCTACCTCTTGCAAATAAAGAAATATGATTTAGGATAAATAGCGCCATATATAGTTTATTTATAGTTAATAATGAAGCCAATTCTATATACATCAAACAACCGTGAACTCAATTCTTCCACGTGAGCGTACTAGGCACCACCAGGGTTCTAACCCGCAACCTCTCGCACCAACACCTTATCGATTGAGCTAACTTGACTGCTTAATCTTCATTTGTGTATTTTGCTTGAATTTATCTTCAATCACTGAATAGTCCGCACAGGGGCACAAACATTTTATGGTCACAACATTACTGATTATTTTTAACGAGCATCACTTTCTTTTTACATCAGAACCGGGATGTTTTAAACTCGTACCAGAAGACTGCATCTCATTAGAGTTAATTTTACAAGAAGAAAAAATCCTTTACATACCCTTTTTTACAGGGGAAGAATATATCCTCCCCAGTGGCATCTTTAGTGTAGCCACAGTTACCAAAGCTAGAGCCTCTGGTATTCCAATATGTATAACAATCAGGTTCTGCCCCCTTTGAGTCTGGATACAAAAAACAAAACCATAAAGAGCGCAGTGATTTATAGTACGCTACGCACAGGCACAACGCCTAGACGTTGATCCACAAACCTCAGCACACTTTAAAGAGCAACATAGGCATTGAACGTGAGACTAGATTTTGAAGCTCTGTTGACAACAAAGGAGTATTGACAGAACATAAATCCTCCCAGTTGCATAGTCAGGGTGAAAGGGGCAGTGCCCCCACCCCCATGAGAAGTCTTTCCCCATGTGGCCTACTGGTCACTTTTGACCATTTGTGTCAAATGTTTCTCAAATTAGAGTTGCCTTGCCCCCTCGACCCATTTGCCCTCTCCCACACCACCCGAAGAAGTCCTGGATCCTCCTCTCATAATCTCCTGAGTCGTACTTACTTTTACCCCAAAGCCTTTCACATTGCTGGGTGTAAGTCACACACTGACCATCAAAGCACATAGAATCCTCTGAATCCTTGTTAGCACATGGTTTACCATTTTGTATGTAGACATTGGATGGACACTGAAGAAATATGATATAAATTAAGATTAGTACATCATTGACCATGTTTACACCAGAAATACCTTCATTCAATGACTCATACCAGGGACGTAGACAGGGGGATAAAATGGGGATTGTAAAGTGTTCTTAAAACGACTAAAAATGGGACAAAAATCAGTATAAAAACGGCCCATGGTACATCTGCCATTTAAAAAAAGTGACTTTTTGGAGTGTTTACAACAACTTAGTAACTTCAGTGGCAGGTAAATAGAGGGCAGTATGGCACTTTTACCTGAAAATCTAAATTTTTGCAAAAATGTGCCATGGGTCGTTTTTATACTGAGACACTCATTATTGACAAATGGGGACGAAAATTTGGCTTTGCCCCATCACACTAAATCCTAGCTACGCTACTGACTAATACATCTTCGTAGTTACGCATGCGTTCACATCATGTGGATCAAATGAAAATACATGTGGACCACTCAAAGATGTGATACATAATTTGTTGAGGACCATAAGAGACCGAAGTGTACATTTATCCCAAACCGTAACCATGTACAAAATAATAGCCCTCTTTTAATGTTCACGACGCCTTCAACAAGAAACCTTTTGGCACTTTAAGGTTAATTGATTTTTTGGCCGCTTCGACCAACAATACCTCGTCTACCCTAAAAATACCTCGTCTACCCTTAAAGCCATTTCCTTAAGAAATAAAATTGTTTGTTTAACCGGTCGGTCTGGGCGGACACACACTTGGGTCCTGATGGGACCAGGCACAAGCAAAATGCTTAATCCAAGCCTTAAAAGCTTCCTATAAGCATGCTGGCCTATATGAACAGAAAAGAAAGAAACAGGATTGAGAAAAAGAACAAGAAAAAGAAAGGCCCAACAAATCATTTGTACAATTTTACTCTTAGCCTTAGGTCGAGAAATAAGCAATTGAAAATTCTTATTCCATGCCGATACAAAGAAGGCTATTTAGAATAGAAAATGTTAGTTTATTTTCTTTTTAAACAGTTTAGCACTCAAGTTACGCCTTCATATTTATAAATGCAGCAACAGGTCCTTACTGCCCTCTCCCCGTTTATTATTTGTCCTACCATGAAAAGTATGTAAAGTACGTATGCCTATACCACATGACTGTACACTACGAATCAGCCGTAAAGTCGGCCCCGGTCAATTTTGTTTTTTATATTTCGTGTTCAGAAAATATATATCATAAGCTTTAAATATATATTCATAAGCTTCAATCCAGAAGCAGGGTTATGGTTTGTTGAACTCTGCTCCTTCAACAAAATGGTACCTTTGTCGGTTCTACATGTGTCTTATTTTCCACATTGCTGGTAATAAATATTAAACAGTCATAATTGGCGGTCATTTTAAAATCATCCCCAAGTCAACGAGGTTCAGGAATGTCCTCTCATTGTTAATTGTTGGTTATACATACCTAGACAAAATACAATGCTTTGTAAGCCACCCAAAGCAAACAAAGGCTAGGGCTATTTAAGGTTGGAATTATGGAAACTTTCGGGCCTCATAACTTCTAAATTGTTGGTCTAAAGTATATAAAAGCATAGCAATGGCAAAGACTTGATAAGTTCATCTGTGAGGTCAAATTTGGGCCAAAATGCCTTTTTAACTAGATGAAAATATCTACGACCCGTTTTTTCATTTTTTTGAATTTCGACCAACTTTGAGAAATTTGCACCAAAATGGTCAAAAAATGCTGATTTTTCAAAAAAATCATAAAAAAGCCCGATTTTGGCCCAAATTTCAAATATTTTTGGTGAAATTGGTCGAAATTCAAAAAAATGAAAAAACGGGTCCTAGATATTTTGATCTAGTTTTTAAAAATTAATAAACAAAAATTTTGGCCCAAGAATTTTTTTGTTAGGATGCACGAAAGAGAAGTGGGCCAAAAACTGTTATTTTTGGGATTTTGGGCCAAAAATGGCATTTTGGCCCAAATTTGATCAAGTCTTTGCCATTCTAAATATGTATACTTTTATATACTTTAGACCAACAATTTAGAAGATATGAGGCCCGAAAGTTTCCATAATTCCAGGGTTCAGACCAACCTTAAGGATTCTATAGAAATAGGTAGAAGACTATATTATCCTCTTCAGCAATGGGATTATTGATTAGTTTAAAAGGTGTTTGACTAGCGCTATCAAATGAGATACTTGTCGCACCAAATTGAGGTATCTATGAATACGACCTTCACGCACATTTTACACTGTAACTCGGAATACAATTTACCGACTTTACGGCTTATTCGTAATGTACGGCCACATATACCCTTTACCTCATTAGACCTTCCAGTACAGTATTCAGGCAAGTCACAGTTATTCATTCGATCTCTGCACAGTGTAGCAGCTGGTGTTAGTTGGCAATCCTCACAGCATTCACCCTCTGCACAAGTTGCATTGACACGAAGGGTACAGGTTTCTGGTGCACAACACTCATTGTCACAAGACTGCAGTAAACAACAGCAGGTTATTGGTACATGTATACACCAGGCACAAAAAGAAACGCGTCGGTTATAGTCATCCTTGCTATTCAACAACATTATAATTTTGGATTATTCTGAAATATACATTTTGTTAATTGGACAAAATTAATCCAAAATTAAGGTGGTTACGGAAAGGATGACTATAACTGACGAGTTTCTTTTTGTGCCTGGTGTATACATTGCGATTTTGCTATCGCTAATTTATCAAATATCATATTTGTTATAATTTGAGTTTTTGAGTATATAATGGGTTAGTTTAAAATAATTCCCAGGGGTGGGGTGAAGGAACACTGAATGACCCCATTCTTAGGAGATTCTCACCCAATGACCCCACATTTTTAAGGAATTCTCACCCAAGGACCCCCTTTTGGCACCAAATATCTCACCAAAAGTACCCTATCACTTTAAAAATAAAGTACCACTGATGTGATGAATTGTTTTGACCATCCCTATCTTGACAGGTTGCTAGACCCGGGGGTCTCAACTTTGGTTTCAGTGGGGACTCCATCTATCGACTAATTTATTTTGGAATTTAGTTCTAGTGTCTTTAAAAGACATTGCTTTCGTTTTAAGTGTTCGGATACTTTATGTGCGCAGTATACAGAGCGAGCCGGGATAAGCGAGACCAGTTCATTATTTAAAAGAGCAGGAAATCATGCAAACATTAAAACAGCTCAAGATGAAACGTAGCTAGGCATGGCTGATGAGCCTAACAGTAACATGATATGAAAACATCATTAATGACAAGATATACAGAATAGATAGATAAAATACATGCAATCAAAATGCAACATTTTTATGTTAAAACAACATAATAAATTAAAAGTACGCAAGCAAAATACATCATATCAAAACACACAATTGATAAAAGCAGGGGAGCATGCTGCATGAACAATGTTATAAAAAGATGCCAGTCCGGCATAGCAGTTCATGGATAAAAACAAATTAAATGATTTAAAAAATAACTGATTTAATATTGTTTGTTTTATTGTTTTCTTCTTCATTTCCCTCATCAAGTGAGATTTTGATGCTGGGAAGTCATATTGGAAAAATGTGTATCTTATAATAATCATAACCAACCTCTACTGTTCCACAGTCACACTCTTCTCCGTCCTCGTGGAAACCATTACCACATACTGGTCCTCCAAAGATATCTGATGGATAATTAAACAGACATGCTCCAATTCCTCTCTCAAGGGATGAAGACAGATAATCTATACTACAAGATGAGAAGACGGTAGGAGGAGGGAAACTGTGACGAGAAAATGAATGGAAAATCAAAAATAAATAAGAAGTGTCACTATCAAGTATTTATTCTGTGGTAACCTTCTGTGTTTGACATTGATTTTATTCATGCTGAGATAAATGCTAAGACATCTATTTTCTTTCAACCTAAAAGTATATAAAACATGATTGAAATCTCTTGCAGACAAATGGCAATATTAAGATTTCGGTGTGAAACATATCGCTCCGAGAGCAAATAGTGAACATGAATTAGAACGATGAAAGTTCGTGATTATACATAAAAGTGGCAGGTTAGTTTCATGCTCCATAGGTTTCTCTCACAAGCATTAAGCAGGTCGATTAGTAATCATACAGGGTGTCCCAAAAAAAAGAGGCCCCTCATTGTGCCCTCTTTTTCTCCTATATCTGAAAACTTAATCAAATATATTTTGGTATGTAAAAAAAGCCTTGAGTCGTTAGCTTTAATAAACCAAAACAATTTCATCAATCGGTTCAAAACTTTTGAAGATATGCTCTTTTAAAGAAATGTACCCGTTTTTCACTCTGTCCACGGAGAAGGTTTGGCTACTTCAAAGATTGAAAAGGAGTACACATACCATGCATGAATATCAAACATTCCTCAATGATAACTTTATAAAATAACTTTATTTATGGAATGGGCTTTACCAGTGGGTTTATGGGCAATGGATTTTGTTAATAGTGTCATTAATTTGTGGGTAAAATGAATGCCGAATGGGATTTCTTTTGCTTTACTTGCAATTACTTATTTTTGCTTGTTTATTTATTTCTTATTTTCTTACTTTGTTGTTTCTTGATTTCTTTTTTATTTACAACATAAGTCATTTCTCTTTTTAGGATAAAAGGTAGCCCTAAAAGGCTGTTTGGTTTGTCTTTGGTTCTTCTGGACTGAGTTTACTGTGCTGCTCTGCCCTCTACCTGGTTGCCTCCTTGGCGAATACAGGTTTCAGCCCTGGTCCTCATTGCATCAATTGCGTTGCGTACCATCCTTTTGCGCCGGATACTTGCGAATGCATTCATTAATACGTTTGCAAAGATCTTAGATTTTGCCATAAAGGAAAAAAAAAGTGATATGAGGTCTGGTGATCGTGCAGGCCACTCCACAGCATGAGCCATCCCAACCACTCTGTTTGCTATCCGTGGACAGAGTGAAAAACGGGTACTTTTATTCAAAAAGGCATATATTCAAAAGTTGTGAGCCGATTGAAATAATTGTTTTGGTTTATTAAAGCTAACAATTAAAGGTTTCTTTACATACCAAAATATATTTAAGCAACTTTTCAGAAATAGGAGAAAAAGAGGGCGCTATGTGGGGCCTCTTTTTTTTGGGGACACCCTGTATGTGGTGCATAAAATGTGTCCCCGTCAATTTACGAAATCTGACAGGGCAAGTTTGCGAAGAATGAACTTATTTGTCAAATGACCTCAAATGACCCCTAAAGGACCTTTAAGATGTTTTAAATTACTCCTAAATGACCTGTGACCTCAAATCAAACATGCCATTATACCCAAGAGTCATAGTATCCAAGTCCTATTGAAATCCATCAGAGCATGTGGGAGAAATAACAAAATGTTAACATTCGGTTCCCAAAATCATCAATGATCTCAACTCGTCGGCAGAGTGGTACACTATCGTAAGTGACATTTTTGGCCAATTTGAGATGTTGACGAATTATGGAAGGCCAAATAAAAACACACATTTAAAACCAGGTTTTAAGTTTCAAAAGTGCTTAATTATTTGTTACTTAATAAAATAAAATAGAGTAAGTGCAATGCCATTTTAAGTAATGCCTGCAACACTATCGTATGTGGCACTTACAATAGTCTTGCACGCTAATAGTTGTTATTCATCTGCAGCAAGACCATCGTATGTGCCACATACGCTACTTTCTTGGACCTTAACAACAAAATCACGGAATGCTACACCATTGTAAGTGCAAAACAGTCCCTAACACATCACTGACTATGACGCTGACGGCTGAAGGCGTTGTAACCAAGCTGGCTAAGTTCATAGCTCCGTAGACTATGCCATAGTCGAATGTTATTAAAAATATTTTATTATTAGTCATGATAAACCCATTTCGTTGAACTCAAAATTATACTGATGTTTATTAAAATTAAAGTATTCAATAGTAAAATGGTCATAACGAATTAAGAATATCAGATGATTAGTGACAATAAAAGTAATTGAATGCAACATTATCTTGCATAATTATAATGGTTCACTTTAATACTGAACAATTCTGATTTTGGAATCTACCAGTTTATTGATAGCGAACCACGAAAATCCGACTATGGACTTTGAATTTTAAGCAGAACTTTGCCCCGGGACTTTGCTCTCTAAAAACACACTGTCAAGCGCACTTGTTTATCAGTCCATTAACCACAAGTACTAAGCATGGTACAGTACAAGACGCGCTAGATGTTTGATGAGAGATTAACTTTCGCGTCAACACAAAAGCGCCGCAAATACCACAGATAGTCGTGTACGGTGTAGTTAATGGTAATGGCGCGGGCCCGGAAGATTTAAACCATAGCGAGATATGGGCGACCAATCACAAGGCAGATCCATTTAAAGATGCATTACATCATGGCCAATTTTAGTTAGGCCAGAAATTGGCCTAACTCTCCATAGAGTCCCGTGTTAAATGTCTTGACCGCAAGGCAAAGTCAGTAGTCCACTTGGGAAGCTAACAAACAGAGGGAGTGCGGTGACTGAAAAGATCAGATACAGATGTGAAAATCTATCAGTTGCACACAAATCAATATAAATCAGAGTTTTATGCTTAAATGTAATAGCCAGAGTATGCAAAATGGGCAAGTGGACTACGGAGAAGTCTAATAGCTCCATGATTGGTAATAGAGATGATAAATCCGGTGTTTTTATATTTAGATTCAGTAATAAATCTTGAGAGATAACATTACGACATAATGTGTCTTGATATTGTACATATTATGTGCCAAAATAAATTTACACTTGTTAAGAAACATTAAATGACAAAATATTGCACATTTGGGCCAATATTACGCATATCCTAATTTAGCAATGAATACTACACTATCGTATGTGGCACATACTATAGTGTTGCACTCTACACTAATTTCTATTTGAGTGCAACACTATCGTATGTTGTACTTACGACATCTAAATCAGTAAATAATTCATCGATTTATTAACTTTAGCACCATTTATATAGTTTATATTATTAAATTTAAATCGCTTGACATTCCCATGCCATTTTATGGCATGGTGGAAACAGACGGCTACGCAAAACACAAACATGCTCCTCCTGTAAAACTGTCCCAACTGCACTTACGATAGTGTAGAACTCTGGCGACGAACTAATCCTAGATGAACTTTGAACTTTGATTTGTTGACTTCACAAGTGTCAATGTACCCAAGGGTCCTCGTGTCCAAGTTCCACTGAAATCGTGGAAGAAATCATAAACACATCTTTTTGTCACACATTCATTCACACATACAGACGCTTCTGATTTCATAGTCCCTCTCGAACTCGTTCTTTGTCGGCAGGGACAGTAACCAACGATCGGATCATTATCTTATCTCAAAGTTATGTGTTGTTTTTATGTTGTACATACCCACTTACTGGCTGCATGATACAGCCTCCTATATCTTTTCCCGTACATTGGCAAATATATGTGTCATGCTGAAAACCCAGGTTATGCCCCATCTCATGGGACATTGTAGAAGAAACATCAGCAGCGTGTTCTCCGTGATCCTAAAAGAAAAATACACAAGTATTTTAAAAGCGGAGGAATCCAATCAATTGCAGTTCTCGCATTTCACAATACGAATACGATGCGCCTCCAGCGGTCGCCGAGGCCAAAATACGCAGTGCATCATGGGAAAATGTCGACATCCAAAGTCCGCGTAATACGAATACAATACAGGAACATACATCATTGTGGGTTTAAATGTCATTTTAATGATGTTACATGCTAATACACACTAAAACAACAATTTACAATAAAGTAGATCCATTTTCTATCTATTGATCACAGGGAATCCTTTGTGGAGCTGTTTTCAACATATTTATTACACACTCGCGTGAAAATTCAATAGCAGCTAGAACGGCGATGTCGACTCTGGAGTCAAAAATTTGACTGCCAAGAGCAACCGCTGGCGGCGCGTCGTATTGTGAAACGCGAGAATTGATTATTTTGCCAAATCAATTATCGTTTCATTTTGGCTACCTCATTGTATCATAACATTTTTATATATCCGTATTTACTTCTCTGTACTTTTCATAACTTCGATTTTATTTATCAGCTCTTTTAATTCAGTTTTCTTTTGTTCCTTTTGTTTTAAATTAAAGGCACGTAAAATTAGCCCTTTACCACTCTCAAACCAGATGTCTAGTCGGTGAAGTTTTGAATAGGTCAGTTTGTTACTTTTAAAACTGGACCTTTGTTTAATCAAATGCTTGTAACTTTGCTTCTTATCGGATTCAATGGGGTGTCGTACAGGGTGTATCAAAATGATTGGTACCCATCAATTTTGATGTTTATTGAAAAGCCTGCCTCTTCCAAATACAATTTTGGATACATTTGAAATGTCCAGAATGTATAGTTTATGACTTGTTTTTGCAATTAATCTACAAATTATTTGGATCTTATGTTGAATTTTGATGTGCCAGACTCATCCATTATTGATGAAAATTGCTGGGTACCAATTATTTTGATACAGCTTGTAATGTGCCGGATTAGACAGTGCATCTATTAAAAAAAGAAATTTAGTATTGGTATTTAGTAATATTTACAATATAGTTCAGTTTTGAAATTGTGATTATTTTTCCAAGTGTAAGGGTACTTTTTTGGAGCAGTATAATTATATAAGAAGGGATGACCAATGAACCATCAACTTGATTAGAACACTCCCATAGACGTGCAGTGAGCTCAGCTGTGCACAGCTTCCACAGATATTTCTAAATTAAGCTCATTCTTTTATTTTTCAATATTTTTCTGTAAAAATTGGGGAAGTTAATGGCAATTATATTTTGTAACTATCCTTCAAATTACAGCAACATATCTTGAATTGGTTTGAATGAGGAATACTACAGGAACCAGCGCCTTTTGTTAGAAGTCACACATGAGTGAAGTGGATAACCTCTATTGTTGTGAATGAGTCAATGAGCTTCAATGGCACTTAAGATTTTGTTTGCATACACCTACTAATTGGTCATATTAAACCCAATAACATTGAAATTTTTGGTTGTGAAAAAAAGTTCACCTGGACTTAGTGCAATTTTGATTTTGTTCCATATCGGCCATCTTGGATGATTTTTGGCAAAGGTTCTCTAAATGCATGATTTCAATGCCTCGGTTTGACAAAATAATTTATGCCATTGAGTAGTAAAGTGCCATTTCATAAGAAACCCCTTTGATACTTTCACAATATGCTTGTTTCATGTTTGCATATATCTTAAAATAAAGAAATATATAAAGGTAAATATATGCTTATGCCAATTTTGCTCCCAATTGCTATTTTTGGACTTTGTCATTTTATTTCGTTCCAATGACCGGTCAGAATGGGAAACTTTGAAAATTCATAATTCGAAAGATTTTCGACCAATTTTGACCATTTAACCACCAAAATACATATGTTGATGAGATCTATCCAGAAAACAATATTTTGTAGCAATAGGGGCAACATGAAATTTTGGATGTTACTGGTTTCTTATAAATACTAAAAATGTTCAAGAATAGGGTCTAAGTTTCATCAGAATATGTGGTTTAATTTAGCAGTAATTCAGCTGTGTGAAATATCCAGTATATTTTTCCTATATGCTCAGCCTTATCATATGGTAAACAATGATTATTGCTAACCAATCAGTAAAGACTATTATAATCACGTGATTGCTAGAATCTAATAGTAAACATGATTAGAAAAAAGCTTAAAATTGTCCTACATTGTACAGTCTCATTGTAAGATTAATGGGCTAAATAGTCCTTGTCATGTGGGAAAGGATTAGAAAGAGGCATACAAACAAGGGTATGAGATATTAGGAATTATTTTCTAACCTCTTAACCACAGGATTGGTGGACTACAATGGCTATTCAAGAGACAGGGTATGTAAGAGATAATCTGTGCATATGAAATATGGGTTCAAATGACATTATAGTTCACTCCGTGAACAAAAAATCTTTCATTGTTGTTATTGTTAATGTTGACAGATTAGAGTACTTTACAGTACTGTATCTAACCTGATTAACACCTGCAGATCGCTGATATGAGCACATGGCTCCCAGTGATGCGATACCGACAGTAGTACCTTCCAATGACTTGCCTCTGTGGATGAGATCATTTTAAGGATACTGAATCAGAATAAGACCAGAGAAAATATTTGAGTAGCTGGTGATTGTTTTACAGTTTTTCACTAATCGTATTAGCATATGTGCCTATAAACGGGTTGCTAGGACAAGAACGTATTTTTACGGTAGTTTTTTAATCTCTTTCATATTTTTTCTTTTAATTGATAAAAACTACCGCAAAAAATCGTTACTCTCCGAGCCACCCGTTTATAATCACCTAAGCTTATATACGATTTTTACGGTATATTAACATTTAGTGCGTAGTCAGCTTTAAAGCAATAATGTGTGATTTGCATAAAGAATAGATTCCTATTCAAATGTTTGTTTTCACTGATCACATTATCCCCTTTTAATTTCGAGCCAAACAAATGAGGTATAACGAAGAAAATTGCGATTTCATTCCAGCGCCCACAATGTGTGTACTACGCTCGCCGATCGTAACATGTAATACTGCACGGAGCATCGCGCTCGACGTGTGTACACACAAGCTGACATCCACGGGAGATATTAGCAAACAGTCGATCGATGAACTCTGAATAAAACCGGGTCGACCCGGTTTTAATATAAAAAGTTGAATGTTACTCTTATTAAAGCACTTCAGGCTTAGTCTTTTACGTGGTATCTTAGTACACCACTGGGAATTATAATTATGCAAAAAGTAGAAATCCGAGTATAATTGAGGGCGTTGCTGTGAAGCAAATCACACATTATGGCTTTAATTATTATTCAATCGCAATTTTCAGAAAATTTAGTTTCTCATTTACATAATAAAACTTAAGTCCATTTTCATGGCAATACTTACGTAACAAGTTGTGCATTATCATTGTACACTAAAGTTTCTTTGATCAGTTCATCTTTCCGCCATTTTTGGAACTCCATCAAGGTGGTTTCTGGATTGGTACTAACTCTAATTGGATCACCC
This sequence comes from Amphiura filiformis, assembly GCF_039555335.1. NCBI lineage: Eukaryota > Metazoa > Echinodermata > Ophiuroidea > Amphilepidida > Amphiuridae > Amphiura > Amphiura filiformis. The sequence continues at coordinate 40,840,378 of NC_092640.1, read as the reverse complement.
TCATTCCACACTTCTACTCCCACTAATGCGACACGGATATTTAACTGCTTGTAGATCTGTATAGTGAAAGGTAAAAATGAAACAAGATACATTTTAATGATACCACAATCTTTGTTACAATCTTAGTCTACGGTTGTTTGATGTAATGTAAAACTGTGTCATTTTTAAGTAAACTTGAACAGTGATGGGGCTATTTATCTAAAATCTTGTTTGCATCTTTACAAGGGATGGACAGTTGTATAATGGTATTAGAACAACAGAAAAAACACTAACAAATGGCTAGGAAATTTTCACAAATGTACAGTTTATAGAATAAAAATTACCTTAAAAATAACTTATTAGTGTATTAGTGTGATAGCTGTTGCATTGGCCCGGTCTAGAATTGAACACTATATAATGTGTTTTGTTACAAAAATTAATAAATGATCACATGAAACAACAGTGAGTCACGCATTTGACGACCTTCTTGCAAAACGAACTGGCAACCAGTATTATCTACGGTAAACAGAAGATCGTCACAACAACAATAGTGTTGACAAAGGAGTCTGCTAGACTTCGAAGTTCGAAACGTTCACAGTGAGTACTACTTTATCGGATTAGAAATAGGAAAATCCACATTCACGTATTAGAGAGTGGGTGAAAAGTTTCTTACCACATCCATTATATTAGCCATCTCTTTACTTCTTGATACACATTCCTGAATACCACCAATATCAAGGAACTGTAAGGGAAATGATAAAAAGCATTTGACGAGGAACAGCATTACTATTACTGCATCCTTCTCCATTTCATTGAAAAACATCTGTTCATTGCATCATTAATCTTGTTATCATATTTGGGTCTGTTTTTTTACATGATGCACAAAAGGGAACGAAGAGGGTAAAAATGAAATTAAGACACTTAAAATACGTTTTTACGTCATCTTAAAGCAGATGACTTGAATTTTTGGAAATGTCGAAATTACAAGCTTTGTAATGTTCATTTGTTCCGTAAAGTTATTAAACCCTAAACACTCTCAGACCAAACAGGAATGTTTTAGTAGAGAGATGAAAAAAATATTTATCCATGTCTACATTTATTCAATGTTGACTTACTTACAACAAGCTATCTGTGTCCAGGCAATATCCCAGCAAACACAAAACGTTTTTAGAACGTTTTAAATAAGTTATAATTTGGGTTTTGGCTTAGGTAAAAACGTTTTAATAACATTAAAATGTCGGGTTATATAAAGGTCATGAAACCGTTTTAAAACGTTTTGTATGAAAACACACTACAACAATATTTTTAAAATGTTTTCGAAATGTCATTGTAAACTATTTTTGCAAACATTTTTGGCCAAATATTTTGTCAACACTTAAATAACATTATGTTAAAATATTTGCACCCAGCAAACACAGAAATGTTCTTAAAATGGTTTTTACAAAACGTTTTAATAACATTTAAATGTCGGGTAATATAAAGGTCGTGAAAACATTTTAAAAACGTTATTGTAAATATTTTGGGCAAACATTTTTTGCAAAATATTTTTTCAACCCCAAAATAACATTTTGTTTAGAATGATTTGTACCAAGTTTTCAAAAATGTTTTTGGAATGTTATTAAAACATTTTTATACCCTTTATATAACCCGACATTTAAATGTTTTCTGTAAAACAGTTGTGTTTGCTGAGCAGTAAATTACCAACAAATGTTATTTAATGTTATGAAAACGTTTTATACCATTAATGTACCCTTTATATAACCCGACATTTAAACGCTTTCTGACAACCTTTTATAACCTTTTGCGAATACTAGGTTGATTCAGAAAATACGAAAGTTTTGATTTTGGCCAACCGTTAATAAGGTTCATTTTGGTGTAATAATACATCATGCAAAATTTCATTATTGGTTTTTAATTCTTGTAGCCCCCATTTTAATACCTACCTCTGCATAATCATTTACTATGAATAATTCTACATGTTTCATCTCTGTATGTACATCTCTTTTACGTCTACGATTATGATCTGTGGATTGCTCTGGTAATGAGTACAGTGAATCTATATGAACACCATAATCTGACAGAAACAAAAATAAACTTAAGAAAATTATCGCTCACAAAGCGTATATAGCGTATAGTACTCAAGTTGCGCGAGATTATTTTCATGAGTTTCACCCGATACGAAAGGATACAAGCATAACACAAATACATGCATACTGCACAGTGTAGACGACGGTTCTGGTGATGTTTTGATGAAACGATATTAGAGCATTCATTAAGGGATCTGGAATGAGCGTTTCGACAGTATTTTTTGTGGGACATGAGAGCACATCAGACATATCGAATTGCATTCTGAATACGAAGAATGTCTTTCTGCTATCAAATAATTTTCATTTTTTGAAATTCATGATGTAATACAGATTTTATGACAAATTATTAAAATATTATATTTTTCACATTTTTGATATAATTATAACAGTCCTCGAAGTAAAATGTATAAATCTAATGATATATTCTTAAAGTGTATGTAGCTGGGAGGAAAACCCGACGGCTTTTCATCCCACCTACATACACTTTAAATATAAATCATCAAATTTACAAAGTTTACTTCGAGTACTGTTAAATATCAAAAGTATCAATTTTTAATCATTTGCCATAAAATGTGTATTACATTGTGTATTTCAAAAAAAATCAAAAATAGTTTGTCCTGTATCTCGGTAACCAAATATAAGAGGCAGTGCAAACTATTTTTGTTTCAATCCTGTGACAGTTGAAAAATTTGAGCCTATTATTAGTAGAAAATGGGGCAGTTTAAAACATTGTAAAATGTTGACCATGTGTGAATATGCGACACGTTTTACGTAATAATATAAACTCAATAATTAGCATATGTGCTTACTATTGAGCGCTTTTAAAACATGCAAACATGAAGCCCCGTCCACAAAAGTGTAAAGGGTTTTGAACAAATCATCGATACGCATAGTTATATAAGGGCTTTGAGCAAATCAGCGATACACATAGCTATATACGAACAATTAAACCTACAAATGTGTGTCTCAACCGCATTAGCTCGGTTGGTAAAGCGACGAACTTTGGTACAGTTGTATGTTTTCAAAAGCGCTCGATAGTAAGCACATGTGCTAACTATCGAGTTTTTACGGTATTTGTTTAATGCTTATGACAAAACGGCTAGTTTGACTATAAAAATAATATACTTACCCTGGGAACATTTCTGTTTTGGTCTGTTGACATTTGCTGCATTATATACTAGATGTTCTGCGCTACTGTTCTGTAATGGTTCTATGTAGAAACTAGTTCCATTTAAAAATATAATGCCACTGAAATCAAACAGACATAATTATAGCTAGTAATCGAGTTACACATGTACATTCATCTTAATCATATAATAATAATTGCTGAAAGTATTAGTTTCTGTTAAATGTGATTAAAATCCTCCCAACCAATGCAGTCAAGAGAGAAAAACATCTGGGTGGCATTTTCGAGCGATGCAGGCAGGGAGGTAGCCAGGGGGAGCCGGTGGGGGATTGCACCCAGTCATTTTCAGGGATGAAAATGGGGACGGCAAAGAGTAAAAGCCTTTAAAATTACTAAAAATGGGACGAAAAATTGACAAAAATTGAGAGTGATTGAGGGTTAGAGTTCATTTTATTTTTTCAAGAAATTAACCCTAATTAATTATGCAGATTAAAATTAGCAAAATGCTAAACGTAATATACTTTTATTTTACTTGTACTACATATGTACCAAGTCTCAGCTATATAGTCCTTTTAGTTACTTAGCAAATTAACTTTGCATAATTGGGAGCATGCAATTAAATCCAGTGGCCTCGCTTTCAGTTTTCTGCTCCTCTAAATTGGAGTTTAGCGGAGCCGAAGTGGTCAATTACGAAAATTGTCTATAATAGAATATTTTCTAAATGTACAGGATGAGTTACCTCAATCCATTGCATGTGCTGAGTGCTACATTGGAATCTTCAATTCCTCGTACGCTGCCATGGTAGTAACAATGGTGCTGTTGAAATAAGGAGGAAAATAACAAAAATTTAAAACTTTCCTTTATGACAAATGTTTTATTTTTTACATGATAATTAAAAAGATACTGTTCAGATTTAAGGTAAAAACAATTAAATAACAAACACAATAAATATTGATCATTTGTAATTACATTATAATATAATGTGCTGAGGAACAAGTAATTCATTATTGACCTTTGACCCAGATTGAGTTGAATACTCACCGTTTCATGTGGCTTTCTATGTAACTTTTTACCATCTGGTAAATAGGAACTCTCTACAAAGTGACCTGGAAATAAATTTCTGAAAAAAAACCCGAAAAATAAGAAACAGGAAATGAGCCGACCATTTTTGACCGCCCTCGCAACCACCCCGCCCCCTCCCGTCAAAAATCTGGGATGCGCCTGCTTGCATTTCACATTTCGTTGGGTTTAGACTTTAATAAAGATAGAATAAGCTGTGAACAATTATCTAGAACTTACTCATTAATCCACATATCTAAAATATGCTCTTCTCCTTCTATTGGAACTACAAAGATGACCTCTGCAAGATGGCCATTCTATAACAAAACAGAAATAATTGATATTCGGTAAACATTATATATATACATGTATACATAAATAAATTACAACAATAAAAAACGTTTTTGAATTAATTTGCAGTGAATCATTTTTTTACACCTGCTGGAATCCAGTTATGGATCAGGCCCCTAATAAATTGCTGTAAACCTTATTGGAGAGCGTACCGCCATTAAACGTCCCGTTGAAATACACGGGAAAAGACGCACTTTTGGAGCGCGTTTTGGCAATTGAAAAAAAAATAGCGCTGGCTCCCGACATAATCTCTGGCGAGGATGTCATCGCCTAGTCTTGTGCCTTGAAGTGTGACCAACAACCAGCTTGACCGAACAAAAGGAAGATATTTTGTTGCAGTCGCTTACACATGCCCTTTTCTTGATCGGCCAATGATACACAGGTCCCGATTAAATATATGTGAAGTTGCCATAGACGTTGAAGTAAATTTTCAATTCGCAAACTCTCTACTATACCAAATAATCCAACGTCTACGGCAATCAATTTAAGAATAGTTTGTATCATCTAGAATGTTTCGTTCCCTAGGTAATAGGTTGAGAGGGATAAACGCCCATTGAATATTAGGTACCGTATGCTATAGTGACCGCAACCTATTTTGCAATGTTACCTAGATAAAGAGGCATCCTAGATTGTGCAAACTATTCTCAACTGGATTGGCAGTGAAGGAAACATTTCCCGGATGTCCATGATTTGCTAGTTGAGTTTGATGCTCAGCAAACTGCTACATCATGTATGTGTTTGATTGAACTCCTATACAGTATGCCAAAAAATTAAAGTCCCAGTTATGTTTACCCCCTGTATATCCTGAACAAAGACAGATATGTCATAATTTTAAACCAGCAGCCAATAGCTGCATCTTTTAGCTCGAATTTAAGACCTCATTCTGTGAAATTAGCACGTTAAAACTAGCGTCATGCTTTCATTGATTAGAACACAAAAGTGCAACTTTTGGTTTCATCTTTTTAGTAGGTTTTAGATCACCGTTTTTTTAATTCTCAACCAATTTCAACAAATAAGGTCTTGAATCAGAGCTAAAAAGTTCTGGTATTCGCTGCTTGTTGTATTTTGACATATTTGTCTTTATTTAGGATATACAGGAGTGAGCACAACTGGTACCTTAATTTTTTATGGCTTGCTGTACTTTCTTCACATGGAAGTTTTCTCTCATGTCATGTCACATTATATCCTACGTCAACCGCAAAGGAAGTGAATAATGCTCTATCGTGATGACCATGCAAAGTACTAGATTGCATTGTTTGCAAACAAACAAAAAGACAAACAAACAGACATATAATCAAGAACAAACCAATAGCAGCAGGAAAACACATATACCGGATTTCCATGGTTATGGTTAGTGCTAGTTGATTTGGATACTCTATATACAAACTGCTGCGTTATGCATTTTGATTGAAATTATATTTTCTCCATTATATGGACCTTTCTTCTCACTCTAGTCATAAATTAAATCCTTATTGTAACATTTGCTGAGGCCGACGCCCTCAATATTTTTTAAAAATTCTTGTTTTTTACATAATTGTAAAGTACGTACGTTATTAAACTACCATCAAAATTTTAACTAGCCTGAGTGACAGAATTTTAACTAGCCTGGGCGACCAACATTTAACCAAAATTCCGAGTTGAAGACCTCCATACTACACCTATGCCCCAATCGTGCTTGCAGTGAGAAGTTCACATTAGACCATTAACTTTAACAAAAACTTTATTAATTTGACCGCAAATGACCTCAGATGATCTCCATAACCTTGAAATGACCTTCACATTATGTGACACACATAGGCTAAAGAATTACAGACCATTCACCAACAGACAAAATCCCCGTACTTTGTATGCTGAGAATTCTTGCATATTCATGAGGGCCGATCGTTTGATCGTGAGCTATCGTGCGTGTCTAACAAATCACGTCAGCGTTGTGTGCCTTCATGTTACGTGATAGAGTGTTGTGTTTTTTCACGGTTACGTGAAAGACCTTAAAAATATGCGGTATGTTATGGTAAAATTCATAATTGTAGGTAATTCATAATTTAAGGTACAATTCATGAAAATTCTATATATTCTAAAATCGCCCCCTCCAGTACCCCCCACCCTCCCCTCATCAGTGTTTTGTGCCTCGGAGAACGCAGTATTAAATATCTTCGGGAGCCTTTGATGATAATCTTTTGCAATTGATTCACAATTTTGAACGCTGTTCATATTCATAACCGCGCTCTGTTTGGTTTACGATAAGTACTACGGTATGGGTCTGTAATGCGAAAGAAGTTTAAAACCTTATTCTCAACGCAACAAAAAGCGCTCTACCTCATTGGCTAAAAAAAAAGTCGCTATCGCTCAGCAATGCAGTATAAATTCAGCTTTAGGTGTTATGATTGCAGACGAGATCTTCTCCTGTTTTTAATCCCCTGATTTATGGTTTCTGAACAACGAGCAACTAAAACTTCGAACGAGGAAATGAATATGCAATTCTTGAAACATTGTATACACTACCAAATCAAAGTTTTTTTCAGCAACCATGGTTATAGCAAGGTTTGTTTAGCTTACCGCTGTCTTAGTAAAGACTTCTCTTTTATTTCTACCAGTTAACTGCTTAGGTTTCACTACTTCATACTTCGTTAACTTGGCTCTTTGTCTATGTTTGCCTTTGAAGGATTGCCATTCTGAAACAAACAAACAAACAAACAAACAAACAAACAATAAATAAATAAATAAATAAATAAATAAATAAATAAATAAATAAATAAATAAATAATAGTTAAGTTAGTTAATTTTTTAAATAAGTTAAGTAATGAATTGGTTATTAATAATAAATACATTTATACTATTAAACAAGACATATTATATGCAAACATTTAGGCAACATATTTTTTGTATGTTTTGTATCAAGTTTTCAAAAATGTTTCTTGAATATTACTTTTTATTGACCGAAAAAAGGGGACAAATTTACCTAAAATAGCTTACCTCCTACACTCAACTGGTTATCCGACAATATTTCTCCCAATACAATAGGAAATAAAATCGTTAAAACACAGAGTAATGACATGATCCAAAAAAGATTCCACTTTGGTAGATTTCAATCACAGTGGATTCCAATAAATCCAGGCGATCTGGTTCATCATCAACAGCCACGGGCTTCAAGTTCAGGTTCAACACTGTGATTATGCTATACGTGTAAAATACTGCGCTATCTTTTCCTGCACAGACCGGATTTCGGTGATCTACCCATGTTCCATCAGTCACTTTTGATTTTTTTGGCGGGAAAAGTCACTTATTAACACTTGTTCACAACAAGAAGGAATTGATCATCGTATTTGGTGCAAGAATATCGTATGTGCATTTTAGTAAGTTTTTCAGGATAAGCATTTTTGCGTTTTTCAAAGCAGTTAAAGGATTATTTCTTGATCCTAGCATCTTTTTATGACATTTGTCAGTAACAAAAGAAAAAGCTTATTCCCAAAATTTCAGTTGATTCCGATTTTGATTTTTCGAGTTATGCATGATCAAAAAAATACCTACAATTTTTGGTGTTTTGGTGGAAAATCCAAATCTTAATATTAATCTTAATTAATATATTAATATTAATAATCAATACTAAAGGTGAACATTTTCAATTGATCATCGGCTTTTCATCCCAGCTACATACACTTTAAATACATATCATTATATTTATAAAATTTACTTCGTGGAATGTTAAATATCAAAAATATTAATCTTTAATCATTTGCGATAAAATGTGTATTATATCGCGATTTGAAAAAAAATACAATTATTTGATATCAGATAATAAAGATACAAAATCGAGGAAGTAAAATGAGAAAGAAAATAAATAGCCGGAGAAAACAAAGGCATGAAAGTAAGAGAGATCAATACCCGGGGATCAATATAACAGAGTTCGAAGAAAGAATACACTAAAAGGAAAACCGAAAGCGAGAAAGAAAATAACTGATGGAAGATAGACACGCGGAAATGAAGAGTACAACAATGTTATTGTTACAATGAAAGACCAGGAAAGATAAATAAAATGAAGTAAAAGTTGGCGTCGTGTCAGATTTTGTCCCTTCAGAGAAAGGGGTGTGTCAAGACTGTCTACTTCCTACACTATTGTTTACATTATCTATTTTAAGTTTTGGCCTGTATAAAACTTCCCTTCAGAATTATTATAAAAGTGTAAGTTTATATTTCCTTAAAGAAACAACAGATAAAACAAATGATTTGTACATTTCATTCAAGTATTTGCAACCTGTTCTTTGAAATCAGACACTTGCAAGAAATGATCATAGAGAGATGATGAACTATTGAAACATACATCGGGTTTTCACGATGTTTGATATGATCATTATTTCTAGCAAAACATTATATAATTTTACAATACCAACAGCTATCACACTAATTCACATTAAAGGAATATTTCGTTATGCTAGCATCCTCTTTTTATGACATTTTTCAGTACATATCCACGAAAAAAGCATATTCCTAAAATTTCAGTTGATTCCGATATTGCGTTTGCGAGTTATGCATGATTATGTGTATTACACTGCTCCATAGACAATACGTTGTAATTTCGTTCTGGTGCACCAGAACGTAATTCAAATTTCACGATATCTTTGCTAAACGAATTAATCTGCAAGAAATATTTTGTACATAAACATTATGTAGCCAGAGGTTTCCAGTGATATAAAAATCTCAACTTTTTTTGAGAAAAGTTGGGGGATGAGGCTGTGGATCACGACATGCCCTTTTAATATAGGCCTACACATAACATAAACTCCTCAACAAAAGTTTGGAAAGTTTTTCAAACATCTATATCTCAGATTATTTGTAACATGATCATAACATGATTATATCAATGGATAGCTTCATTATTACCCTTTACAATGACACCAAATTTGAAACAATCAACCTTTTCACGGCTGTGTACTCTTCTTGTGAATGTAGTGAAGTCTCACACAGAATGTGCCAAATTGACCATTATTCTGTGCAACAAGCTGCAATCCCATATCTTCACTTTTTGGGACCTAATGCAATCCTCCTAGCTCCTCCTGGCCCAGATGACAACGCTCATCCCCACAGAGCTAGGGTGATAACGCTCACCCCCACAGAGCCAGGGTGATAACGCTCACCCCCACAGAGCAAGGGTGATAACGCTCACCCCCACAGAGCCACAGAGACAGCGCAAGAAGACCGTAAGTCCACTTGGCCCCTCAACATGTATACACTAAAGTTACGTATAGTTTCTTAGGGTTTTATAATGTTTAATACATTCCAAGGTGAAAACATCATGAAAGGTTGTGAAAGATTTGTTTTGGCCCCTGAACATGTATAAAACATTACCAAACAATATGAAACTATACGCAACTTGAGTGTATACATGTTGAGGGGCCAAGTGGACTTACGGCCTTCTTGCGCTCAGGTCTTCATATGGGAGTAGAGAGATTTGAATGGCGCCGGCCTACCATCAGTCCAGACCTCAACCCGATTGAACACTGGTTAGACCACATTGACTTGCGACGAATCCTGGTTGAAGAATGGAATGCCATCAGACAGCAACGTGTGACCAGGCTGGTGAGCAGCATGAGGAAGGGGGTGCCTGGCTCTTGTGGCTGCGTATGGATTTCCACCCGCTATTGAAGTTAGGGAATAGTGTTGTTTGATCACAGAATAATTGTCAATTTGGTACATTCTGTTTAAGACCCCGCTACATCCACAAGACATGTACTCAGCTCCTTGGTCTGGTGCGGACATTAATTTTATAAATGAATTTAGAAGAGCAGCAACGACACCACTTGCATTACATTCCGGATGTTAAATCTACATCATATGCAAAATATGAGGAAAAATGAACGAGTCCGTTTTATTTTAGGGCCATTTGTCTATAACTGGTCTTTACATGTAGCCCTACGGAGAGAGTGCCCGTTGAGGGCGCTATAACCCCCATTTTAGGAGCAAAAAAATGTGATTTAAAAAAACGGACTCGTGCGAAATTTTCAGAGTATGTAGTATGAACATGTAGAAATATAATCAAGTAGTTACCGTTAATACCGTACCTGGTCTTCTCCGAAAAAATAAAAAGTCCTATACCTCAATGCTATGAAACCTAGATGTCAGCCGTAAAAAGGTGATATTTCAAATGTGGTGTCACTGTAAAAGGGACTAATGTAGCTATCCATTGAAATGCAACACGATATGAACGCATTATTGAACATGTCACAAATAATCTGAGATATAGATGTTTGGAAAAACTTTCCAAACTTTTGTTGAGGAGTTTATTTTGTTTAGCTATTTTTAACTTGGATTTTCTTTTCTTTATCATATTTTTCATCTTTTCTGCGTTTTTGTGGTAATTCCTATGCTATAAACTGCATATTTGTGTGCAAATTGAGGGCGCTATTTACATATATGTTAAATATAATTCACCCCAAAAATATGACTTATTCCTTTCATTTGATGATAAAAAGAAGTATGAAAATTTTCTTTTCTATATGTTACTCATTTTTATGGGTTTTTTTTTTAAATGCCATTATACAAGTATCTACCCTTTGTAAAGATGCAAACAAGATTTACCATAAATAGCGCCATCAGTGTTCAACTTTTCTTTAAAATGAATACAGTTCCATATGCCATCATGTACAGTGTCATCGCCCCGATATCTTCATGGCAGAAAATGCCATGGTAGGTTGAATCCACAGCCACGCATGGCCATTGTTTTTCCACCTGTTTAATAGTTTTTAAATGCATAGTGGGCTGAAGGACATCCGACTAAGGCTAATGACATTGGCCTGTGACTGACCTCTGTACGGTCAGCGAGCATACATTCGCCAATCTTGAATTTTGGTCACTTTTTCAGCTCAAGACGCAAGCTACTCTCTCATGACGCAAACTAACGACTATCATATCTGTTCAAAATATATATTCAAGTGCAAGGAACCACATCTGGTTTCTTTATGGGAGATATTCATCATTTTCCACCCCGGTATCCAAAGATTTATCGTCTGAATATCAATCGTGCATAGCACATTTACGTGTATCGATCCCGTGTATTCATTTCAGTGTCTCTGGTTGTATAATGTAATTATTAACCGGGCGATGTCGGTGTGTCATGCTGATTTAAACTTTCCTGCTCATATTTTACGTAATTTTTAATCTCAGCTGTCCATGAAAAAGAGAAAAGGGCTGTGACAAAAACTAAACAATTCAGCCAGAGAACTTGGAACCTCTTATATTTAATTTTAGCTCATAGAAACTAAATTCTGTGATTCTGTAGTTCAACGCTAATAATTGGTGTTTTAATGTACGATCCTTCCGGTTTGTTTGCGTATTAGCCTACTGATTCACAGTGCTAGTCATCAGTACTGATTACACATATTTGGTTTTCAATACTATTTTTTCTGGCAAATTATAGTCTCATTTTCATAGCTTTTCATTAAACATACTACAAATCTTTACTCTGCCGGGTTTTTAATAACATAGAAAAAAAACCAGTTTATTGCAGCACATTTCAGAAAATAATAATGTGAAAAAAATAGGCTTTTCATAAACACCTGCCATTTACGTTGATAAAGATGGTAGTTAAAGTCTTTTAGATATACAAGTCTTTCCAGATTGTGATAATTGTCGATATCTTTTGAAGAGGAAAAAGGGAGAGCGGTGATTTTGACATCTTCTCCTATAAATATAAAATTTGGTTAAGATAAGTATCAAATTTATTGCATAATCATAATAATTACCTTTGTTAGGTCTTTCCCAAAAAGTATAACATTTAAGGTAAGGTATTGAAAGGTATTGAAAGGTAAGATAAGGTAAGGTAAGGTAAGGTAAGGTAAGGTAAAGTAAGGTATTGAAAGATAAGATAAGATAAGATAAGATAACATTTAAGGTCAGGTAAGGTAAGATAAGGTAAGGTATTGAAAGGTATTGAAAGGTAAGATAAGGTAAGGTAAGGTAAGGTACGGTATTGAAATGTAAGATAAGGTAAGGTAAGGTAAGGTAAAGTCAGGTCAGGTCAGGTCAGGTAAGGTAAGGTCAGGTAAGGTAAGCTTAAGGTCAGGTCAGGTCAGGTAAGGTAAGGTCAGGTAAGGTAAGGTAAGGTAAGGTATTGAAAGGTAAGATAAGATAAGATAAGATAAGATAAGATAAGATAAGATAAGATAAGATAAGAACCCGGTTTGGAGCTGAACCCAGATAGGCTTCACCTTTTTACATTCTGTGAAAATGTGCTTGATTGTTTTCTCAGTACAAAAAAGGCTGCGTACCAATATGGTTTGAACACTTTTGAATAGTTTAATACAGAATTTTTGCGAATGCGAGAGACCCGGGTTTCTAAACTAAAACTACCCTGCCAGATATTCAATTTCGTGATTTTCTTTCAAATTCGGACATCGTTTGGGACAAATTTTACAGTATACATCACCTATATTAAACCAACCCTAATCTGAACAAAATTGGAGAAATTCGTTGAAATTTAAGCAAGAGAAGACAAAAACCGAAAACGATGGCATTTACAATACGTCGGTCATTCTTAAGAATAGGAAATGGCCCCAGCAACCGTCAGGCTGTGATCAGTTATCACTATGTAATAATGTTGTATCAAATCCACCAAAAATGACTTACATTGACATCTGTTTCCATAATCAGGTTTAAGGTTCCAATTTTATCCGCAATTGTGATATTATATTCGCTTTCACATGACAGTTCAAAGGACATCCTATAATGTTGAAACTGAAATTTTACCACCTTACATATGGCGCATGAACTCTGCTGAACTCACGTAAAGACTGAAAACGTATAAAAGCAGAACTAAATCGTGTCGTAAATCTCATACTTCACCTGGCTGAGACAACGTAACCAAAACAGCTGTGTCCAAGATCTCATACTCCGCCCTACTGAGATTGCTCAAAGCTGCTCAACATCAACCAAAACAGCAGTGAAGACGAATGCAGGTAATTATTATTATGTTTGTTAGAAAAGGCCGAGGCCTGTTGATGCATGACGTGTGGAAAGGGGTAACGTTGCCCCGCCGCTTTCGCCGGGTAGCGTATTTATTTTCTGCAACCAAAAAGGGCGGAATCCGCTAAGCCTATTAAACCGTAACCCTAAAGGACCATTAGTAAAGGTTATGTATTACGGCCCAATATGGTTGCAGCAACCCATTATGGTTGCAGAAGTGACCCTCGGGTAGAAGACCCGGGAGAAATCAAATTCTGAAGTTAACACTTTTCAAACAATTATCTCTGAAGGACTTTCATTGCAAACTTGTAAAATTTTATCATATTGTTTTATGAATGCTTATCGCTGTCGTAGTGCACGTTAGTAACCATATATTGGTTACTTCTCCAAGCCTTAGTTCATACACCTGTCCCGAATTTTGATATGGCATAGGCTTTGTGTTGTGATCATTTCGATCAGTGGTTCGTAACAAAGAAAGCGTGATCCAGTTGACCTAGCAACGGTCATATTCTAACGTGCACTACGAGAGCGAATACTTTAAATACATTATCACGCAATTCGCCCTCGTAGTGCATGTACGTGATACTGGTTCATGCTTAGTTTGAATATACCTGTATTGCTAGCAACCCGTTGACGTTGTGTTGTAATCAATAGAGACTTGTGGTTCAAAAGCAGAAACTTCAGTTTATGTACGACCTGTGGCTGTCCTTATGTGCCAAAATGTGTCGAAGTTCAATTTTCAATTTGTACAAGGGTCAAATACTAATGTTGCTCCGATTTTCATAAAATTGTACCAAATTAAATATTTTGGATTTTGTTCGATAAAATCAAGTGAATACTTACTACAATATTATTTCGACCTACTCATCGGAGGACTTCATCATGTATGACTGATAATTATCTGATCCACTTTCCCGGCAAACAAGGAGTGGTTTCCGGTGTTCCTTAGTCTCTTTTGAAGACTTCAGTAGGCCTAGTGGATCGTAGACATGACTTAAGAGGTATGTGCCCTCCTCTCTGTTTAGGGTCTTGGTGCCCCGTCTCCTTATTTCCATTGCTTCTAGACCTTTTGTCGTGTTCCTGTTCAAGGATCTTAGATTCTCTCCGGTCTATAACATGGTTTGTCCGTGCAAGGTGATGGGGTTTCATAGCCGTGTCAACTTTGTGTTTTTTGAAGACTCTTTGGATACGCTCCGAAAGGCCGCTGACGTACAGAATTTTTCAGCATCTTATTATATCAAATTGTTTGTCTAGCTTCAGGCATTGAAAAAACAAAGATAACTATCTGTGACGTATAGTTACTTGGGTAGAAATAATAAACTTATTGAACAGGACAATTGCAATTAGAATCGATAGACCTAAAACTTTTTTTTGCACATAACATATTAACTATACATCACAGATAGTGAAAACTTTTTCTGGCAGACTGAACAAACAAGTTGGTACAGGTTTCATAAAAATCAGAGCTACTTTAATGTGTGACCCCTGTACAACTGGAAAATTGTCCTTCGACCCTTTTTGGCACATAATGGCGAACATTTGCTCTTTTATTTCCATTACTATTACATTATGAAAAAAACCCCATACAGCTGTGGTGTTCGTCTGATATGTTAGAAAAATATTTTAACCGATGACACCATGTTGACATTGGCTAAGCTTTATTTTCCCTCGCAAGGGTGACAGTTCTTCCCAGTTCTTGTCGCAATTTCGCCATTTTTATATTTCACAGACGACTCGACCTTTTGAGGTCATTTAGTAGACTTTCTTACCAGTCGTTTTTGTCATTCTTACTAAAGTTCACCCTTTGAAAATCGAACTTCGACGTACGCGGTGCGAAAATTTTGCCACCAGCTGCCAACGGTTTCTGTGGCAGTTCCCGTATTTTTCTGATCGTATGGTTGAGCGGTAGTTGAGGTGTAATGACACAAGGCACCGGGTCACTAGCTTAACAGCCGTTCCTCTGCATTGCACATAAATTATCAAAGAACATGGATAAAGACCTGGATCGTAATTCTATAGAACTTTCACATCATGCTGATCACTCGCACCTTTTACGTCTTTGAAAGAGCGGTATCGTAGTCAATCCATCATTGCACACACACATACTCCGTTGATGAGCAGTGATGAGTGCGGGGCAGACATTCAAACGTATTGTAAACCCATTGCTATGGTAATTAATCCTGTTACATTACTATTTCTACGCGACGAACTTATATTCTAACATTCTTTTTTCTCTCTAGTTTAAACCAAACATGAGGATCGACTTCAAAATTCTTTTACTGGTGCTGTCCGTCGCTGTTGCAGCTCAGGCTGCATGTTTCGGGGCCGGGGGCCGCCGTATAAGTTACAACGATCCTGTCGGAGACGGTAAGTCGTATACCAGGTGTATAAATTACTTAACGTATTCCCAGAAAAAAATTAAATATCACAGGCATTTTATAGAACACGAAGCACACGAGCTTATTTTAAATACATTTTTTGCTACTACCCATATGCTAAGCTTCAGCTCTGTAGAAATGAAACACATGCTACTTCCAAATTCAACATTAGATCCTCTTGAAATGACTACAATGTATAGTTTTATGACCTTTGATTACCATTATTCGCCACTTGCACGGTTCCGCCATTATGCACTATGTGCGGGAGAGCCTCGAACTGGCAGCATACATGAATGGGAATTGAACCAGTCATATAACATTCTGTGTAAGGTTACGTAATTCTTCCTTTCATGTATGCTGCCAGTTCGAGGCTCTCCCGCATATAGTGCATAATGGCGGAACCGTGCAAGTGGCGAATGATGATCAGTTGATCACACTACAAATTAGATGGCTGTTATGCTACATTTGGACGTGGTAGTGTTTGTCATGATGTACTGGATAATGATATCGATGTGTACCAGTCATTTTGATACACCCTGTATAGGATGATCCTATTATATTAAGAAAGCAAATTATTTTTTTCAGAGTGTACCCACGGAGAGACAAAGAAGGAGAATTGTTATACGGACTGTAAATGCTATCATGGATATTGGAGCTGCCAAGGTTGCACCCGTAAGTACCACATTGCACTTATGGGGCTATCATTTTCTTCTGAAGGGGGGGGGGTCCCAAGTTTTCAAAAAGTCGGCGTCAATAAAATTGCGACCCCCCCCCCTATTTTGGGAACAAAATTTTATGATCCCCCACCACCGATTCACCTTGCCCCCTAAACTGGCTAAAATTGTATTGAAATCAGTCTTTTTGAATAAAATAAACACACTATCTGTGGTATTCTTGGGACTCCCTACATTTTAAAATTTTATGATCTCCCTATTTTTCTTTCCAAAAATTATGCCCCAATATATTTGCCCCCCGAAGAAAATGATAGCCTCCTTATTATGCTGGCTTCATACTGCATGTCGCTTGTACTTTTCTGTAATGCTGCATGATTTCATACTTTCCTGCTGCTTGCCGCCGGCTTTGCCGCTATGAAGATGATTTTGCTTCACCATGTTCACTGCGCAGCCTCGATCACTCCACCGCTCTGCCCAAGCGGCATGATCGCTGGGAGTTGAAGACTTTGGATCTTGAAGAACTTGTCTTAGTCCATTCTCTCAAATTGATTCAAGATCTTGAATGTTTCTTTTGAGAGCAGTCTGAATGTCACGAAACTAATGAAATTACGTAAACAAATACCGTACTATAGGCAAAAGCAGATGTGTGACAATAATTATGATTTCACTAATTCACTTACGGTCATTATTTTCGAATTAACGCTGTAAGCTCGTATAAGCCGTATAAAATTAATGTTTTGGTTCTCGTCCCCTCCCTCCTCAATTTCTGGGATTTGTCAGATTTGTTTTGATTTTTTTTTATAGATTTTTCAATTTTTTTTAAAGATCACTTCCAGGTCTTTTTATGGTACTCTAGGGGGTTTATTCCTCAGAATTTCACATTGAAAAACGCGGGCCTCATCGTTTCCTCAGCACTGTTGGAAAAGACCGAAAACTACTGACTCATTTTACATTGGATTGGAAAAAAAAACTCCCTCCCTCATCCATTCATAAAAATCCTCTGGACGAGAACCAAACATTAATTTTATACGGCCATACATGGATTCGTCACGTTATTAATTTAATGCCTCAGTAAATTTGGTAGTTTTCAGTAACGTAAAATGTAAACCTTTCATGATTAGGGTTTACTTCGACTGAAAACCATCAGTGAAAAACCAAGTTTATCGGCGAAAAACCAGATTTCTCGGCCGATAAACCTGGTTTTTCAAAAACTACGACATATTGTCATAGTTTTTTGTAAAACCAGGTTTCTCGGTCTTTTGCTTGACACTTCCATCTGGTCTTTGACTTTTTCAAAGGACCACTTAGGGTAACCGCATGTTTGAAGCGCTTCCTGGATTTTCTTTTCCTCCTCAACCTTTCCTCCTCTTCTGTCACGATGGTGTCCTTCCTGTTGTATAACGTGCGAATCACCCCCAGTTTCTGATGTAAAGCATGTGCGACTGGTACTTGAGGTATTGGTCGGTATGCGTAGGCTTGCGATAGACCAACAACTTCAATGTTCCATCGTCTTTCTTCACTGGGTGTCCAGAAATGGAAGCTGACCTTGCGATTCTTGTTCAAAGGTAAATTTGATGGAGCCTGACTTGTCTACTTGGTTGATGTGGTCTGTAAGCTGCTGAACACTATCTCTTTGAATAACTTCAAGAATGTCGTCGACATATCGGAGCCATAGCTTTGGTCTACAATCAAGCGGAGCAGTAGCGATGTATCAACTCTCACACATTTTTTATGAGTTTCTAGAACTGAAAATCAACTGGCAACACTAAGACCTACGCTGGAGATACATCTAGCGTCGGTTGCCAGTAGGAATCACTCATCATCGAGTGTTGACAAAGGCAACAGTGTTGCTGAAACGTACACAAAGTAGGCCCTAAGTGCAATTTCTGGATCAGATATCAAGAACTTTGGTTACTGAGTTTACTCTACCGATCCTGATGAATTTATTCAAACAATTTCATTGTTTGTTCATTGGTGCCACAACTTTTGAAAGTTACCGGCCCGACTGGCTTATAGTGACAAAAATCTTAAACAACAAATTACAATCCCAGTACTATAATATATAATATTTCTTTATTCTATTAATTTTTATTTCAGACCGTACCCGACCAAATTTGACGACGACTGTGAAAGAATCTTTGACGAGGAGGCATGCAAGTGGTCTGTTGTAAAAAAGGCGCGCGAAACATGTCCAGTTTATGCAGGCGTTGGCTAATATTATTATATTATAATATGGCGGCCTAAATTGCACGCATCACATATAATGTAGACCTTAAATTACCCTCCTCTTTTTATCCTCGTTCTGATACATATCAATTTCTAAGCCCGGGTTTCTAGGCGCCCTTTAAGGTTAGCAACTATTTTAAACTGTTGCGATTTGGTAGTTCACAGCATCTTACGAATGCTAGTGAGCTTTGGCAAAAATTGCATTGATCATTTCATAGCGAGTGTATAGAAGAATTCTAGTAGGTCCTCTGGTTTTTGAGTTATGTTGTAAAGAGGGCTGAAACAACAACACTTTTCTAAAACATACATTTATAACTCAACAATGAATCAAGGAGGTTTTCAAAGTATTTGATTTGTAGAATGAACGTTTGTAAAACATCGAAGTGTTATTTTTCAATAATATATTAATTTAGATAATGAAAATCGACCTCCTTCGACCAACAATACCTCGTGTACCCTTAAGCAAAGTCATTGTTCATTGAATTTACAACCGTATATGACAAAAACAGGCGAAAATAGTAACTTTTTGCACAAGATTTGCAATTTAAAGAGAATTGGCTATTGCTCATTGCAATGAATAAAATATATGGACAATATAAGACGTGTGCTCTTTCATTTTAATGACATAAAATTTGCAACAATATTGTAAGTAATGAAAAAAAAAAAGATTTTAGCGGGAAGTGTTGCTTTTCGTTCGATATTTCTGATTGAGTAATTTGCCAACCAATTTATCTCATAATTTATTTTTCTTTAAACATGTCATTTGATATGATCTGACCTAAGTTATGAAACTTAAACATTGTGTTCATGGTTTGCTAGGATTGTTTTTAGAAGTTTTATGGTTCACTATTTTATTTGAGTAGTGTAGGTTATCTAAATTAAACCTATATTTTATTAATTATGTTTTTGTCATGAGGATCACGGGAAAAGATGATCTTAATTTGCGCAACATGTCATCACATTTTTTCCAAAATAGTTACTCACCAAATGTTTTATTATTTTATGGTACCATGTCTCATTCATCATCATGATGTTGATTTTATTGATATGTCATCTACATGAAAGAGTTATTGTAGAACCACCAATCATGTGTTCTATTTTGTTCGTGATTTCATTGTCAGGAATAGTAATGATTTGTTAATTATGTATCCTCCATATTAAGTTCAGTAAGTTCATAATTATCTTGTCATCTTATAATTTGCTTGTTTTCCATCGTATACATGCAAAGTTATTCACTTGTTTCTTTTTGGATTTGTGTCATTTTCACATGACTAAATTAAAAGTAGAATCTCAAAAATGTATTCTACATGTAGGCCTTTATTTACTTCCAAATTAGTCTTGTGTATCATGCTTATTTAAAATGAGTCATTGCATTCATAACATTGTGAAGTTTTATTTCTTCCATCCAAAGTGTTAATTGGTTTATCATGAAAAGTTTCTTTTATGTAGTCATGAAAGTGGAAGTGTGATTATTGATTCTTTCGTATTCTTTGGTATTTACAGCAAATTGTACCTTTTGGATTCCATGCCAAATTAGCAAGTCATAAATGCACTTTAAATTGAAAAGAGATAGTTGCGTCACTTAAGTATATGTTGTCATAGTGTATCTTAATCATTATGTTTTTGTTGAAATTTGCAACATTCTTCAAATTATCATTTTCCAAATTTCATTTAAAATGCCGAGACGTCATTTTCTCTGCAGCAGGGGTGAATGTAACCGGCATCAGAATGGTTGGTCTTAATAATAAGGGTAGGGTTTGAAATGTTAGGATTTAAGGTAATATCATTATTTACCATGTTTATTATTTTGTTTATTTTTATTGTATCATTCTTAATTAATATAGGTTTTTGGTTTCATATCAAATTATGTTTCTATCTGTTGTGTAATTAGTCGATCATAATCATCAAGTTAAGTTATTTTCCATCGTAATCATCATTGTCTTTGAAATTATGTTAATAGATCATGGTTTATCTTTAATTTGAAAAGGTCATTTACCTCTTTTGATCATGAAAATGTAGGCATCCTTTGATTCTCAAGTTTATGAGTACTTCAAATATTTATGTCTTCATTGTTTATTGTCTTCCATTCATAGAAGTTTTAAGAGCACTTTAGCAATTGATTCCTTTTATATGAGTGTGCATTGTCATCCCAATTAGTTAAGTGTGATGGAATTTATGGCCACTTATGTTTTAGCTTGAGATTGAGTGTAGGTGACCTACTTATGAATTATTCATGAGAAAGTTTTATCTCTTTATCATGTTATGTATTGTTAAGATGTGTCATTAAGTAAATGCTTAGTTAAGGTTATTATTTATGCTGTTGCAGAGATGGTACTAAAACTTGGTACTTAAGTTGGTTTTCAAGTGTTTTTCCCATATGAACTTGTCTCAGATAATTTTACTTCACTTCCTGTGACTTCCATCCAAGCATTCAACTGATCAACATCAAATCTTCCATCTTAGCTTCCAACTGGTCAACATCAATTCAATCGTCATCATATTCATTAAATATATTTATATTGTATCGATCTTCATATTGTTTCTACATTATTATTACATCATCATATATTAAAGCCAGAGCATTAACAACAGCGTATATCTTCAAGTTTTCCATCGTGTCTATTTATTTTCTGTAACGGGATTGGACATTTATTATCGCCCGAGTAAGTCCCTGGATCCAGAAGTTGAACAAATAGAAAATCACCCTAAAAATCTTCCCCGTTACAAATAATAACTGGAAAGTTGGGGTATTATTTACAACTATTATTAAATCGGACCATGTTGAATATTTAACTGGCGGCCATCTTGACACCCTCTGTCCATTTTGAAAAAAAAATGCCACCCAAAGTTTTTTAAAACTTAATTTCACCTTAAAGAAACAAAGTCAAGTGAAAGTTTGATTTACATTATGCATGCGACTCAAGGGTATGCTGTCCAGACTATAGGGCATATAAGGGGCCTATAGGGCCTAATTCTGTTTTGTCATACGCCTATCGCTAAGTTAGGCGGAATTAAACCTGATTTCAAAAGTTCAAAGTTAGGCCTATTGGGCCCCAACTAGTGGCGTAGCCAGGGGGGGGGGGACAGCTGACCCCTGTGAAAATTCTTGCCCCTTCCCTTGTGTGATGCTGGCCACCCTGCTATTTAAGATTTTTAGGCCTTTTTTGAGTTCCCCCCCTTTGTCTTGGTTCCTTTGCACACCCTCTGAAAAAGTTCCGGCTACCACGGGCTCCAACGACCAGTAGCCTATAGGCCTAGATTTCTTTTTGTTATGGGGAATTGGGGGGGGGGGGCTGGGGGTGGAAACATTTCTTGTAGGCATATGTGGGAATATGAAACAGCACCTTTCCCCAACTAGCTAACTGGAGACATAGGCCTATATATGCACTCGCGCAAAGCGCAAATAATGGCACTTTGGGGGACTAAAATTGCCAAATATGAGGTTAATTTGGTCAAAAACCCACATAGGCCTACAGGCGTTGTGGGGGATGATTGTATGAACCATTCCCCCTGGCAAAAATGGGGGTGGGATTTATCCGCTCATCCCCCGGGATCTACGCCTATGCCAACGACGATTTTTGTCAATTTGCGAGGCACAAAAAATGTTGAAAATTGACAGGCCCCCGGGGACAGGCCTTACTAGAGAATAACTTTGGTTATTTTATTATTTAGGCCTACAACACGACGTTTATTCAGTTTAGGCCTATAGTTAGGACTAAAAGGCTCAAAGCAAGAGATAAGCTATGTAGGCCTAGGTCTAGGCCTAATTAGGCCTAGGCCCCATAAGGACATTTTCTTCAAGTTTGCACACAAAAAAGAATTTGACAAAACTTGCACATTTATTACGAGGTTTTATAATATTGGGCCCATTTTTTGCATGACTATCTGAGGTTTTGCATTTAGAGAATAAACGATAGAATTTTTATTTTGCCTATCCTCTACCGTGTGATAGACGACAGGCAGGTCCAATATTTTGAGTAGTGGATGCCGGCGCAGCCGGTATCCACTACGATAAAAATATTGGACCTGCCTGTCGTCTATCATAGGTAGAGGATAGGCAAAATAAAAATTCCTGTCGTTTATTCTCATTCTTAGTCAGTTAAATATTATTTTAACAACTGTAAACAAATTTTTAAAGCAAAAACTAAGTTACCGTCATAAAAACTCCCCTCATTATAAAATGAACGAAACTTGTTTACAACTTCACGTATTCTGTTGCGAGTATTGCTAGCGCGTTCGCGTATTCCGCACTAGTCTACGAATCCAGCGCGATACAATCAATATCAATATATTTTATTAACATTCACCAAACAAACTGGTATAGTTAATATTTACAAATACAAATATTTACAATTGAAATTGCAATATTAAAGTTACAAGTACAAATATTTACAATTATAGAAGAAATATAAATTAGTCTTAATAATAATAGACAATATTAATAGTGGCGCTCAAGTACATGTTACATTGAGCCTATAGAATGAAAAATATGACAGGGGGTCGCTGCTCTAAGCCCAAATGGGAACTTTGTTATTATCTATAAGTCCATGTTCGTTCGTGAATCAAAAGCTGATTTGACGAATTTGGTTATTGGAGTAATACTGTCAAAATCACTTGCACTCATTATAAGTTTGAAAATGTCAGTGTCTACCATACCATCTATATCATACATTTCATGTATTGTAGATAATAAATCTTGGCGAGGGTTGGTATAGAAAGGACATATCATTACAAAATGAAATTCATCCTCCACCTTATTTAAATTACAAAGTGTACAAATTCTATTATCTGGATTAATTTTTGGAGAGAAGTGACGCCCCTTTTCGATCATGAGATTATGTGCGCTTATTCTTAATTTACAGAATGCAGCCCTGGAAGATCTTTTAGCGATAATAACATAATTTTCTGTACTGAAAGCATTTTTGAATGTACAATATGTTCTGAGTTTAGGACTAAAATTATTAATATGATTAACCCAAAGATTGTTATAGACGATTTGAAGTTTAGATACAATAATTTCATTAAAATTGGAAGCGGTGATCGTATTTGGTTTATCCCAAATGTCAATCCTATTGATAAGGCTAAATATATTTTTTTTTTTTTTTTACCATGTGAAATTATTAGTACACACTAACTTTCTGTTATCTACAAGTGCTTGAATTACAAGAGAATCATTACCATTCATACATTTTTCGTTTAGCTTCCACCAGTATTTTACAGATAAAGAAAGCATAGTTGTGAGCAGTGGAAAACTACCTAATTCGCCTCTTACTGCATTGTTAGTGGATTTTTTATGAACTCCGAGTATAATTTTGCAAACCTTACTGTGAATAGATTCACTTGGAAGTTTATCACATGTTGTAAGAAAGTTTGAGTCGTTCAGTTTGTTTAACAAATATGGTGCCCAAACCTCACATCCATAGCTAAGGATTGGTTGGATGAGGGTCTGAAATAATTTCATGCTACATTTGTAGGAGTCACTTATAAAATTATCCCTAATTTTATAATATGCTTTCATTGCTTTGTCTTTAAGTCTAATCATTGCTTTTGTAAATGAACCAGATGGTACAAAAATAATTCCCAAATAGCAATATTCATTAGTTATGTTGATGTTACAATTACCATAATTAAATTTACAACCTTTCAAAACATGACCACCTTTATTGAATATCATGACATTTGATTTGTCAATGTTAACTAACAGTTTCCACTTTCTGCAATAATTGTGCAATTTATTGATACATACGCGCACCTCTACACGCATGTTACGCATTATCAAGACGCATGATGACGTGGGGTCGTCTACGGCCTGATAGACGGCACCAGAAATCATGCGATTGTCCAATCAGAAATGTTTCTACGAACTAGACCACTCCCACTGACTAAGAATTGGTCATAAAAATTATACAGGCCTAATTATAATGAGGTTTTTCACTTCACTTTGTGCTGTGCGAGAAAAGGTGCGTACAAAGACGCCGCTCATAGCAACCATCCCACATGTGCGTACATGGCCTCCTAGCTCCGGAACGTTTTCCCCATATCTGACAAAATCCCGGACATCATGACTGCACTTTTGGTCATTATTATTTTTTTAATGCAAAATATAATATACGGTATCGGTAATTCATTACAAAATAATGCTTCAAACATGTAGCTTTTCATACCAAGAGGGCCTATGATCCGAACTATTTTATAGGCGGCGGATTATTGTTTTTTATTACCTTCGCGTGCGTAATCCAAAACAAAAAGCGTCCAGCTATCTCTTTTTCTCGGGTCCAGCGAACAGTGGCACTGAAAATCTGCATTCGTCGCAGCTAAAAATTACAAAATTCGCATGAATTTACGTTTAAATCACATTACAAAATGAGGGAAATTGTTCATATCCAAGCTGGACAGTGTGGAAATCAGATTGGTGCTAAGGTGAGTTCAAAATCTATTTCATTTTCGTTACATAAGCAGTGTACATGTGTAAGGTTAAAACTTTAAAAGCATGGAAGTCAACATATGCGGGCGTTGCCAACCCATGAACCCGCCCAGGCATGCCAGGAAAAGGTTAAGATTCCCACGTAACATCGCATGGTAAAAGTGAAAAGTAATTGAACAAATTGGTGTTGTTCTACGATGTTTTAATTGACATAAAATTTAATATACACTGATGTTTCGTACAAAAGTCCAGGCATGCCGGGCATTGGTACATATACATGCATGCATGGGCAAACAACTGCGGTCCATGTTCATCATGGGTTGGGTGACTTGGGTCACACAAATCATGCAAATTGCAATAATGATAAAGTATTATTCAGATTTCCTTTTACAAATTAAGCATACTGCTAGCCGTCCAGCGCGTATTATTTTGCACAAGGTCCAATGCACATGCTTGACGTCACGCACGACGATATCTGCGATGGTAAGTTAAGATCATGTCAAAGGAACCTTGGAAAAGATTAGGCTAATGAAAGTTGATCCCCAGTTTCCCGTTACATAGTTTTTCATGACTGGGTAGGTGACTGTTTCATTATTCATTATTCATTATTTTCAAACTTTCGTTATCGGTGCATTACGTAAGTTAATTACGGAATGCTATGTTTTGAGGCCCAAATAAAATAATAAAGTATAGTTAGTAATGACCATGCTTCACTTCAAAACAAATTTTAATTAAGCACATCTTCTTTGGAATCTTCAAATTAACCTATAGGTTGTGCAACATATGAAAGCACCAGAAGTCCATGATAGTCTTTGGAGAACCACTTTTCCATATAAATACACGGTGTCTGTGTGTTCTATTGCACACTACTTTTTACAAACCAAACTTACTCTCCACTAGCACATCTTTGGAAGCAATATTTATACGGAAATTAGTTTGTCTACTTGCACAAACTGGAGGTTGCTGGTAAAAATCATCACAGGGTGCACGTGTTAATAATAAAACAACCATGCAAGAAATTGACAAATAAATCATTTTATTTATAAGTTTATTTTATTAAATACATAAATATTTGTAAGAAAAGCAGAATAAATTTGACTTCAAATTTTGTTTATTTTATTTATTTTGATGTTGTCTATATATAGCGCGCTACATAGTGCACGGTAGAAATGCTTTCATATTTGTTCATAAGCTGGTTCCCGCGAACTTGGCTGCCTCTCTTTGTGTTCGGTCTATCCATTTAGTGGTAGGAGAAACTTAGATGCAGGGAATTCCTAGTCTCCAGTAAATGCGCCCTACGATATCGCCATTTTACCACGTAGTTTAACCCAGCGTTTGTAAAGACTATTCGGGCCGGTCAGGGTCGCGTAAAAGTGCTTAAAATACGTGTCGGACGTGAAAGATGACATTAAAACTATCCTTTTTTCTTAAAAACTTGAAAAATGTGAAATAATGAAATAATGGAAAATAATGAAATATTTGATCGGCATTTTTTTCTGACCGAGTCGGGTAACGGGAAACTGGGAGTCAACTTTCATTAGCCTTATAATGTCAAACTTCAAGTTTTGGAAGTTCTGGCAAGTCGGACATGTCGGATGGCAACTTGGCAAGTGCCATATTTCCAGTTTACTCATATTACTTTTTTAAAATTTAGCCATTTAACTTGTAAGTTGTACAAAACTTGTAGTGAAGCCTGACTGAGTGAAGGGCAAGGCCTAAGAAGCCTGTAGGCTAGCTCACATCACACACTATAGTATAGGTGGCGCTATTCGTCCATAGCATAGGGAAGTGGAATGTGCATGTACGGTCCAAAAGTGGCTTTACTGTGGGGCTCAATGGAGAAAATCACTAAAAATTAATTTTGACAACCAAAACCTAAGTGATGTTGACTTATGTTGGTGCTGGCATGATACTGGATTCATAAACTATCACATAGTGCTATCCATGTTCCACCAAGCAATTTGTGTGTAAATCAAGACCATCCAAAACAGCTTTCTTAGAGTAAAGAATAGGAGGTCATCTGGGGTCACATACAGTAGTGTGCATTGTACATGTGCCTGCTGTCACAATTTCACACACAAAATTTTGGGCAATTTGATGACACTATTTTTGTCTGTAACTTCAAAAGTATATGCACTATAAACATGATTGACCCCTTATTGTTTAGGTAATTTAATTCTCTTTCAAATGAAAGAACTTTCAGCTAAAAATATTGAACTTCAAAATTGTATGAACATCCCTACCTAAGGCTAGGCCCGGTAGGCTAGGCCAGGCTCAACAACTTTTAGGCCTAAAGCCCTAAAACAAATTGTTTGATTGGCGTAACATAAAAAGGGCGATCCTGACTTTTAGACCACCCTCGCTATTTATAAGGACTAAATTTTACTCAAATAAAATACTTTTTGCATCAAGGTACAATCAGTAGGCCTAACTAACAATGTAGGCCTACTTTAGTTTTGCATCTATTCATGGTTAAAAAGTTACCAATTTGGCAACTTGCCAAACACTTAAGGTTTAATGTATTGGAACTTGGAGGGCATTCAGGGCAGGACTTCGATAAGGGTAAAAAAAAACAAGGTCAAAACAACTTTTTGAAAAGAGGTGAAAATTATGAAATGGCCATTTTTCTAGTCTGGGCCTGGCCCTGGGAGTTTTTTGTCTTGAAAATTAATTTTTAAATAAATCACAAGAAACTTTTAAACTTAAGCATCACTTCACTTCAGTCACATCATGACATAAAAAGATGATCAGATGAGTGAAAAGTTGCAGAAAATTTGAGAAATAAATTAATATGGGAATTAATTTTCTCAGAAAAATGCACCACTTTTTTTGAGACATTCACCATTCACTCGGTCGGACATCCGGGAACATTGTCCCCTTTGTCCCCTGCGCGCGCATAGCAACCAGCTTGAGAAAGGGGAACTGCACATGCGCACACTGGTTTTACAACAAGGCTATTTCCCTTTGTGACGCCAGCCCGACCAAGAGAACTGTGAGTTGTATGCAGAATTGCGTCACACAGTAAAGAGATGTCAAACGCGCTTGAAAATGCATATTTCGCTACAGTAAAATTAAGTATTTCTTGGCCAAACTATAAACGCTAGTGGCTCCGCGATAAACACACACGAATATAGTGCGGTACAGAAGAAAGCATACACATGCCTTACATTGTGTACACGCTTAGTTTAATAATAGTACCCCGGTACGCTAAGATTTCAGTCTCTTTCACATACACACTATGGCATTTGCGATCCTATACTTTCATTGCCCATCAGATCGCAATAGTTGGAGAAAGCTTGTAGTCGCCTGCATGCTCCACAGCCGGCTGATGTCACTGATGATGATTTCATGCTTTTACATTGCATTCAGTGTTCGAAATACCACATGCACAGATACATGTAACTTTAACTCAATGCATGTAGAATTTAGCCTGTGCATGTAAAATTTTGTGAAAATCAGCCAATTTTAGGAAAAATCAGAGTTGTGCAATGTGCATGTAAGTTTTATTTTATATTTCAACCCCTGATTGCATTGCCTAATGCCATTGGGATGACCATGGTCATAGGAACCGATTTGGCCCCATTATAGATGCCCCATAGTAAAATGGGGATGTGGGTTTTTGAGTTTGAATTTTGAGTTTGAGGGGAATGTCCCCATAGTAAAAGGGGGATGTGCCCCACCCCTTTCAGCCACGTATGTTCAAATCATTCCAACCTCTACTTGAGATGTGTCTGGTTCTGGTATTTATTCCTCTAGTATACTAAACTAAAGAGATGCATGTCACAATAGCAGTTTTGATATAGAGGTACGGTGTTCACAAATGGTATATTCTCAAAATTGTTGTCTTCTATTTTTTCTGTGCTTGTAGTTTTGGGAAGTGATCTCAGATGAACATGGCATTGATCCTACAGGCACATACCATGGTGATTCAGACCTACAACTGGAGAGAATAAATGTCTACTACAATGAAGCAACAGGCGGAAAAATGCGTGCAGCGTGCAGTACTGGTGGATCTGGAACCAGGCACCATGGATTCTGTTCGCTCTGGACCATTTGGACAGGTTTTCAGGCCAGATAACTTTGTGTTTGGACAGAGTGGAGCGGGAAACAACTGGGCCAAGGGACACTACACTGAGGGTGCTGAGCTGATCGATTCTGTGTTGGATGTGGTGCGCAAAGAATCTGAGAGCTGTGATTGCTTGCAGGTAAATCTACCAGTGAGATTAATACCTCATCTAAGACCTTGAAAAGGAATGAAGCTGGGGTGTAACTGGGGTCATCGAGCCATTGCCAAGGGGCTGGGAAAAAATGTCTAAATCGTCCCGCTAATACCAAAATTACTTTACTGGGACAACTGTGTGTGGAAATGTGAAAATTTTTAACACATTTCTTCTGGACAAAACTGACCAGAAGTTTCTTCAGGTCAGTTTTGTCCCCATATTTCAGGTCTGGTGGATCTCTTTGGAATGAAGTCAAGTCCAAGCCAGGATTTATTATAATATCATTTATATTGAGAGGTGCAGCCGGCTCAAAAGTGGACTCTTTGTGAATTTTCCCTTCAAAAAAAGGGCAAATTTCAATATTTTTTAGCAAAAATTGGGCCAAGTAAAATAAAAAAAGCTGTTTCACAATCACATCTAGGTATTTTTATCGCAAAAGTGTAAAAACCCATGTACTTAGAGCTGTTTTAGTGTACCGTATACAATAATGCCAGGGAACAGGAGGTCATTTTTATTTTGTTGTTCTGAGAGGTAGGCCTGGGAGGTAGGCCCCTCTCGAATGAGCTCAAACCTCCCAAAAGTGTTTCTTGTATAAAGTATCTCAACTTCCTAGACATATTTTTTGAAAAGTTATTTAACTGAATTTCAAAAAATAAAAATATAAAATGAAGAAACTTCAAAAAAGGAAGCGTGAGGGACTTGAAACATGTTAATTTTATTATTTGGCCTATATTTACCAAGTCAAGTGATAACTTTTTCACAATGTCATTTATTATTGATTACAGGGTTTCCAACTTACACATTCACTTGGAGGAGGCACAGGCTCTGGAATGGGAACACTTCTTATTAGCAAGATCAGAGAGGAATATCCAGATCGTATCATGAACACCTTTAGCGTTGTCCCTTCCCCAAAAGTATCAGACACAGTTGTAGAGCCATACAATGCAACGTTATCTGTTCACCAGCTTGTTGAGAACACAGATGAAACTTACTGTATTGACAATGAAGCTCTGTATGACATTTGCTTCCGGACCCTAAAACTGACCACCCCAACATACGGAGACCTGAATCATCTGGTGTCAGCTGTTATGAGTGGTGTAACAACATGTCTTAGATTCCCAGGCCAGCTCAATGCTGATCTGCGCAAACTGGCCGTCAACATGGTTCCCTTCCCACGCCTTCACTTCTTCATGCCCGGCTTCGCACCACGCACCAGCCGCGGCAGTCAACAATACCGAGCCCTGACCGTTCCAGAGCTGACCCAACAGATGTTTGATGCAAAGAATATGATGGCTGCCTGTGATCCACGTCATGGTCGGTATCTAACTGTAGCCGCACTTTTCAGAGGCCGCATGTCCATGAAGGAGGTGGATGAACAGATGCTTAATGTGCAGAATAAAAACAGCAGCTACTTTGTCGAATGGATCCCGAACAACGTGAAAACCGCAGTGTGCGACATCCCACCACGTGGTCTGAAGATGTCGGCAACCTTCATTGGCAATAGCACCGCAATTCAGGAACTCTTCAAACGCATCTCCGAGCAATTCACCGCCATGTTTCGTCGCAAAGCTTTCCTGCATTGGTACACTGGCGAGGGCATGGACGAGATGGAGTTCACCGAGGCTGAGAGTAACATGAATGACTTGGTGTCGGAGTACCAGCAGTATCAGGATGCTACAGCCGAGGAAGAGGGCGAATTTGATGAGGAAGAGGAGGATGATCAAGAGCAAGCCTAATTGACAACTGATTTCTATTTGAATATAATATAGACAGCTTTGCAAACACTCAAAAAACTGGTATCACATCACAAAAGCTAAATGCATGAAGGTTATAAACTTGTAAGTGTACTCTGTATCGTCATAAACTTAATTGTTTGTTTATTTTAATGCCACAACTATTTTACTGGCATGGTTGAGGAAAAATCAGCTATCAAACACTTCTTAAATTTCGACAATTGACCACACCGTTCTTGAAATTTAAGAACTTTACGAAACTACCTCATTTTCAAAGTTTTCCACGGATTCAAATATCAATGGATGATCTGCATTCGGAGTGCTAATCGCTGCGCATCATCAGCGCATGAAGCGTCTATTCACTCTATTGTCATCATTGATAGATATTGGACTCTGTGGAAAGGATTGAAAAGCAGGTAGTTTCGTAAATTTCTTTTATTTCAAAAACGGAGCTGTCAATTGTCAAAATTTAGTATGTGATTATGATAGCTGATATATTCCTCAACCATATAGGTTATTTAGTTAAATGCTTGGTTTAATACCCAAATATTCAGTTCCTGATGATACAGTTCTTTCAGGGACACCCAGTATTTTTGCACTTGCATAGCATAGAATAATTATGAATTAATTGGAATTTAACTTAGTCTCCCACTACCAAACTCTCAATATTTTTCTTAAAAATCAAGTTACATAGATACTCAGGTTGTTTCTGGTGTTGATAAGTACTGCTGGTTACACCAAGACTTGCATCAATAATTTCATTTTAAATCCATACACCAATGGAAGACACAACCTTAATCTCCCACACAATTTGAATTTGAAATGGGGTTACCTGAATGGGCAAATCTGTTTGAAATCTACGCCACTTGTGTGGGAGATTAAGATCATGCCTTCATTAGGGATGGGGTGTATGCATTTCAACTGGAATAACCCATTACAATAAATTAATCGTAAGTTTTTGATTTTAATGTTCCAACTCGCTATTAATCAAACTTTTGATTGTGAAATCTTTGTGAAACATGCCCCATAGCTAGTTATGTGAAAATTGGGCTATTCCATTTAAAATTCACACTACCCCTGTGGAAGATTTTTTAAATATCTTCCACAGGGGGAGTATTATGAATTTCAAATGGAATGAACACATTAGCAGCTCCATTTGAAACTCATCCTCCCTAAGTGGAAGATACAGGTTGAATCTTTCTCAGAGGGTGTATGAAATTTAAATGGAGCTACTTATGTGTTCATTCCATTTGAAATTTTACTCCCTCTGTGGAAGATATTTCCAAAAACTTCCACAGGGGTAGTGTGGATTTTAAATGGAATAGCCCAATATTTAAGCATGCAATTTGCCTATTGCACGGACGGTTCCACCATATCGTCAGCTGCTACGCTAATTGCCCAAGTCACTTTTTGTAAAAATGTGGTTCAAGCATGCATCAGTTATGTAATCACCGTAATTATTTCGGATCATTCCCTAATGTTTAAATGCATACTTGAACCATATTTTGTACTTAGTTCTCAAAATTACAAAGCCTAGCAGGCTGACGATATGCGGGAAGAGCCTCAAACTGACAATAGACATGAAAGGAAGTATTACGTAACTTCACGTAGTGTTATGACTGGTTCAATTCCCATTCATGCATGCTGCAAGATCGACGCTCTCCTCGCATATGGCGGAACCGTGCAATGGGTGAATAGCCCTTTTCATTGCATTGTCAACAAGTCATGGGAACACAGGACTTGTCGCTGTACTATAATTCGCTGTAAACTGACATTTGGTTAATCGTGTACAAAATAAATTAAATTTGAAAAACACAATAACTTTTGTTGAGTGTATTTGTGTGTACTCCCAGTCTCCCAAACAAAAAGTAATTTTGTTTGCTCTAATCACTGGCTATTTATTTGCTAATGGCTAATTAAGCAATAATGACAATTTTTTCAGATATGTTCAAGAAATCAATGTTTTTAACTTAAAATTAATATTTTATTGAAAAACTAGTCTTAAGGGCAGAGTAATGGGAGAGAACATGGACCTTTTCGAGCTTCATTATTTCTGAATTGTATGTCCAAAGTATATAAAACTATACATTTTTGGAAAGGAAATGAGTCAAGGAATCCCAAGTTTTTGAAAATATCACAAAATTCACTTTTTTACCCCAATTTTTTTGTGACAACTTAGAAAAAAATCCGTTCGGAGTAAAAAAAATTCAGTTAGCTTTTTATGAAGAAGAGACATGAACTTAGGGAAGGTTTTTTTTTTTTTTGAAATTGTCTCGAAATATTGAAAAACATGTGAAAAAGCCATTTTTCACTCTATTAAGCTAAAAATTGCACATAATGGTGTATATTTTTGTTTAAAACAAATATTTTGAAAAAATGAAAAAACCTTCCCTAGACTCTTTGATGCACTCCAAAGGATAGTGCAAAAAGTTTACCCTTTGCTTGCATATTTTTTGAGTTATCTTGTCACAAAAAATCGCGCAATATTGTCAAAAGTGAACTCTGAGAAATCAACGTTTTAGTAAAAAAATGTCTAAATTATGCACAAAACGTCCTTAAATTTTAAAACGGTAAGACTTTCACACTTGTAAAAGCTGTATCTGGTGCATGGTCTAAATATGCATCTTTTTGCACCAATGAATCTATAATGTCTGCTTTCAGTGCGCCAAAATTCAAAATAATTAAAAAATCTAAGTGGCATTTTGACTGCAAATTTTTGTTTTGTTTACACCACATTTGCTGGCGTTAACAACATACCCTATATCCTATAACATTTTGAAAGTGAATTTAGTATTTACCTTATTTACCAAAGCATAGGCATTTTAAACCTAGATAATAACAACACTAAGAAAAGGTCAATTCACAAATCATTAAGATTTTTCAATTTTTTTATTCTTTTTTTTCCAATTGTTTTTGCATACAAAACTTATGCACATCAGTGATTTATAAATCATGGCAAGTTAAGAAAAACACCAACAAAAAAGAAAACAATTACAACAATTGACAGTTACATAATTGTGTTTAAGAAATGAAATGCAACAGAACTACCGAATTTGTATTTAAACCTTGAATGGACCGAGTTGATTTGAAAATGCAATCAAAGCCCACTTTGTAAATAACTTCAATATTTTCTTTTTAAATTTTACGTGGCCAAATTTGACAGACTGGTGTCAGTGCTAATTGTTTTTATGTACACATAAAATATTCTTTGATGTTTTGAAGTTGTTGTAAGCAGAATGGCAACTTTTTGTTTTTTGCATTTTGCCTACAACTTGCAACATTCATGTTCACAAATCAGTGTCTCGGTGAATGTGCTGACCAACCAACATTTACATATTTTGTTTTAAAACTTATACTGTATGATTTGAGGTTATTGTTTGGAAATCAGAAAATAGCAGCATTACATTTCCATGAATGACATGGAGTGAATCGTAGCATCGATATTTCCAGTCTATAGCCTCAAATGCATGTTAAGTAATAACTTGTGATATTTGCTATCAAAAGAATTTTAACAATGAATTGCAACAAACACTATTTCTAAACATGATTTTACAAGCTAAATTGGTGTGAATTCAACTTTATGAAGTTTTTGTAATTACTGGATGGAATGCAACCATTCCACAAGAACTAACTGGCAATCCCACCCACCACCCTGGATTTCTGAACAAAGTTGTCTTGGTGAAGTTATCCATAGATTTATAAATAGTAGAGCAAGAGCCAGAATTCCATAAATTCTTTGGCACAATTCCTTTAACTTCAAATGTGACAAGTAATTGCTCAACTTCGGATAGAAAGTTATTTGGAGGTTTAGTCCTTAATAAAAATTGCACTCTTGCATAAACTTTGATTCAAGATGGCTGAACACCTTTTACACCATTATTCTGTGTAAACAATAGACAATTCTGTACATTCCCGCATTCCTTTCCATATAACCAAGACTATGGCGTCACCAATAAGCATGTTTAACTTGGCACATATGCACATTGATGATGAGTGCACTGTCAATGATGAAGTCCGGTTTCTTCACAAAGCATTGATAAAGAATTACAAAAGTTTTTAACCAGGCAATGGGCTATTCCAGATGAAATCCATACCCAACACATTATGGAAGACATGACCTTAATCTCTCACACAGGGGGTGTAGATTTCAAATGGAGCCACCCATTCAGGTAACCCCATTTGAAATTCACACACCTGGTAGGGAAGATTAAGGTCATGTCTTCCACAGGCAGTGTATGGATTTCAACTGCAATAGCCCAATATAGGAGAGTCTGTACCCAGGCATGAGAATAATCATCCATGAAAAAACCTGAAGTTTGAAAAAGCATGTGAAATTAGGCTTAAAAAGACCAAAAACGCGTCAAAATTATAAGAAAGTGCGGAAATTTCGACAACAAAAAAAAAAAAGCCTGAAAATTCTCATGCCTGTGTACCCTGTAATTCATCAGTGACAAAGCAGAGAACTGCAATGGACATAACAATAAAAGGATTTCATTGTTTTCCTGCACTAACAGTAATGTTCTCCTTTCAGATTTAAGTACAAATATACAAATTAAACCATTTTCTTCAAGAAATTTACCTAGACAGCACTACACATTTGATTCCTAATAAAAGACTTTTTTACATTGCAATTTCTCCATTTTGTTCCCTTAACCAAATCATCATCTCATAAGAACCCAAAGGTCTGAAATTCAAAATACTATACACCAGCTTCCAGAAGAGCAGCACACTATTCCCTATGGTGAGCATAAATATGGAAGTGAGGGTTCTGATTGGCTGATTGACTGGTAATGACATTGCCTGATTACACATCAAAATTTTGTTCTGTGCTCATAAAGAGAACACACACCCTCACCTATTCCGTTCATTATCAGGGTATGTGTGTGTCAGGTTGAACAGGAGAGTGTAATTTCTTCTCTGAAAGCTGGTATAAAGTCACTAAAGTAGACTTGTGGAATATTCAATGTAAACTACAAACCCTGACTTAATTAAAGTGGGGGGTATGTTTTTTACATGGAACATTTCACTAACTGCATCAATGCATTGCAGTCTGAACCCTACATGTGTCCTTAAAAAAATACAAGAACCTGAAATGGACTGTTCCATGTGAAATCCATCAGAGGAAGTATGTATGTCACATGGAACATCCCATCCGTGTCATTATTCCTTTTTGTCCTTGCCCTCCTCCTTGTGATGTAGAAAGACCACGCTGAAGATGACGAGACCAAACATCATGGAGAAGGCACTGATGTAGTAGGGGTAGGCCGACGGGATGAAACGCTCAAACTGGGTGTGCTCGTAGGGGCGTACTGAAACCTGTGAGGAAAAACAAAAACGGATTGTCTTGTTGAGAGTATGAACAATGAAAGGCATTGCATGGCCATTCTTTCCATTAACCACAACCTCTGAATCTGGATTCTTTGAGACAGACAATGAACTATAATGAAAGACAGAGATAAAAAGACTAGATTGTGTCTGAAATTCTGACAACTAGACAGAAAATGTTGTACTGTGCAGGTCGGCAACCAATCACGGCATGCCTTTGCCCTGACGTCAGAAGCGAACTAGTCTTTTTATCCCTGTCTTTCATTATATTGTGTGTCTCGTCTCAAGTTGAGAGTAACACCATGTTGGGTTGTTGGCAGTTGCAGTCTCGCAGTGGTACTTTCGAATTGCGTGCCCCCTAACTTAAATATGCCGTGCAATTAAGGCGTGTTAAGGCGTGTGTATACATGCGCATAAAAGTGTGGTTTGTCTGTACGCTGGCGACACAACCGGGAAAACGCAACGACAGAAATCTCTAACTCCAGACAAGAAAGAGTATAGCAGTGCATACAGACCAGACAAGAAAGAGTATAGAAGTGCAGTAGTAGGAATGAGCTATAATTTGGTTCATATCAACTTCGGTAGTGAGTGACGTACGTGCGTAATTTCGCTCGCCGCAGTATCGAATCGTGAGCGTAAAAAGTTAAACGCCCCGAGTGTACACACACACGTACAGGAGCAGTTTGCGGCGCAACCGCGAAAAAGCATCGACGTCACTACCAAACTTGAGGTGAACCAAATTATATTCCAGTTGACATCCATACAAGTTCTTTCTGAAAGGTTGCACGGAAAGTTGTGAATGGCTTCAACGAGGTGGTCCCTAGCCACAAAATCCAATTCCAAGAGGCCAGAGTTCTTTTCTTGGGATAACTACACTATGATCAAACAATGTCAAACCTAAGTTAAAATATATGCCAGGTAAATTTTCATTAAAAATACCATTGCTACTCACTCACAACTGTTTGGAGACAATTTATTTAAAAAATTTGAGTCCAAAGTCTCACTTCACTTTGACTTGATCCATCATTACGGGTACCCGCCCATAAATTGCTCGGATACCCGGACACACAATTACCCATGACGTTGCACCCCTAGACAGCTGCACTATTATCCCTCGTATTATTCTCTCTACCTCTCTCCTGATTGCGCAATTTTCTACATGTGCTATTTGGTGAGCAATTTTCTGCATCCTTACCTGTGTGGTACTATAGAGGTGTGTGAACCCAATGCGATTGTAATCTACTTTGAACTGGAATACCCCATACACGTCTGGTAGCTTGAAGTTGCTGGTAAAGCGACCTCCTGAATAGGGGAGAAGGTAGAAACAGATTTTGTTATAATACAATAAAAGCGAAGCAATTTGCAGATATTTTTAGCGCCTCTTTAACACGGTTGTTTTGATGTGATCATTTATTTACCAATAGACATTTTCAAATCAAAGTTTTTCGAAATTTGTTATGGATGACCCCGTTTACAATTCCGGGTCATTAATGCTAATGCAAACGAAACTACGTCTGAACCCAAATCTGTGTGAAAGACACGGTCAAGCGTTAGGTATGGCTTATGCAAGAGATTGATATTTATATTGCGAAGATCACACGAAGACCAAATCAAATGTGCAGCAGATGACAAACATTTGCATTTTCCTTTCTTTTACTGTCACATTGTGAAGTGCCAAATAGTTCAATACCTTTAGGAAATATTTCTCTGTGATGACCCATGTTGATTTTGGCTAAATACGTTGTATTTTCACTCAAAAGGGTATGTGATTACACTTGATTCATTGTGCACCAATTTGACCCCCTAGCTTACTGAATAAATACTGCGGTTTTCCTATCTTGATTTGAAAAGGTCAATACCAACAGCTACACATATATTTTTAACAAAGGTTTTCATTTCCATAACTTGCATTTTTGTGTTTTAAAATGAATTCAAAATGTGTTTTGGTCAAAAACTTACAAAGTTTGAAACTTTTGGTCAAAATTGCAAAAAAATGTTGAATCCAACTTGAAAAACTGGCATTTGTGGAAATAAGTGCAAAGCTGTTATCTTACGTTTTGCCTTAAGAGCAGTCCTGACAAATGGGTCAATGCGGACAAACTCCAGCTGCACATCATCAGCTTGAAATGGCTTCCACACTCCATCAACCAAGATGTCAATCCAGATATTGTATTCCTGAAAATGAAACATATCACAGTTTATTGTTGGTTATGTAGGTTCAGGGAACCAAATTTATGTTTTATGTTGACATTCAGGTAACCGCATTTGAAATTCACACTCCCTGTGTGAATGACTAAAAGCATGTCTTCCATGGGGGTTGCATGGATTTTAACTGGAACAGTCCATTGCATATTTTGTTTCCTTTCACACATTGAGGCCAAACAGATTGTTTGGCTGTCCTAGAGTACCCTCTGGAAGTCAGGGTCGGGCGGTCTGAATTTTTTCAACTTCTCAACATGTAAATGCCAATGAAACTCAGTCAGAATTCCTTAACGTGGCTGTGTACTCTAGACATTGTGTTTTTCGCGAAATTGAGCTTTTTTGAAATGTATTTACTTTGTTATGTTTTTTATAAATACAAGGAAAGAAAATCCAGATTTGTTAACTCCAACTGCTCTATTTTATGGATTTTATTTCACTCGCTTCCGCAATTTAAAAGGAAACAAAAATCTTTGTTGTACCATCGGGGTACACGCGCGCAACAACGCATCGCGTTTTGTAGTCGCGCAATTTGTTAACGCACAGGTACGCTACGCTATCTGCATGCGTGGCGCATCTTATGGAAGCACCACAGAAGCACTGATTTCACAAGAACCTAGCGGTCAAATGGCTCCGTTTTAGCTGATAAAATTCTCAAGGGGCTGTGGATTTACCCGATGTTTGCGTAATGTAAGGTAGAAAAACAAGAACTGCCGCATTCTCCTGTGAGCTTCGATCAAAGTGCAAAATGTGACCACTTTAAACTTCAACTGCTTTTATTTCAATGTTCATTTTCTCGGTAAAATGACGATTTAGGTACACGATAACTCAATAAATACAGCATTTATTTTATTTTATTTTATTTTATTTAATGACATCTTTAACGAGGGTAAACCCTGATCAGTGCAAGCACTGCTTTCCACAGGGGCCCTCGATAAGGTAGCAATTATACTCATCATAAAAAGCATGATCGACTTAAGAAACGGCTTTCTCATTTTGTTATATTTTGGTCTATTTCCGATTTTGGGCATCATTTTGTGCAAATAGGCGTTTGTGAATTTTAAAAAGTTCATTTTGATGCATTATATGGTCAATATCTCAAAAAAATAAGGCCAATATCAAAAAACTAAAATAAACGTTTTTAGAATGGTGCCTCAAGGTTAAGAAAAAAACAAAACAAACATTTTTGGAAAGAGTGTTTTTTTGTTATGTTTTTTATAAATACAAGGAAAGAAAATCCAGATTTGTTAACTCCAACTGCTCTATTTTATGGATTTTATTTCACTCGCTTCCGCAATTTAAAAGGAAACAAAAATCTTTGTTGTACCATCGGGGTACACGCGCGCAACAACGCATCGCGTTTTGTAGTCGCGCAATTTGTTAACGCACAGGTACGCTACGCTATCTGCATGCGTGGCGCATCTTATGGAAGCACCACAGAAGCACTGATTTCACAAGAACCTAGCGGTCAAATGGCTCCGTTTTAGCTGATAAAATTCTCAAGGGGCTGTGGATTTACCCGATGTTTGCGTAATGTAAGGTAGAAAAACAAGAACTGCCGCATTCTCCATGTGAGCTTCGATCAAAGTGCAAAATGTGACCACTTTAAACTTCAACTGCTTTTATTTCAATGTTCATTTTCTCGGTAAAATGACGATTTAGGTAATACGATAACTCAATAAATACAGCATTTATTTTTTTTATTTTATTTTATTTAATGACATCTTTAACGAGGGTAAACCCTGATCAGTGCAAGCACTGCTTTCCACAGGGGCCCTCGATAAGGTAGCAATTATACTCATCATAAAAAGCATGATCGACTTAAGAAACGGCTTTCTCATTTTGTTATATTTTGGTCTATTTCCGATTTTAGGCATCATTTTGTGCAAATAGGCGTTTGTGAATTTTAAAAAGTTCATTTTGATGCATTATATGGTCAATATCTCAAAAAATAAGGCCAATATCAAAAAACTAAAATAAACGTTTTTAGAATGGTGCCTCAAGGTTAAGAAAAAAACAAAACAAACATTTTTGGAAAGAGTGTTTTTTTGTTATGATGTACCTGGTACCGAACAAAAATTGTCAAAAATTCACTTTTTTGTGTGATTTTCTTCATAATTGTTGTGTTTACACCAAATCTGTATTTATACTGAGATTCATTGATGTCTTGCCTTGATAAAAATTTATACTTTTATATGTCTTGCGTGAATAATTACAAAGTTATGGCACTTTTACTACATGCATGTCTGAGAGCACACAGCTGCCTTAAGAAGCCATGTGTCATTTGTAAACAAGTAGCAGAATTAAAGTGAGGAAAACGATTATTTGTTAAGGTGTAAAAGTCTACACTGCAAAATATGGCAAGATAAGGGTACAATTACCGAATAGGGTGCAACTTGCTAGACTTGAGTCCAGTCCTCGTTTACAGAGTTTAGGGTTAGGGTTGGGGTAGGGCAGTCTTGTAATAAGACTAGTAGAGTTTCACCCTATTCGGCAATCGCTCCAATAATGGTAAGGAAAAGAAAAAAAATCTCAAAATGTTTTTGGTCAGCTCAAGAAGTAGGGTCAGTCGATCAAGAAAAACCAATTTTTTTCCGCCTTACCATAAGAAACACCCAACACTTACCACTTGGTCATCTTGAGTGTATGCAGTAGGTGGTGTAGTCTCCCCGTCCTTGTGATGCGTGACACGGTTGGCACGAAGGACACCTTCCTCCTTGAACACCCAACGGGAGAGTGCTATAGCAAGGGCCTGGTTGCCAGACTGTTCAAACCTGAGAAAAGATTAACCATTGACCATAGATTAATGCAAATCAGGATATGATTTCTTGGTAATCCAAAAAAAAAAGGAAAGCAAATGATTTTATTGTTACCTGTATGCCGG
Source organism: Amphiura filiformis (assembly GCF_039555335.1). NCBI lineage: Eukaryota > Metazoa > Echinodermata > Ophiuroidea > Amphilepidida > Amphiuridae > Amphiura > Amphiura filiformis. Next base: position 40,798,758 of record NC_092640.1, on the reverse strand, counting down.
ATATCCCCGACAAACAGATTGTTTGTATTAATGTACATGAGCATGGCAAATTTCAAGTGGTTGCTTGTATGTAATCTCTTGGCAACAGGTTGTTGCAAATATGCAAGCTAACCTATTCATGCACAACACAGGGCCTTCCCGACCGGCACTAAGCTTGATATTAGTCACCGACCGCCGTGACCGGCACAAAAAATCTTTGAAATCACAGAAAATGTACAAGTTACAACCAAGAATTAGTCTATGTAGGGAGATTAAAAGATGAATTCGTCTGTGGTCTACAAATGTAGCTATGTGTAAGGAGGGAGAACAGCTACACCATGGACAAATTCATCTCTTAATCTTCCTCCTTACACACACTCAGCTACTTAAATTATCCACCACTAAAACTGTGCTGGCTATCAGGGATATAAATGGGCAACATATCCATTTCCTTAAAATCCATTTGGTCCTTACGGGTGGCCATGGGCTTGCATGTGCTATGGAACATGAGGGGTTTGTCCAGGGAACACGCTGCAGGTTATCACCCCCATCCTAAAAATGTTTTTTGGCTCTTTTTATGACGAATTATCCTCATCCATTTTTTTTTTTACATTTCCGGATTTTTCTGGAAGGTTTACATCCCTGGGAATGGCAGGTACTCTATTTTCACCCTCCATGAGCAACACATCAACATGGCTCTATTCTAAGCTGACTGACACCATCTGGTGCAGGGCTCAAATTTCAGGGAGGCCACCAAGGCAATTGCCTGCCCTTTTCAATTTCATGAGTTTTGGCCTTCGGTGCCCCAGATCTTTGTAAACTTCAAGGCATTCTTCACCATTTTTGGCCTTGGTGCCCTTCTTTGTCTTTGCCCAGCCTTGAAAATGGATGCCACAAAAAATTACAATTCAAGACCTGGTCTGGTGGCTCAGAATAACTCAACAGCGCTCCCGCGTGTCAGATGTTGGGACCGACCATGTCCAACAATAAACTCGATGAAAAGGATCCTGTGTTGGGAATCTCAACAATATCTCTATGCGAAAAATAACCACTTAAATACAATACCGTATTTTTAAAATTCACAAAGAAATACACACAAAAACTTACTTCTTAGACCCTTGTGCAGCCTTCTGCACCGATGATTGAAAGAAGTCGTCACTGAACATATCCACGGACCCCGAGAACACCACGCGTGCATTATTGCGTGCCTGCAATGCGGCCACCATAAGGGTGTTCTTGCCGACGGCATGTGGGTACTCGCTCACCTCCTCCTCTGGGTTGTGGCAGTACGCCGATGATTTGCCGTGTAAAATATCCAGGACTAGAGGATTTTCTGGGTCAGCAACCAAGCTGTGATGGAAATAACAGTTTGAACATCTTATTAATGTGAAAGGACTAAAGTGTGCCTTTATCATATTAGCCAGCTTTATTAGGTTGAGTGTTAATGCAGGAGTCAACATTTATGCAGCTGTGCTGAGATCAAATTAAAATTTTTTACACCTCTGCTCAGATCCCATTACAAATTCACTCTCTTTATGTAGTAGATTAAGGTTATGTTTTTATAGGGGGCGTATAAGGTAAACCGTATATTGCTGATAACAAATGTGATGCATGCTGGGAATCATAAGGGCTCAAATCCGCTGTTGTGGGTGACAAATTTGACAGCTTTTGAGCCCTTTTCGCTCCCAGCATGCATCCTGTTTGCCTATATATCGATCGCTAGATCAGCAAGCATGGATTTCAAGTGGAATAGCCTATTTCGATAAGCACCTTCCTTATTGCAATATCCCCCCCCCCCTCTGATCATTATGTAATTTGGTGGGGAAAATTTAGCACACCAACAACCGCTATAGACCACTTGACATGTGACATCATTGCCTGGCAGTATGCGCGCAAATTATGGCAATTTCCATTGTTCTTTGCCCTGCAGTGCACGTACGCATTGCAGTTTGCTCTGGACACATGTATTTTTAAATCGCCCACCACATTTCATGTAGTACAAGAAAGCCATTGAACAGTGTAGCGATTCGTTCAAGCATATCGATAGACCAGTCCCTTGCCTTCGTTGATTAACAATGATGTCAAGTGGTCTACAGTTTGCTAGCATTTTACTAAAGTAGAGTTACTCACCCAACTCCTTTGAATAAAATAGGATTGTTTCTGTTTTTGCCAACAATTGTTGGGGCTTCTATTAAATTTTCTGCATCTGCTACTATTAATGTGTGCTATAACGAGAGAAAATGAAAACAAAAATACATCAATGCACTTCTATTTACATGCCTGTACAATATAGAATATGTAAATCGGGGGTTGTAGCTAGCCAAAGTTGAGTGCCGGGTAATTTTACTATCCAATTAGAGCGCTGGCTCATGCCACTTACTGTTGTCAAAATTTCCTGAAAAACATGGAAATATCCTGAAAATGCACTTTTCCTTCTTCTTTTGCACAGGAAGGATAGAGCACAAATTTCCTGAAATCCTAAACTTTTTTCAATAATTTCCTGAAAAGTGGCATCCCTGTGGCTCGGGGCCTCATCTTTTTAGTGGATGCCAGTGATCGGGAATAAGCTCTGGGGGGAATGCCCCCCCCCCCTATTTTTTTTCATTCTCTTTTTATGATGAAAAAAATCGGTGCCAGGCAGCCAACATCTAAAAAAATGTTGCCCGGCAGCCTATGTCGGTCTCTCAACCCCGATGCCAATAAATAATGCATGAGGTTGGTTATTTATAAAAACATTGTTGGTGGAATTGTTGTTGTCTACCAAAATACTATCAAACAATTGTCTTTGTCATCTATAGGCTAGATCTGTGTATTACTCGCTACTTAAAAAATAAGACAACCCAATACTCGGAAGTTAAAAACAAGCTAAATATGATGGCGATAAATTGGATGGAAATTTAAGTTACAATTAGAGTTTGCCCATGCATGATATGCCAGTTTTAAGATTACTTTACTATGGCATGGACATTTCTGCATTTCTGTCACTTTTTCTTTGAAAAATGATGGGTCCTTTATTAGAGGGGTGAGCCATTAATTAGACAATATACGGTAATACTTACATAGCCTGCATCTTTGGCGTCATAATTTAAGTGATCAATAACGGCTGTGCCTTCTTCATCATATTCTACACCACATTCTGTGCCAAGCTCTCTAATGGGTTCACCTACATGGCAGAAAAAAAGATCAAAATGTCAGGCAGAATTCAGTTTACAAGGGTCTATGTTTGCCATCATTATTTACTAAGACCGGCATCAACATGCCCTCTGTCGGAATCCTGTCGACAAAGTGAATTATGTCAATATGTCGACAGTGCTCAGGAAATGGCCCAGTAAAACTTTGTCAGGCAAGCTCATTTTCACTTAAAATATTGGCCATTTCCAATGTATTGTCAACAAAATGCAGTGTCAAATCTGTTACCGTACCTACTATTTCGCCTAACTTTTCTTGTTTTTTGCCTGTATTATAGTATTCTTTGCATTTTGATTGTTTAATTATTGTCTTATTATATATTGATATTGTCTGATCTGGACCTCTTGGGAGATCAGAGCTTACTAGAATAAAGATAGATTGAACGAATGACTCACAACCAGGGCTGGAAAAATGAAAATTTCCCTGGAAGATGATCAAAATTTCCCTTCAAAAAAAACCAAATTTCCCTCCAAATTCTTTTGTAAATTTCTTTGTTTAAGGGGGTACTACACCCCTGTAGTAAATTTGTGACTATTTTTGTATTTTTCTCAAAAAATAATAGGACACTGGTCACAATAGTTATGTATATTATTGGGGCAAGGAATCTAATTACTACACTGAAATTTCAGTGACACAGGACAAGCGGTTCCGTATATATGATAGGCAATGAGGTACATCCTAGCGGTACCTTATTTCGTATCATGAATAACCAACCGCTTGCCTTGGGTCACTGAAATTCCAGTGTAGTAATTGGATTCTTTGCCCCTATAATATACATAACTTTTGTTACCACTGTGTTATTAGTTTTTGAGAAAAATGCAAAAATAAACACAAATTTATCGAGGGGTGTAGTACCCCCTTAAGGACCTTAATTTCCCTTCAAACTTCCAAATTTCCCGGGAAGGAGCTTCCCACATTTTTTCCAGGCCTGCTCACAACAAGCGGTATGTTATTTATGATTGATAAGAAAAGAGGTACCACTAGAATGTAGCTATTTTTAGTCACAAAATTTATCCGCGGGTGTAGTACCACCTTAACAGGACAATTTGGTCCCACCATGGCCGGCTAACCAAAGTTGAACCGCATTATGATTACCACAACTTACCTATATCAGAACTAGCAGCAACTAAAACATTTCCACCTCCATCTATGAAGTCTATTATTGAACCTTCTCCTATTTGGCCACCAAATTCTGAAAATGAAAAACAAACAAAAAAACCAATAATATTTTACTGAAATTCAAGCTCTGATGGGTCACCGGTTGGTGAATAGTACAATGTATGTATTAGGCCAAAAAAAATAATGGTTTGTCTCAAAGCTCACAATTAATTGGTTTGAAAACAAATGCAAAATGCGACTTTTTTTAAATTTTTTATTCCCGACTTTTTTGGCCTTAGTCTATGCAACGCAGCATTTAAAATGTTGGAAAATGACCTATAACCAAAAACACTTTTGGACACAAGTGTCTCCATTGTATGGAAAGGGGCCTACTTTGTAAATGGAAGCAATTTTGGTTTTTAAAAGTACCGGTAACCAAAACTTCAGGTCCACACACATACACCGTCACACCCACAGACAGGCACACACCCGCATACCCACATCTATCAGAATTTGAAGCAAAGGACTGGTTAGTGCTCCAGATGACACAAAAACTGGTTTAAAGAGGGGACCATTTTCAAAATTTTCTCAGAATATCTGTAAGTACTAAAATTTGCTTTAAATTTGACAGAAATCATTCAAAGTTATTTGACTATTAACAGCCCTCTTTGGGGTCTCGTTTTTGTCAAATTTAATTCATTTTCAGGGATAGAATCCCTGTAGCACATCCCTACCAACTACCCAGTCCAAAATCAAGAGGTACATGTATTTTGCACTTACCTTCTACAGATGGGCAAAATAAAATTAAATGTTCATAGAGGTACTCTCCATAGCTGGTCAGCTTGAGACTAGGATCATCTGCCGACTTGAATACCAGATCAAATCCTCTGTCTGTGAAATCAGATAAGAAGAGAAACAGTGTTGATCAAAAATAAATTGAAATCTATTTGAATGATTGGGACATCACATAAAATACAAATTTCTTGCACCAACTGGGACAAACAGCTTGCAGACTTGCACATTATATTTTACAGCACCAGATAAAATTAAAAACATGATTTTGGAAGCCAAAAAACGCACCATGATTTTCCAAAAAATGTGATAAATTTTTTTTTTTTAAAGAAGTTATATAGACCATAAATTACTTGTTATTGAAGGTTGGAACCTGCAAAATACTGCTACATGTACTTGCATGTTTTATCCATGTTAATTCAATATGTCCCTGGCTGTTTAATAGAAGCAACAGTAATTAATTTTATTCTCATTTGGTGACTTACAGACTTACAGTATGACTATGTGTTGATCGAGAAGTCTATCCTCAATCTAGGCCACTGATAACCGATGATGGATATGAGGACAGCGCTTGGAGCCATCTCAAATCGCGTCAGAATCAGTGAAGCAACATAAGTCATTTCTCTTTTTGGAATAAAAGGCAGCCCTGAAAAGGGCTGTTTAGTTTGTCGTTGGTTCTTTTGAAGTGAGTTTACTGTGCTGCTCTGCCCTCTACATGGTTGCCTCCTTGACGAATACAGGTTTCAGCCATAGTCCTCATTGCATCAATTGCGCTATGCGTACCAACCTTGTGTGCGGATACTTACGAATATATCATTAATACGTTTGCAAAGATCTTGGATTTTGCCACAAATGAAGAAATCAAGTGGTGTGAGGTCTGGTGATCTTGCAGGCCACTCCACAGCATGGCCCATCCTAACCACTCTGTTTGCTATCCGTGGACAGAGTGTCTTTAAAAGGGCATATCTTTAAAAGTTGTGAGCCGATTGCAATAATTGTTTTGGTCTGTTATAGCTAACAATTAAAGGTTTCTATACATACCAAAATATTTTTGATCAACTTTTCAGAAATAGGCGAAAAAGAAGGCGTAATGAGGGGCCTCTTTTTTTTGGGACTCACACCCTGTATATTATTCTACCAGTTTTGGATTTATTAATTGGGGTCTGTTACAGAACTACTGTAGTAACAAATTTCAAACGTTTGAGGACTTGTTCTCAAGTTGTAGGAAGTGGGCATCTCCAGTGTTAAACGTTTTCATTATAAATGTCGCAAAATATTAATATTGAACAACCTGTTTGACCTACATGTATCTACATACGTATATATATTCATAGTCATACATAAGTGCTCACCTTAGAGTTGATGTGGACTCGTTTCGTACACGCGTTTTCAAAACGACACATAGGCCTATATTTGACGCCCTCTGTCGGTCAACGTTCACTAAAATTACACACATAACTTGTGCAGTTCAATGATCCCGCTAGCCTTCAAAAACCGCGTCTGATCGGATGCACAACTGTAAAATCTGGTCGGGAAATGTGCGTCCCACAAAATTTGTGTGTGAGTCATTCCATGTCAAATCAACCAATGGGTTGGCAGGTCACCCCATCAGATTTTGCTGAAAATCATTTCTAGCATACCTCTATGGCAATAATGAACACATGGAAAAAATTAGCGATCAACTCCAAGCGGTTTCGGAGATGCGGCTTGTCAAAATTTCACCCAGACCCCCTTTTTTTTCTCGCGAGTCGCGTCGTTGAATTTGTCGCGTTTTGGAACACTCATATTTTGACTTTAGGAAAAAGATATTAAGCTGAAAATTGCTACCTAGAGTGACTTTCACCCAAATAAGCAGAATCTGGTCTTAAAAACAGTGTTGTGCTTCCACTTTTAAAGTTACGGGTCTCCCAAAACCCCTTTTAGTTTTGTCATATTTCACCGTGTACGTTTCATCCAGAGCCCACTCGTACTCTTAAATAGATATCAGAGAATGTTCAAGCGTCGCGACGTTTAAATAATTCATTATTTTGCAAATTACTACTAGTACTAAAACCAGAAAGAAAATTTGTTCTACAAAATTTTTAAACCCCTTTTTTTGTATAAACTATAACTATTAGATGAATCCATCTAAATATTTTAGCATTAGGTTTTTGACCCTTGCTCTATCCAATTATTTCAATTATACCTTTGGGATACCAGGGTAGACTAGAAGAGAACCTAGCCAAAATGTTTTTACCAGATTGTTGATGTTGTAAATAATTTAACTAGGAAAGACCTAGTTTTGACAAATTGGTGCCAAAAATGTATTTCATAATGTTCTGCATGATTGTTATTTTTGTATTTAATGAGTCAATCTCCCCCCCATTTCCCTCTATCCTCAAGTGTATACGGAGAGGTTAGTGGTCACGTGTCTTATGGTGGGACCCCAAAATACCTGGTGACGTTACATTTTTCTCTCCTCTTTCTGATTTAACTTGCTGTCACAGGGCTATTCTTGGTTCAATTGCATCAAGTTTGGGCTCATTATACAGCCTGATTATTCTAATTTTCAAATATGTTTCTCAATTTGGAATGCCAATTTGTTTAATTAGTGAAAAATACCAAAATGTTAACGAAGATAAACCTGGTGGATAAGCGGTGGAGGATAAGCGGTGGAGGAGTATGTGCATTCTCTATGGGAGACATGGCATCTTTTTGAATTTTAAATTATATCATTGCCAAATTGTGTGCTATACTTGCAAATCATACCTCAAATGAAGGCTTGATCATTCATTATTCTTATTCAGCTATTAAAAGATCTAATTGTGTTTACAAGTACTCACTGAGAACCGCAAGTCACAAGAACCTCAATTTTTTCCTATTCACTTACACACAAATGTCAAGATTTTCAGTCACAACATGCGTTTTGGCTTTCAATTCTTGTATCTTGAGAATTATACACCCTAAGATAGGAAATGTATACATTTTTGGAAAGCTCTTTACCCCAGGAATCCAAATATGCAGTTAAAATAAATGTAGGATACACTCTAAAGAAAATATTTTCAAAAATGTAATCAACATTTTGTGTGCTAAGTTACGTATATTTTCACACCCTGTATCACCACTTTGGTCATTCATAACATAGCAAAAGTATAAATTTTATTCAAGCTCATAGTGTTGCCTGCCACAAAATTTGATTACATTTGAGGTATTCCATATCAGTAGCAAATGCAATAAATTATGAATTTACTAGTAAAATTAATTTTTTTCATGATATCACCCTATATATTTTCTTACGCACCCTGTATACCAACTTCATTTTTTGCATAGTTGGATTCCTTGGAACATAAGCTTTCCAAAAATGTATAGTTTTGTTGGTGTGAGATGTATAGTTTTAGACATGTAACAATTTAAGTGAAAAGGAGGACAAATGATCAAAATCAGTGCTTGTAACGCAAATATGCCCCACCATATGACACATGACCTAGTGCAAATTGGAGTGAAGAAGACTGGCATGGTACTATACTTCGGAATACATTTAGTTTGTTTTAAAATTTGAAAAACAAAAAGCAAGATAATTATACTTTTATAAATGTTTATGTGTGTTTGTGACATTATATTGCGACTGGCGATGCCCAATTAGAATGAACAAAAGCGCATAAGCATTGGTAAAAGGCCGCTGATAATGAAACCTTGAAAATAATGAATAATGAATAATGAAATAGTTGCTAGAGTTGGGCGACTATCACTTTTTTCCTAGTCGAGAGCAAATAGTCGCGACTACGACTATAGTTGCGACTATCTGTGGTTAAAATTGGACTGAAAAATCGGGTGAAAGATTGGTGGCAATTTAGTATTTATAATGCATGATTACAGGACCTGTGATTGCCGGCATCGCATCACAGTTTGCTACACAAACCAGCACTGTTGCGATACAAATTGCTACACTGTATCTCACGTTTGCGATGCAAATATTTGACTGTAAAATGCTGTAATATAGGCCTAACTTTTCTGTTCAATTAAATTCACTTGCCACTTTCCAGCAACAGCACAAGAAACTTCATATAATTTCTCAAACCTTCAATATTCCAATAGCGATCTTCGTTCGTTTCCATGTTTTGCTGTGCATGAAAATATATGTAAACATGCCGGTACGGCAGTGCATATTTTCCATGGTATGCTCATGAATGTGTTGCATCGTGCATGTACGATTAACTTTCACCTCCGACCTACGTCACCTGACCTCATCTAGACTACTGCATTTGTCGCTATAGGGGTGGCATTGCAACATTACGACTGTTTGTCAGCTAATTTGTTTATTTTCCTGTTGCTTTCTAAATATTCTGTTACCACAATAAGCATAGCTTTTTGAAATTACGTGAAAAGTACTTCTAATCTAATAATATTTTCCTAAATTTTCCTTTTTGTAAAACACTTCTCAGAAGTTCTCGCTGTTTCTTTCCAAAGTTAAAATAATCTCATACCTTCAGTAGTTGGTACAAACACCCAACCTGGGTCTGTACATGCACGCTATGACGCTGCTACACCTGTTATCGATGCATAAATTATAATCATAATGAGATGTTCGACAGTTCTAAGTAATTTGAGTTTTTTGACGGCTTTTATCTTGTGGGAAAGTAGTTCGACAACAAGTCAATAATACCAATTTAATGATGATTTATGGACTTTATGATTACTTGTTGGTTAGTGTTACTATTGGTAAGACAATGACTAACATTTTTTCACATTTTTCGCAGTTTATATGTTAGTATTTGGTTGGTTTTGGTGCGAATAACTGGCACTTTTAAAGTAATTTTTTAACACAAAAATATACTTGCATTAGTCGACTTTTGCTTTTCAATAGTCGTAGTCGCGACTATCAGTAATAGTCGCGACTAACGACTATTGGCGACTTAGTCGCCCAACTCTAATAGTTGCCTCAGACATTACCATTATGAGCTGAAAAAAATGGGACGCTAAACTCAACATCAAGTTTCAATAGCCTTAGACATGTTAGATAATGTAAGACATGTAAGAAGTTAGTAAGATAGTAAATGTAAACCTGTATTTTAGCTAGAGTATAGAGTATCTCGAGCTAATAATAGGCTAATAATGTACTCTATAGGAATCCCAGGCAAACCTTAGTTAACACATTTGGCCCATTTCACGGTTAGGCGCCACTTTTTGATTTTCAACGTATCTGGCCTGGTGTGTAAAAAATAATGGGGTTACAGAATTGACTGTTGGTGATTTTTCATTGTCTCTGTATAGCCTACCTCCACTAGCTTAATCGGCCTTTCTGCTTTTATCTTTCAGGGCGCACAGGGGTCAGAAGTGGTCAAAAACCACATTTTACTAGCAACCTAAAACAGACATTTATTTTCCAATGCTGCCACTTTTAACTATGTTGAGCCTACCAGCTGCTTTTGTTGTTTTTATGTAATGAACAAGTTGCACTATACAGCCATACATGAATAAAGTAGTAGTTGTCAGTTAAACTAGCATGAGAACCATTTAAATTTCTGAATTCGGATGTGACATTTTCCGTTCACATCTATGTACCTTATTCAATGTGGAATAGATCGACTAATACTTTACATGAATGGCAAACTAGTGTGTTTTAGTAAAGTTCAGAGTCTTGTTACTATTTGTTGAACAAATTACACTTGTTGCTCTTAATACATAGATACAGCGATATTTTGAATTTTTGCCAACAAATTCCGTTCACAATTTTGTCACATCCGATTAATTTTCCAAATAGTATAATTTATTAACAAATAAGTGGCAGAATTTGTTCTCCTTGATTTTTAAAAATCTCCTGCTATAAGCTATCTAATGACACCATTTAATGAAAACTCCTTCATCAACTTAGCTTGCAGATGTCATTTCAAAGTTTCCGTTCACATGTGTCACATCCATGGTACCTGTCACATCCAAAATAGTTTCTTCAAAGAACTAAGACAGGAATGGGACTAGGATGCCAGTTTGAAGTTATTTCATTACAGGTTTGCGGGGGATCAAAAGGCACAATAAGTTTTTAATTCAGCATGCCTTCTTTAATTGTGACAGGAGATTCAAAAGCTTCAATTTCCGTTCACATGTCACATCCTCAAAATTAGTAGTTTTTAGGCCAAAATACTTAAACAACATGATATTTGACTTTCTAAAATAGGTTTATTATTTCATACATGTCACATATGATTATTTCATGGCTTTGTTGTTGTCTTTTAGGGGACAGTTTTGTATACAATTTACAGAAGCGGATGTGACATTTTCAATTGTGAACGGAATATTTCAGTATTATAAACATTTTGCTTGGCAAAAATATATAAAGGGTCAGGAAAAACATTTTAGCATTGCTCAATTCAATAGAATCTATCAAAATATATGTGTTAGAAGTGCTTTAGAGCTTATATTTTGACAAGCAAACTGTTTATAATAATGAAATATTCTGTTCACAATTAAAAATGTCACATCCACATCTATAAATTGTAAACAATGTTTTAAAATGAACACTAACACAGGTTAATATGTTTCAATATATCCCATTTAATTTACTGAGTGTGTGAAAACTCTTTGAATCATTATTTTCTGAAACATACTCTGCTTTACAATGTGTGGTTTCCGTTCACATTGACATCTGTCACATCCAAAATTGCACAAACATAAGAATCTTGAATTTGACCTGTGCTTTCAAACTGGCTGATATTATTTGTGAACATTACCCATATTATGACCATCAAAGCTGTGAAATATCAGAGTCATTCATTGATTATTAAAATTGTTGAGTAAACCTTTTCAATCTACATGTAAGTGGCCATAAATTTTTCATTACACAACAAAATTTGCCCAAATTTGGTCAGAAGAGAGCCTATGACATACTTGTTTATTTTAAATATCTATTATATATGTATTGGACAGTAAAAGTATAAATATTCACTACTCAATATTTATCAAATTTGTTAAAAATTACATAACATGAGATAATAAATTATAATTTTCTTCAAGAAGTAGAGAGATTTAAGCTGGGAAATGATATTTTTATGAAAATCTGGTCTTATGTGGAAAAGAAAACCCCAATTAAATGAAATTTAATCCATTTTGAAAATTTCAAGTTTTTTCACCAAAAGTGGCGCCTAACCGTGAAATGGGCCATTTACTAGTCAGTCAAATTCGCCGACAATGTCAATGCATATTTACATAGAAATTTAAAACAACTGGCCGAAGAAAGAAACCTACATAAATATGCTTTCTATACTTCACTTGACCCAAATATATGATTTTTATGGTGATAAGACAGGCGCTCATGGAATTTTAGAGGGATTTTGACAGCAGTTCCATTAAAAAAAGCTGCTATCATAATGAGAATAAGATCTAGAAACACCCCCGAAATGCAGTTTTGGGGAATTTTGCTAGCTGAATCTTTTTGATGAAAGTCAATCTTTGACCAGATGTAACTTTGCTACGGAAAGTGCTATGAAAAAAAGGTTTTCAGTTTTGGCTTTGTTTACTCAAGAGCTTTAATTTGATATATAAAATGATGCAGTTTGATGGCAAATTTGAATTCACCTAGCATACCACAAGCAAACTTCTGTACAAATTCAACTTATGCAAATGAATCAACCACAGCTCATTATAACCCAATGACATCACCAGCTCAAATTACATCCCATTGAAATACATGTATTGATGTAAGTGGAACCAACATTACTCAAATTTCAAGGGCTTACAAGTTTTTCTGAGGTTTTCAAAGTTTTTCTACGGAAGTTTAAGGTTTATTCAAGCTACTTGTGTAGGAAGTGCAAGTGGAGACAGTCAAATGTTGATGGACAAAAGTAATATGCATGAGCATTTTTCATAGTCCAGAACAAATTTTCTTGAAAATCCATGCACCTGATTGGTCAGTTCAGTGCATGGGGTTGTAATGTGAGCAGCTCTGTGTGTACTATGGTTGGTGGTTTCCCAACTGTGCAATTGATCATCATGGTGGTGGTACCTGGTGTGTTCTCTTAATTATTTGTACAGTGCCAATGGTGCAAGTTTGATTGCCTATACTCTAGTTACTAACTAGCATCGAATGCTAGACATGCTAGATGCATTACTTCTACCATTGCCAAGCAACTATGCCCAGTGAGGTCACGTCACACTCGGTGTGACGTGCCCTGAACTCCCAATAACTTTCGTAGCGACAGACAAATTGCAGGAAAGCGTGCCAATTTAAGCTTCCTGTAATATCTATTGCACATAAACGTACGAAGTCACAAACTTACAAACTTCAATATGCAAGTTCAAATACTGCAGACCAGCTGTTATATATTACCGATCCTGTAGAATAACTTACATAATCTTCAATTTCATGGAATCCCGTTGCTCAGAATTGCAAATGTCATTTTTATCTGTCAAAATCCGCTGTGTATACATGTGCTCAGAGATTTTATGATATGCTCCATAAATCACAGCTGTGAAACTGACTTTATACCACTCGCTCGCTTTTAAAGCTAGCAGAAAAGCGAAGCCTCCGGCTACCTCGTGGCATGACGTCACACAAAATTTCCGATGGGCGCCTTTATTTATTTGTAACCCGTTTTGTGATTGGTTGCAAACACCATTCATCATAATCGTTAGCCAATCAATGAAGGCGACGGCCTTTTACGATATGAATTAATGTGACCCGCCAGTAAAGTACGTCTAACCTGATTGGTTTACAAAAATAATTGGATATTTGCTAAGCCAGTCAGCGTGTTTCGATGCTTAACAACCTGGTCGTAGAGGTTTTTTTTTTTTAAATAAGCGAATTCACATGGTGATCCAGCGATCGAGTATAAATTCAGCATGACTTCTGCTGTAACAGGTGCAATAACTAGGTATGCTAGGTGAATTTAAATTTGCCATCAAACTGCATCATTTTATATATCAAATTAAAGCCCTTGAGTAAACAAAGCCAAAACTGAAAACCATTTTTCATAGCACTTTCCGTAGCAAAGTTACATCTTGTCAAAGATTGACTTTCATCAAAAAGTTTCAGCTAGCAAAATTCCCCAAACGGCATTTCGGGGGTGTTTCTAGATCTTAGTCTCATTATGATAGCAGCTTTTTTAATGGAAATGCTATCCAAATCCCTCTAAAATTCCATGTGCGGGTGACTTATCACCATAAAAAATCATATATTTGGGTCAAGTGAAGTATAGAAAACATATTTATGTAGGTTTCTTTCTTCGGGCACTTGTTTTAAATTTCTATGTAAAAATGCATTGACGTTGTCGGCGAATTTGACTGACTAGCAAATGTGTTAACTAAGGTTTGCCTGGGTTACCTACAATAACAATAGGCCTACGTCGACACAATCAGTGACATTTACACAATACAATAATGAATTATTTATGACATGCATGGGCTGGATTTTACGATCGAGGTAAGGTTTTCGGCCTGTCCCTGCGTGAATATCGTGACTTTTCAGCATCAAAGATACTTGCGATGACCAGTTTTTTGCGGACACTTTGATAACAGGTAACTTTTATAGGTCATAGGGTAGAAACGATAGTTGTACAATTCATTGTACGAAAATATACATTTTGTTATAGCTAATATTAGCTACTTACTTGCAGTTCGCCATTATGCACTATGTGCGGGAGAGCCTCGAACTGGCAGCATACATGAATGGGAATTGAACTAGTCATAACGTTCTGTGTAAGGTTACATAATTCTTCCTTTCATGTATGCTGCCAGTTCGAGGCTCTCCCGCACATAGTGCATAATGGCGGAACTGCAAGTAGCTTAATAGTAGCGAAGTTCAGTGGATTTTGGATTTTTTTTACCAACCCCCACAAATTTGGTATCACTGGAAAGAGCATTGAAAAAGAAAGCCAATGATGCAAAAAGTACCCCAATACGACAAAGTATAGGGAAGTTATGCTCTTTTAAAGGTCAAAAATGTCCGTTTTGTGTCTGACGGTTTTTGTCTTACACAAGATCTACCTAAAATTTGGAATACACTTTTGAAACCAGTTAAATAACACTTTGAGTAGTTGAATTATATGCTGTTGCAAGACTTTTTATATGTAAACTTAACTAAATATTTAGGTAAGACAACTGCACTTGAAGATTTAGATACATTTGTCAGCATTTCACAAATTCCTACCTTTTATTACCTACCCATTTTGCACCATGAACAACAATACCAAGGTGCAAATATCATTTTGCTGACTACACAGGAGTGATTCAAATGGTTTATCAACTTGCCAGAAGTAGTCAAACAATAATTTGGAGATCTCCCTTTCTGTAATCTTCTAGAAGTTGACATGAATACACTGGTTTCTCATGGTCATACACAACATTATAACAGGATCGATGGGTCACACACAGTGCATTATGGGAAGATGTTTGAGGACAATTGATAGTTATCACTAACATCAAACACACACACCCCACACAAAATATTCACATCCCAGAAAACCAGCGTCGACTGAGGTTTTTCCAATGCAGTGATGTAATTGTGTTTATAAACTGCAATGCATCTTGGGAAGACATACAACACTTTCAGGGTTTCCCTATTCCAGTGCCCAATATTTTGATATCACATGATATCTCTTCCCATCATGCCCATGGTGTTAAGAATTTGTTGATGCGGAAAGTGGATTGATTATATTTCTTTTATACACGAAATGTCTTTTAAGGGGGTACTACACCCATTGCATTTTTTTTGCGGTTTTTTGCATTTTGTGAAGAAATGAGAAAAAAAGAAGATAGAAGCCAAAAGGAGGTACATCACTCATGCTTTAAATTCACTTCATTTTGGAAAGCTTGCTATCAACGGATTTCGTTAAAATTTTGGATACGTGTTGCCAACGCATTAGAGAAATAATGTTGATATGTAAAATGGGAATAAGTGGTTCCTGATGGCTTCATGAACTTGGTGATTTTCAGAGCTCCACATCTATCAAAAACGAACTGGTTAAAATGCTTCTATTTTCAATGTTGAGCTATATTTTGTATTTGTAACTAGCGACATTATTTCACTGAAACTTACTTAAGCCATAGGTAACAGGTTACCACAACCATACTACAAAAAAAAAAAAAAAAATTGCATTTCTCGTCACCTATACCCACCATATTCAATAAGACTCGTAAGCTTAGATTTGCTAATTTTGGTAACTATTTTGTCGTTATTTTCTAATCCATTTCAACTAGGAACTCCAAAATTGATACAGTGATATAATATTTTAAGTGGATTCATATTTTGTGTGTCTTACCTATCATTGTCCCTATCCAAGGCAAAAAAAAGCAAAATTATATTCCATAGAATTCTGCACTCGCCACGGTATCCGAATTTTGACACGCGAATTTTGACTACATCACCCGTGCGTTATAATTACTTTTATAACGAGCTGTCTCCGGGCTGGTTATAACCAGTTGCCGTGTTTTATGCATGTATATATTTAGGTATTTTTAAGCTCAAATTCTGGCGTATGGGACAAGCCAAGACGGGCCGGGAAAGGAATTTGGGAAAATTGGGCAGATCGAAGGGGGAAAGCGATATTTGGTGCACATTAAATGGGACACGACTGATTTTTGAATAACACGCACTTTTGGAAGTCACGTCACGGGTAGGCCTATGCCTACAGTATTACGCAGTAAAAATCATGAAAAATTTCCTGCATGTTATCCGCACGCTACATAGGCCCTACTTTCGCATTTAGACATTCCCATCTATACAATTTTAAAGGCCTATCCAGTAATCCCAGCAAAGTGTGAAAAATTAAAATTAATTATAATGTCTAAAAGTGAAGGATACCCCGTAAGTCATTTAAATTGTCATTTGGTATTTTTGAAATGTAATATTTGGCACATAGGATCCTATCAGCAGTAGGCCAATTGATGTAGGTGGCCTATCATAGGCTTAGCTAGTAATCAGATTCGTGTAAAATGTCTGATGATTTTTTTCTCGGGATGAGATTTTGTCTTTAGTACTCGGTGTTTGGCTAATAAACCACTAATACTAGGCCTATAACAACAAACAGGGACAACAAAGGCGATTATGGCCGGGGAAGGGAAGGGGAATGCAAGAGGTAAGAAACTTCAGTTGGTAGGCCTACATCATTTGGAAATCTCTCAGTGAGCCCCTTATCATGCTTATTGAATATTTTAGTAGTGTTATAACCCGGCTAACTTTTATTTTTCCGTGTTATGTACGCCTAATTATTAAATTGCGGAATTGTAGGCCTATACTCGTGCTTTACACCGCTGATTCAGTTTATATTATCGCAACTCGCCATCTGGGGCGGTGAATTGCTTTCCCCATGCCAACAAATCTTTGCCCTCCCCACTTTGACATGCCAACCCCTCTATCGACACTACCAAAACATTATCCCCCTACACCTCCATGGCCGCCGGTATTCAGTTTTAGGCAGCAGGCGAGAAGGGCAAGCCGCAAGTTTTGTAACGTAGGCGTAGTATATTATTGCAAAAGCCAAGTATTAATATACCCGGGGAATAATAGGTCTACTATTATTTAATATGTTCACGTTCTCTACTTACTTTATTAGGGCCTACCATTTAAAATGTCTAAAATTGCGGAATTGTTAAAATGTCTTAAATTGCGGAATTGAGCAAATTTCTCATACGTCCAGTGCCGTAGGCCCATACCTAAGGGGGCAATGGGGGGAAGCTACCCCCACCCCCTGTGGGAAGTCCGCCCCCCCTTGGAAGAGGCACAACATACATTTCTTGATTTTATCAGGATTTTACCAAGAGAAGGTGCTAGGCATACATGCTCATGTTTGAATCTGGCAACACGAGAACTTTGAACTTCTGCGGTAGTCTTGTAGCCAGTCCGGCCCTGTTCAGTTTTATACACGCATTTGAATAGGAATTGTTTTGCGCACTTACTTAATGTTTATGGAGCACATTTTCTTCATTAGTTTGTCAAGTTGATGTCAAATGTTCTATTCTATATTATTTAGCAATAGTGTTTTTTTGCCTACAGTATGTCCAAACATGGTCCAATGTTGTAATTTGTTGTTTTTTGATCGCAAAGGTCGGATATTTTATTCCCGATTTAACTGTGCACCCGCCGAGGGCTTCGCAAGGGTGCAGAATTGCTAAAGTTTGACGGTAATTTTGCCTTTTTTGACACTAAAACGCATTCGATCCTTAATTTTATTTCAACAACATTTTTGATTTGATTAGGTAGCATAATGAGGCGGCTACCAACTTTTTTACCAGATCTTAAAGAATTATTCTCAAATGTCTGACCTGTGTATTTCCTATTGGTAATACAAATTGACGTGTCAGCCCTAGTAGGCAGGTCGTATTCTGGACCGGTAGCGTGTCTTATACGTAATGTATGTGAATATCGATGAATGTTAGAAACGGCAGAACCCGGTTGTGAAGAAGACTACGTGGATCGTATAAGCGTCCTTACCAACCAGCCAACTTTAAGACAAATGGGTGAAAAAGGACACTCTTTCACGATGTTTTTCATATTTTTTTATTTCACATGATTCGTGCATATATCGCCTAGCTATATATGAAAAAAAAAAATTTTTAGACCAATCAAACCAATATATGGGTGTAGTACGCCTTAAGACATTTGTTGATGCGGAAAGTGGATTGATTATATTTCTTTTATGCACGAAATGTCTTTTAAGACATTTCGTGTATAAAAGAAATATAATCAAAAGAAATATAATCAAAAGAAATATAATCAAAATAATTTTAAAAAACGTGTTATAAATCTTTAAATTAGTAATAATTACATGAAATATGATCATAAATCACATAGATGATGTTCTCAATGCAGCACCAGCGCCGCGGCACCAAGAAGTTCTGGCTTCAACGACACATTTTGACAATGGTGATGATCACGTAATTTTCACATTTAGCTGTTGTGCTTCCTTGTGATAGCCCCAATCCCAATGAAACTTTGGCAATATACTCAGAAAATTCTAAATTTTATCACAATCTATGTTTCATATATGTTTCATCAACTCCTTATAATGCATTTTAAACTGATTTTGAGAGTAGAAAATCGCAAAATTACGTGGTATTTTTCACCTAATTTGGACTGATCGCACTCCGTTTCTGCTTCGTCTGAATGAGTTTATTTTGGTATCAGAAGAAAGGTCATTCTTTGAACTTTGACATGATATGAATATTTATTAGATGACATCATCAGATACAGTTGTGTAGGAATCTAAACAACGTTGTTGTTTCGAGATCAGTATGAAAATGGCGTCGGATCTGATTAGACAGTAAAATTTTCACTCTAGGTACGTCATATTCAGTGACTTATTTCACCAATTTAAGTTTGGTTTTCGTGCAAAAAAGAAAATATGTGGGTAGATTCATCTATATATTTACCAAATATGTTTATAATATATTTGTCGATATGGCACTTTTGAACCCTTCGAAATAAATCAAGTTTGTGAACAATTTTTACACACGATCAGATATAAACTGGAAAATCCTAATTCCACCGAACTCGCTAATTATAGGCCTAAAATGTTTACAAAAATATATTATTGGTCCGTACGTTGTGCATGTATTCAGTTGTTCGACGTATACCAAGCAACCAAGAAGTGTTGGACAGTACCCAATCAGATTCAGATTCTGAATGCGTAACTATCGTGTGCAAATTCGAAGCTAGAGTTCTCGAGTAAACAGAGATACGAAAGGCGAACGTCTAGCAATTAACATTGCCAGTCCATGACCATGGATGGCGTGCCATTGCCAAGTTTATAAGCTTAACGATAAAACCATTTACAGACTAAACTCGTCAACATACCTTGAAGAGATTTGAAGAAAATAGAATGCGTTTCCTTCATAGCTTGTGAATCTAGCAAAACAAGTGTTTTTCCTCCCCCTTCTACTGCATTTAGTAGAGCCAAAAGGCCCAGCATTACGACTGCTACACCCACCGCCATCTTGAAAGGACACGTGTAAAATATGCAGGTCAAAGGTTAAATTGATGCATAATGCATGATCGTACAACTTCACGAAATGCATAAATTAATGCCAGATCGAGAAATACAGTTTTGAATGTAACTTAGACTAATAAAGAAAGAAAGAAAGAAAGAAAGAAAGAAAGAAAGAAAGAAAGAAAGAAAGAAAGAAAGAAAGAAAGAAAGAAAGAAAGAAAGAAAGAAAGAAAGAAAGAAAGAAAGAAAGAAAGAAAGAAAGAAAGAAAGAAAGAAAGAAAGAAAGAAAGAAAGAAAGAAAGAAAGAATGAAAGAAAGAAAGAATGAAAGAAAGAAAGAAAGAAAGAAAGAAAGAAAGAAAGAAAGAAAGAAAGAAAGAAAGAAAGAAAGAAAGAAAGAAAGAAAGAAAGAAAGAAAGAATTAAAAGCTACAGGCCTAAAAGAAAGAAAAGAGAAAGAAAGAATTAAAAGCTAAGAAAGAAAGAAAGTAAGAATTAAAAGCTAAAGAAAGCAAAGAAAGAAAAAGAAAGAAAGAAAGAACTAGAAAGAAAGAAAGAACTAGAAAGAAAGAAAGAAAGAAAGCAAAGAAAGAAAAAGAAAGAAAGATCAATCAATTTTTGGCCGACTAGCATAGGCGTTGACATACATCTCCGGGGGGTAAACCCCAATATTTCGGGGAGGTCCATTTAACTAGTAACAAACGCACGCGCATGCGCGAGCCAGGAAATTCAGTTTTGGTTTTGAAACGTAAACAAAGCTGAATATCAAAACGACTCCATGCAGAAAATCACTTCTTTTTATAAAACTAAGCAAAATTACAACAATTACTTTAGGGAATATAAACACCAAAGTCATATCTAGCACATATGTCAACAAGAAGTTGAAAATTCATCAGATAAGCGAGAAAGGGTCGAATTTTCGGTCAAAAAAAATTTCGAAAAAAATCATATTTTTTTGGCCTTAAAACTTGGCCATAAAAAATTCCCGTACACCACCAATTTCATGATTTTTGTCCTCAAAAATTAACTGAGTAATCCTCATAGTGTTTTCAAGTCAATTCCCCGGGAGACGGAGAAACGGTCATATAGAAAAAAAGATATTTAATTTTATTTAATTTAATCCACAAATTGACACCTGAGTCGGGGCGTTGCAAACGTGTCGTACATGTGTAGGGACCGATTCTACAGCAAGCTTGAACTTCCCGGCTCGCGCATGCGCCCTGCGGGTGTTACTAGTTAAAGGTCCATACACCCCCCTCCCCAATGTTGACGCTTGTAGGCCTATGTGGGTTTCTGACAGTTTTGAAACCTTTTGGCCATTTTAGCCCCCCATTTTTTTTGCGTTTCGGAAGATGTTAAATATGGGGGGGGGGGGCAATGGTGCCTGGCCAAAATTATTGGGGGGGCAATGGTACTTTTCCACAGGCCCCGCCCCCCCGGTTCCGGAGCCACTGCTATAATAGTTATAAATTGCTTAACTTTGTAACTTGATAGTAGCCTAGGCCTATAGGCCTATATACTACATTAGTTTAATTTCAAATCATCATTGATCAATGATCATGTTCAAATCTATTAAAAATGCACTCAAGATTTCAAATTAAACATTACCGTATTTAAGGAGTATTCTTAAAAGGGGTATTCTTAAAAGGAGTATCCCGGGGAGTATCTCGTGACCCTAGCATCTAGCATCATTTTTCAGTATCAACGAAAAAAGCTTATTGTAAGTTATAGCTTTGTTCGTTGATACTGGAATATTATTTGATTCCGATTTTGCTGAGACAACAATCCTTGTCTCTAAGGCCAGTGTTGTAATTTCATTCTCTGACAGTGTCAGGTGTATAGGCTAGCCGGCCTACCAGAATTAATTTCAAGAGGTAGGCCATATAGGGTCTACTCACAGTATTTTTTTATGGTGCCAAATGTATTGAACTACGAATTAGCACTGGCTTGATACCCCGTAGTCCACTTCCCCATTGTGCATACTTTGGATATTGTATTTAAGCTTAAAACTCTGATTTAATTAATGTGTGCACAATTGATAGATTTTCACATCTGATCAGTCACCCTACTCCCTCTGTTTGTTAGCTTCCCAAGTGGACTACTGACATTGCCTTGCGGTTAAGATTTTTAACACGGGACTCTATGGAGAGTTAGGCCAATTTCTGGCCTAACTAAAATTGTCCATGATGTAATGCATCTTTAAATGGATCTGCCTTGTGATTGGTCGCCCATACCTCGCTATGGTTTAAATCGTCTGGGCCCGCGCCATTACCATTAACTACACCGTAAACAACTGTCTGTGGTATTTGCGGCGCTTTTGTGTTGACGCGAAAGTTAATCTCTTATCAAACATCTAGCGCGTCCATGCTTAGTACTTGTGGTTAATGGACTGATAAACAAGTATGCTTGACAGTGTGTTTTTAGAGAGCAAAGTCCAGGGGTAAAGTTCTGCTTACAATTCAAAGTTCATAGTCGAAATTTCGGGGTTCGCTATCAATAAACTGGTAGATTCCAAAATCAGAATTGTTCAGTATTAAAGTGAGCCGTTATAATTATACAACTAATGTTGCATTCAATTACTTTTATTGTCACTAATCGTCTGATATTTTTAACTCTTTATGACCATTTTACTATTGAATACTTTAATTTTAATAAACATCAGTATAATTTTGAGTTCAACGAAATGGGTTCATCATGACTAATAATAACATATTTTTAATAAAAGTCGACTATGGCATAGTCTATGGCTTGAGTGGCTTCTGTGCTGTACTCTGATACCTGTATGATGATTTTCCAACTGTAGGATAGTAGCCGACTCTCGGTGCTCGCTCCGCTCGCTATTCGAGAGGCCTCGCGGTTTGTGGAACGGGGCTAGTTAAAGGCCCTTTCAGTGATTTCACAGGAACATTAAAAAAATGGAAATTTGTCAGAGTTGCTTAGAAATAAAGAATAAGTCTACAGAATTTCATTAAACCACTTTTCCCCTGAATACATCGACAAATTAGTCAAAAAACAGAAGTTTTAGAAAGGTTTTCTACTTCAACTCAGATCGACTCGAGAAAATCGAGATTTTCGTACAGTGCGCCACCAATCGACTGGAAAAACTTCCTAGTCCAGTGTTTCTAACACGGGGAAGTAGAGTCTAAATTGATTTAAAACAGACGCTTAATTTTTGTAGTAGAAAACAAAATCAGCAATTAAACGTCACCGAGGCAAACTAACGGTCAATTCAAATATGAAAAACAGTTAAAATTGTGTATTTTGTTTAAAATAGTAGCTACTGATGTAATAAGTAGTAGAAACAATACGCAACGCGTGTTGGTATGGTGGAGAGTGAGCTTCTGTCGATCTCGAGTCGGACTTTTTGTACTGTCAGTATCAAAAGTCCAGATTCATGTAAATGCTTTATTTTGTTTAAAATACACGGCTTTCGACCGAACCACTAGCAGGCTATGTTAGCACATCTATGCCAATTACAAAGGTACCAAAATCTGAATTTTGATGATTTTTACGATCGTCCGGATGAGCAAATCACTGAATGGGCCTTTAAGAATGATTAATTTTTGGGGCAATAAGGAGGATTACCCTTTAATACAGTAGGCCTAAGGCTCCCTGTATGAAAGGTAGATATAGATGTTGACCTGATCACCATTTGTGGGATAGGAGGGACTAAATATTATCAATATTAAAATTGAAAAATAAATTAGTAAATTAGTGGCAAGTTTTCAAACACGGAAAAAATCACGGAATTTTAATAAAAAAAAAAAAAAGACGGAAATTCGCGGAAAACGTGTTTTTCTTGAGTAAAATAAAAAATGAAGAAAAATATGAGAATGTGAGGTAAAAATAATGAAAAGGTAGTCCGTCTTCAAAGATTTAATACGCTTTGGCCTATATTTAATTTTAATTTGTGAACTGTTTTAATCACGGACTGTGAATACGGAATTGAAATTACATCACGGAAAATCATAGACTTCTCCGTAGTCCACTTGCCCATTTTGCATACTCTGGCTATTACATTTAAGCATAAAACGCTGTTTTGTATTAATGTGTGTGCAATTGAAAGATTTTCACATCTGACCATACTCCCTCTGTTTGTTAGCTTGGAAATTTCGCGATCAATAAACTGGTAGATTCATAAATCAGAATTGTTTAGTATTTAAGGGGTGGGGTATGAACGTTTGGACAGTATTTATTGTGGGACATTTACATCAGACATGTCGAATTGCATTCTGAATACGAAGAATGTCCTTCTGATATCAAATAATTTTGATTTTTTGAAATTCGCAATGTAATACACATTTTATGACAAATGATTAAAATTGATATTTTTGATATTTAACAGTACTCGAAGTAAACTTTATAAATCTGATGATTTATACTTAAAGTGCATGTTGGTGGGATGAAAAGCCGACGATCAATTGAAAATTTTGACCTTTCTTATTGAAGATATGGATTTTTTCCCAAACACCAAAAATATTAGGTCTTTTTGGAAAAAAAATCCATATCTTCAATATGAAAGGTCAAAATTTTCAATTGATCGTCGGCTTTTCCTACTAGCTACATACACTTTAAGAATATGTCATTAGATTTATCAAATTTACTTCGAGGACTGTTATATATCAAAAATGTGAAAAATATCAATTTTTATAATTTGTCATAAAATTTGTATTATATCGTGAATTTCAAAAATGAAAATTATTTGATATCAGAAAGACATTCTTCGTATTCAGAATGCAATTCGATATGTCTGATGTGCTCTCATGTCCCACAAAAAATACTGTCGAAACGCTCAAAACGCTCATTCCAGTTCCCTTAAGTGAGCCAGCATTATAGTTATCAAGATATCTTGCATTCAATAACTTTCATTGTCACTAAAAATCTAAATATATAAACCCTTTATGACCATTTTACCATTGAGCACTTTAATTTTAAAACATCAGAATATTAAATTTTGAGTTCAACGGAATGCATTCATCATGATTAAATAATAGGCCTAATAACATATTTTTTATCAAAATTCGACTATGGCATAGTCTAGGAAAATCACTGAATTCGGGTGTTTTAAATCACAGAAAACTTGCCGCTCTGACCTAGATACCAAAAACTAAATTATGTTGTCGTTGTTTATAATAATTTTTAATTTCTAACAGTTTAACAGCTTTTTCAATTAAAATAGTCCTGCCAGCGCCATCCACCTGCCCGTTGCGCGTTGTGCTAGGTGGTGGCCGCATTGCATTCTCTAAATTCAGTAAATTTTCATCGTCAACCGTGTAATTGAATGGGATTATTTTGAAATTTTAAAACGCTTGAAATATCACAAACAAATAGGCCTATGTTTATAAATAATATAAATACAAGCTAAAACCGTTGGGGTTCGATAATGAACCCATAACCAAGTATATCATGCCGGGATATCATGTATGGAAAATGCCATACGGCCGGGCGGTTTTACAAGTTGCCGGCTCGATCATGCCATTCGCCGCCTGCGTTGTGCAAGGGAGCAGAATAGCGCCATCATGCAAGGTCCAAGGCCACTTTCCATTCATTAAATAGGTAGCCAATAGCAATAAATGCCAATTTGCTCAAGCAACCAATCAGCGTGCGAGTTTTGTGTACTGTGGGAAAATCAATCCAACAGGTGTTTCAATGTAAACAATACAACTTACACACGCCTCACGGTGAGTCAGATGATCATTTGAACCGCACCCAAATTTATACAGCTAAAACCCACAATTAATGTGTCATTATCACTTCTTTGTTGAGGATTTGTGAAGATCTAGTCTGCTATATTCTTTCCAGAAAAAATGGTGAGTTTTAAGCTTTATTTTAGTGCATTTTAATGAATAAATGACTGTTGAAAATTTGAGTTTCTAAGGACGCCGATAGAGAGCTACTACTCAGCTAGGGCATTTAAAAATGGCTGCCAATGTTGTGAATTGTATTTACTGTAATATTTACTTGTGTGTTAGTACTAAAGGAAGTTTATGCCGATCATCATGTTCATAACGATTCCTTTCTTCGGAAGGGATGGGGTAGGGTCCCAAATATACTTGGGGATGGGGGGATTCATTTTGGAAATTGATGACCAAAATGTAGGGAGTCACAAAATAGTAAGTATGAACTATGATAGTATGTTTGTTTTATTTTAATACAATTTTAGCCTGTTTAGGGAGTAAGGTGTATTGGTGGAAGGGGGGTCAAACATTTTTGTTGTCGAAATAGGGGGGTCAATGAGATGGGAGCGAGAGAAACAATTAATTAAACCTACTTTTTACCTACGTACTCGGCTTTTATAATGTAAAGTGCTCAATATTATTTTAGAAATACTAAAATAACCTGAACACAAAATCAATCAACCAGTTCAAGAATCGAGTCTATCTTGATCTAGACTTTTGAAAAGATTTAAAGGAGTATTTCGCGATCCTAGCATCTTTTTATGACATTTTTCAGAAGATATCCACGAAAAAAAGCTTCTTCCCAAAATTTCAGTTGATTCTGATTTGCGTTTGCGAGTTATCCATGATTATATGTACATGTATTACACTGCTCCATAGACAATGTCTTGTAATTTCGTTCTGGTATACTAGAATGAAATTCAAATTTCACGATTCCTTTGCTAAATGAATTAATCTTCAAGAAATATTTTGTACATAAACATTATGTAGCCAGAAGTTTCCATTGAGGGGGGGAGGGGATGATGCTGTGGATCACCAAATGCCCTTGTAAGTCTCAATAACAGTAAAAGTATATTTGCATTTATAACTAGATCATGAAATTAAGTGGATTCAGTTTAATTTCTGATTTTAAGTACACTCATTCTATTCTCAAGTATATGCACAAAGTGTATTCAGCCTAACTGGGAGTGGTTTTTAATTTTATTTGACACCAGCTGTTGTTCCTGAAATCTAATTTTGTGAATGTTTTTAAGCTAAACTAGGTTGACATTGAATAAATAAACTTGCTTATTAAATTTGGTGCAAAATTGTGCTAAACCTGTGGACCTATTTTGATGTTCTAGGATCTTCATAGTTAATTTGAACAAAAAAAGTTATGAACAAATTATAATTTGTTACCTTTTTTATAATTTGTGTTTGCATCATTCCCCTATATAGTAAAATACATAGAAAATCCAGTGCATTTTTACCATATTATAGGGGAATGAGGGAAACACAAATTATAATTTAGCACATTAACAAATAATTGTAAATTTGTCATACTTTTCTTAAACTTTTTTTTTCAAATTTTTCAAACTATGTAGATCCTAGAACTTCCAAATTGGTCCGTAGGTTCCCCAATTCCTCTGAACAAAATAGAAAAATTGTGCCAAAAAAACCCATATTTTTTATATAATTTTTTTTTTTTTTTATATAACCCTCACACCATCTGCTTTGACATGATATGATATTCATGAGGAACCTTCCAAAGGTTAATATTAAACCTGTATGCCCTTGATTATATGCCAAAATAAGTGTCTCAAATTAGTGATTTTTAACCCACGAGAGCCTCAAAACCCAGGAGCTGGGGGGGCTTCATCCCCTCCACCAACACCAGGGGCCCTATACGGTGGGCCCTTGGACGCCACTCATTATACGTTTTGAGCCAAGGTGCTCGCTGTGATCACCGGCGTGTCCAGGATCTTTTCCTGTGGGGGGCTCAGAAAAAACGGCTGGTTTTACATGCAGGGATGTGAGAGTTCCTCTTTTCAGCTGATTTCCTCTTTTTGTTGCCAAAATGTACGCGTTTTTCTTTTCTTTTCAGCCTATATTTGGCGTTTTTACCCTGATTTTACGCTGTTTTTAGTGATTTTCCTTTTCCTCGTTTTTGGTCTGTGGCCTCTCACATCCCTGTACATGTTTTTAACAAAGTGCGAGGGCTTCAGCCCCAAAGCCCCCTGGACACGCCACTGGTGATTTTGGGTTACCATATACTTGCTTTCGGTTTTTTTTTTATCTCAGTGTCATATGTCAGTGGCATCTCTGCAATATATAGCTGAGTGCCCCCACCCCCAAATATTCTCCCAATTTAATGGATTTAAAAAAAAAAAAAAAAAATTTTCTCCCTCTCTTACTTAGGATGAGAGTTCTATGTACCAGGATGACAGCTACCTCATGGATGATAGCGTTGCTATTAACAACCTATCCCCACGACGATGCTCACCAAGCAGAGCTGAACTACTAGCTGCAGCAAATGTCCCCCTCACCAACCAAGATGGCAGCGCTGGAACTTCCCATACTGCCAGGATCCTAACCGGTGTCCATCTATTACAAAAGAAAAACGCCCTCTGTGATGTAACATTGATAGCGGAAGGTTGCCGCTTTTCTGCTCACAAAGCCATCCTTGCAGCATCCAGTCCATACTTTTGGAACCTTTTTGTGGAGTCACCGGATGCAAACTGTACCATTGATTATAACAAGACTCCGGCTGTGACTGCGGAGATGCGTAACAGCAACTCCAACGAGGTAATGATTTCGGACGTGACATCGCGTGCTCTCCTTGGCGTTATATCGTTTGTTTACTCATCGTCAGTGACTAATATGAAAATGACTGTGAGTACGATAGCGGAGATCCTCCTTGCTGCTATTAAGATGCAAGTGATGGGTTTACCACAGTATTGCATCGATCATCTACGAGTCAACATCGATTTTGAGAACTGTATCGATGTCTTTGTCTGCGGTCAAAAGCAGGACTTGGAATCCATGATAGACACTGCTATACAGTTTATGACAGAAAGCTTTGGTACGGTCACTCAAACGGTCAGCTTCTTAGAACTGACCATCGACCAGTTGAAGGCATTGCTGAAGAACAGTCAGCTGAAGGAGAACCTGGGTGGTAATCTGGCGATTGCTGTGGAGCGATGGGTGGAGCATGATTCTCTAGCACGGGATCTCCACAATGATGGGTTAATGAGACTGGTACCTGCAACTCCGCGTACTCCACTAAGAGATGTCACTAAGAATCGTGTGAATGGTAAAAGCATAGAGAACCTTCATAAGACAATAGCCTTACCAAAATACAGCCAAGGAGCTGTTCTTACTCCAAAAATTATTGCAATGGGGGGAGAGGATATCCAAGGTGTTTTGTCGGAGCGTTCGTACGTTTTTGACCCCAAGACAGGTCAATGGGATTTGTTTGCAACAATGCCGATTCGTCGTCTTGATCTATGTGCGGTTACCCATGACAACCATATGTATGTCGTTGGAGGCCAGCACTCTGCGGACTCAAAAGCTACGGACAGCATCGGTACGATTCATCGATACAATCCGAGATTCGATAGTTGGGAGCAGCTCCACCCAATGCAGAAACGAAGAGCACTTTTCACATTAGACGCTGTAAATGACTGCCTGTATGCTGTCGGGGGCAAGAACACACAAGGATCTCTCGCGAGCGTGGAATGCTTTGACCCAGACAAGAATGCTTGGGACTACGTATCACATCTTCCTTTGCCCGTATTTGGCCATGCTGGTGCAGTGCATGATGGGAAGTTGTACGTTACTGGTGGTGTAGTCTCTGGTAGATCTTTCAGTTGTGCCTTACAGTGCTACGATCCTATTATTGACAAATGGAGCTATTATCCGCCGATGACGTCAAAGCGAGCCTTTCATGTGATGCGCCAAGTCGGTGACAAATTGTACGTAATCGGTGGTAACTCCTACAATGAGAATGGTAAACGAGTTGACTGTAGCAAGGTGGAGTGCTACGACTTGGACACCAACCAATGGCAGACGTTGACACCAATGCTTCAACCAGTATGCTTTGCGGCCGTTGCAGCGTACAAGCAGTACATCTATGTGATTGGAGGGTATAATGGACGGAAATCAAAGAGACATGCCGATGTCCAGAGATACAACACCAGAGAAGATGAGTGGAGTGTTGCCAGTCAGTTGCCAGAACCCATGATGAGATTGGGTGCTTGTAAATTAAATTTGCCAGCTAGTGCAACTGGGCCTGTTATGAAGGTGACAAGACTAAATACACATGGGTCTGAAGGAAGCCAGGCAGGTTCTGGTTAACTGATGCAGTGACGCTATACGTTGCGCTAGCCTTCTAGGCCGATTTTTTCGAAGTACATGCATGTATGGCTAGTGGTCAGGTTTCCTGAGCCATCATGCAGGCTTTAAATTAGTCCTATATACCAGTGCTTACAATTTCACATTTAGGCCTATGCATCACTTAGAAAGATAAATCAATAAAATGGATCCACATTGGTAGGGCTAGCCTGCTGGCTGGCGACGGTTCGCTATTTCTAAGGACCGCTATCTCTAAGGTTCGCTATCCCTAAGGTTCGTTATCACTAATTACGAAAAATGTCCACTATACCTATAAGGTTCGATATCACTAATTTTGAATAAGGTTCGGTATTTCTAAGGTTCGATATCACTTATTTTAAATAAGGTTCCCTATCTCTAATTTTAAATAAGGTCCGCTATCACTAATTTATTGAAGGTTCGCTATTTGCCTATTTCTAAGGTTCGCTATGATCACTAATTTAAAATAAGGTCTGCTATCTCTAATTTTAACAATCCCGGTATCCCTAAGGTTCGTTATCTCTAATATAAGGTCCGCTATCTCTAAGGTTCGCTATCTGTAAGGTTCGCTATCTGTAAGGGTCGCTATCTCTAAGGTTCACCATCACTAATTTCAAATAAGTTTCGCTATCTCTAATTTTAAATAAGGTTCGCTATCTCTAATTTTATATAAGGTTCGCTATCTCTAATTTAAAATAAGGTTCGCTATAGCGGGCCTTATTTGAAATTAGAGATAGCGGTCCTTATTTGAAATTAGAGATAGCGGTCCTTATTTAAAATTAGAGATAGTGGACCTTATTTAAGATTAGTGATAACGAACCTTAGGTATAGCGAACCCTAATCAAAATTAGTGATAGCGAACCTTAGAGATAGCAAACCTTAGCGAACTTTAAACAAAATTAGTGATAGCGAACCTTAGGTATAGCGGACCTTTATTGCAATTAGTGATAGCGAACCTTAGAGATAGCGAACCTTCAATAAATTAGTGATACCGGACCTTATTCAAAATTAGTGATAAACGCGAACCTTATTTAAAATGAGTGATATCGAACCTTAGAACTAGCGAACCTTATTCCAAATTAGCGATATCGAACCTTAGAAGTAGCGGACCTTTTTTTAGGTATAGCGAACCCTTTTCTCTATTAGAGATAGTGGGATTCTGATATCCATAGACTTTACACGTTATAGTGATAGCGAACCTTAGAGATAGCGGACCTTAGAGATAGCGGGATGTCGCGTGCTGGCTTATAGGAAGCCTGACCACTAGCCAATCCTAGGGCATGCAGAATGTCAAAAATTCTCAAAGAATAAAACTTTTTTCTGGAATGTCCAAAATTATGGTCGGTATGCTTTTGTACAGTGAAAAACTTTTTCCTCATTTTTGTAGGATTTTAAGTATCTATTAAATTACCTATATAGGGGACAAAAGTCTGATACATGGAGTGGGGCGGGGTCTTGGCTTGGAGCCAACTTCAACAGAACCAATTTTAAGCTGCGATATCACTGTACAATGTCTATCCTTGGTTAGGGGCAAATTTCAAACCAATTCCTCGCTTTTTTTTTTTGTAATTTTGCCCGCATTAAAGTTGCCCCCCCCCCCTTTGCCCACCCTCTGAAAAGGTGCTGGCAATGCCACTGGGCTGTCTTACATGTAGATTGAATTGTAGCATTCTGATATTTTCCACATTTATACACTTGGGTCTTTTTTATTTTGATGCGATTTGCTTTTAATACTTTTTTACATTTTGAAAAATAATCCAAGTACCCTCAGGTTGGAAGGCTATACGGCATTGTAAACATTGTGTATAGTACATCTGCAAAATATTATTAAAGCCATGTTGTAACATTTGCTGAGCAGGTCGCCCTCAATGTTTTTCAAAATTCTGGTTGTTACACTATTGTAATCTAATCTGTGAAAAACACTCTACGGGCATGGCGCGCGGGAAAGTCATAACACATCAAAAGGACCGAACTCAGTCATGATCATAGATACATGTAGAGTGACACGTATTATGGGGACATATGCCTTGCAAATTTCTTTGCTTTTCCGAATCTGTTCAGGTGAAAATTTAAAGGGGACAATCGGGGGTCTGACAGTGAAAAGTAACATTTTGTGGAAAAGAAATGCAAAAGCTTATTTTTATGGAAATGTTACAATATGGCTTTAATTGTCCTTTAATGTTATAGTTACTTATGGATAAATATATATATGAAAATAAATTGTGATATTTTAAAAACATTATACTATGAGTTTCATTCCAATGTCTTTAATTTTGAATTATTGGTGATGAGGTTAGGAGAGGGAGTCCTAAATAATTATGTTGCCCACAAAAAAACAAAAACAAAACAAAAACACCTCCCTACAAATGTTTATGTTAGAGCCCGGAATATTGCGATATATGAGAAGACCCTTTTTTCATGATACCTTGAAAACATGATCACGGTTTTAACCATCAAAAAACCTTTACATTTTTTGTTTTTACATTTCTCGTATAAAACGTGTATTTCGTGTCCGTCTGGTCTCATAAATATAAAGGGGAGGGGCTTAAAAAGTTTCCAGAAGTTTACAAATCAATAAGCCAATCAACGATAGAGCTACGAGCTGCTTGTGTAGGCATCAAAGCTGTCAGTACTTTCCTTGACCTCGTCGATGGAGAAAACCAATAAGTCTTGTCTTGTCTTGATGTTTGGGTGTTTGTCGGCAGGATAAGACGTAGCCTACTTCACTATATCGGAGCCAGATTGAGTGAATCATCTCGTTCGTACATTTATAACCTGTTACCTGTGGATCCTAGCGAGAGTTGGCCTAATCCGGGGATCCGGGGCCTGATCTGAACAGGCATGCATGCATGACAGGTAAGCTTTACAGGGCTATTTCA
The DNA here is from genome assembly GCF_039555335.1 of Amphiura filiformis. Taxonomy (NCBI): domain Eukaryota; kingdom Metazoa; phylum Echinodermata; class Ophiuroidea; order Amphilepidida; family Amphiuridae; genus Amphiura; species Amphiura filiformis. The sequence goes on along the minus strand of NC_092640.1, from coordinate 40,765,901 downwards.
TTATAAATGACAACATTGAGTCCCAAAAGGGGTCAAAATTCAAACTCATTTATTTCATGCAAATTCATTATCATTTCAAAGTTCAGATGGTGTGTCAATAATTCTCAAAATATTAGAGCGTCAAACCCTCAGGAACCATTAAAAAAATTAAATTGAATTTTTGCTGTGTAAAACATAGCTGCCGTCTGGAGGGGACATTTTTTTAAACAATTTAATACACAACTTTGAAAGAGTGTATGTAACCAACATTGGGTTCATACTTATTCATATTTAGTCTGTAATAATTGTTGTATGTTCCTTTACACTTCAGTGTCTTAAATATGCCAGTTTCAATATAAAACAATTAGTAAATTGATACTAATCCAGATAAATGGTGCAAAATTACTACATATTTTAAGGATAAACTTTATCTTCACATGAAAAATTCATGAAATAGTCATTTTGTCCTGCCCAATAGCTACACTGATGCATAAGTGAGTATTCTGCGTCAATCTGTTGTACTAGTCATGGAAAACCTAAAATAAAACACCACCCCTGTGTCATTTGTTCTGGATAGGACACATTTTTTAACACATAATAAAGCATACTTTAACTTTAGAAATAGCTGCATCAATATTATTGCATCAATATTATTGCATAAAAGATCCCCAGCATTTAAAATCCACTACAAACAGGGTTAATATTCTGGTTAAATTAGGAATATTGCAATTTTTAGCTAACCAAGTTCAATGCAGAATAATATCATATGTGTTCTCAACAACTGGACAATAATTTGAACACTAAAGTGGTTTGTAAGCATAATTTGCAATAAAATGCAAAAATTTCTTGTGGGTTTGGCTCTTTGAAATTTTTATTTTTAGTTTGTTTACCAATTCATGGAAATGACATAATTGTGCTGAGAGGACATTTGTTAAATTGCAAACAGAATCGTGGATACAGGCTTGCAAAAATGCAACAAATACCAAATCATGTGCCACCTTGGTAGAAGGAAGACCACTCTTCCTCTACAAATTTCACATTCTATGATATAATCCTTCTTATTTCAACAATTAATAATTAACTTCAGTTCTGGAGAGGACAAATTTTTAACGCGGAACTGTGGTATCAAGAACAAGTGGTCTACTGTATGTAAAATAAATGAATTCCTCAATCAGTGCCCTGTCCCATCAATTGGTAATATAACACAGATTATACAGGTAGGGTAAGGGTTTATATTTCCTCTTTAATGTTAACAAAAATGGAGGCATGAATTGGAGAGGACACTCATTTGCCAATTTTGCAAGAATCTACGGAATTTTAACATTTTTGCACCAATTTTCACCATTCAACTTGCATGATGTTCCACACATATCATATTTTCATTGCAACAAGCACATTGCCATAGAATGTACCTAATTTTTCAAAGAATTTATTCAGAATACATGGGCAAAATGAAATGGGACTCCAAAATTGGGTTAAAATGTACCTTTTGGCAATTTTTTATACAAAAATAGACAGAATTCTGTAAAAATGCTCATGTAGCTTGTAGTTTGTGGCATACTTAGAATTAAGTTAATAACACTGCATTATCACCCTAATTATATCAACCAGATATGATAAAAGCCATTTTTGTGAACGTGTCATTTATAATGAAATAGCCCTACAGTTACACTATGCGTGGGAAATTCAACTTGTTCGAAAATTCTAACTTTATAGTATGAACAACCGATAGCTTGTGATACGAAAGTTAGAAGGTGCAAGTATTTGTGCTCATGTCACGTACCTTGTTTGGCACATATACACGGTTGCCATACAGGGCCCAATGTATAGGTATCCTAGGTGAATTCAAATTTGCCATCAAATTGCATCGTTTTATATATCAAATTAAAGCCCTTGAGTAAACTAAGCCAAAACTGAAAACCTTTTTTTCATAGCACTTTCCATAGCAAAGTTACATCTTGTCAAAGATTTACTTTCATCAAAAAGATTCAGCTAGCAAAATTCCCCAAAACGGCATTTCGGGGGTGTTTCTAGATCTTAGTCTCATGGCGATGGCAGCTTTTTTAAATGGAACTGCATATCAAAATCCTCTAAAATTCCATGTGCGACTTGATTATCACCATAAAAATCATATATTTGGGTCAAGTGAAGTATAGAAAACATATTTATGTAGGTTTCCTTCACCCACCTATTCTCGAAAAAATTCAAATTTCTATGTAAATATGCATTGTGTTGGGGCCCCGGTCTCGGTGAATTCGCTGACTAGTAAATGTGTTAACTAAGGTTTGCCTAGGTTTAACCTACAATGTAGGTATGCTAGGTGAATTCAAATTTGCCATCAAACTGCATCATTTTACATATCAAATTAAAGCCCTTGAGTAAACATTTTGAAGCCAAAACTGAAAACCTTTTTTTCATAGCACTTTTAGCAAAGTTACATCTTGTCAAAGACTGACTTTCATCAAAAAGATTCAGCTAGCAAAATTCCCCAAAACGGCATTTCGGGGTGTTTCTAGATCTTAGTCTCATGGCGATAGCAGCTTTTTTTAATGGAACTGCTATCAAAATCCTCTATAATTCCAATGCGACTTGATTATCACCATAAAAATCATATATTTGGGTCAAGTGAAGTATAGAAAACATATTTATGTAGGTTTCCTTCACCGACCTATTCTCAAAAAAAATTCAAATTTCTATGTAATGTAAACGCTTGAGTATAGTCCCACCCCGCTTTTGGGTGAACATTTTTCAAAATTGGGGGTGGGACTATACTCGAATTTCAAAAAAAAAAAAAAATTAAAAAAAAAAAAAAAATTTTTAAGTTTTTTATTTTTTCGGTTTTAGTAGTGTCTAGACCTAGACCTAAATACTAGATCATTCATGGTTGACCTAAAAAAAAAAAAAAAAAAAAAAAATTTCAAGATATTTTGTATTTTAATATGAAAATTGATAATTTGTATTCTTGTCATAGTCTATTAATGATTTCAAAATGCATTGAATTTGAATGCATTTTGAAATCATTAATAGATTATGACATGAATACCAAGTATCAATTTTCATATTAAAATATAAAACATCTTGAAATTTTTTTTTAATATTTTTTTAGGGCAACCATGAATGATCCTAGCATTTAGGTTCAGGTCCTGGGACACTCCAAAGTCGAAAAAAAATAAATAACTAACTTACAAAAAAAAAAAAATTTATATTCCTTCATCAATTCACCATGACTTATACATTAGAGTTGGGCGACTATCACTTTTTTCCTAGTCGACTAGTCGGCAGCAAATAGTCACGACTACGACTATAGTCGCGACTATCTGTGGTTAGAATTGGACCAAAAAATCGGGTGAAAGTTTGGTGCAAATTTACGATAAAAAGTCCAATCTAATGATGATTTATAGACTTTATGATTATTGTTTGTATAGTGTTACTATTGGTAAGACAATGACTAATGTTTTTATCACATTTTCACAGTTTATATGTAAGTATTTGGTTGGTTTTAGTGCAGATATCTGGCGCTTTTAACATGATTTTGTAACATTTAAATATAGTTCCATTTGACGACTTTTGGTTTTCAATAGTCGTAGTCGCGATTACCAGTAATAGTCGCGACTAATCTGACTATTGGCGACTTAGTCGCCTAACTCTATTATACATGTACTCACGAAAAACATCATTTTGTGTCAATTTTTCTTGAGTGATCGCCAGACATCACACAGTAAATTTGAATGTTTTTTACGTAATTAGCATATTTCGTGAAACATGTCTTCAATTTCTATAACGTTTGCTTTTAGTTAAAACATAATGCGGTTATGCCGCTTTCTCTGAGAGAAGTTCCAGGTTCCTGAAACGGTCACAGGCACAATCTGCTGTGCTATTGTCTCCTGGATGTCATCAGTCCCAGGTGGTCACTGCCAAAATGTCATCTCCAGTACCAGCACGCATCGGTTGATCCACTCGGAAAGTTCCATCCCCATTATCATCCAGGTAGAATCCAATATACCATCTTTTGTTATGTACATGTACCTCTTTCATTCCAGATGACAGCAAGTGGTTGGTTACAGGGTTTTCTTTAAGCATTTTGCTGAAGGAGTATTTTCAAATTTTTTGGACCCTTTCAGTTATGATTTTTTCCTCTGGAGGGGTCCAAAGCATTGCCCAAGGGGTATTTTTATAATATTGAAGACATATTTATTTTGAAGACATTTTTAACAATGTATGTGTTTTTGGAGCAGTGGCGGATCTAGAGCAGTCAGAAGGGGGCAGGTGGTAATTTTAAAAGAAAATGATAGAATGTAAAAAATGCCCCCTGAGAAGTAAGAAACTTTTGCAAAATGAAGACCTTATTGAAGCGATTTGGTGGACCATTTAGGCACTATTTCTGTGTAAAATTTTAAGTTTGAACAGTTGAAAAAGCCAGAAATGTGTGAAATGACAGTCCATGAAGCCTTTCGTTGTCACATTTTCCCTATTACAGTATTATAGGCCTATAAATAAAAATATAGGGCCTAAATTAGCAAATGTCGAAAGCAGAAGCGAAAATGGTCACTTTTTTTATCCACTATGCATGGGGTGTCTGAGGGGGTGTTCCCCCCTGTCAAGAGGGAAAATTTTGCAAAATTAAAGTCCAATTGAAGCCATGTCTCTTACTTCCATGCAATCACTTAAACATGCATGGATTGATGCTGACAAAAATGTGATGGGCCCTGCATATCGGGAGTAGGGCCTAAATGCCAAAAGCCAAGATTAAATGGGTGTTTCCACAGTAATGATTTATTTATTGCCCTAATTTTTGTTCCTTATTTATTTTCATAGTTTAATTTAGGCCATTGTTAATCTTTATAAGTAAGGAGATAGTGAGCAAAAATTCAATGCCCTACCTACATTTTGATAATTTTGTCCACATAAACCCTATGGGGAAAAATAACGGTTGTAACACAATAACGGTTGTAACATGTGACTTTTGACGCACAACAGATAAAAGGTTGTATTTTGAAAAGTTGACCCTGTAGGCCCTATGGTCTGTGCTATGGTTTTCCTAGGTTAACATTATTGATTCCTTTAATACAAACCAAGTGTAGGTACTCTGTGATCCATATCAGGGTTAGGATGTGGGTACAAAGTCATAAGGTTGCAATGTGCGTCAATGTTACAACCGTTAAAATGTTACAACTGTTACAACATTAAATGTTATGAAACATTAACAATGAATGATATTTCATCGTTTTATCCAGGTTTGTTATAATAAGAGCAACTATGACAATCATAAGACAAAACCTTACTCTGGTTATTTGGTTCATTTTGTAAGTTATGTCATTTTGACATGTGCGTCAACCATTGACGCACAGAAATATGCCACTTTAAAAGCGCCAAGAGATCTCCTGAACTATATATTTACATAGAAGTGAGTATTTCATAATTTTCATAACCAACTTTATTATGACACCTTGGATAATATGAAAAAAAAAAGAAATATTGTTAATTTTTTTAGTTTCATGACATAGTGTCTTAAAATTGTAACGGTTGTAACATTGACGCACGTTACAACCGTTACGACATTGTAACCCATCTCCTAGCCATGGTATGGATCAATCAGTGCCTGCACCTGGTTTATTATGAAGCAAAACCTAAGAAAATTAAACCAAAGACCATAATTTTTCAACGCTCAGTCTTTTATTCATTTTTCATCCTCTTGTGCGTCAAGAACTGTCAATACAACAAATATGTTACAACCGTTACTAATTTTCCCCATAGGGTTTACATTAGACTATGCCATAGTCGAATTTTATTAAAAATATGTTATTATTAGTCATGATGAACCCATTTCGTTGAACTCAAAATTATACTGATGTTTATTAAAATTAAAGTATTCAATAGTAAAATGGTCATAAAGAATTAAGAATATCAGATGATTAGTGACAATAAAAGTAATTGAATGCAACATTATCTTGCATATAAATTATAATGGCTCACTTTAATACTGAACAATTCTGATTTTGGAATCTACCAGTTTATTGATAGCGAACCACGAAAATCCGACTATGGACTTTGAATTTTAAGCAGAACTTTGCCCGGGACTTTGCTCTCTAAAACACACTGTCAAGCATACTTGTTTATCAGTCCATTAACCACAAGTACTAAGCATGGTATAGTACAAGACACGCTAGATGTTTGATGAGAGATTAACTTTCAGCGTCAACACAAAAGCGCCAAGTAAATACCACAGATAGTTGTGTACGGTGTAGTTAATGGTAATGGCGCGGGCCCGGAAGATTTAAACCATAGCGAGATATGGGCGACCAATCACAAGGCAGATCCATTTAAAGATGCATTACATCATGGCCAATTTTAGTTAGGCCAGAAATTGGCCTAACTCTCCATAGAGTCCCGTGTTAAAAATCTTAACCGCAAGGCAAAGTCAGTAGTCCACTTGGGAAGCTAACAAACAGAGGGAGTGCGGTGACTGAAAAGATCAGATACAGATGTGAAAATCTATCAGTTGCACACAAATCAATATAAATCAGAGTTTTATGCTTAAATGTAATAGCCAGAGTATGCAAAATGGGCAAGTGGACTACGGAGAAGTCTAGGTTTACATGGACAAATTTGTCAAAATTGAGGTAGGGTATTGAATTTTTGCTCGCGATCTCCTTACTCATGAAGATTAACAATGGCCATAATTAAAATCTGAAAGTAAATAGGAAAAAAAGATTAGGGCAAAATAACCAAAAGGGGTCTCATCACTGTAGAAACACCCAAATGCACAATATCGGGTGTTTCTCTATTCAAATCTTGCAATATTTGAACACGTACGTTTTCAAGATTTTGTACGCATCGGACTTTGGGACTTTTGATTTGAAGGGGTCCGCAAAGTGCCTGAACGCGTAAATATGCTTGGTTGGTTAGGCTGGAACATAGGTTCATCTTGAGGAGAGGGAGACATCTACCTCTTGGGATCCCATCAATGTTTCCAGTACTTCCTCCTCACAAGGAAAAACCACTGCTTCCTCTGCTTGATAATCATCACTGACAAGCACAGTTAGGTTCTCAATCATCTCATTCTCTGATAATTTGTTGACCGTGTAGAGGTCCCTGCGAACTTCTGCATCACGTTGATGTGTGACTCGCTGGTACTATTGAATCTCCTGCCTCAAAAATGTCTTTAGCTCTAGCGATTTCTTAGATACAAATGCTTTCACTTCCTTGGCAGACGTAACAGGCCCTCCGTGAAAAAGAGGAACAGAATAAACAAATCGTCGACCACACCCATCTGTATCACTGCTGTACTAAAGTACATTGTGCTCCTATATACGGGACACAGAAGATAATAAACCGTTTTGGACTTTCATCGGTTTGACTGGACGTGCTACCCCCCTGAACCCCCCTTTCTCTCAACTTTTAGTGATTCACATATATTTTATGCTTCACTGACAGTTTTCAGGCTCCAAAATGGGGCATGAGAGTCGCAGTATCCAGTTATACACTATACACGAAGATCTCACTACTACATAAAGACTAAAATATGCAAAGGAGGGAGATTTTTAATCCTTCGGATCTCTTCTAGATCAGACCCAACTATCATAGTAACTTACTATGCAATGTCTCCACGTCCGACGCTAACACGCATGCACGCGTGCAATATATGCACCATGCGCGAAATATGTACATATGGGTAAAGTCAAAATAATGGCACCGTTTGGTTTTTGATGCCTGCTATGCAAATGGAAAAGACCAGCAAAAAAATTCATCTTTCAAAAAGTGTGTAAATGATTTTCCCTTTAACCGCAGCAATTTGTAGTGTCATAGCTGTCATGTAAAAAATAATACGCCCAATTTTCTTCCCCATATGGTCAGGAGTGTTACACTTTAGCGAGACAAGAAAAGAGGTACTTGTTTTTTAATCATGCACTGTAAAAAATATACAAGTTGCAAAGTGTTGCATGGGTTTTCATGGCATTTAGTGCAGTGTCTGCTATTATTAAGTACCGGTACCAAATTCTTTCATATTAGTCGCTTAATAGTCTACTTAGGAACATGTGAAGACTACATGGTGCGAAAAATAAAATATGTTCCAAAAATCACTTCTCGCCAGATTGTGTAGCATTGTAAGGTTATGATGACAGTAATAATCTATTTCAGTCTGTTTAAAGTAAAAGCAACATTTGGGCCAAACTTGGAAAAAATTAAACTTGCATGATATCAAAACCGTTTTCTTTTTAGAGCGGGTTGAAAAGAGAAATTCTGTCTCGTCAGGAGTGTTACATCAGAATTCAACTTGATTTTTTTCATACAACAAGTTGGCAATATTCATACATTACTTTTTATTTTATTAGTGCATTGGGATAGGAACTAAAAAACAAGAAATGTCAGTCAATGTCAGGAGTGTTACACAGAATTAATTAATTGGCAATAATTCAAATTTCTGAAGAAATTACCAGTCTGTTGGTGTTCTTTTAGCCCTGAAAATATATTCCTGAAGCCAAACTGCTGCAATCATGATGTAAAGACCTTCATATTCAAGAAATATGTACATAAAAACATGGTTTTCATACCTCGACCAAAATGTTACACTCCTGACAATCAATTGTAAGTAATGTAGGCTCAGCAATAATATTGAACTAATGTAATTCAATTGTTTGCCCCTTTTTGAGATAGCCATAGATAGTGTCACCAAAAAATTACAAAAACTACTTTAGAAAAAGTGATTTGCAAATTTATATATTTGAGGCTATACAGTTACTGTAGCAAAGTGTCAGGAGTGTTACAAAAACATGCAAGCTGGGCTCGAAAAACAAAAATGAACGTAAATCACCTAATTTCTGTGCCATTTTGAGAAGGCCATAGATGTTGTCAACAAAAAATTACAAAGACTGTTTTAGAAAATGTAGTTTATAAAATATTTCAGGCCATACAGGTACTATACAGTGTCAGGAGTGTTAGACAATAGCACTACTTAGATAGACCCTTACATCAGTTTGAAGAACAATGTGATGCTAAAAACTTCAACACAGTTTTTGCACATCATATTGCATGATATAAACTTAAACAGAAAATAATTCAAGATGTTTCTTTTGACAAATAAAAACTTTTGTTCCTGATTTCTACTAATTTTTAGGGTGTTTTTAATGAAAATTTTAATTTTTTTTCCAAAACTTTGTTTCCATGTGAAAAATTCTACATGACTATTTTAGTTTAGTGTCTAAGTAATTAATTAAAACTCAAAGAATTACATATTTGCATAATTTTGTCAAAATATAATGTAATGACATGGGTCTTTTGTGTTATGTTTCTGAAGATTTTGGACTACTTTTGCCAATAAACCAGTTGAAAAAATATATTTAGTAATATTACTGAAGTAATTTTTTTATTTTTTCTTGAATTTAGATATGTTTTGCTTACAGTAGGACAACAATTACATCTCTGAACACTGTTTGTAATTTTGACACTTTTGTCACTCACACGTTGGTGCCATTATTTCTGATTATACCCATATGCCTGTCACAAAATAGTCAAGAATGCAGCATCAGAACCAAGACCCAACCATAATACAACCATGGTTTCTTTTAATTTCTATGAAATAATAAGAGATAAAACTTCTGCATAACAACAAAAAGAGGAACAGAATAACCGAATCTTCGACCACACCCATCTCTATCATTGCTGTGTACTAAAGTACCCCAACATAGTTATATGGACCTACGGGTACATTGTGCTCCTATTTACGGGTCACAAGATAATATACCGCTTTGGACTTTCATTGGTTTGACTGGACGACAGACGTTCTGCTACCCGCCCCGCCACCCCTTTCTCTCATGAATATTATTTGTCGTGCTTTCAACATGTTCTCTAGCTTTGGTGAAACAATTTTCACTGAATAAATCTGGGGTCTACGGCTGCTACTGGCATGGATCAAAATTGAGGTAAAATGGTAAAAAATTGCATTTACCCAACAACTGAATATTTTACAGTACTTTTAATTGTATACACTTATAGATTCCTTGACCCCAAAACTATGGGGTTAGACACCAATACCAAAGTTGAAGACCCACAAATGACAAAGTTAAGGCCGAAAATGTGACTTTTAGGGAAAAACGGCGGCCATCTTGGATTTTGGCCCTGTACACTTTTTTTCTTGGACCCGAGACCAAAAATATTGTCATTTCATGTTGAGATAGGGCAAATGGGATTTAATAAAACTGTTTAGAAATTCAAACTAAATAACACCCATGTATAGCCCACTGCTAATTTAACATGATGATTTTTTAACATAAAAATATAGTTAAATGTGTTACCGGTAGTCGACTTTTGGTTTTCAATAGTCATAGTCGCGACTACCAGTAATAGTCGCGACGTACGACTATTGGCGACTTAGTCGCCCAAGCCTAGTGATAAGCTATGTTGTAGGTCAAAGGTTATTTTACAAAATTGCTCAAAATGCTCTTGTGTCCACAGCTATGTATTTTGATGCAACTTCAGAAGATGGTGATCCTTAGCTGAGGGTTCCTCAGAGGTACTTATGAATGGTGTCAAAGGCCATTTAGGGGTCATTAGGGGTCACTGATTGTTTAAACAGCCAAAATAGAGAATTCATTTCATTTCATTTTATTAGAAAAAGCATCGTGGCCCTAAGGCCAAATTGAGCAATTTTTACAAAATTCAAAGACATCAAAATATTACTAAATTACAAATACAAAATATATAAACAACAAATTTAAATTCAAATAATGCAAGATAAAAGATGAAAAATATTGCACATATAAAGCAAAAATGGATATTGCCACATATTAAAACATCAGCATGCAGGTGTGAGTCGGTTCCGGGAGTCGGTGTGGGTGGAAAAGGGGTACACAGGTGAAGGGTGCATGAGCGCACACACACAACGGCATGCCAGCACACATGGTCCCTTCATCTCTGAACCCATACAACACCCAACTACCACAGAAAACAGCCACTCACACCTGCACACCCCATACTCACACACACACTCACAACCCTAATTCACACCACACATATCACTGGGCTCAAACAAACTCCAAAAACACCTGGTACTCCCTCGTGCTCCCACTCACACATACAAATAAAGAGATCATAATAAATTATATAAATAATGACACCTGCATACATGTAATACATCAAAACTGTTTAAAAGCACTAAAAATGGCAAATGCAAAAGGATAACTACTGATTCAATAAATTAATAAAATATGGTACCGTACTGGACTATTAGCAAACCTGGATGTTCTGACAGGAATTTTTGATATTGCACTTGAATTGCGGAGATTTCTACCATGGGCTTCAAACCTAGTGGGGGGAATGAGATGACTAGTACGAGCATTGGTTGATAGCCCTTCAGCAAATGAATGACAGAGTAATTCTCTTCTGTTAGTTAAAAAATCAAGATTGCACGAAGTAATTGCATCATCATAAGATGTATAGTTCCAACCAAGTATTGTCCTACATGCCCGTTTTTTTTTTTTTCAATATCAGCAGATTGTTTTGATGTAATACTTGAGTGCCAAACCACAGCAGCATATTCGAGAACTGGTCTAAGGTAACTTTTAAGAACAATGGTGAGCTCATCTTGAGAGAAGCCAAATTTTTTTAAAGTGCGAAGCATAAAAAGACGCCTATTGGCTCTGGTAAGCATATCATTAACCTGGCGTCCCATTTAAGGTCATTTTGTAACCAGAGACCGAGCACTTTCGCTTTGTCAACATAAGGAAGAGGCTCATTACCAATTCTCAATGTGAAAGTAGGCGAGACTTGTGATCCATGGATCTCCTTGTTTTACAAACTAGTAAAATGATGTATTTAAACATGTTATTTTTTATTTTTGTAGATTCCAAAACATTCTGTTAAAAATGGCTGATTCTAACTTCATATTTGATACTGGTTGAGCAAAAGCAACAATGATTTGATGGTCATGCAGCATTACTCTAGTGAAGGGCTACTTAGTATTAAGCATGAAGACAAACCACAGGTAAGTGGAATATCTCTAATAAATTCTCCTTTGTTTCATTAGCACTATATAACAAAGGTAAAGATAAAATGTTTGGTTTTGGCTACAAATGTATTGCCCCCTCATACAAAGCTATGTGAAGGGAATTTTATGTGTACAGGGTGAGCAACAGGGATGTAGCTACAGTGGGCGATGGTGGGCAGCAGAGCATACCACTCAGTTTTGGAGCCCACCACTCGGTTGCAATTTTAGCACTGGAGCCTGTACCACTCAGAATCCAAAATTGCACAGATTTATTGAATTAGTCAAGAATTTGGTCAATTTTGATAACAAATTGCCAAATATGCAAGATTTTCATCAAATGCCACCCAGCACTAAAAATATGCTAGCTACAACACTGAGCAATAAGGCCCAAAAAATAAAATGTTATGTTGCTCTCAAGTGGGAAAAATGGACAGTTGGGTTGGTCGGTCGATTATCTTTTTTTTTAACCTTCAGTTTTTAAAAAATCCCCACAAATATTATAATGCTTCTTCTATTAGGGACATTTGTCAATTTTGACTACTGGATACTTCTTAGATAATTAATTTAAGACTAGTCTTTCAGTAAAATATTAATTTTAGTTAAAAACATTGATTTTTTTAAACATATAAATATCATCATTCAAAAAACAAAACAAAATGTGATTATATGGGAATACTAGGGTACAGACAATCCATTATGGGAAGGCATTCCACTACAGAGTACAGACACTTACCATGGCTATGGATTATGGGAAGCCATAGCATGGTTTCAACAGTGCATTATGGGAAGGCATACCAATACAGGGAACTCCAATGCATCATGGGAAGACATTCTACTACAGAGTACAGGCACAGCACAGTTTCAACAATGCATTATGGGAAGCTATGGCATAATATCATCAATACATTATGGGAATACTGGGGTACAGACAATGCATTTATGAGAAGGCATTCCACTACAGAGTACAGGTACTTACCATGACTATAGCCTAGTTTCAACAATGCATTATGGGAAGCTATAGTATAAGTTCAACAGTGCATGACCAAGGTACGGAGACCATCTGCAGTTTTAGTAGTATATATATCTAATTCCAACCCCAACTCTAAATCCAATAACTCTAGCTCTAACTCTAAAGCCAACAATAATTATAATAATTACAACTATAACTACAAACCCAACTAATAATTCCAACCATAACTACAATCTACAACTATAAACTACAACTACTGCTATAAACTATATAAAGTTTAAACTCATTGTTGTGTTTTGACACCATTGTTATTTTGTATTTTGAACTCGTGTTACGAATACGATGCTTTACATAGCTACATTGTGTACTGCCAAGAACTTAGTTTCCGATCAGTGATAATAGGCCTATTCTAACATTCATTTTAGGATGATTACTAGTAGTCTATATGTGGATTTTGGGTAGGCTACCTACTGTACATACATAAAGTGTTGAAAATCCATGAAACCTTACTTCTTAATGAGTGTTACGGGGAGGGGGGATCAAAAAGTTCTGCATGTCTATGAAAGGGGGGATCAAAAAGTTCTCTCAAGGAGATCAAAAAGTTTTGACTCTAAAATTTCCAGTGCCCATCAGCCACCACCACCAAAGTATTTATGAACACTCCCTATTAGGTAGGTCAAATACATGGTAAAATATGTTCAACATTGTACTTATATTTTTTTGTAGGGTATTGAAAATCATTCGTGTGGTTTATGCATTGTGCCTATTTAATAAAAGGATTGACTGGGAGTAAAACATTTTCATTTTGTGAGTCTATTGTCGATGTTGTCATTGTTCTACTTCATATTTGAAGTTCAAAGTTGATAAAAATGGGCTATTCCATTTAAAATCCACACGCCACCAGTGAAGATTTTGGAAATAGCTTCTAAAACATCAGGAAGCTCCACTTGAATTTTATTAAATCTCTGAGAAAGATTCAACTTGAATCCTGCAGATGTAGCTTCTAAAACATCAGGCAGCTCCACTTGAATTTTATACAATCTCTGAGAAAGATTCAACTTGAATCCTACAGAGGGAGGGCGAGTTTCAAATAGAGTGGGTTAATGTGCTAATTCCATTTGAAATTTATACTCCCTGGGTACGATATGTCCAGAATCTGCTACAATATGGGAGTGTGATCTTTAGTTGGATTAGCCCAATCAGTCATGCGAGATATACTTTGTGTTTTGCATCTAGGAATTAATACAAATCACCAGATTGCATCTATCAAAAAACCACAGCTACCAGGAAGGTTTATCTGCTTGTTGGCTTTGAACTTGAATGTGAAATCTCACTACATACATCATCAGTGGCAATTTCTACAGGATCCTCTGAAGTGGTCCATGTAGGAGCTAAGGTGAGTTGATTATTTATGTTTGTCATATCATTCAGTTCCTCAACTTTTAGATCAAAACCAACGAACAAACAAATTTAAACAAACAAATCAAATCATTTTGAAAGTAGGAATCTTGTAGAGCTAGATATTTTGCTTCAATCTTATCTATACTCATTCCACAAAATAAAAATTCCTTTAAAAAAGGAATGGGGTGCCAAATGGGAGCTTTGATGTGATGTGCGGTGTAACCGTTTGGATAATTTTTTTCTTTAATTTTAACAATCATGTAACATTTACATGTATAGCATAGTAAGCAAAGAAAGATTAGGAAATGTAAAGCATATTTGTTCAGTAATCATACTGCATGGGATGTAAGAGGATTGGTTTGAAATAAAAAGAAATAAAGCTCAGGTTACCATTTCGGTTACTATTGTTAGGCAGGGGTGTAGCAAGAGCCTCGGGGACCCATGGACAAGGGGCAGTGCGGGGCCCTTTTTACATCTCCTTTATCACCCATATCTTTAACCCATATAATAATAACTAATAATACTATAAAGTTGTCATCAAAAATGCTTTTAAAAATGCCCACTGTTGAAACGTCATCCAGTCTCTGCGGTGGTTATAATATCAGACTCTTTTGTCCCCAAACTGGTGTGTTTTGCTATTTGATTAGGCCAGTTTTGTGCGCAAAATTTTACACTTTTACCTATTTGGGCCCAACACAAGATGTTTTAAGTGCTAAAAAGGAAGATGAACAGAGCAATTACTGCTTTACCTTTTCTTCTATTAAGATTTTTATGGGTGGTGGGGGCCTCCCGAATGGAAAATAAATGTAGGAGGTTATGAAGACAATTTACTAAATACTAAATTGTTTTTTTCATTAATTATTATTTTGTATGCATGAAATAATTTTCATAAATTTTCCGACATACTAGGCCTAGGGCCCTTGCTTCTGTAAATATCACAAAGATGGTAAATTTGAACAGTATCATTTTGATGAATTTTATTGAACCATAATTGCCTTATGGGAAATTTTACAGGGTAAAGGTATTTTGCGAGTCCGAGTTGCGAGATGCGAGTTGAAAATCTGCGAGTTGCGAGTTGAAATTTGCGAGTTGCCAAGGGCAGTTGCGAAGTTGATTTTGCGAGTTGCGAGTTGGTATTTATGAAGTTGCCAAGGGTAGTTGCTTGAGTTGATTTGCAAGTAGCGAGTTCCCATTTGCAAGTTAAATTTGTGAGTTGCGAGTTGAAATTTACGATTTGCAAGTTGCAATTTGCGAGTTGTGAGTTTACATTCGCGAGTTCTTCCGACTTGCTAATTTGTCAAATTTTTACAGAAATTGTTTATACCCCCTATTGGAACTAGACCTTCATTGCCTGTGCTCTAGTTCCATGCACAACATTGGATATTACGTTGAGAGTTAAAAATACAACAACCATCTATGATTCCCTGTTCAAAGCATACCTCAAGCTCAACCACATTACAGTGTTAGATTATTTTAAACTAGCGGGAGACCCGCGCTTCGCGCGGGTCCCCGCTAGTTGAGTAAACGGGAGCGGTTAGTAAACAGGAGTGGTTAGTAAAAATGATAAACGCATGGTGTCTTGGTATAGATTATTCATCCAGTATAGTAATGATCATGTTAGCTTGATAAACATAATTATCCAGACCTGTGATAATGTTAGGCCTACTCACTCAATCCCTACTCACTCAATCCCTCAGATTACTTTTGAAACAGCTCGTGACAGAATGATTGATTTTAACTTTATCCCAACAAACATAAAACATTAAGGTTAGAAGAGGTTGCTAGAAAACGTTTCAATTCGGGTTATAATAGTATAAAACATGTAAGAAACATGTTTAAAAGTTATGCAAAACATTTCCGTATTAATTTGTGGACTTTCACCCACCCCTAACATTTAACCTTTTCGAGCTAATACTGAACAGTTAAGACTAATTCGGTCCCTGTTGGCTACATTTTAACATTCCCTATGAAAAGTGGACTTTTTTGCAAATCTGTCACCCAATGACCCCCTTTTTCATCAGCTTACACCCAATGATCCCCCGAAATGGCTTCAAGGCCTTTACTTTGACCACGTTTCCAATTCTGATGGGACACAACCCGCACAGCGCGGGGACACAATGGGGCTTCGTGGCCATTCAAGAAGGTGGTGGCAAAAACTTCGAGTGTGCCCCCCCACCCCTTTTCCCAAATTTCTGGATCCGCCACTGTCTCACAGAAGAAGTCAGTCACGTACATGTATACGTAGTCATACGCGCGGTAAGCCAACATTAAGTGCGTCCATACCATGCGCGGTAAAGCGCGTGAAACCATGGTGCCGTAGACGCGCAGGTGCGTGACTTCGCCACTTGACGCGTTTGCTGTCATGACCTGACCTATAAGGTTATTGACCTCAACGGCCTAGCAACTGACCATTTTTGTTGTTGCTATTTCCATAGTGATTGAATAGTTTTGCAAAATGAACGTCAGATGGTTTAATGGCAATACTGTACCCGATCAATGTACGAATAAATCAGAGCTGAAAGTCAAATCATCTCGGAGCCTGCTTCTGGACAAGATTTAGCGACTTCCTTTTATTTATATAGATTATATAATGAAATGTAGTGGGGTATCAAGTTTTCCAGACAAAAGCATAGAAAATTTCAAGCATATGCTACTGTAAACATTGCTTTAATTGAACTGACTAATGTGACAGTTCCGTCTCAAAATTAGACAAAATATGATGTTCACCAGTTTTGTTATAAAAGAGAGCAGTCCTGAGAGAGTAGTGAGCTTTTTATTTTAAACAGAGGAGAAACAATATCAACAAATTCACAAAAATGTGAACTAAAGCTTCATTTTGATCATGTTGATAGCAATGATAGGTGACCTGACTCTTTACAAAATATCGGATGGGTTGCATTAACAGTTATCACTTCAAATTATTTTTATGCCTCCACCATGAGGCATACTGTTTTTGCACTGTCCGTCCTTCCGTGCTTCCGTCCTTCCGTCCGTCCGGATGCTGTATCTCGGGCATGGATGGGCGGATTGACTTCACATTTACAGGATAGGAGGGTCATGGTCAAAAACCCTGGATACTTTTTTTTGGGTGGGGTTGAATGTCATATACTGAGGTCAAAGGTCATTTGAGGTCAACTTGTAAATTTGGTCTCATATGAACAGTTCAAATCCTATGGGCATGACACTTGGTGGGTATAGTCAACATGTGGAGCCAAATTTTTGGAAGGTTATTTTGGGGTCATCTGGGGTCACCCAGGGGTCATCTGAGGTCAAATTAGTAAAAACTGTCGTATGGGCATGACACTTGGTGGGTATAGTCAACATTTGGAGCCAATTTTTTGGAAGGTTATTTTGGGGTCATCTGGGGTCACCCAGGGGTCATCTGAGGTCAAATTAGTAAAAACTATCGTATGGGCATGACACTAATGTTTTACGAGCAAAGCGAAAGGAAAACAAATTTACCCATGGCGAGAAATGGACGATCCCTATTGTGTTTGTCGATCTGGGTATGGTCATGCTAGCTCCATGCTGTGTGTTGTGGTGTTGGCATGGGGATCAATAGGTGACATCGATTTTGTAAACATCTACATGTAGTGCGCGATCGAGTTTGTGAGTCATTTATGAATGTCTCTCCATCAAGTAAACATCGGAAAGAAATTTCCCCACCCACCACTCCCAATAAGGGTATGGGTGCAATGAAAAGTATATATTACTGAACACATAATTAAGAGTGATAATTCACTCTCATGAAGTAAAGGGAATAGAGAGAAGTTAACAGCTCAATAACAAACAAAGGAAATGTATTATGATATGTCAATTATGTTGCATTAGCATGATTATTTATAATTGGCCTTAGCTGATATAAGGGCTTAAATCAGCACATGCGAAAGGGAATCCTTTACAGAAATAGCTGCAAGTAAAGTAGTGAGGACATTATCGTTAAATGTTATATAAATTATGTTATTGCAATATAGAGAAATACTGGATAAGCAGAAAGTCTCAATAGATCAGGAGTACAAGCAAAATGGTACAAATTTTCAGAATGTTATTTTAAATTAACCAGCCTGTAAGTTCCAAATGTGTTTATCACAGATGCCATAGGTAACAGAGAGAAAGGCTTTCAGAGATCTTCAAATAAGCACAAGATCTTCAAAGATAAGGGTCACAATATAATATTGTTCCCCTTCTATAAATTATATATATATCAGTTCTAGAAAATGGAGAGCTGTCATTAATCAGTACATGTTAAAAGAGTTATATGTGCAAAAATTTGGTTGTTCTCGAGTATAGTACATTAGTAATTGTTGAAGATTGGGATTTTTAGATATTCTTTTTGTAAATTATAATGATACACATGCACAGGTAGACGAGTAAGTCACAATAATCCTTTTATCCATTGTAACCTTCAGGTCAATTATACACCTGTTGGTGGAATCCCAGGGGACAGCCACCCTCGGAGATCTTGTATTGTATGCACCAGTAGTATATATACCTTGTGTGGGTCTCAGCCATGATATGTTATGTTAATCAACGGTTTCAGAGTTGTACACTCGGGAATTTAATTCTAGGGGGGTAGGTCTACCCTAGGATAGGTTTTGATCTGATTTCAATAGTACAAAGTGTAACACTTTACTCCAGTCGCGGTCACTGGGGTAAGGGGAATTCGATGGCGGCTGTCGTGTTCCAAATGTGTCCAATAACGTTTTCTCTATGAGAATATTATATATTTTGTTAATTTTATTTCGGCTGAGATCAAAGGTAATTGGTGTGAATTCTGAAACAAATTCAACGCTCAATAAAAGGCAACTTGATGGAGTGCCATCCATGATTAGCAAAATCTTTGTGTCCTTGTCCTTTTTGGCTTTCTCGGTCTGAGGGTAATTGGTGGGTATTGTCAACATTTGGAGCCAAATTTTTGGAAGGTTATTTTGGGGTCATCTGGGGTCACCCAGGGGTCATCTGAGGTCAAATTAGTAAAAACTGTTGTATGGGCATGAAACTTGGTGGGTACCATCAACATTGAGGGCTGAATTTTTGGAAGGTCATTTTGGGTCAGCTGGGGTCACCTAGGGGTCATCTGAAGTCAAATTAGTAAAGACTGTCGTATAATTCCCTATACACTATTTCAACCTCATTTATGTGACTCTTCTTTTTGCCCATATTTTTTATGTTTGTTTGTTTACCACTTAGTTGACTTTTAGCGTTATAAGATTTGTACACATTTAAATTGCCCCATGGTGGAGGCATCCCATTCGACGCCTTGCGTCGAAAAACACCCACCGAGAACCATGAATGCTGAGAACCATGAAAGCCGAGAACCGCTCTAGTTTATGAATGGATGTCCTATTGAATCAAATTTGGTAGTATCGAAACTGATTTGTTTGAAGTTTCTGAAGGAGTAAAGCAAGGTTGTGTATTATCACCTGTATTATTCTGTATTTTCATTCATGAATTCACTAAATTGCTTAAAAAACACAATGTTGGTGTGAGGATTCATAACGTATGTGTTGGTAGCCTTTTTGGGCAGATGATGTTGTCTTACTTGCAAACGATGAAAACGAACTTAACAGAATGTTAAACATAGCAGCAGAATTTGCTAATGACTGGAAACTGATCTTTAATCACGATAAATCTAATATCTTAATTGCAGGTCAGCGTATCGATAATAACGTTTTCAATCCCATCAATTGAAAACCAATTTAACCCCTGCAGAATAAATGCTGTAGTCCCCGTTGGTAAGGCCTATTGTGTGAATTTGTGTACTGTTGCTAAGTCACGTGGTACACAGGCGATGTTTTGCATTACGATCGTTTCTTGTTTCGTCATTATTTTGTCAGATTCAACAAGACTAGGTAATATAAAAAAAAAAATTTCTTTCGGAAGTTTTTTAGTTTGCATATTTTACAAGTAGTAATCCCAGTAGCTTATATTAATTTGGAAGTGTATTTACAACAATATTTCGTGGCGTGGACCATGTTTTCATTGATGGTTTTAAATCGGAAAAATACAACAAAATATGTGCGGCGGTTTGGAATTTCAAGAACTTTGAGTGGAACATTTGGAGAAAAGGAGTCTATACCACCAGCTGGATCGAATTTTATGTCTATTTGCGCTTATCACCGAGAGCATCTCGCCAGGTGCATGGCTGATAATTCATCAGTTATGAAAGTACAAGTGCGATCATAGGCTAATGATATAGTTCCAGTTTGGTTCCCTTACGATTCCAAAGTCTTTTTTACATGAACGGAAAATCGTTGTTTAATTTACGCACGAAACAACTAGCTGCAGCAATCAAGTAAAGTCGTCAATATTATCATAGTGATGGTACTGCGTCAAGTGGAAATTGTGACATTGTCTGGGATTCTCTTAAATAATTTATAAAATAATAAAAATAGTTGGACAAAACTAACCCGAGTGATAGAGAGGCGAAGTTGCTGGTATTTTAAATGCGGAATGTGACAATTTTACGTGGGTCACCCAGCGTCGGGCGTTATCCGCAGCGGTGTTGAGAGCAGTCAAGATGATGAGTTGATTCGGTGAGAAATTTGCTTTTATAATCAATCCCGTATTTTAATAGCAGGCATAGGCCTAAGGCTAAAGCCTATAGGTAGAACACATTTGTAAAAAATGGGCATTGGAAGTATGAATAACATTGGGTCGAAAGTGCGATTTATTTATAATTTCACTTGACACGGTTTTAAGTTTTTCAAACTGTGATATTCACACAAGCAGAACGCAAAACCAGGTTGCCAAAAAATTTCTGCTTGAATTGCTGCCCAAATAATCAAAAAGTCTCCAAGAATGATTTAATTTGGTTTAACTTTATGGGAGCCAAATGTTAAAAAGTCGTAAAAATTTCCTTAATCATTGCTTTTTGAGGCCAGGAAATTGTCAAAAGTCGCAAATAAATAAAAATCGAAATTCGCCCAATTGGGCTACCAAATCGCGGGTTTGGCAATACTAAATGGCGGTCTCGATGATTGCGTAAATTGTTTACCGTCAATCAGTCCTGGGGAGTTTGCAAATAGCCAATTTCTGTGGCGTGCTATCAACAGATTATTATTGATCAACCCATTTACGAGAAATTACATAAGTTATTTATTTAAATGGAATGACGTCATTCGAACATGTATCACATAAGCAAAGATATTTACATTGTTGAACTTGCGATATCAAGCTGTGTCGAATCGAAATTTGAGTGCCAATAAGGAGCAGTTATGATTAAAATGTTTATTATTTAGTTTAATTAGTGGGTTTTCACATATAATTTGCATCGTTCACATAATGTATAAACTTAATTGAGAGAAAAACATCGGACTTCTGCAGGATGAAATAGGCGCGTGGTATAGGTTGCAGAATTCGACATGCTTGATCGAATCCATGGACGGAAAGATCAATGCCTGGTTAAAACACATGGATCAGAAACAGCAACTTTATATAATCATGCTGATGGTTTTAGTTAAAACAAACTGTATTGTTGTTGCTGCAATAATTCCAGGGCATTGCAGGGATTATAAATTAATCCCAGGGTTTCAGTCCTGAAAAGGTAAAGAGGCGGAGCCATGCGAGGTGTGCTGTGACTCCTGCTTTGCAGAATGCCCCTGTTTTGTCCAATCGTGGGACAGGGGTCATTCACAGGCAGCGCTTTTGGGGGCGTTGGCGTATTTTCGGTGATTAGTGTCGGAAAAATTTACAAGCAGTTTGTATTCCCATCCGAAGTTGAAAATAATAATAAAATACGATAAAATCTTGGCCAATATGGCCAAGAGTTAGAGACAAGTGTTGGGCGATATGCAATATAGTAACATCGCTATGCGGTGCATTAGTGATGCGCGGTATATGATATCCTGATATTACAAGTGGGATATTCGTGAATCATTTAGTCTGATTAAAGAATGTTAGTGGCTCTTGGAAAAGCTTGAAATTACTGGAATTCAAATTTTGGTTGGATTTTCATGAAAATTCCTGGAAAATTGTTTGAAGCAATCGGTAAGGGTTAGGATATGTGAACAGATTTCCTTTCTGGCATAAAAATACTAACATCGAAGGGCAGCATTATAATTTAACAATTTTGGGGATCGTTTTTCTGACATATGCAAAGGTTGTTGGATTTTGGTCATTCAAGGCAATCGGTGAAGGTCAAAGTTAGAGTCCTTCGTATGTAAATTACAGAAAATATTAACAATTGGTTTTCTGACATATGCATAGGTGTTGGCATTTAAGGAATTCATAGAAGATGTATCATCAGGAAAGCAAAATTGTAGAGTCATCTGATGTAAAACAAGTTTGGTGGATCTTGGTACGATTCCTTTTACTTGCCCAAATTAACTTGGCATAGTTTTTACTAGATTTGGTTTTACTCTACTTGGCAGCATCTTTGTGAAGCTCGCCTAGATAGTGGGAACAGTGCACACTGCCTTTCCACTTGGACCTTCTGGCATATTTAAAAAGTTGAAAAGTAAATAAAGAGGTAAATAAATAAACAAAATAAATGGAAAAATAATCATGTTCAAGATCTATTCAATTTTCAACTCCTTAGTATATAGTAAGGTAGTTTTATTAATAATCAGGCTTGTATATATGCAAAAGCCTTTGCTTGCACAATTTGCTTCCCTTTTTCTGTGTTCTTCATTGCAGATTATATCAGGTAACAGGAGGGAAGACGTGTTGCTTGTCGTGAGACTGGAGATTTGTTTATGACCACAATAATATTTGACGGTGATCTCATCATCAAGCATATAACGGGTTTACTTCAGTTACACATGGAGCCACGTAACAGCTACATTGCAGCAATCAATGACTTATATTTTGAATTAACATTTTGAATTAACATTGAATGTTGCACGTTGCTTTATCTACAAACTACGTACAATGGAAGAATCATGTCAAGTGCTTTTAAAAACAATAAAATGGTGTACAATCTGGTAAGAATCACAAATCACGTACAATTGTATGCGTCGTCGTTGTCTTGTGGGTCATAAGTAATATGACTGACCTGGTATTGCGATTTAAGAGTGTTGTTTCAACTCTGCCTGTCCAATCCAAGATGTTGCATGTTGAGCATTCACAGGGGACAGTCTATTTGGTTTTTGAATGTCATCTGACCAATAGACCTCTGTTCCCAAAGTCATGCAGTTGCTGCAATCAATCTTCTGACATTCTGAACATTTGACAGGTATGTACACTTGTACAGCATCATCAATTATACTTTCAGTTGTTAGGTACTCAAAATTGTTTAATGAAAGTAAGCATAACATTTGGAATCCACACTGAATATGTGCACATGATGATATAGTGGATTAAGGAGATGTAAATTTAAGGCTAAGTACAAGAACACTTAAGAATTCAATTGTCAGATTGGTATAAGTTAATAAGCAAGGAACGTGTCAAGTTGCTGCTTCAGAAGCATGAATGTTTGTTTTTGTTTTGTTTTGTATTGTTTTAAGCGATCATCTTGTTCAGAACCATGGATTGCCCTATTGTTTTTTATTTAACAAATATTTATTGAAAGCCGGTCTAGCATGTGGGATTTGATCGATTAAGTTTGGTAATACTAAGGAAGGAATCAACTCCAGGTTGGCATGGGATAGCCTAGGCAGGGGCCAAGTACTATGCCCTCAAATTTTTCTTGTTCAACTAAATTCAAAATAAAAAAAATGGTGTTCAAGTTTTTTCGAGAGGTTGCGCAGCCGCCTAGTTATCACGTTGATTCAAGAAGTATGTTGACCTATTGTATTATAGAATAGGCATGTTATCCTAGTTCTCTGTACACTTTTATAGCATGGCACACTTCTCGTTTGATGATTTTAAAAAATGGTGCGGGGCTTAGTTGTACCAGAAATATAAACAAGTGGCACACAAAATTTGTAGAGCAGAGTTAACGTGTCATTACCCACAGATATAGTTCATCCAAATATGCGTAATGGGTAGGGGATTGCACTCGCAGTCACCGTTTGGTCTCCTATATCATGTATATATCAGGCAAAAGAACATCCAGAGAGCTTCCCATATCCCCCAGGCTTAACTGATGAAAATTAAAGAATAAATAGAATATGTTTAAAAATCTGGGGGATTGGGAAGTTTATTTCTCATTCAGTTCTTGCATGATCCATTAACTTCTTTGGCAGAGATTTTCTAATTTGAAACATATATCTATTTAAGTATGGATAAGAAATGCACACAAATTAAAGTATGTAGACATTTTAGTATGGATCAAGTATCCAATTTAACCTGTCAGGGATTTCCCCTATATGAATGTACGATTCCTGGAAACCATCTTACAGGAATATATATTGTATATTTTGCATGCACAAATATTGTTAAAGGTTTCAGCCCATGTCATTTTATATTACTGGCTGTGCTCTTTGTTTGGATATTTATAATCTCCCCTTTTTGTATTTTTTTGGGGATGTGATTTTCAGATAGGTCATCTGGGGTGCTATATTAAATATTCCGTATTTATATTTATATTTTCTATTAACAAGATATTATTCAGCTCCCTCTGTAGGGGTCACGAGGGTGGTGACTTAAGATAGGTTTCATCTATAGGTCCTCTAAAATATTCTTGTTTATTTTAAGATATTTATAAGCCCTTACTGTGTAGGTCACTGGGGTGGTGACTTTTGATAGTTCATCAGGGTCCTTTGTAAATCTAAATATCGTTTTGCTAATAAGTCCAGGTTTTGGGTGCTGATTCCTTATATGCATGCTATATATTTGTGTTAAATACTTATTGCAAATAAATCATATATGTCTGTTGAGCGTCTGACAAAGACGCAAATCATTGCTTCCAATTTCATTATTTTGTCTGGGGTTAATAACGTTTTCAATCCCATCAATTGAAAACCAATTTAACCCCTGCAGAATAAATGCTGTAGTCCCCGTTGGTAAGGCCTATTGTGTGAATTTGTGTACTGTTGCTAAGTCACGTGGTACACAGGCGATGTTTTTGCATTCCGATCATTTCTTGTTTCGTCATTATTTTGTCAGATTCAACAAGACTAGGTTGTGTTTAAAAATTTTCTTTCCACCCACCACTCCCTTTGCAATTTTTCATATTGAGAGTATAATAGTGGTGGTGCGGAAAAATTTATAAAGAAAATTTTAAGTTTGTATGTTAAAGTTAAAGAAGCAATTCTAACGTAATTGATAGAGCAAAGATTGGGTCACGATTCGTGATTTGATGATTGGTTTGGTGCAGTCGTCTAATTCCTTTTGAGAGCGGTAAATTGCTCAAATAATGAAACTCTTGATAGGTGCCTTCCTTTGCTATATCAATCAATAACTTCCTGTTGATAGTTGAACTTCATTGTGTAAAATGTACATCTCGGCGGAATCTCTCTCCTTGGGCTAATAAGCATATAGTTAAATGTTATCTCATATGTTATAGCTTTTCAAACAAAAATTAAAAGAAAAGGAAGAGATAGCTGTAGTTGATTAAAAATACACACATGTCTAACCATGTCATTTGAAGTGAGCAATGCTAAAGCATTAGCATCACTTTAAACAAATTTAAAATCCGCTGGCAGAGATTTTCTAATTTGAAACATATATCTATTTAAGTATGGATAAGAAATGCACACAAATTAAAGTATGTAGACATTTTAGTATGGATCAAGTATCCAATTTAACCTGTCAGGGATTTCCCCTATATGAATGTACGATTCCTGGAAACCATCTTACAGGAATATATATTGTATATTTTGCATGCACAAATATTGTTAAAGGTTTCAGCCCATGTCATTTTATATTACTGGCTGTGCTCTTTGTTTGGATATTTATAATCTCCCCTTTTTGTAGTTCACTGGGGATGTGATTTTCAGATAGGTCATCTGGGGTGCTATATTAAATATTCCGTATTTATATTTATATTTTCTATTAACAAGATATTATTCAGCTCCTCTGTAGGGGTCACGAGGTGGTGACTTAAGATAGGTTTCATCTATAGGTCCTCTAAAATATTCTTGTTTATTTTAAGATATTTATAAGCCCTTACTGTGTAGGTCACTGGGGTGGTGACTTTTGATAGTTCATCAGGGTCCTTTGTAAATCTAAATATCGTTTTGCTAATAAGTCCAGGTTTTGGGTGCTGATTCCTTATATGCATGCTATATATTTGTGTTAAATACTTATTGCAAATAAATCATATATGTCTGTTGAACGTCTGACAAAGACGCAAATCATTGCTTCCAATTTCATTATTTTGTCTGGGGTTAATAGTAAGTTATGGAAGTTAGGCGATAAATGTATTTCAGAAGTTGATTCATATAAGTATTTAGGCGTAAACATATCTCGTAATATCTCAGATCACCATCACATTCAGGAAGTAATTAAAAAGGTAATAGACTAATTATGTACATTAAGTCTGTAATCAATAATTTTGATAACTTTAATCGTGTATAAAAAGATGATATTTTATGGAGAACAATAGCCCTACCATCAATTAACTATGCTAGCGCAGTGTGGATTCCTAGTAGTCAGGCTGACATTGATAAAATTGAAAATCTGCAGCTTCAAATGGTAGCGTCATATTCTAAAAGCACCACGTAATACACATGAGCAGCGCTTTTATGGTGATTTGGGATGGGTTCCAATTTCCACTATGCAGAATTCGTTTAGGGCAAAATACTTTGCACGTGTTATTGAAATGAAGCATCATCGTTGGCCTAAATTGCTCCTAAACACGATGATTAGTTTAGACATTGAGCCCTCTAAATTGCGTTACAAATTTTAAAATTGTGTTCAGAATATTTTAAGCAAATGCGACTTGAATGACGTCATTGATCGCGCAAAAATGGGAATAGCTTCTAGTAATCCACAATGGGCTAAATCAATTAAAAGTACTATCTATAACATCTTTAATAATGAATGGAAAGATGATGTTAAATCTAAATCTTCTCTCATCGATTATTTGACAATCAAGAACGCTCCATGTATGGAAACTTATCTCTTAGATGAAATTGATTTTCATGGTGCTTGTCTCAAATTCAAGATTCGCTCAAATACACTTCCTTTAGAACGTAAAATTAGCAGATGGACTCCAGATAATGACGGTATATGTAAGCTTTGTAACATTGGTGTTGAAGATGTAAAGCATTTTCTTTTTACTTGTCATGCACTTAACAATATTAGAGCTGATGAATACTGTAAACTAGAGAATGAATTGATTAATTTAAATAGCCTTGATATATGGATATTGTTTATTTCTGGCAATCTAGATGTAAAATTTAATCTTGCTCTTGGAAGTACATCAACCACTTTCTGTAATTTAAGTAATACTGATGATATATATATCAAATTTTTGATAAATTCTGTAAATCTTTCGCAAAGAGAGCGTGGAAATCAAGATCAGAATTGAAGACTACTGACAACTAATAATTGTGCTAAATTCTGTGTTGCTTGTTTAATATAATCTATTGTATATATAATATTTTATTACCGTAAACCCACTTCAAGTCAACTTGGGTTGAGGTAGTTGTGTGTTTCCTCATTCATTTGTCATTCAATATGCTTTTTAAGTCACCTTTATATAATATTTGTGTAATTTACTTTGTTTCCTTTAATATCATGTTTATGAAGCATCACCGGATTGGCGTGTGCCACTGTTACAAAAGTGTATGTTCTAATAAATAAATAAATAAATAAAAATAAATTGAATTCCTCATCTTTAAACAACACCTCTGAACTCGATCCAGCCACCTGAAAATCTAGGTGAAATGTGAACACAGAAAATACATTACAATGTATAGTCGGTTATAACATGCAGCAGGTAGCACAAAGATTGTATGTACAATGTAGGATGGGGCATGTGTTACATACATGTAATCATGTACACCTGTACAGTCAGGACCAGATTTACCGATTTAAAACATGCACACATTGTGGCTGTGTACACTAAAAATTTAAAAATATATATAAATAAAATAAATAAATGTTGGTGATTTAATATGTGCTTCAGCTAGGCATGACCTTATCAGCACACTTCAACAATTCCGCTAACATTAGGATATATCAGAATATTTCCGCTTCACGAAGTCCACAACTGATGGGCAGGCACTGTCAGCGACTTAGATTGTGTTTACCCCCAGCAGATCCCCATTTTACACCTGGGTGGAGTAAAGCAATTGGGAATTAAGCTATCTTGCTCAAGGACGTAACACACTGGCCTCAGTGGGGCTTGAACCTGCAACCTTCTAATTATGATGCACGCACCCGAACCATTGGGCCACCGTGCTTCCCATCACTACACATAGTGTACATAGGATTAGTTCAAATTCATCTCTATTTGGAGTCTTTGATATATAACTCGCAACTCGCAAATTTCAACTTGCAAATGTCAACTCGCAACTCACAAACCA
The DNA here is from genome assembly GCF_039555335.1 of Amphiura filiformis. Lineage (NCBI taxonomy): Eukaryota > Metazoa > Echinodermata > Ophiuroidea > Amphilepidida > Amphiuridae > Amphiura > Amphiura filiformis. The sequence goes on along the minus strand of NC_092640.1, from coordinate 40,737,211 downwards.
ACTCGTAACTTCCTTTGACAACTCGCAAATTTCAACTCGCAACTTGCAAATTTCAACTCGCATCTCGCAACTCACAACTCGAACTCGCATCTCGGAACTCGCACTCGCAACTCACAACTCGCAACTCGCCCATTATCCACACCCAATTTTACAGATGCCCCATCAAGATCTGGTACTAGGACAAACCCAACCGCTTTTGTGTTTAGTTTCGGCCTAGTCAATATAAGTGAGAATACGGTGCACTTGATTAAGGTTACATGTTTGTTTGTTTTTTCTTTCTCTTTTCCCCTTATTTCATTCTCACTACTGCTCAGGGCCCCTAAACCCTCGGGCCCATGGACTTCGTCCACCCTGTCCTCCTGCTTGCTACGCCCCTGTTGTTAGGAAATGGTATATCATGTGGTGGGGGGGGGGGGTGGATCAGAATTATTTTATTCAGAATATAGGTTTGCATATGGATTCTTTTCCAAACAGGAGTATTTTTATAATTGACTGCATCGGTAAGAAAACAGAACAAACAATCTGAAGAAGTGTTATTTAGATAACAATGCTTAATAAAGCCTGAAGAAGGTACGCCCAGTACCGAAAATTTGCTGCTAACGTACAACTGTTTCCTGTCTTCATTTGTTTTATTTTATGATAACAATGCTTTATACGAGACATAGTCTTAGATAAAACCACTTAAGCGTGTTAGGGCCTATAGAAATAGATCATAAGAGCTAAGTTGTTACTAGGTGATTTATAAATATGTTATAAGTTATTTTTCACAAAATATTCAATAGGCGGCCTACTAAATACAGATTGGCGCATGTTACGTGATAGTATACATGCATGCAATAATCATTGCTATTAAAGGACCATTCAGTGATTTGCTCATCCGGACGATCATAAAATTCATCAAAATTCAGATTTTGGTACCTTTGTCATTGTTGTGCTAACATAGCCTTCTAGTAGTTCAGTCGAAAGCTGTGTATTTAAGACATAATAAGACATTTTACATGAATCTTTATAATTTTTATACTGACAGTATATTAATTAGCTATGTGTATTTGAATGGGCTTTCAACTTTGTCAAAACTGCAGTTTTATTCGTTTTTTTGCCAAATGTTTCATTTCAAAAATACCAAATGACAATTTGAATGACTAAGCCTTCACTTATAAAGGTGGGTAACCTGATTGACAACCTCATCCCCTCACTTTACCCCATCAAAATGCTGATTTTGGTATCAGGTGAAAGCTCATATTTTTCTCATAAAACATGCTGAAATCAGGCGTTCCAAATTGGTATATTTCCGGAGTAATCATCAAAAAAGTGTTGAATTAGTCTCAAATGTGGTATACCATATTTTAGACTAATTCAACAGTTTTTTGATCATATCTTCGGAAATACACCGATTTGGAACTCCTAATTTCAATACGTTGATGAGAAAAATAGGATCTCATTTGATATCAATTTATTACATGATCATGATGATTATAATTAATAAAAACACGTACTGTAGACTACCAAAATCATGGTGTATAAAATGTCAATAATTCCATAAGGAATTAGTCACATTTACAAGAAACATATACATGTTCTTTTTGCATGAATGTTTGAAAGGGACTACATTTTATGTTATAGGTACATGTAAGTTATAAAGAATTTGATTTTCCAAATATCAGGTCACCTTAAACAATTTTAATTTTCCGTTGGGATCACTGAATGGGACTTTAAGCCCGATATTTTTTGTGCTAAACAACAGAACTTAAGAAATTTCAAAAGTAGGTATATAATATCAATTTTATTCAAGCTTCTCCCTCTCTAGCTCTACAAGGTTTAAAAAAACAACTTTCGTGCAGGGCTTCCATCACCTTTTACCCAGGTAGTTTGGCAAATTATTTTTTGTCTCCTCAGTAGCCACCCGGTGTGGAGAATGCATGACGTCCAAATGTGTTATATAGGCCAACACCAAAAATATTGCATTTCCTCATGTGAAAATACACCGATAATATATTTCATTTCTGTATCATCCTTTTGTTGATGTGTGGGTGTACATATAATGATCAGGGTGATAAATTTTCTATGTTATGAGTTTAGGAGAGAATTGCTATCCAGGGTGTCTATTCTTCCAGAAAATCTAAATAATTCCTTCACACCACCTTCCCCAGATTCTTCCTCAACTGGAATCACACAAAAATGGACCCAAAAGGTTTTTTTTATGCTGGTTGCTAATGCTATCTACATAATTGTGTACTTTTCCTTATTTTACTTGTTTTCTCCCTTCCCTGACAGAATATTTGTATACTTTTTATACAACTGTTAGGCTAATTGTACATTGTTCTATGCTGTCTTCCTTACAAACATCAAATTCTTCCCTAGTACAGTACAGTCTGGACACTGGACCATTCCATCTATGGATAATGGTTTAAAGGGAAGACCGTTAAACATGTAGGCTCTTATTATTTATTTCCCATGCAATTATTTCCATTTTATTTTAATCTTCCTTGAATCCTGTTGAGTTTCTGCTTTTTTCCCCTCTTGTTTTTTCCTTCTTTTTTAAACAGAAAATTCTTAAGAGTTAAAATTCCCTCCCTGTGGGGGTGAATAATGGAAGAATCACTAGGAGATAAAAATCTGTGATCGGTTGAAATATCAGGTTTTTTTACGGATTTTTCAACCGATCACAGATTTTTCACGGAAAAATATCTCATAGTGAATTAATAGACGCCCCTAATGCTATCTCATTGTAAGGGTGAGATCTATATGGGTATTGTGTTGAAGTAATGGATATGTTCAGTGACATGTGTGATGCAAAGTAGTTTGATTGTTGTGCAGTGGTGCAGGAAGGGAGCATGGTGGTTAGTTCTTCATTCTAGTCATTTGCGGTCACGATGTCACACAAGTCGGTCTACTTTTCATGTTGTTCCCCAGGTCCTATTCATGTGATTTATTTGAAATAATTGTTGAAAAACATGAATTTTATGATCTTTAATAATATATTGGGAATATTTACTGGTTGAGTGCATTTTGCATCAGCTCATTCAGATTTCAATAGATTTGACCTTTTGAGTTCTGTTTTTTCTGTGCTACGTACTGGATTGCCACCGCCTACAGTCAGATAGGAATTTTTACAGTGATTTTTTTTCACCCTGTTACAATATTTTGCCCATACACCATTAGGTTAAGACATTTTGGTGTAATCCAAAAACGGCTTGATCAATTCTCTTGTTTTAAAGTTTGGAACATAGACTGCTTAGTTATGCATCAAGTGAACGGGGTTTTGTTGTTATCTTTTATCATCTTCAATGAGAAATACAGCCATTTATAAAATTTTCAAAAAAAAAAGTGCACTTTTTTACATATAGGCTTTTTATGCATCACTTTTGGTTTCAGACCTCTTTCACTTGAAGCAAGTAAATTAATAAAAAAGGAATGTTTCTATATTTTTTGTTTGTTTTTTATCAAAAAAACTTACGTTAAAATGTTCATGAATTAATTTAAAGTTGCATTTTTCTGAATTGGCTTTTTGTATGCATTAAAATGCGTAAATTTAACAAGTTTTTATTCTAATTAAATTTATTAGGAAAGAACAACTGTAACTTCAATGATAAATCTTGTGTTCATTGATTCATTTAACCAATGGACCAACAGATTCTTAGACTGTCCCACAGTCTCGGTTCGTCCGCCTGGATAATGGAACGATACATAATTACATAATAGCCTACCAAAATATGCCATAGTCCTTCACCCCCCCCGATTCTAAATACACAGCCCAAAACCAATTCCTCTCTCTACACAAATTAGCTCAAATTGATGCCACTACACTGATCACATCTCCTATATTGAACGCTAAAATTCAGTGACCGCTCCCCACGCCGAGACTGTTCCGAAGTGTTAGAGATTTCACTTCCAAATATTCGTTCAACGAAGCCCGGTGATTCTGATGTCAATTACGAAAGCCCAGCCCCAGTTTCAATTCAAATATGGTAGCACAAAGCTATGCCGCGGGATGTGACGTAAGATCGGATGGGACACTTGTCATTGCTTGTCAACAACTGAGAGGTATTGAGCTCAAGTGGCACGCGACATGTCTGATAGACCCATGGTACGGGCAATAATAAAAGGCAACCACTCGACTCGGACTTAGGCCTATTGTCCATATTGCGTATATTATCGCGTGCGGTTTGCAAATGTTTGCACATTATTTAGCTAGGGAAGCCTTTTCAAATATCCCCGCGCTGCCAAGCTGCGTTGATTGGTCGGATGTTTTAGTCGCTTACACAAATTCTTTCTTATTAAATATATTCAGTTTCCTCTTGTAGCGAGCAATCGTTCCCCATTGTGTTTATTTGTTCTTGTGCAGGATGCGTATCCCCATTACCTACTTTACTTATAATTATACTGGGGAAACGATTAAGCATCAGTATAATGAGCTCCTTCACTTGTGTACTTGCATAATATTTGTTTGTGTGTATTGTATACCGTGACTGATATCATTAGACCCAGCTTTAACCACCGTTTATCAGTGGGAGCTGGTAGCCTAATGGATAAGGCGTCCATCTAGAGATCAACAGGTCGTGGGTTCGATTCCCATACCGGCACATTCACTTGCCTTATTTTCAAGTTGGATTGTGTGCCGGTCGGGATTTGTATTTATTCGTTGTCATGTTTAATTGTAACACTTGGGTTGGTAAACTGTTCATTCTTTCTTACATATTAATTAGTTCATAAGTTAAAATCAAATAAGTCTTATGCACAGTTTTTGTATTTTGTAATCATATACACGGTTATTAACAAACTGTTCATCTAATATTTCCACGTTAAGATGCATCCATTGCTTAAAATAGGACGTAATTACGAATTACACTTAAACGTGAGCTAGTCAAAATCTGGCAAATTTTGCTAACATTTGTGTGTCTACTGAACCTTTTGATATTTTCTTCTCATATAAAACAGTATGTCAGGGAGCACTCGCGCAACAACGCATCGCGTTATGTATCGCGCAATTTGTTAACGCGCACAAATACGCTACGATACGCCGACGCTTATCTGCATGCGCTGGCGCATCTTATGGAAACACCACGGAAGCACAAAAACCTAGTGGTCAAATGGCTCTGTTTTAGCTGATAAAATGTGGGGTTTTTCAAGTTCTTTCCCCCGATTTAAATATCAAGTTATGAATGGATTTCGCTCAAACTTCTCAAGGGGCCGTGGATTTACCCGATGTTTATGTAATGTAAGGTAGAAAAATAAAACTGCCGCATTCTCCTGCGTAGATTCGATGAAAGTGCAAAATGTGACCACTTTCAACTTCAACGGCCATTATTTTAATGTTCATTTTCTCGGTAAAATGACAATTTAGGTACACGATAACTCAATAAATACAGCATCTATAGGTAAGCAAATATGATCATCATAAAAAGCATCATGATCGACTCAAGAAACGGTTTTCTCATTTTTTTATATTTTGGTCTATCCGATTTTAGGCATCATTTTGTGCAAATAGGCGGTTGTGAATTCTAAAAAGTTCAATTTGATGCCTTATATGGTCAATATCTCAAAAAATAAGGCCAATATCAAAAAAATAAAAAAAACGTTTTTGGAATGGAGCCTCAAGATTGAGCTAAAAACAAAATAAAATATTTTGGAAAGAGTGTTTTTTGTTATGATGTACCTAACAAATATTGCCAAAAACTCACTTTTTGTGATTTTCTTCATAATTGTTGTTTTTACCCCAAATCTGTATTTATATTAAGATTTATTGATGTCTTGCCTTCATAAAAATGTATACTTTTATATGTCTTCCTCGTATAATTACAAAGTTATTGCACTTTTACTACATGCATGTCTGAGAGTACACAGCCTCCTTAATGCAAACTCTGCTTCATCGCCAATGATGAAATCTTCCAGGAAACGTAGAGGACGGGCAAGAAGCCACTGACAGAACACAGTGCGACATTGGTGATCTGCTTGCTGAAGTTGATGTCTCCTTATCGTAGGGATGAAATCACAAGTCATAAACAAGTTATTCTGTTAAAGGTTGCAGATGGTATTCCAAGTCCATTTCGATGGCAGCTAATTTGACCTCCTGCTTGCCCCGCCTGCAGAGTGTTACGGACTGCTAGGATATTAGTAGCAGATCTTCCAGTTCGGGGGCGACCACAATGTTCTCTGTTTAGATTACGACTCATTCCAGTTATGGCTGATACTTCGCAACATTTTTGTAAATAGCGCCACGTGAAGGGGGGCATGCATTTGGGTACTGCTGACGGAATCTCCGAAGTACTTCTGCTAGACTCTGGGTGCAATGGTACACTGCAATAAGGAAGGCCCTTTGCTCCGGCGTGTACTGTGGAGTATCAATTTTAATGTTGCTATTCTCCTTGTCAAGTAAAACCTAGCATAATGTAAGGAGATAGTTGCCCAGATTTACCAAAAGTCACATGTTTATGCACAGGATTGAAACCCTAACAATGAGGACACATGATCTGTACACCTGCATGTTTTTCTTGGCTGCACAACAATAACAAGCACAGGGCATTTAAACCCAATTGACTTCGCGCAACTGCTTTTTGTACTCGGCTCACAAAAGTAGCCACCAAATCCATATTAATGGTCACACGCCAGTGATTTTTCAGCTGTAGGAGGACAAGATGCTGATTAAGTTATCAACTAGGGACATTTGACCAAAGACCTCATACTTTTTAATCTAGCGGCATTTTTCAAACTGTATACTTAATTTTGATACACCCTGCATACCAAATCTGTATTCGCTAAAACCAACATATCTTAACAATTAAAAATCACATTATCATCAGGTAACTTTTATTTTGTAGCCTAGATTTAGGGTATGGGTAATGCGTAATTTCAATTGGCTGGCACGTAAGATAACAGAGATATGATGATGGAGGTAGAACCTTTTGAATGACCCTCTCGTATATCAAAAACAGACACTTTTGGGCAGGTTATCAATTTTGAGTGTTTTACATATTTTAAGTATAGAGACATTTTGTTCCACAACATTGTTTCCCCAATGAAATAGGATATTCCTAAGCGAACTTTTTAGCGAAGATAATGAGTTTGTAAGTTATGGTATTATAAAATTGGAAATTGAGATATCGGCCTTTAAAAATATTACTGACAATGTTGAGAGTAGGAAGGACCTTGAAAAATGTCTGAAAAAAATAGATGGAATCACAAAAAAAAAGATGCCAATTATATTACGGTCTGAAACTATATATAATATTGTAAACATTATTAACATCACAAATTTGCAACAAACTTAAATTGTGGAAATATCACCCCCGGGCAGATTTTTGGCTATTTCTCCATTACGATCCTGTCCAAATGTGTCTTCCTTCGTTATACCACATCACATATGCTTTTAAGTGCACCAAAATCCAAAATAATTTGAAAATCTGGATAGCATTTCGACTGCAAATCTTTGTTTTGTTCACACAAGTTTGCTGGCGTAAACAACATACTAAATGCGACTTCACTGCGTTGGATTACACGCAGGTTTGCGCCACGTCACACGAATCAAATCGCGCGTGTAATCACAATATTTCGCATTCACGTATTTCTGACTCATATTTCCGACCAATTTATTTCGGCTGTCTTAAGCCATGTGACTTTTAGAGTTAAAAAGAGTAAAATGATGAATTTTAAATCAATAAGAAATGGGAGGTAATATTAAAAGTTTTATTATGCCTCCACCGAGGTATTGTGTTTCCTGGTTGTCCGTCCGTCCATCTGTCCGTCCGTCCGTCCGAGCTTGCGAGTGCAATTTCTCGGAACTGGTAAGATGTACAGTGATGCAATTTGGTGGGGGGATGGTCGTTGGCGGTCTTCAAATTCCAGTAGGTTTGGTTAGTGGGTCAAGGTCACCCAAGGTCATCTAGGGGTCATCTGAGGTCAAATTAGCAAAAACCGTCGTAATGGGCATGAACCTTGGTGTACAGTGATGCAATTTGGTGGAGGGATGGTCGTTGGCGGTCTTCAAATTCCAGTAGGTTTGGTTAGTGGGTCAAGGTCACTCAAGGTCATCTAGGGTCATCTGAGGTCAAATTAGCAAAAACCGTCGTATGGGCATGAACCTTGGTGGGTACAGTCAACATTTAGAGCCAAATTTTTGGAAGGTCATTTTGGGGTCATCCGGGGTCATCTGAGGTCAAATAACTTAAAACTGTCGTATGGGCATGAAACTTGGTGGGTACAGTCAACATTTAAAGTTAAATTTTTGGATGGACATTTTGGGGTCATCTGGGTTCACACAGGGGACATCTCAAGGTGGAGGCATTGCGGCCGACGCTTTGCGTCGAGAACCGCGCAAGCCGAGAACCGCTCTAGTTTTATAAGTTTCAAGTGAAAGAAAACATCTTAGTGTTGCTATAAAGTATCAAGAAATCTCAAATTCGAGTGTGGAAGTACCTGACTTTCCTTATTCTGCCCTTAACTTTAGAAAATCTATTATATTATGCAGTTTAGCGAATTTGCAACGCTAATAACTTTTACAGTGTACATACGGTAATTGTTTTGGGAAAACGTTTTTGCAATGCAAAGAATAAAATTAAGGTTGTCCGCACCCCAATAAAACATCAAATTTTGTTTTTGTTTATATAAGGGGGTCAAATTAAGTTAATTATAGTTTCCAGAACACCAATTTACATCAATTGGGTTGCTGCTTTTAATGCTCGTGATATATGTGACATGATCCAGGGAATGAGTCACATGTCGGCCCTGGTCGAAAATGAGTTTTACACATATGTTTCTAAAGAGAACATTTCGAGCTTTCAGAAACTGAAGCCCTCATGTTGATACAATTTGTCTTTGCGAAGTTACGTCAATTTATCTATCGCTGAAAACAATATAAAATAAAAAGAATTTTAACACTTTCTTTGCCAAAATCTTAAATTCAATATTAGCGACATCTGACTCATTTCCTATCGTGTCTCATATTGTTTATTGTCTGATATGTGGGTCACTCATATCATGGCATTTGAAATTGTGCCAATTCTTTTTATTATGACTTGCTTCATGTACTGATAGCTCAACACAACTCCATGTGCAAAATTGCACAGACACAATGCACATTTGCTTTGCGATAATCAACACAGACGCTTGAAGTTGTCCATCTCTTTTGCGAACAAACATGCCCATGGATGTGTGTTAACCCTAACACCTGTTAATACCACAAAATACCACGATGAAAAATTCTGCACATGCATGATTAAATGTTGGCATTTATACAGCGCCTTTCACATGTGAACATGTACCAAAGCGCTTTACATTTATTCCGCCGTCGTTAGAATATATATGTCAGCTGCCATACAATGCCCAAGGCATGCTTATACCTTTAGGCGGCGCACAATGGACAGTATTCATAACAGCTGCCCATTTCACACCTGGGTGGAGAGGAGTAATCGAGATAAAGTGCCTTACTCAAGGGCACAACATGATGGCGTCGCCGGGGCTCGAACCCGCAACCTTCCGATTATGAGTCCTAGCCCGTTCCGTTCGGCCATCGTGCGGCCATCATGATTCCCAGGGTCTGCGCTGACGCAATCACCCTCAGTGTTATATGCTCACGGAATTGCTGGCTGGGCAGCAATAACCCGTGTAGCTACCGGTCTGTGATCGTGTGGTTGGCATGCGGGGGGTCAAAGGTTCGAATCCTGGGGGTGCCAAGTCAAAAATTCTTCTTCTTCTTGACTTTTTCGTATCTTCTTTGACTTCCAATATCAAAAAGCAGGGTTCAGTGTTAGGGTTAATTAAGATGTATTTTTCCAGATTAGAGCCTACGTTAACCCTTACACCTGTTATACCACAAAATACCATGATGAAAAGTTCTGCGCATGCATGAATCCCAGGGTCTGCGCTGACGCAATCACCCTCAGTGTTATATGCTCACGGAATTGCTGGCGGGCAGCAATAACCATGTAGCTACCGGTCCGTGATCGTGTGGTTGGCTTGTGTTTTAATGATGCGGCGACCACCGAGATCTAAATTCTTCTTCTTGACTTTTTCCGTTTCTTCTTTGACTTCCGATATCAAAAAGCAGGGTTCAGTGTTAGGGTGATCATCTGGTGACTTTGCAAATGTGTTAATTTGCTTGTCCACCAACTTTGCTACCATGTCCACCAGATGGGGTCTACTCCCTATTCCAGAAAAATACAGCACTAATTTTTTGGGATTAAAAAATATTATCCTGTTTTGCCAAATGAAATCCTAATCCTTTAGTTAGTCCTAACTAGCAATAAAAGTCAAAGTTTAATATTTGGCCAATATTTGGAAATAAGGGCCAAAAACATGCGTTTTTAGGGTGTTTTTGTATGCTGTGACAATCGAGCCTAAGGACTTGTACTAAGACTAATTTCAGTTTATGCATTCTAATTTTTGGAAAAGACATGTTTCATTCTTATAACCAACCATTTAATTAAAGTAACACAAAAAAGTGAAAATTAGAGCAAAATTTTGCATATACTCAAGATTTGTAATGCTTAGACTTTGATTTTTGTGACTCGGTTGTCAGAAAACATGCCGAAAATGCATGTTTTTGGCTCTTTTTTCAAGTAATTAATAAATAGTGAACTTTTTCTTTTATCTCCAGTTAGGACTGAATGAATGATTAGGATTGAGCTATGTTTCATTTGGCAGAACTTGATAATATTTTTTTAATCTCCAAAAAGTAGTGCTGTATTTTTCTGGAATGGGGAGTAGACCTTGAACTGATATTACCATAAAGTTCTTCAAGTTGGAGACCCTGACATGAAACCATGTCCGATTGGGCCCAAACTTGGTGGGTGGAATCCTTGATACGAGGGGAATGCATGTGCGAAATAAAATTGAGGCCAACCGAGGTCAAAGGTCATTACGGAGGGGTCAAATTTCAAACTTTGTCCGATAGGGCTCAAACTTGGTTGGAGGAACCCTTGATACGAGGGGAATATATGCGCGAAATTAAATTGAGGCCAACCGAGGTCAAAGGTCATTACGGAGGGGTCAAATTTCAAACTTTGTCCGATAGGGCTCAAACTTGGTTGGAGGAACCCTTGATCTGAGGGGAATATATGTGAAATAAAATCAAGGTCAAAGGTCATTACGGTGGGGTCAAATTCCAAACTTTGTCCGATCGGGCTCACACTTGGTGGGTGGAATCCTTAATACAAGGGGAATATATGCGCGAAATAAAATTGCGGTCAACCGAGGTCAAAGGTCATCACGGAGGGTTTAAATTTCAAACTTTGTCCGATCAGGCTCAGTCTTGGTGTAGTTCGGCTTCCAAACTCAATTTGGCCACAGAAGCTTGTTTTGGTGTCCATAGTTTTGTTTTTGATGGATCTTGCTTCTCAAGACTAAGAAACAATATCCATCAAAAACAAAACTGGACACCAAAACAACGTCATACCCACTGGCAGCCAGACTAGTGGGTGGAATCCTTGATATGAGGGGAATATATGTGCGAAATAAAAGCGTGGTCAACCAAGGTTAAAGGTCATCATGGAGGGTTCAAATTTTTGTCCGATCGCGCTCAAACTTGGTGGGCGGAATCCTTATAATCAAGGTCATATGAGGTCAAAGGTCATCCAGGGGCTACATTTTAAACTTTGTCTGATTTGGCTTAAACTTAGTGAAGTATATCACGGGAGCATGAACAAAATCAAACCGAGGTCACTCAAGGGCGAAGGTCATATGGGGTCAGTATGCTCAATTGGGTTTAAAAGTGGTAAAAAGAATCCTCGATATGACGGAACATGTCAAAAGTCAAAAGCGGTCATCAGGGGTCAAATAGCATCGCTATCAGTTACTCTCACAGCTATAGGTGAACTAGTCTACTAAAATAATGAGCAAAGTCTGTGTGTGGAGGGGTGTGTGTGTGTGGGGATGTCTGTCTGTCCGACTATGCATTTCGCCGCGCTTCGACGCATCAATCCGCTATTTCGGATATGGATAGGTATTTGGAAAAGAATGTTGACCAGGTGGTTTCCGAAAACCACCCCCCTCCCCGAGGTCAAAGATCATCTAGGGGGGAAAGTGTAAATGATTTCCTTAAGTGGATAACATGAAGCAATGAACCAGCCAAGTCAGTAGTACAAATATTTGCATTTACTGGTTGACACTCGTTAGTGAGCCCAATAAAGACTTAGTTACCGGCCAGTTCCAAAAATTGCTTAACTACATGCCCTATGGAGACAACCAATCCTTTGTGACATGTCCATTCACCCATATAATAATAGCAATCAGATTTTGGGATGGATGTTTACACAGTGATTTAGAGAAGAAGCTATGGGTCTTTTTATCTTTTCTGTTTCGGGAGCTCTATTGTTCAGAAACTAAAACGCATAAGGATTAAGTGAGTTGGTGTGTAATTTGACTTCATTGTTACGTTTGGCACATCATGCTTCTCATTTCAAGAGGTAATAATAGGTGCTGTCAATCACACTTATGTCTGTCAATAAAGGTTGGATAAGTCAATTATATGCAACACTGGTGCTTCAAGTGGGCAATCTTACTCGTGTCTCTCATTTAACTAGGCCTACATCAGGTCCGAACACAAATTTGATGTCATTCTGGTCTATATTAAAGTGACATTAAAAAAGGACCCTCCCTCTTCTCCTATTGCTTTCTTCTCTTTCTAGTCTGTCTGTCTCTCCCCCTCCCCAACTCTCACCTGTGTCGTCTTTTGAATTACGTGGATATTATTATTAGTAATCAACACTTATATGGCGCTCTAAACAATGAGCACAGCGCCTTACAAAATATACAGGCAAAAATGAAGCAAGAAACAAATACAACCAACATTAATACAAATGTGTTTTAAGCAAAGCGCTTGAAAGCAGGCACAGACACCGCCTCCCTCAACTGGATAGGCAACTCATTTTACCTACACTATAATGTCATGCCAATAACTCAATTTCAGCCATAGGTGGGTGTAAGGGCTTTTGCAACAAAGCTCTTGTATGTCAAAATGTCAAAAGTAACCAGACTAAATGAGAATTTTGGGGTAATACCACAGACTCTAATATATACGGTGTGCAAAAGGTTCGTTCCGCCCTTATTTCTGGTTTGCCCCATGCACATCATTACTATAATTAGAGCGCCATCAGCTTTTGCCCTCAGGATTACTTGCTATGGATGTTCTTTGGACATACACGCTATAAATATTCTCCAGGCATTTTGCATTTCTTGTAGCGTGGACAGATGTGTGTCTTGAGGAATTCAAAGAACCACAAACCTCAGAGAATTTAAAGATGGCATCCAAAATACCTGGACAGTGGTTTGTTCAAGGAGAGAGAAATTGCCAGAGAATGGAGGAAGAAAGGTCTTAACCCAATAGAGAAATTGTGGTCTATTCTAAAAGAAAAGTTTTTATGAAACTCCCGATTGCAAAATCATATCACAATTCACAGATAGAGTCCAGAGTGTATGGCCAAGCCTAGACAAGAATAAGGAACTTCTTGTGACATTAGTGGATAGTACTGGGGAAAGCGTGTTTTGAAGGTGATAATGTGATTGACCACCAAGGATACTCTTCAAATAAATTGGTTTAACATCTCTGTTTAAAATGTAACAAAATAACAAATAACAAAATATAGCCTAAAATGCATTGTGTAAGTTTAATTTTAAACACATTATAAATGCTTGGGGGTAGGGGAGGAGCGAACTTATTGCACACGGTATATTTGGTGTACATACATGTATACCATTAGGAAGTGTAAGTATATTATTTATTCATATATTAATATTATTTATTAGATCTTATTTTGCCTGGGGAAACCAAATAAGTGTGAACACTGTTTTCCACGGGTGCCCACTGCCCAGGGGTCAAACAAAATACATCAAAATGGTTAACAAAACATAAATAATAGATTATATTAAAATACATTCAGAGATAACATTCTGGAATTAAAAGACACTTTAGGTACAAATATAAACTCTTCAAAAAAGTTTGGCAATTTTCCAAAACGGCTTTATATCAGAAATATTTGAAATCTATATCCACATTGTTTCATATCAATGCAAACATTGTTCTTTCCTGTCAAAAATAACACCAAATTTGTGACGATAACTTAGCCCATGGTTGAGTTATTGTCTTTGAAAGACAAGGAGGTCTCAAACAAAATGTGCCAAATCTGCCAATGGCTGCGTCAATCTGATGTACAGGTCTTCTGCAGCCGTTGTTTTTCTTGGGAGGCCACTTCTGGGTCTGTCTTTGACATCTCGGTCTGTGAAACTTGGCTTTTAGCTTGGAGATCATACTGTGGGAAAGTCCAATAGTTGCCGCACTTTGATTCTGAGGTATGCCAGCCTCAAGCTGACCAATAGCTCAAGTTTTATCCAGATCTGATAATCGAACCATGGTTGATTAGAATTTTCTTGCAAATGACCACTATAAAGAAGTGACCAGTAAGAGAGATTGACTTGCATCCATTTGAATCCACATGTACACTTTATTGTTCAACATGATGTACGGCAAACAACTTTTCATTCATTCTTTTATTCATGCATTAAACCACTCGTTCATTCATTCAAAGCAATAAGATGAGCGCAGACAATGGTCAGTTTGGCACATTTTCTGCCTTTCAAAAAAGTTACTCAGCATGCTCAGCCGTGGAATAAGTTATCGTCACAAATGAGGTGTCATTGTTGACAGGAAAAAACAATGGTTTCACTGATATGAAACAATGTGGAGATAGATTTCAAAAAGTTAATATACTTCTTTTAAAAGTTCCAAACTTGACTGGAAGTGGTGCTTTTGCAGCAGTTGGAAGGTTGTTGAATGCTAAAGACCCCCATAACTAAATTTTCTACTGTCAGCTGTGTTTGCGACAAAGAGATAGGACCAAATTTCCCTGAGAACCAGCTCTTGTCCAGTAACTATGAATGTCAGAAACAGTATTAAAAGAAAATATTGCATAGATTTGAGCGTAGACTGCCATTAAGACTTTTGTAGAACATAATATTAAGTTGTATGTGACATGCTCTAATTAAAAAATTAATTGTAATTAGTGGATGTGTACTAAAATACAACACCATTACCATTTTCTTAATTAATTTAAGCCATATTGTATGGCCATTGTTAAGGTTAGCAACTATTTTAAACCGTTGCGATTTGGTAGTTCATAGCATCTTGCGAATGGTAGTGAGCTTTGGCAGAAATTACATTGATCATTTCTTAGTGACCGTGTACATGTAGAAGAATTCAAATATCACAGATACAGGGTGTCCCAGAAAAAAATACCTGGTGATTGAATTTGGACGTAAGTCGAGAAATATACATCAAAATCCAAAAATGTAAACATCAGCTTGTAGCCCATTTTATTCTGCATCCGACATCCGAAATTTTATTGGAATCGGTTGACTGATTGCGAAGAAATGAGCGGTTACATAACGCATGCGTCAATTTACTTCATTCCAAGTTTGAAAGAAAGATTATTCGATACACTGCGCACTATTATAGTGGTTAACTGTCAGTGGGCTTCGAGTTTTGTTCTGTGAAATCCTTTTCGTTCATTTTACACAATCTGTTTCTTGCAAAACATTTAATTAGGTTTTGTTCAAATTTGAAAACCTGCACGATATTGAAAAGGAAAGCTTGCATGTAAGCTAATGCTTGTTACTTGTAAATATTTGTTTCGTTAATGTGGATATAAATGTTGCATAAAGAATTATTGCATAAAAGAATTCCAGCTGGCTTAAAAAAGTTCTCACACACATTGATGTTTTTGAAATTGTAATGCAAAGTTTAAATCTTTTAAAACTTCAACATTAATGTTGCATGGTATCAAAAATCACACGTAAACTGTAAGTAGTTGATCATTGTCATTCTTGGTTCAAAGTTAAAAGTTACAAGTTGATAAGTTAAAATATAACATATTTACACAACCTAAAGAATTAAAGTTGGAAAGCTTCCAATTGCAGAAATCAAAGTTTTTTCGGACAAACTTATTCATCTTCAGTGAAAGCATGAATAACATAAAACCATCGGATTATAAAATAGATAATGCGGACTAAATTTAATGAGATACACACACTTTTAGAAGCGGTGAGCGAGTATGAAAAAAGCGCCTGTGATCAAACTTGGAATGAACTGCATTGATGTGCGCATTATGTAATCTTTAATTTCTTCGCAACCAGTCAACTGAATCAAATAAAAATTTTGTATGTGATGCACAATAACATAGGCTATGCGTTACATATTAAATATTTTGATTATGATGTTTACTTCTCGACTTGCATTCAATTTTATTCACTCGGTAATTTTTTCTGGGACACCCTGTATACTTTTGTAGGTCCTGTGATTCTTGAGTTATGTTGTAAAGAGGGCTGAAACAACACTTTTGTAAAACATACATAACTCATTAACAACAATAAATCAAGTTTTCAAAGTATATGATTTGTAGAATGAACTTTTGCAAAACATCAAAATGTTATTTTTAATAATATTTTGATTTAGACAATGAAACTTCGATTTGTTTTGGCTGCTTGAACAACCTAGTCTACCCTTAAATTGCTAAATATTGACCAGATGCGGATTTGGGGGGGGGGGGGGTTGCACCCGGCGCCCCCTACTTTTTGAAGAGTGGTGCCACACCCACCCCACCCCTGGTTTTTGCAGAGCGGCACCTGACTTTTTGTGGGCTCCGAGCTGTGGCAGCAGTGGCTCGGCGCCCCCTACTGAAAATACCTGGATCCGCTCCTGTTGACAAAGTGTCATCAGCTCATTGACTGTCAGGTCATACCAGAGAATCAAGAGAAGCAAATACTTTGCAAATATACTAGTCTATGTGTGCTTCTGTATTCTTTGATCATATGTATTTAAAAATGATATTGAAAACTAATGTTTGATATGAATGTTCTCTCTCCATTGTAGATGGAACCGCCAGTCATCTTGGACGTTTTGTTGGATACTTTTTGCTACTGCTATGCAGCTATAACAAAGGTGAGTAAATTATATTTAATGTTTAGTTTATCACAACAGTCAAAGAGCAGTGGTGGTTTTATGGGCAATTAAAGACTCTGTCAGCAAAGTAGACTGGGTCCCGGGCTGAGGTCCGGGGGTGCACTCACATAAATACAAGTAAAAAGGGGTGTTTTTTTACTCAAGGCAAGTTAAGCGCATGACGCATTTTAGTCTAAAAAACACTGATTTTCAAGAATAAGGGTAGTTTTCTGAAACTGAACAACTTGTTTAGGGTACCTTTTCAAATTTTTGGCAAATTATGAGTCCAAAAAGGGTACATTTGTTGCATTTTTATTAGCCAAAAACTCATTGGGGGTAAATTCTATATTAAATTATCTAATTAAGGAGTTAAATTTGCCTGTAGGGTAAAATTCGTTTAGGGGGTGTTTCAAAAATGGTCATGCATGTGTACAGTATCATACTTAAGTGCCTCTCCCCAGGGGGAGGGGCTGGGTCCATCCAGAGAGACAGATCCAGGGTTTCAAAAGGTGATAGATGTGACTGTGATACTCTGGCCTTTTCCAGAGAAGGGGGTGATCAAAACTCTCACCAATTTTTTTTTTTTTTCAGGGTAGATAAGCCTATACAAATTATTTTTTTTTTTGAACAAAAATAAACATACTTGAGCAAAAAGTGCGAAAAAGACAAACAAGAAAGCGATCTAGATTCAAAGATCAAATTTGACACTCCTTGCCAATTTTCATTATTAGATGTGGCAACGAATATCCGCCAGGATTGTAGCGCAGATCTGTGGTTGCCAACTAGTGCACGGTTTTCCCGTAATTTGTACAGGAATCAGTAAAGAATACTATAAGAATTTCTTGTAATAGTGACTTCAGCCAAATGAGTGCCGTGTCACCTCCATTCAATTTTGTGGAGGTTGCAGGTTGCAATGGAAACTGCATACTAGAAACATGGGTATGTGATGGGAACAATGAAACTGGCGACTACAGGGATGAGCAATCTTGTCCCACGGGTTAAGTTACATATGTGACACGATCTGGTCCATGGGGGCCAAAGGAGGCATTTTTGAAAATTGAGTTACTGTAGTTATTACATTATACATACAATAGGCTATCATTTACTGAAAACACCAAAGGTCTAGCATACTTTGTTCTAAATTTATGAAGTTTTTTTATGTCTATTTTCTTATGTATTTTATTGTTTTTTTAATTGCTTATTTTTAGCTTTATCTCAGTTTCAAATTTGCCGCCCTTGGCCCCCATGGACGGTGCCAGATTGTGTCACATATTGAAATTCTAGGTAGTCAGATTCAGATTAAATTGATTTCAAATTTGTGGCCCGTAGGCCAAATTACATGAAATATTACATTTGCATTGTTTACATTAAAAGACATAAAAAAACATATAAAATATACATAAAAACACCATAAAATTACTCAAAAGAAATTAATTGCACTTGTTGAGGCAAAATCTCACACTCACACTCATACAGCTCACACACCCCAATATCTCCACACACACCTTACATACACCCACACCCCAACTATCAGCCTTCCATATACACACATCCACACACACCCCCACAGATGCTCTAAAGAATTTAATTGTATAAAGCAGTAATTAATAAATAATAAAATATTGCACATAAATTGGACCAGCCAAATTATAAGGGACAAATTGAATACATCAAGATAAAAAATGCTGTCATAAAATCACAGTTAAACACACCAGCTGAATATGAACATGATGAGATGCACTAATTAAGTAGATGAGTGAGATAGGGTATTGAGCTGTTCCCATATCTTTTTGTTTTGGTTCTGGGGACCTGATACTTATTGCACTGTCTAAGGGTCATATTGTGGGTCCTCATATTGTGTGGAAACCATTCTTAGTACCTATCAGTTTCGACACATTTTTGAGCAAACTGTGTACAGAGATGTAGTCTTCTATCATTCAAGGTTTAGAGTTCCAACTGATCAAGGGAATCTGTGTAGGATGAGTAATTAGCACCAAGGATAATGCGGCAAGCCCTCTTTTGGATGCGCTCTAATTGATGTGCCTGGTCGTTGGTAATACTACCATGCCAGACAGGGGCTGCATATTCACATGTTGGGCGAACATAACCAATATAAACAGAGACTAGGTCACCAGTTGGAACACCAAAGCGTTTGAGACGTGAGAGCATGTACAACCTTCGACTGCTTTTTGATACCATATTGTTAACCAGAGACTGCCAGCCAAGATTGGACTGGACAGTCAGTCCCAGGAGCTTAGTCTCAGACACCACCTCAAGCTCAATCCCAGCAATGTGAAGACTAGGAGGGACAGGAGGTTCCCTCATGAAACAAACCTGCATCACCTTGCACTTACTCGGATTGAGCTTGAGATGATGGTCTTTTGCCCAAGCATCCAAGTCCTGGACATCGGGTCCAATCTGGCTGACTTGTTTAGCAGGACCAACCTCTCCAAGGGTGAGATCATCGACATACTTAAAGCTTTTAGTCAGAGACTCCTCAGAAGCATTGTTGATCACACCAAGAAATGTGATGGGGCCCAGCTTAGTACCCTGTGGGACACCACATGAGAGAGTTTCCCATTCTGACAGGGCAGAGTGGTACAGAAACACACATTAACCCTAACCCAACTAGGACTCACTAAAGCTCACTATTAAAACCACTCTGCGTGCATGCATTCCACGGGACTTGATGATGCAATCAGACCAAGTCATATACCCAGGGAATCGCTGGCGGGCCAACGTCACCTGTAGCTACATGCTGGGGATCTTCTGCGTGGCATCGAGGGGTCCGAGGTTGAATCCCGGGGTGCCAAGTGACTTTCTTCTTCATCTTCTCTCCTTTTCGTTCCTTCTTTCCTTCCGATAACCAAAAAACCACGGGTAGGGTTAGGGTTAATAAATACATATATTTCCGGTTTTAACTACAGGTACAACTGCTCAAACAGATGTGCCATGCGATGGGTTTCTTTGTCCCAATGGCTACTGCATACCAGAAACATTTATATGTGATGGAGACAATGATTGTGGTGACTACTGGGATGAGCAATCTTGTCCTTCAGGTAAGCTACACATTGAAATTCAAGGTTATTATTTTGTTTAAACAGAAACATGTAATCCTTGATGTGTTTATTTTATGTGAAAGTCATGTCATCCACAAACACCTCAGTTGGGAGAGTGATCTACCTCATCACATGTGCTAATTGCCAAGTGCAGTATATGTGGGAGAGACTGGTCGTAACCTGGAAACCAGACTGACTGAGCATTGTGCTGATGCTCGTCTTATCAGAAATACACCAGTAGCAAAACATTTCAACCTCCCATGACATTCTGCTAATCACATTGTCATGTGTATTGACAAACCCCCAAAGACTGACACTTTCATGCGAAAGAAACTTGAGAAAGACTGGATCTCATAACTTCAGACAACCCAACCACTTGGCTTAAATGTTAAAGATTAACATGCCAGTGCATGCATCTATGTTAGGCCTATGGACCTTACTTGCAATACTGGACCTACATGTTTGATGTGTCAACTCACATGTGGCTTCCATATATTGTAGGCCTCCTTGCTTGCTTGTATAGACATTTTATCACTACCTATTTTGGCATATTTCATGTCTATCTGTTGCTTGGTATTTCACCGTTCTTTGGTTTTAGTGAATTTTTTTTTTATTTGCTACTTTCATCTACAGGCCTATATACATGCACTGAGAACTATCTTTATCACGCAACACGCATGGACCATGAATTTTCTTTTTCTCTCAACACTGTCACTTTGTAGTGAACTCGCTCCCACTGAGTGAAGACACAGCTTATTTTGCTCTGAGTTTGCTGTCTTGTTTGCTACTTAGTTCAATTTGAACTTGCCTTCAATTTTTGACTTCAATTTGTTTTTAAACTACAGCATGTAGTCTTGTTGTTTGCTTTATCTGCTCGAAACGTCAGGTTTTTTTTGTCTGTTTGATGTTGCTTGACTGCTATGTGTACAGTGATTTTCATCACTTCCAGTGTACTGTTTTCCTGACACTTTTGTAGGCTTTGGAATTGGCAATTTTGGCCATCCAACTTTGCCTGTTTTGTGCCTACACTGTATGTTTGGTTTAGCGTGTCTGTTTATATGCACAGTGATTTTCATAACACGTTCTAGTGCACTTTTGTATTACCATTGATCCTTGTTGTTTTTGCAGGTTCAGCACTTCTCTGGGTCTTGGAACTGGTAATTTTTGGCTATCGAACTTTGTCTACTTCTTATGCCTACATTTGCTGTTTTGTCCCCCTGCGTACTGTCTAGTCTGCATTTTACTTGTTCTCCCACATCAAGTTGGTGTACCTTGCTTTTTTTTCTTTCAAACATGTTGTAGTTAAATACATTTCCGGTTTTAACTACAGGTACAACTGCTCAAACAGATGTGCCATGTGATGGGTTTCTTTGTCCCAATGGCTACTGCATACCAGAAACATTTATATGTGATGGGACCGATGATTAATGGTGACTACTGGGATGAGCAATCTTGTCCTTCAGGTAAGCTACACATTGAAATTCAAGGTTATTATTATTTTTAAACAGAAACATGTAGTAGTTAATACATTTCCGGGTTTTAACTACAGGTACAACTGCTCAAACAGATGTGCCATGCGATGGGGTTCTTTGTCCCAATGGCTACTGCATACCAGAAACATTTATATGTGATGGGATCGATGATTGTGGTGACTACTGGGATGAGCAATCTTGTCCTTCAGGTAAGCTACACATTGAAATTCAATGTTATTATTTTTTAACAGAAACATGTAGTAGTTAATACATTTCCGGTTTTAACTACAGGTACAACTGCTCAAACAGATGTGCCATGCGATGGGTTTCTTTTGTCCCAATGGAAACTGCATACCAGAAAGATATGGAAATGTACATGACTCTTTCAAAGACTTATGCATTTTCATGTTATATAATGCCAAGACCTTAAAAAAAGTTGAAATTCAGACCAAGTAAATTTTCTAGATCGCATCCAAAAATGGCCACCAAATAAGGGTTTTCCATATACATTATAGCTACCTAATGATACAAAATATCAATGGAATGAATACTATTTCTAATGAACAGAAATATATATTTGCACATTTTGTTTCTTTTGCATCTTCTTAATCCAAAATGGCCACCAGAATAGACTATTTCCTTTGAAATGCACTAGAATAACAAAATTCACCAATAAGTCACTAACATGCCTTAAAATACTGATTATTAGTATAAGAAACAATTTTTAGCATGATTTAAATTGTTGGCATATATTGTGGTTTGAGGTACAAAATGACCATAATAATATTTTTAGCCAAAAATAGCTGTATTTGGAGAGCAGTTCCAAGCAGGGTTGTTTGATTTAAATCGTGTTGATTTAAATCAGTGATTTAAATCGTGATTTAAATCACTTGATTTTTTTTAAAATCACTGATTTAAATCAACTTTTTTCATTTTTTACCAGTTTTGATAAATATAACTTAATTTCATTCTTAATTTGACTGTTTTACATCATTCATGATGTTTCTCTAACCTTTGGATACAATTAAAATACCTTTATGATGTCACTTTATCTTTTGCTAAAAATTCATCTCCAAGGTGCCAAATTCAACAGGTTTTCCCCCATGATTTTTGCCAAATTTTTTCTTTGAAATTTTCACATGTAAAAACACGTTTTGAATTTTTGTAAATACCTGATAGTATTGTACATATGTCTAGTATCCCACTGATCTCTTTTGAACTTATTATGTGGTATAGCAGTTTTTGGAATTAAAAAATCAAAAAATCGATTTAAATAAAAAAATCCGATTTAAATCAAAAATCAACAACCCTGGTTCCAAGTTTGATGGATTGGGAATCACCCATATATTGTAAGTAGAGCTGCCAAAACAAGAAAAAAGTTTTCTTACTAGCTACAATGTAGGTTATCTTAGTAATATAATCTTCATATTGATACCTGATGTATATATTCTGTTCACAAGGTTTAATGTAAGCCCAAATTAACCCTAACCCCAAGCAGTTGCTTTTAGGCATTTTTGTCTGATGGTCAAATAGTAAAGTGTCATACATTTAGCAAGTTTCTTTTTGTGGCTGTCTATGAAACTTCCTATGACACTTTAATACTATATGACCATCGGACAAAGATGGCCTAAAAGCGACTGCTTGGGGTTAGGGTTAATTTGGACTTACATTAAGCCTTGTGAACGGAATACAGCAATACATTGATTAACACTATTATTCTGATATTTGGAGTTGTCATAATTAGCATAATTTTCTCTATCTATCAAATGGCCGACAAAATGGATACTATATGGTATTGTGCTATGGTGCGTGCACACTCATTATTTATCTTGAAATCTCATTAAAATATAGAACATCCACAAACAGATTATGATGAAATTTTGACATAAATGTTGCTAGTTGATGTTTGATGTATAAGGCCAAAAAAAAAAGGTTCGTCTCAAAGCTTGCGCGCGCGTTTGTAAAATCCCACGATTTGACAAAAAACAAATGCGGACATTTTTTTTTTTTCAAATTTTTTTTATAGTTTTTTCCAGAAAAAATCGGCGAAAATCAGACTTTTTTCTCAAAATACCATGAAAAAAAGTCGGGAATAAAAAAAAAAAAAAAAAAAAAAAATTGCATTTCGCATTTGTTTTTAAATTTCTTGTGAGCTTTGAGACAAACTTTTTTTTTTTTTTGGCCTAATGCATATCTACGAACCCCATCGGCGCATCTGTCTGAACTACCTTTCTGGGGTTTGCAATTTTCAATATTATTTTCTGGTTTCTAAATATAACAATGTTACCAAATTTTCAAGTGATGACTGAGGTGATTGCCATTGAAATCCATACTTTCTTATTTGTTTAAATATTCAATGTTTCAACTTGGACTTCTTATATTACATTTTGATGGTTTTCAAGTTCTACCAAATATTAAGGCTTGTTCAGAAGGTCGCAAGTAAAGTCAGCTTACTGTCAAAAGTAACTACTTTCAAAAGTATAACAGTAGTGCCAATGTAAACGCACTTACAAGTAGCTACTTGCAAGTTACTTTCAACGATTTACATGTAAGATATCTTACGAGCTACTTTCGAAAGTAAGGCCTGTGTGAACAAGACTTGCAAATAACTTGTAAGTAAGCATGACCTCCTGATGATCCAATATAATTTACCAGTGAAGGTCACACGCTTACTTGTGAGTTTGAGTTTGCTTGACAAGTAAGCCCCGTGTGGACACACTTGCAAGTAGGGTAATTTAATTACTGGATCGAAAGTAAGTACTTTCAAAAGTATGCTGCCGTCTAAACACACCTAGGGCGGTTTCTCAAGCATGGCTGGTGGTCAGGCTTCTAATATTCCTAAGCCATCATGCTCAAGTCCAATTAGTCCTATATACCAGTGCTTACAATTTCACATCATACATCACCTAGAAAGATAAATCAATAAAATGGATCCACATTGGTAGGGCTAGCCTACTGGCTTAAGAAGCTTGACCACTAGCCAAGCTTCGAGAAATTGGACCCTATGTCAGGTGGGACCACAATTGACCCTGTATATACTGCTTCTTTCTGAAAGTTCATTTGGCAGGGGACTCGGGGGGGAGGAGTTGAGGATCTTGACTGAGTGTTGATTTTGTGGCAAATATCAGAGGGTACCATTTATAGAAAAAAGGATATGAATGTTGAGGCAGATTCATTGAGTATGCTCATAGGCACCTTCTCACACAAATGTTTTCACATACACTTAATATTTCCATGTTCACTTATCCAGGTTGTGGTGATCATGAACCAGAGATACTTCTGGATCCAGACCAGGAATATCTATTAAATTCAAAGAATTACCCAGCCAATTACTTTGATTCGGCATACTGTGAATGGGCCATATATGCCCCAGCCCCGCGTGAGACTGAGTGCTATGTGTATGCAGAATTCCTGGAATTCCGTTTAGCAAGAGAAGACTACCTATATGTGAGTGGCAGCATAGAATTTGAAAATGCTCGAGATATACCAAAGATCGGATTCCACCTGATATCCTTTCCTCCCTGGCTCTGTATATTAGATTCACCAGTGATGAAAGTCAAAGTGATGTAGGTTTCAATATTCGATTGTCATCTACTTGTGAAGTTGTAGGTAAGTTGAATGATGGTTTATTGTATTATTGAATGATGGTTTATTTTATTATTAAATGATGGTTAATTGTATTGTTGAATGATGGTTTGTTTTAATGTTGAATGGTTTATTTTATTGTTGAATGATGGTGTTTTTATTAATGAAGAGCTTCGTTTCAAAACCCCTTAAATCCACTTTTGGCCATATTGAGTTATTGGCATAATATTATAGTGTGGGTAAAATACACATTTTGGTGGTTGTTAAACCTTCATACTACCTTCCCTTCGGAGTTATCGCATATTTCCGTTTGGGAAATCTTAGGAATTTCCGAAATCTGAACTTAAAATGAATATAGAATTGTTTTGTTTTAAATTTGTTGATGTATAATGGTAGCCTGGAATGTTCTTTACCTATTAAAACCAAAAGGAACTGTTTTGGGTCACTATGTTTGAAAAAATCATTTTAATTAACAAAAGGTGTAGCTTCGAAATACCCAAAAATGCCATTTTCGAATTTAATTAAAAATTCATAATTAAAAAAGTAAATGAGATATTTAAATTTTTCTTTTGATTTTCAAAGCATTAGTCAAGTTACATAATGTAGTGCAAACAAATGGGCTCAAATTTGATTGCAAAGGTGGTTTCTAGAAAAGGGTAAATTTATTTTGTTGCAAAACCCCTTACATCCACAAAAGGTGCGATATAAAATAAATAATAAAATAAATAGGAAGCCTTGAAAATTGTCCCAAACCTATTCTTTTAGTTTCTATTCATCAACACTTTATCCAATCCCAAATTGAATCAAATCGAACAAGTAATACTTGCACAATTAAAAAAAGCTGTTTTTCTCAAAAAGTCAAAAGTGGATGTAAGGGGTTTTGCAACAAAGCTCTTCATTTGTTGAATGATAGTTTATTGTATTGTTGAATGATGCTTTATTGTATTGTTGAATGATGGTTGATTGTATTGTTGAATGGTGGTTTATTGTATTGTTGAATGATGGTTTATTGTATTGTTGAATGATGCTTTATTGTATTGTTGAATGATGGTTGATTGCATTGTTGAATGATGGTTTATTGTATTGTTGAAAGATGATTGTATTGTTGAATGATGGTTGATTGTATTGTTGAATGATGGTTGATTGCATTGTTGAATGATGATTGATTGTATTGTTGAATGATGGTTTATTGCATCGTTGAATGATGGTTGATTGTATTGTTGAATGATGCTTTATTGTACTTTTGAATGATGGTTGATTGTATGGTTGAATGATGCATTATTGTATTGTTGAATGATGGTTTGTATTGTTGAATGATGGTTTGTATTGTTGAATGATGCATTATTGTATTGTTTAATGATGGTTGATTGTATTGTTGAATGATGATTGATTGTATTGTTGAATGATGGATGATTGTATTGTTGAATGATGGTTTATTGTATTGTTGAATGATGATTGATTGCATTGTTGAATGATGGTTGATTGTATTGTTGAATGATGGTTTATTGTATTGTTGAAAGATGATTGTATTGTTGAATGATGGTTGATTGTATTGTTGAACGATGGATGATTGTATTGTTGAATGATGGTTTATTGTATTGTTGAATGATGGTTTGTATTGTTGAATGATGGTTTATTGCATCGTTGAATGATGGTTGATTGTATTGTTGAATGATGGTTTGTATTGTTGAATGATGGTTTATTGCATCGTTGAATGATGGTTGATTGTATTGTTGAATGATGGTTGATTGTATTGTTGAATGATGATTGATTGTATTGTTGAATGATGGTTGATTGCATTGTTGAATGATGGTTGATTGTATTGTTGAATGATGGTTAGTATTGTTGAATGGTTTTTTGCATCGTTGAATGATGGTTGATTGTATTGTTGAATGATGCTTTATTGTACTGTTGAATGATGGTTGATTATATTGTTGAATGATGGTTTGTATTGTTGAATGATGGTTTATTGCATCGTTGAATGATGGTTGATTGTATTGTTGAATGATGCATTGTATTGTTTAATGATGGTTGATTGTATTATTGAATGATGGTTTATTGCATCGTTGAATTATGGTTGATTGTATTGTTGAATGATGGTTGATTGTATTGTTGAATGATGGTTGATTGTATTGTTGAATGATGGTTGATTGTATTGTTGAATGATGGTTGATGTATTATTGAATGGTTTATTGTATTATTGAATGATGGTTGATTGTATTGTTGAATGATGGTTGATATTTTATTGTTGAATGAATGATGGTTTATTGTATTGTTGAATGATGGTTTGTATTGTTGAATGATGGTTTATTGTATTGTTGAATGATACGTTATTGTATTGTTGAATGATGGTTTATTTTATTGTTGAATGATGGTTTATTTTATTGTTGAATGATACTTTATTGTATTATTGAATGGTTTATTGTATTATTGAATGATGGTTGATTGAATTGTTGAATGATGGTTGATTGTAATGTTGAATGATGGTTTATTGTATTGTTGAATGATGGTTGATTGTATTATTGAATGGTTTATTGTATTATTGAATGATGGTTGATTGTATTGTTGAATGATGGTTGATTGTATTGTTGAATGATGGTTGATTGTATTGTTGAATGATGGTTGATTGTAATGTTGAATGATGGTTGATTGTATTGTTGAATGGTTTATTGTATTATTGAATGATGGTTGACTGTATTGTTGAATGATGGTTGATTGTATTGTTGAATGATGGTTGATTGTATTGTTGAATGATGGTTGATTGTATTATTGAATGGTTTATTGTATTATTGAATGATGGTTTATTGTATTATTGAATGATGGTTGATTTTATTGTTGAATGATGGTGTTTTTATTTGTTGAATGATAGTTTATTGTATCGTTGAATGATGGTTTGTATTGTTGAATGATGGTTTATTGTATTGTTGAATGATGCTTTATTGTATTGTTGAATGATGGTTGATTGCATTGTTGAATGATGGTGTATTATATTGTTGAAAGATGATTGTATTGTTGAATGATGGTTGATTGTATTGTTGAATGATGGTTGATTGTATTGTTGAATGATGGTTGATTGCATTGTTGAATGATGATTGATTGTATTGTTGAATGATGGTTTATTGCATCGTTGAATGATGGTTGATTGTATTGTTGAATGATGCTTTATTGTACTGTTGAATGATGGTTGATTGTATGGTTGAATGATGCATTATTGTATTGTTGAATGATGGTTTGTATTGTTGAATGATGAATGATGGTTTGTATTGTTGAATGATGCATTGTATTGTTTAATGATGGTTTGTATTGTTGAATGATGGTTTGTATTGTTGAATGATGCATTATTGTATTGTTTAATGATGGTTGATTGTATTGTTGAATGATGATTGATTATATTGTTGAATGATGGATGATTGTATTGTTGAATGATGGTTTATTGTATTGTTGAATGATGATTGATTGCATTGTTGAATGATGGTTGATTGTATTGTTGAATGGTGGTTTATTGTATTGTTGAAAGATGATTGTATTGTTGAATGATGGTTGATTGTATTGTTGAATGATGGATGATTGTATTGTTGAATGATGGTTTATTGTATTGTTGAATGATGGTTTGTATTGTTGAATGATGGTTTATTGCATCGTTGAATGATGGTTGATTGTATTGTTGAATGATGGTTTGTATTGTTGAATGATGTTTTATTGCATCGTTGAATGATGGTTGATTGTATTGTTGAATGATGGTTGATTGTATTGTTGAATGATGATTGATTGTATTGTTGAATGATGGTTGATTGCATTGTTGAATGATGGTTGATTGTATTGTTGAATGATGGTTTGTATTGTTGAATGATGGTTTATTGCATCGTTGAATG
Organism: Amphiura filiformis; assembly: GCF_039555335.1. Taxonomy (NCBI): domain Eukaryota; kingdom Metazoa; phylum Echinodermata; class Ophiuroidea; order Amphilepidida; family Amphiuridae; genus Amphiura; species Amphiura filiformis. Next base: position 40,708,299 of record NC_092640.1, on the reverse strand, counting down.
ATGGTTGATTGTATTGTTGAATGATGCTTTATTGTACTGTTGAATGATGGTTGATTGTATTGTTGAATGATGGTTTGTATTGTTGAATGATGGTTTATTGCATCGTTGAATGATGGTTTGTATTGTTGAATGATGGTTTATTGCATCGTTGAATGATGGTTGATTGTATTGTTGAATGATGCATTATATTGTTTAATGATGGTTGATTGTATTGTTGAATGATGGTTTATTGCATCGTTGAATGATGGTTGATTGTATTGTTGAATGATGGTTGATTGTATTATTGAATGGTTTATTGTATAATTGAATGATAGTTGATTGTATTGTTGAATGATGGTTGATTTTATTGTTGAATGATGGTTTATTGTATTGTTGAATGATGGTTTGTATTGTTGAATGATGGTTTATTGTATTGTTGAATGATGGTTGATTGTATTGTTGAATGATGGTTTGTATTGTTGAATGATGGTTGATTGTATTGTTGAATGATACTTTATTGTATTGTTGAATGATGGTTGATTTTATTGTTGAATGATGGTTGATTTTATTGTTGAATGATGGTTTATTTTATTGTTGAATGATACTTTATTGTATTATTGAATGGTTTATTGTATTGTTGAATGATGGTTGATTGTAATGTTGAATGATGGTTGATTGTATTGAATGATGGTTGATTGTATTATTGAATGGTTTATTGTATTATTGAATGATGGTTGATTGTATTGTTGAATGATGGTTGATTGTATTGTTGAATGATGGTTGATTGTATTGTTGAATGATGGTTGATTGTAATGTTGAATGATGGTTGATTGTATTGTTGAATGGTTTATTGTATTATTGAATGATGGTTGATTGTATTGTTGAATGATGGTTGATTGTATTGTTGAATGATGGTTGATTGTATTGTTGAATGATGGTTGATTGATGGTTTATTGTATTATTGAATGATGGTTGATTGTATTGTTGAATGATGGTTGATTGTATTGTTGAATGATGGTTGATTGTATTATTGAATGGTTTATTGTATTATTGAATGATGGTTGATTGTATTGTTGAATGATGGTTGATTTTATTGCTGAATGATGGTTTATTGTATTGTTGAATGATGGTTTATTGTATTGTTGAATGATACTTTATTGTATTGTTGAATGATGGTGATTGTATTGTTGAATGATACTTTATTGTATTGTTGAATGATGGTTGATTGTTTTATTGAATGATGGTTGATTGTTTTATTGAAGAATGGTTAATTGTATTGTTGAATGATGGTTGATTGTATTATTGAATGGTTAATTGTATTGCTGAATGATGGTTGACTGTATTATTGAATGGTATTTCAGGTATTTCATTATTTCAGGTATATTTATCAAACACTCAAATAGCAGCCAACATGGCTGAATTGCTTGGTGAATTACAATCAAATTTATAACTAGTGGCAAATGGTGGTCATAGACCACAAACCTAGCTGGGGTGTGTTGGTGTTGTGGAGGTATCTGACCCCTGCAAATGTTGTCACCAAGTTTGAGTCCCCTGCTCCTTACAGATGCCCAGAAAATGCAATTCTAAGATTTGACCCCAGATGACCTTTGACCTTACCCTACAGAATGTTTCAAATTGTTCCCCTGGTCACAAGGTTTGTTGTCACCGAGTTTGAGCCTCGTACCCCTAGATAACGCAATTCTAAGATTTGACCCCAGATGACCTTTGACCTGTCCCCTGCAAAATGTTGCAACATATTCCCCTGGTCACGAGATTTGTTGTCACCCCTTACAGATGTCCAGATATTGAAATTGTAAGATTTGACTCCAACTGACCTTTGACCTGACCCCAGCAAAATGTTCCGAAATGTTACCCTGGTTATCAAGTTTATTGTCACCGACAAATGTGTCACTTATTCTCCAATTGTTTGCAATTTTATTCCTATTTTCTATTCCTTGATTTGCAGTATTATTTTGAATGCAAAATGTTCACTGTGAATTTCATAACACATAAAGTAAATAATAAACACCTCCTTATAAAGATTTTAGCATCTTGATCTGCTAATTTGGTTGATAACAATATTTTATGTGCATGTTAAAAAAAACATTTCAGGACGGCAATTTCACAACAATGCATTATGGCAAAATCATTTTAGTTGATAGATATTGTACCTCAGAATCAGAGATGCAGCTTACAAATATTTGCTGTGGCACTGTGAGCCTTACCCATAATGCAATTGTGCAGGTTATTTTGTGTCCCATATTTTTGTTTGATTTTCTACAGATACTGATACCTGTGCTAATGGAATTGAGGTTATCCCTGCTGGTGCAACCTGTAATGGAACTGTTGAATGTAGTGACTTAAGTGATGAAATTTATTGTTGTAAGTTTATTAAATTGTTGATGCTAAGCAAGCAAAAGAATTAAAATAAAACATTAAAAACAATCTTCACAGATTTTGTGAGGGAGGAAATACAGCTATGTAACCCCCTGCACACTGCATAGTGATCCAAGTACAAATGTGCTTGTGATCATTTACATTAGTCTCTAGAAGTTGATGACTGATGCCAATGAAATTAGGTGGTTGTAAGCCAAGAACGCTTCTTTTTTTTGGTGCAAACTGCAGCACAATTTGGATGTGCAATATGGAGATAAACTGGATTACAGTAAGAGAAATTTCTTTTGAACTGTTGAACAACACCAAAACTTACTCAATATTAACGGTTTCACCAATCATGGTCGATAGGCAGTCAAGAGAGATCATACATGCGACATAGGTAGTGAGCCCCTCATCTCTGTTCATGACGTTGGGTCCTCATCTTCTGATACTACTTTATTAATTAGGAGATATAGATTCCATAAATAAATGTATTACATGAAGGAATATTATATTGTATTGAGATTAAAGATGCAAGAGTAATCCTTAGTATATGAAACAGTTGTTCATCCATTGATGTGTTTTAAAACTATATATGATCCTTTCCTGACTAAAAAAAAACACCCTCTACAGTCAGGATATGTCCAACCGGAAGTAACGATCAACAATCATCATTCTGATGATGTGATGATGCCTATCGACCATGATAGGTGAAACCTTCAAAAGTGAGGAAAAGTTCTAATTTGTTCAAAAGAATTCTTTTACTGTATATCAACAAACCTAATGAATCTATTTTGTAAACTGGATTACATAACACCATGTAATTTCCATTTTTATGAAAAATTGGGCATGTGGTAATTTTAGGTTTTCTTCAAAAGTTGACTACCATGTCCGTGAAATGTAGTGTTTATATAAGCTAAGAATGTCCTCTTTCCTTGATTTAAGTTGCAAAAAAATATGTCATTGCAAACTGAAGATAACCACAGTTACGTTTTTTTTACTCATTCAGGCAGGGCGGGGGTTATTTGATCAAGAGTATATTAACAAATTAACAAGATTACAGAATTGCCCACAACAATTTGCATGTAAATATGTATGTTACATATGCTGTACATGAAGAGGTCAGGTGCAAAATATGATATCGCTATGTGATATCAAAATAAATAAAAAAAATATAGTTTATTTATTTCACATTAACTTGGTATATAATTTCTTTTGGAATGTACATAACAGGTGTAGTCAATATAAAACTACAAAACAAAAAACAACAACAAAAAGTGAAAAGCATTGCATAATAAAACTAAAAAATTAGTAAAAGGTACTACAACTAAAGATAAACTTAAAATAAAGAAGGATACTATAAAAAACAAAACATATCATAGTTAAAACAATTGAAGTAAAAGTATTTGATGGTGTATTAACATTACATTAAGGTGTTCGAAGTGCATACATGTAGCTGCAATAATATATTTATTAAACAAGATCATAATCTTAAGCACCCAAAAATCATGATCGTATAAGAAAGTACATGATTTCTTTTATATTCATCAAATCATATTTGATATTTTCAGCACCATGTGAAACAATTCCAGTGGAGGAGTGCCTTAACTCTCTTCCCTATAACCGGACATTTTATCCTGATTCTCCGGCTAACTCATTAGAAGAAGCTGTCGTGCTCTATGAATCCTATCAACTAGAGATTGAAAGCTGTTCTGAGGATGCCATCAAAATGCTGTGTGCAATTGTGTTTCCACCTTGTCCACATGATGCTGATGGGGAGAGGATGTGTCAGAGTTTCTGTCTAGAAACTACTGATACTTGTCCAGCTCTATCTGAATTAATAGATTGTGAAGATTTGCCTGTTGGTGAAGACGATTTCTGTGCAGTTGTGGAAGGAGGTATAAATATCTGCCTTTGAAATGGCATGCCAAAAATGGCTTGCCTCCTTGTGTTCCATAAGTCCTTAAAGCCATGTGATTTGCTCAAATTTCTACTTTTTGCACTATTGTTATGGCCGTTGGTGTATATAAATGTCCTGTGAGAGACTAAGCCTGAAGTGCTTTAATTACAGTCAAATTTAACATTTATAATAAAACTGGGTATCCCAGGTTTTATTCTGAGCTCACCGATCGAGTGTCGAATAAATACATCGCCTGCTTGTGTATATTGAATCTTTGAATCAGTGACATACCGTATAAACTGTATGCACATCACTATTCATAGTACATCTTGTTTGTACATCCCATCAGCTGCATGTACCTCCGCCAATCATGATAAATAATACGATTGGCAGATTATACACGCATTGTAGGCGCTGTACGTCGACTTGACGCATAAACTGTATATCGCTACTCGTCTTATACGTCTTGTTTGAATCCCATCAGCTGCGTGAAGCTCCTGATAATCATGATAATAATAATCGGTGTGCTAAATACACGCATTGTAGGCGCTGGAATGAAATACCAATTTTCTTTGGTTTACCTCATTTGTTTGGCTCGAAATTAAAAGGGTACAATGCGATCAGTAGCTATCAGTGAAAACTAACATTTAAATAGGAATCAATTTTTCAGTATGCAAATCACACATTATTGCTTTAACCCCCTTGGAAAAAATGATCACCACCGCCCTTTGCACAGGCCACACGTTTGTGAGATCATATATCAAAACTTTATGGTCTGGGTTTGCAAGATTTTGCAAGATGAATCTGTTTTAAAAAACAGATTCATAAATTAATTAAGCAAAAAAATGTCTCTCTCTAGCATTTAAAATTTTTTATAGTTTGCTTGTGTTATTTTTAAAAATTTTTTCAATGTAGGTGTAAAATTTTAATAACCTTGCATGTTATTTATACCTTGACAGATATCTTTGAAACTGGTTTCTGCGGTACCCGTCCTGCATTCGATCCACATATTCGTATAGTAGGAGGAGGAGAAGCGCCCCCTGGATCATGGCTCTGGATCGGTTCATTGGAAAGATTTGCTGACCATTTTTGTGGATGTACATTGCTCAACAAGGAATGGGCAGTTACTGCAGCCCACTGTGTGTAAGTATACAAATATGGCCACATTATATTGCTTATAATAGAAGGCCTCCTTCAACTCCCAACTTGTGACCACAGAAATGGCTTGACTGTAATCTAGAGTCAAAAGTTTTCCGTTTTACGGAAAATGGAAGAAAATCACGGAATCGGAGGTACAACACGGAAAATGACATTTTTGTATGATGTGACAAAAATTGTTAAAAGATAAGAGAAATAAATGTTAAGAACAATCATGAGTTGTTTATGTCAATTTTTATGATAAAAATACTGTTTAATAATACCAAAATCAAGGTATATTACCCAGGCATGAACCCCCTATATCCCTACAAACATCGTAATAGTCGGCCTATTATCGTAAGAATATTCCAATCCGAGCATGTTGATCGCGATATTGAACACTTTATTGTGACATTAATATCATTGTTTATACATTTTAAGCTTTATTCATGACATGGATTTACAAAATTTACAACACGGATTACAACACGGAAAATGGATTTTAGAAAACGGTAAACTTCGGACTCTAGTGTAATCCCCATAGGAAAATACAAAATTTGAAATTTGGTCACCAGAAATTTCAGGTTGAAAGTCAGAAAGTGTCAAATGGTATACCTTGATACAGAAGTTATCATACACTTATAGTATATAAAATAATATAGCTTAATCACATGTAGGCCTAGGCATGTATCTGACAAGCTTGTTGAATGGCCTAAGGAGGACACAATGGTTATATGGGTAGAGACCCCAGCTTTAGGACAGCGCAGTACCCCACAGACCCCTGAATTTGACCAAAACAGCGCACTGAAAGACCCTTAATTTCAGCTCTAAAAGACCCTAAATTGATCTAATGCAAGCCATTTTATGAGGACAGAAAATTTTGGAGTTATAAATTAGAGAGTTGACAGAAAATTTTAGGATAGGAGTTAATGCTTGGTTTGTTGTTTAAGGGTGCATTTCCCATTATTGGTGGTCTTTTGGATTGTCATGAAACATGGTAGAAGTAAGCGCGAAAAAAGTCATAGATTGTCTTGAAACTTTGCTTGATGTGATCACAATTAAGCGCCTACAATTTAAAGACATCAAGGTCATAATGTGGTCAATTGAGCATTTCCATGAAACGTGGTGGATGTGATCACAATTAGGCGCCAAACATATTCAAGGTCATGTCAAGGTCATCTGAGGTCTGCTGTTGGATTGTTGGACGGTAATGAAATTTGGTGGGTGTCATCATCTTTCAGCGGGGAAAATTTTCCAAGGTTATCTGAGGTCAACTGAATATTGATTGTTGTATCAACCGACTACATTTTCATTGATTTTGAGGCCAATTCATGACCGTTTTCAACCAAATTTTCGCATTACCGCCTCAGTATATTCTTCAATCTCCCGTATGAATTTGGTGACATTTGGATCGAAACTGATAGAGCCTTTGAATAACTCACATACATAGTCACATACAACATTTCCCTATTTATAGTAAGATTCTGATTTAAATAAATTTAGCACACATTTTAAGAGTAAATTTGTATTTGTATTTCTTAGTATATCCTTGGTGGTCTTTACCAATAAATACCCATATGTCCCATCCGGTTATGAAACTTATCATGAAACTAAATTATGAAACTTGATCTTCAGCCGTGGCATTGTCTTTTTAATGACATTTCTTGTTTCAAATAAAATCTCTTCTGTAAAATGGATCGCTGTGCTGAAAAATGTTGCATGTACTTGCTTTTTTGTACAGTAATTTATTGTACCGTTAAGGTACCGTCAATGATGGTCACAGAATTTGGAAAAATTGTTTTTTCCTACAGACATGGTTGACCCCTCATTTTATAAGTTAATTAATAATCACTCTCTAAACAAAACAATTTCAATGTGAAATATCCTACTTGAAAATTTGATGATCATACCTAACAAAATACAACGTGGATGATCTGAGGGGAAGTACAAACATGCACTCCTGTTTTTCTGCATACCTAATGCACTCTGCAGTACTGGATAGTTTGATTTTGGTAGTGAGGGTTTTTCGGGCAAATTGATTTTTGGATTTTTAGCTTTGTTGGTTTTTTTTTTTTTTTTGGCTTTAAAAATGATATATAATCTTTTCTACTGATAAATTTTTCTCACCTTCAGAGAAAGTGGTTCTACATTTGGATTAACGGCTAGGTTTGGTGTTCTCAAGCAAAGTGAAAACCTTCCATACGAGCAAGAAAGGAATGTGACTAGAGTGATAATTCATCCCGCATATACCTATTTTGATGACCGAAATGACATAGCACTTTTGCAATTGGAAAGTCCTGTTGAATTCTCTGACTATGTTAGACCAGCATGTGTGGCTACTGATTTAAATGAACTTTCTACATATACAAATTGCATGGCAGCTGGTTGGGGACGAACGCTTGAAGGTAATTGGTGTTTGTATTGTGGAGTCTTTTGAGTTCTAGATATTCCTGGTTCAGGAGAAGGAACAATGTGGGTGTTTTTTACTGTACAAAAGAATACCGAACCTAATTTTGGAAAATTAAGAGAATTTGTTTCTTTCACAAATTTTGCCATCCGGAATAAATATTTAAATAGTTTCTTCACTTATAAACTGTTTTATAACATGAATGAAGTCATACTTCTATTTTTAACTTGAATTAATACCTTTACAGGTGATTATTATTATTATGGACCAGACGGTCTCCAGCAAGTGAGTGTACCACTGATATCATCAGAACACTGCAGAAGCGCTGATTTCAATTATGGTTCTAGAATTACAGATGAAATGATCTGTGCTGGCATTGTAGGAAATGATACATGTCAGGTATGTATATGTCTCTAGCTGCAGTCATTTTAGGTCGTCCAGAGGAAAAAGACCTTATGGCATCACAAGTTGTGTGTCGGGGTGTGTGTCCTTCGGTCGGGGTGTCCGTCGGGGTGTGGGGGTGTGTGTGTCAACAATTGTGTCAGGCTTTTGGTTAAAATTTGGTCTCATATGAACAGTTAAAATCCTGTTTCAATCAAACTTGGTTCATAGCTGCATTATGGGTACTATTATGTATAGGTGATATCCAAGGTCACACACTGAGGTCAGAGGTCATTTGAGGTCAACTTGTAAAATAGGCTGAAAATGAAAAAAAAAATCTATCTTTGGACGACCTGTCTGGTACCGCCGTCCCTATTTTAATTGTCATGATTGGAGAAAAGGATGATGTGAGCTTGGTGTATTTGCCATGTCATTAAGTAATTATATGATGCAACTCTATTTTTTGTGTGTGTGTGAATATAGACCTGCAAACAAGGACGCACACCTGAAAATGTGTTTCCAAATTTTGAATTATATTGCTCCAGTGGTTTTGAGACTGTCCCTGTTTTGATATGAGAAGCAAAAACATGTATACCAATGTACCGGTATAGTACCGGGTGTCCCAAAAGTTCCCTAACATTGTGAATTTGCCATAACTTGCGTTGGGTTAATAGTGTTGTTACAAAAATTGCACAGTATGTAGATAATTCTTTTAGAAATGTTATGATTCTATGTGGTCATGACCCTTTGGCATGAAATTAATGGATATCTACCGTACCGTAAAACCCACTTTTATAAACGCAAAATAAGTCTCGTCATTTGAGACGTGATCACAATATAACGTGTTATCATTTTAAAATATGTTTTGTTTAATTTGGCTGTGTTTGTTTGATTGTTTGTTTGTTTGTTTTCAATGCGTAATCTTCATTTTCTGTAATATCTGGGTTTTATATGGAAACTACTTAAGATCTTTTCTGAGGATTCGATGAACAGTTGTACGCGGTACGTTGTTCTCCATTGAAAGTCGACGTACTGATCACCTTGGGCTTTTCGCCACCGCTCTTCGTATGACATCAATGTTTGTAGCCTATCTTCCTGTTCTTCCACGTCCTGCCCGAAGTAGATCATGAACAGATCCAGTTGATAGGAATTTCAGCACTAGTTGCTGGATTGTATTTACATTAAACTGTTCCCTAAATATTGCTTCAGTGAGTTTGTCCGACTTTGTCTCGGCAAAGAACCATACGACCTGAATCCGTTGATCTATAGGAAATTCATCTTCACATCAACTGTTTTAAAGTAAAGTTTAATATTGTCAATATATCCTAATTATAATCTAAAACAGCAGTCACGCTTACGCTAAGCCATGTAATCCATTAATGTTCATACCTAAATGTAGCGTGCTTGCAGTGAGTGAACCAACTCTATTGTTCAGGGAAGCACATCATTCATGTTCTTGAACAAAGAACACATGAGCTTGCTTTTGTGGGTTTGATACACACATATGTACAGTCGCACAGTAAGGTCAAAGGGTCATCAATAATGCTGTTTTTGGTATCAGAATAATTCTAAAAGATCAATCTAGATGAATATGTTCTCCATTTTGGTATGAAGTAGGAAATATTTGAGATATATGTCCAATTCACAATCTTAAGTTACTTTTGGGATATGCTGTACATACACTTCTGGTGTGGTTACCACGTACAGTTCACCACATTTTTGTTCACACCATGTCTAATCGAAACATACCGTGGGTGTTAAATAGTTTTTACTGGGGTAATGAGAATAATATGAGCTGATACTAAAATTGATGAGGAATAATGGGAATGAGGCGGTCAATAGGGTCAAGGACCTTTAAAGGTACCATAAAAAATATATATAATTATCTGTGAATTATCGACATAGGATTCTCAAGGTCAATACTTTGATTGTAAATTATTCTTTTCCAGGAGTGGTCCATTGATATTTTGTTCATTTGAAATTACTAGAACACCTTGCTTTAATTTTGCATGGGGTGAAAAATATGATTTGGTTTCTTAGGCTGTTAATGTATATCTAGTATGCAATGCTTTTAGACAAAAAAAAAACTTGTTTGTTTTCTGTAGGCTGTGTACTTTTTGTGTTTGGTAGCAAGTTGACCACATTTATTTGAGAAATCTAGAAAAAAATATATTTTCATATATATTTTTCTCCTACATTTTTGTTTACAAGGAATATGAAATCATTAAATCCTACGAAAATCATAATTTTTTTAATATCTAACATACTCTGCACTGATCTGACATTTTATTTGTGAATTGAAGAATGTTGCCATAAATCCCAACTCAAAAAATAAGAATTTGAAGAACTCATTTTGCATTTGATTTTCAGGCCACCCATTTTTTTATCCCAATATAATGTCAGTTTCCTAGATCTGTAGGTAGGAGTGTTTTCAGCTGATGTCAGATTATTAGCAGACTATGATCAAAAGTAGACCTACCAACTGTCCCTCATTTTGAGGGATTGTCCCTCATTTGGGGTTTTCCAAAGTAAAAAAGAGGGACATGCAGTTACGCTTTCTGAAAATTTCAGTGATTTCAAATTTAATTGTAAGAACAGCAGAAAATGATGCAAATTAAACTTTAAAATATTTTAGACTTGCAAAACCTTCCTGAATTCTGAAAGTATTGCACACCTCAAGTCTTTGAATTTGTTGGTACCTGGTTTGTGTACATGTACATGTACAAGGTTTTGGCCTCAATGTCCCTCTTTCTGACTTCAGTAGGTTGGCAGGTCTGCAAATGTCAGCAGAACGTACATGATTACAGTCTTTATTCAGTGTGGTGAATTAATTTCAACTATATTTACACCCTTTAAGCCTATCCTATATTTATTTGGTCCGTTTCCTCTAACACTGTTTGTGATGTATCTTTGGTTTAACAGGGTGATAGCGGTGGTCCTCTTGTTTGTGAAGATGGCAATGGTTTATGGCATCTTGTTGGGATAACCAGCTGGGGTTATGGATGTGCTGTAGACAGACAGCCAGGGGTCTATGCAAGAGTAGCATGGCTTCAATACTTTATACAGGACACTATTACTGGAGGCAGTAAGTTCACAGAAACAACTAAATGTTGTACATTAAAAAAATCAATTCAATCTCCCAGTATATTATTTGAGTTTACCGGAGCTTTCCATTTTGCAGAATTTATGATCTCAGAGTAGCGCAGTTCATTATTTGTAACACAAATATAAGAAAAATGTGATATGTGCCATTGCATCCTAATAATGTGATCATTTTTACTAAATCTGCAGATAAATACCTCAACTATGCAATGTATTTAACCATTTTATTCATTGCCATGCTAGTTGCCTAGCTGTTTTAGTAGTGCCAGTGTTTGTATTGTGTTGTTTAATGTGAAAATTTGTGGTATTTTGTGTGTGTGTGGGGGGGTCAACTTCAATTGCAACATCGAATGATGAAAATTTTCATCATTTGGCCGGTTCGTAGCATAATCATGTCGTAATTGGTGATGAAAAGTAGCTTTGTTGTTGTATCATGTTTACTTATAAATGAATATATGAATACAAAACCCACCCAAGTCCATACTTTGGCCAAATTGAGTTAAGCATGGGAAATTGTTGCTATACATAGGCCTGTTATATATATGAAAGAACAACTCAAATTCATCCTGTGTCTATTGAGCATGTGAAAAATAGCATATATGAAAGAACCACCCAAGTCCAGGATTTGATTCTTGAAACACATTGATTGAAATCCAGTACATTATTGTAGTCCACTTGTAACACATTCATTGCTAGAGAGTGACTTTGGAAAAAAAAAGGGCTTAATCAAGGAAAGTGTGTGGTTTATATTACATGGCAGTATGCTTATCAACATTATACATACATGTGTGCTTTATTTTGTATTATCTTACTAGTGGTAATCTCATTCCAACATTGTTGCCTTTGTATATGATTTAAAAAACCACCCAAGTCCAGCATTTAAAATGAACCCCACGAAGTTCCTGAAATGCTAATCGTCATACCTAATACAGTTTAACCCACTCATTTGCACGTAAAATTTTCCATATTGACCAGGTAAATCTAACTGAAGGAATTAAAACGATACACAGGTTTTTTTCTCAAAATCACTTCCCATGGACTTTGGTGGGTTTTGAAATCATGTATTCAAATGGACTTAGTAATTGCTGTGGCGTGTGACTGTGTATAACCAGAAGTGATTATGACACAATAAAGAGGTGCTGATCATGTGAACGCTCTCATCGCTCATTTATTACAATTGTTTCATAATCAGGAAATAATGACACAATGACAAAAAAATGCTAGTGAGGACTGGGTCTTAAACACACATTGCCATTCCAAAGACATGATTTTGTTTATTTTCTGATTTAGAAAATCATTGATAGAGCCTTTTTAGGGCTGTCAACTTTTTGGAATTGCTTAGCGTGAGACAGAGGCGTACCGGAATTTACCGACTCCAATGTTCATTTTGTACCATGATTATTTGAGCCACGGCAACAAATTATTCATGACTATGCGTGAGATTTTACTCATTTTCCAGCTTTTTGCGTGATATTTACTACCTAGGCGTGAGATTATACTACCTTGGTGTGAGACCGTGCGAAAGTGTCCCAATGCGTGAGACTCACAGCCAATGCGTGAGAGTTGACAGCCCTGCCCTTTTAATGCTGAGCAATGTATTGTTTTAAAATGGTCATCTACCTCATAATATTCTAGCTATAGTTTTGTACATTTGTACATTTATAGCCAGCTCTGTAAACAATAAAATAAAAAAAAAAAAGTTTTGACAAAATATTGCTTTTCTTTGCCTAATGACGCATTTATTATATGTCCTCTTTACAGCTGGATTATGTAGACCGGATCAATTTCAATGTGCAGATGGAACATGCACACCAAGTTGCTGGGATCAATGTGACTTTGTAACACAGTGTGCAGATGGTAGCGATGAACTGGATTGTGACTGTAAGTTTATTATTTGAGCTTGTATTATAAGTTTATTTAATTATAGACCCTAGTATGCATTAAAGTGGAATGGTAGTATAGACCCTATCGAATACTACGCCACTCGTCATTGAAATACAATTCTGTCCACCATAAGGTACCACAGGGCAATTCGCACGTTAATACAATAAAACATGTGATAGGTATGAATGGTTTTGGAATCGAACTAGACACCTGTCCCTCTGTCACTTAAAACTTAGAACCAACGTGGCTGCCATTTCAATTGTTATACCGTTCCGCTTGAGTTTATTCGATACGGTCTATAGTCCATACATGCCTTCCTTGAAGCAGTAAGATTAAATCAAATTTTGTGATTTTCTCAAAAAATGCTAATTTTCCTTTCTGAAAATATATACTTATATACTCGAATGTAAGTTCATACGTGCTGGTGATAAACAATTTCTAAAAGTTTAAACAAAAGGGCAAGTCCATCACAACATAGGACTTCTTCCGTTGAAGATGAGTTTGTCACGCATTGAAAATTCAAGGTTGAATTTTTGTGCTGAAAGTCAGTTTAAAATTTTAGAAATGTGTTTATATACTTATCATCATTACATTTACCGGGAAAAGCATGTTAACCGCGTGGGTTTAAAGGTCATCAGAGGTCAAAGGTCAAAATTTCAAACTTTGTCCGATCGGGCTCAAACTTGGTGGGTGGAATCCTTGATACAAGGGAAATATATGCGCGAAATGAAATCGAGGTCAACAGAGGTCAAATGTCATTACGGAGGGGTCAAATTTCAAACTTTGTCCAATCGGGCTCAAACTTGGTGGGTAGAAACCTTCGTATGAGGGGAGCATGAAAAACATATGGATGTCATCCGAGGTTAAAGGTCAAAGGTCATGAATTTCAAACTTTGTCCTATCGGGCTCAAACTTGGTGGGTGGAATCCTTGATATGAGGGAAATATATGCGCAAAATAAAATTGAGGTCAACCAAGGTCAAAGTTCATCTAGGGTCAAAATTTCAAACTTTGCCCATTCTGGCTAAAAGTATTCTTTATATCACGGGAGCATGAACAAAATCAAACCGAGGTCAAAGGTCATATGGGGTCAAATGTTAGAGTATGCCCATTTGGGCTTGAACATGGTAAAAAGAATCATTGATATGTCAGGAACATGTCATAAAGTCAAAAAGGGTCATCAGGGGTCAAGCAGTATCTCTATCATGCAGCTGGTGCCCTAATAGCTACATGGCCATTACAGCTGCAGGTGCACTAGTACTACTAAAATAATAGCCGTTAGATGTGTGTGTGTCTGTGTGTCTGTCTGTCCGGCTATGCGTTTTGCCACGTTTCGACGCATGGTTCCGATATTTCAGACATATAATGGGTACCAGGTGGGCGCTGTTTACTGGGTAGTGTTGAAGGTCATCGGAGGTCAAGGTCAAAGGTCAAAATTACAAACTTTGTCCGATCGGGCCCAAACTTGGTGGCTGGGATCCTTGATACGAGGGGAATATATGCCCGAAATAAAATCGAGGTCAAAGGTCATTACGGAGGGGTCAAATTTCAAACTTTGTCCAATCGGGCTCAAACTTGGTGGGTGAAACCTTCGTATGAGGGGAGCATGAAAACATTATATCGAGGTCATCCGAGGTTAAAGGTCAAAGGTCATGGATTTCAAACTTTGTCCTATCGGGCTCAAACTTAGTGGGTGGAATCCTTGATATGAGGGAAATATATGCGCAAAATACAATTGAGGGCAACCAAGGTCAAAGATCATCCAGGGTCAATATTTCAAACTTCGCCCATTCTGGCTAAAAGTATTCTTTATATCACGGGAGCATGAACAAAATCAAATCGAGGTCAAAGGTCATATGGGATCAAATGTTAGAGTATGCCCATTTGAACATGGTAAAAAGAATCATTGATATGTCAGGAACATGTCATAAAGTCAAAAAGGGTTATCAGGGGTCAAGCAGTATCTCTATCATGCAGCTGGTGCCCTAATAGCTACATGGCCATTGCAGGTGCACTAGTACTAATAAAATAATAAGCGGTCTCTATCTGTCTATCTATCTATCTGTCTGTCTGTCCGGCTATGTGTTCCGCCGCGCTTTGACGCATCGAGCCAAAATTTTGGATATGGATAGGTAACGGGAAAAGCATGTTGACCGGGTGGTTTTCGAAGGGCCCCCTCGAGCTCAAAGGTCATCTAAGGGGAAAAAACACCCCAACTGGATAGCAAAAGCAGCAGCAAGTGGATACAAATATGTGTACTGGGCAACTCTGGACATGTTTCATCCAGCTTTTGGCTATTTGCCCAATTTGAAATGCACTGTAATGTCTACCCAGAATGCATTGCTGCAAATGATTTTGAAATTTCAAACGTTGTCCAATCGGACCCAAACTTGCTGAAAATGATTTAAGCCCATACCCCAATAAGCGCCCATACCCCAATAAGCGCCCATACCCCAATAAGCGCCCATAAGCGCCCATACCCCAATAAGCGCCTATACCCAATAAGCGCCCATACCCCAATTAGCGCCCATACCCCAATAAGTGCCCATACCCCAATAAGTGCCCATACCCAATAAGCGCCCATACCCCAATAAGCGCCTATACCCAATAAGCGCCCATACCCCAATTAGCGCCCATACCCCAATAAGCGCCCATACCCCAATAAGTGCCCATACCCAATAAGCGCCCATACCCAATAAGCGCCCATACCCAATAAGCGCCCATACCCAATAAGCGCCTACATACCCCAAAAAGCACCCACATACCCCAATAAGCGCCCACATACCCCAATAAGCGCCCACATACCCCAATAAGCACCCACATACCCCAATAATAGCTAAAGGGCCATTACAGCTACAGGCCCACATGTTATAAACTCAAAAGGGTCATCAGGGGTCAAGCAGTATCTCTATCATCCACCTGGTGCCCTAATAGCTACAGGGCCATTACAGCTGCAGGTGCACTAGTAAGATAAAAAAGTATAAACTTCCCACTTCATGATATGAATGATTCAACATGAGCAAAAAAAATTCAAACATGACAATTAAAAGTGTTCATTGTTCATTTTCGTTTCATGCAATATTTTCATTTTGCAGATTGTGGAATTGAGCCTATTATAACTTTACCTGATAATGGCATGGTATTCAACCTAACATCAAAAAACTACCCATCCAATTACATCACAAGTTATGAGAGAGACCTCATCTGCCAGTGGTTTGTAAGTACCTCATCTGGTCCCGGCGAATTTCAGGGGTTTGAAGTTGTAACTGGAAGCAGCATTTACATCCACTTTGTGGATTTCTCCATAGATACATATGGTGCTTACTTATATTTTGGACGTGATGAAGCAAATTGGAGAGAAGTGGCACTAACAGGAAGTAGTCTGCCACTTGATATGATATCGCCTAATGGAACTGATATGATAGTCATCACTTTTGAGGTTCGCAGTTATGCTTATCCTCAGAGAGGATTTTACATGCAGCTATCTGAATATACTAACTAATGACACAGGTGAGTGGAAGTGTACAACATCCTTCTTATTTGTCAAACAAGTATGCAACATTAGCATACTACAGGGTGAGTTCAACCTTTTAGCTTTTAAAACATATTATAAATGATATATCCATTAGTGTCCTTTTGTGAAAAAATCAAGAAATTAGCAGTTGCTGTTTTGTTTTTATGGCACATTTTATAGTGATACCCAATTTTCATGTTTGTCCAAGAGACATCTAAAATTTGAATATCAGCCCACTCTGTGTAAGGTATATTTGAAACAACTGACATTTTCTTATTCTCATTGGCATTGAAATGAAATATAGCATCCAAAGTGTTATTGCCCTTGATCTTGTTTGAGAAGAAGAAACAATTATTTGTTGTTATTTTCATTTTACCTTGACTTTAATTAACCCTAACACCCAAAAATCTTACAAAATCTTACGATGAAAAATTCTGCGCATGCATGAATCCCAGGGTCTGCGATGACGCAATCAGCCTAAGTGTTATATGCGCACGGAATTGCTGGCCGGGCAGCAAAATTCTGCGCATGCATGAATCCCAGGGTCTGCGATGGCGCTTAATCAGCCTAAGTGTTATATCGCGCACGGAATTGCTGGCTGGGCAGCAATAACCCGATGTAGCTACCGTCCGTGATCGTGTGGTTGGCATGCGAGGGGTCAAAGGTTCGAATCCCAGGGGTGCCAAGTCAAAAATTCTTCTTCTCCTTGACTTTTTCGGATCTTCTTTGACTTCCGATCCCAAAAAGCAGGGTCCAGTGTTAGGGTTAACTAAGATGTATTTTTCCAGATTAGAGCCTATGTTAACCCTAACACCCAAAAATCTTACGATGAAAAATTCTGCGCATGCATGAATCCCAGGGTCTGCGATGACGCACTCACCCTAAGTGTTATATGCGCACGGGCCGGGCAGCAATAACCCGTGTAGCTACCGGTCCGTGATCGTGTGGTTGGCATGCGCGGGGTCAAAGGTTCGAATCCCGGGGGTGCCAAGTCAAAAATTCTTCTTCTCCTTGACTTTTTCGGATCTTCTTTGACTTCCGATCCCAAAAAGCAGGGTCCAGTGTTAGGGTTAAAGATGTTTATTCTCTATCAAAAACATACAAATTTGTAGCCGGGCTTTTCAAAAGAAATTAAAATAATGCAGAAAATCAACCTTATTTAAAGTCAGTTTCAGAGCTGGTGCCTTTATTGTGCATTGTGTGCACTCACTCAAAAACATGGTACCTCATGGACAATGAAATTGGGTATCGCAGCAAAAGGACTCATAAAAATTAAACGGTAGTCGCGATTCACTTTTTTACCCAGAAGGTGACTATTGAGTGCGGCATTTATAGAAACTTTCAATAATGGTAAAGTTCAACTTGGTTCTTACATAAATATCGATTCTTTGCTCTATTACACTTTTTTTTGACTCGCCCTGTAAAACATCAAGAATTGATAAAGCACTATTTTATTTAGATCACCGTGCTAACAACAAAAATACATTGTAGGTAACAAAACTACGCAGGTAGATCACTCCACTTTGACACCTGCTACTTCAAATGCTTTGTCATACATAGTGTCCAGATTTTACTTAATGGGCAGATATCAGAATTTCAGTAGACTATATGATGAAAGGCCTGGAGTTTTAAATGTCTCACACATATTGCTCCTGAGTATCTTTCTTCAAATTTTACTTTCACTCATTCTACACATTCCAAATGTTCAAGGGGTCAATCTCAAGACAGTTTGGTTGTTCCAATATGGAAAACCTCTTCTGGAAAGAAAACTTTCCTTTAAGTTTACAGATCTTGAGTTGCTTGGAACAAGCTTCCTCCCAATCTTCGTATCAATTTTAATTAAATGAGTTTGGATAAATTTTAAAGTGCAATTGGTCTGTAAGTTTTGTATAATAATTAGAGCTAAACATTATTGGATTTTGTTTTGTGTGATGTTTGGTTCTTTTGTTTTGTGCAATATGTATTTCTTCTATTGTTATTATCATGTTCATGTATATATACACTCCTCAAAGGAGTTATAATCAGCATTTTGAAAACATTGGATATGATGATAATATTATTGATAATTGTGCTTGATCTTTCATTACATCACTTGCTCCCTAAGCTGCAGACAAAATTCACTCATTACAAATATCCGCCATCAACCACATCGTGAGGGGAGGGAGGAAAATGGAGGCCAAAATTTTGATTTTGAAGGAAGTTTTCAAACGTCATTACAGTCAAGGTCAAGTCACATATTGGGGTGGGATGGTGTATGTGACATGTGTGTGGGTCTATACGTCACATTAGTGGGTATAAGATGCCCCCAATATATCCCCGCGGTGGGGAAAGTCATTAATGTAACCGCACAAAAGATGACCACCCAACCCCTTCCTCGTTTCTTTGAGGGTAGGGGTCTTAATCGTGATCATTAAATGGCACAGAACGACAAAACATAATAGAGTATTCATTCATGCATTATGTTGCAGTATTAAGGGAGCTCAAATATGACCCCTACTCTCAGATATGTGAGGATGGGCGGAGATCAGCTTTTGTGCGGTTACATTAATGACTTCTCCACCCCCGGGGAAACATTGAGGGCATCTTATACCCACTAATGTGACGTATGGACCCAAACACACTTCACATACACAAACCCATCTCAATATGTGCTTTGAACTTGATGTTTGAAAAATGGCTTCAAAACCGAAATTTTAGTCTCCATTTTCCCCCTCCCATCAAGATGTGGGTAATAGCGGATATTTGTAATGAGTGAATTTTGTTTACAACTTAGGGAACAAGTTATTTAATGAAAGATCAAGCACAATTATCAATAATATTATCATATCCAATGTTTTCAAAAATGCTGATTATATTCAACTGATCCTTTAATTCCTTTGAGGAGTGTATTTACATTTATATATAAAATCAGGTCTTCCAGGGAGACCAGTACATTTGTATTGATGGAATTTCCTGAATAATAAACGAATAATAAAAAAATAAAAAAATAGCACTGGAAAGTATTCCTTAAGTTTGATACTAGTGAATGACAGGTAAATTTCAGTGTGAATCCTGTGAATGGCTGGTGAGAATGACATATTACTGTGATCAATGAAATGTTAATTGGTGAAGTTGCAATATAAAAACTGTTCTTTTTAACCTCTTCAGATTATATATTCTGTGACAATGGATGGGAGATTTTGGGTAGTGAGGATTTGATATGTGATGGCATATTTCATTGTAGTGATAGGAGTGATGAACCAATGGATTGTTGTAAGTATAGAGGCAAAAGCCTCCTAAAGTGTCAAGAAAAAAAAATCCTTTTACACACCAAGTACACACTTGATATCAACAGTTGCTAACTGGGTAGGGTTATTAAATATTAAAAGTATTAAAATACTGTTGTTGACTGTTCCTGACTATCGGTAGATGGTATGCTAGCAGCCAATCACAGCACTGCATAATTCCATGTTCGATATCGGTTGACAATATTCACTTTCGCTTAAAACAGTACCTCCCCAAAATAAATCCACCTACATTCCTGTTTTACATTATTTGATAAAATTTATTGTACATTTTTCATTGTCTTTAATGTAGTTTGTCCAGAGCCTGAAATCATCATACCAATAGATGCCAAGTTTGATTTGATGTCCTATGGCTACCCTAATAATTACATGAATAACATGCGATGCTTCTGGACTGTACAGTGCCAGGAAGGTGGCAGAATACTGGTGCAGTTTATAGACTTCTATATAGAAAGAGGATATGATTACCTGTACATTGGAACAGCACAGAATGGAAGACTTTTAGGATACACCGCACCTCCCTGCCTAATTTGGATGTTTTGTCACCTGTTGATGGAAGTGCCCTCTATTTTGAATTCTACACAGATGAAGTTGTAACGCAACTTGGCTTTCATATTTGTTTAACAAATATAAATGCTGATGGTAATACTTGGTTAAAATATAACATGTAATAATAGGCTGAATCTAACATGAATTATTTTGTACAAAACAGCAATGCTTCTTCTTTTTCTTCTTCTTATTTATTATTAACTAGTGCACCTGCGGCTATGAGAGCCCAGATGCTGTGAGAGCACTGGCATGATAGCGACACTGTTTGACCCCAGATGACCTTTGAACTTGGATGACCTTGGTGCAATTTTTTCATGCTCCCCTCAGTCATCTGAAGGATTCCACCTATCAAGTTTAAGCCCAGTAGGGCAAAGTTTAAATTTAGCTCCTGCATGACCTTTGACCTCAGTTGACCTCAATTTTGTTTTATGCATATATTCCCTCGTATCAAGGATTGCACCCACCAAGTTTGAACCCGATAGGACAAAGTTTGAAATCCATGACCTTTGACCTTTGACCTCGGATGACCTCCATATAATGTTTTTCATGCTCCCCTCATACGAAGGTTTCGACCCACCAAGTTTGAACCCGATCGGAGAAAGTTTGAAATTTGACCCCTCCGTAATGACCTTTGACCTCGGTTGACCTCGATTTTATTTCCAACATATATTCCATTCCCCTCGTATGATGGATTCCACCCACCAAGTTTGAGCCCGATCGGACAAAGTTTGAAATTTTGACCTTTGACCTTGACCTCCGATGACCTTCAAAACCACATGGCCAACATGCTTTTTCCAATACCTATCTATATCCGAAATTTCAGCGCGACGCGTCAAAGCGCGGCGAAACGCATAGCCGGACAGACAGATAGATAGACAGATAGAGACCGCTTATTATTTTATTAGTATAGATAGATATTGTTATTGTTGTTCTTTTTATTATTATTGTCTTGTTGTTGTTGTTGTTGTTGTTGTTGTTGTTGTTGTTGTTGTTGTTGTTGTTGTTGTTGTTGTTGTTCTTCTTCTTCTTCTTCTTGGTTTTGGTGTTGGTATTGATGATGTAGTTGTTATTGTTCTTAGCTTAGAATTAGCTAGCTTGCTAGGTCAAATTTGTCTTCATTTATTTTGTAATATTGTGTATTAATATTTCTGTAAATGCTATGTTAATTAATAATTCAAATTTATCAAATGTATGCAAAAGTCATCAACATTGTTATCAATATCATCAAGTATAATACTATGGATGAAAAAGAAAGTAGGTACGTGCACAGACAAACAGATACAAAATAATCAAAATCCAGTAACCAAATTCTTGATATCTGATCCAGAAATTGCACTTACTTTGTGTACGTTTCAGCAACACTGTTGCCTTTATCAACACTTGATGATGAGTGATTCCTACTGGCAACCGACACTAGATGTATCTCCAGCGTAGGTCTTGGTGTTGCCAGTTGATTTTCCATCTGGGGATTTTCTTGAACCCAGTTCTAGAAACTCATCAAAAACTTTGGTTACTGAGTTTACTCTACCGATCCTGATGAATTTATTCAACCACAATCAATCAAAATGCTTTTCATCAATGAGTGATTTACAAATTCCTTATTAAATGTGTTGCATTTCATCTTTTACATCATTTTAGGCTTGGTAGTGTGTCCTGGAAATCAACTTGAAGTGATTGATGAGTCAATGTTTTGTGATGGCAACATTGACTGTCAGGATAGAAGTGATGAAAGCCTTCTTGCAAATTGCAGTAAGTTATACTCATGTAAAAACACCACAATGGACTATTCCAGATAAAATGTATTTTTTCGAAAACTCGCTTTTGCATCTGACAAGACAATTCTAAGCACAGCAATCACAAATGTATCAAATGAACAGGAAGAATAAGGTCTACCATTTGAGTGGTCTTTCATTTTAATAAGGATAAAAAAAAAACAATTTGGGGAAATTTAATGTTGCATATTAATGTTTAACAAAGATTTAATATGTCAAGCTTTCTAGAACCTTGTAATACCACATGATGTTCATGTCTTATATCTCCCCCTCTTTTTTTTGCTCCCTAAAAATGTCTTGCCTCTCCAATTCAACCTCCCACTATAGGGCTCACAATTATTGCACAGCCCCTAAAATGTGTTGACAAAATCATAACGTTACTCAAGAAAACAACCCTTTTTATACCATCAGTAAGCTAAGACTATGTGTGCAAAAGCTTTCTTGCAGATTTAGTCGTTTGACAAAAACGTCAAATGTGGGTAATTCCATGTTAAAATGTATTTTTTCGAAAACTCGCTTTTGCATCTGATAAGACAATTCTAAGCACAGCAATCACAAATGTATCAAATGAACGGGAAGAATAAGGTCTACCATTTGAGTGGTCTTTCATTTTAATAACATAATAAGGATAAAAAAAACCAATTTGGGGAAATTCTGGGATTTTCACTTTTCAAAACAAAATTAGGTTTTATACAGCCTTGTTTCACTTAGTAAATTAAATATTTATAATAGGTTTTCATTTTATTCATGTGTATATACCTTATAAGTGATAAGAACGAAAACGATCTATTAGGGCAAAATGTCACATTTTAGTCAATGTTGGAGCAGTCTGGTTTTTTTTATTATTGACTTATCCTTCTCTTTAAAACTATTCCTACAAATTCTATTTTTTTACTTTTTCACTGATATCACTTATAGTACCTTAACCCTAACCCTCCTGTATACTACAAAATACTACTTGATACGGTATGCGCTGTTCGTGCATGCATCCCACATGGTGTGATGACGCAATCGCCCTAAGTGATATATAGGCCAGAGATATAATACAAATTTTATGACAAATTATTAAAATTAATTTGATATTTTTCACATTTTTGATTATATAACAGTCCTCGAAGTAAATTTTATGAATCTAATGATATATTCTTAAAGTGTATGTAGCTGGGAGGAAAAGCCGACGATCAATTGAACATTTTGACCTTTCATATTGAAGATATGGATTTTTTCCCCAAAAGACCAAATTTTTTTGGTGTTTTGGGAAAAAATCCATATTTTCAATAACTGAAAGGTCAACATTTTCAATTGATCGTCGGCTTTTCATCCCACCTACATACACTTCAAGTATAAATCATCAGATTTATAAAGTTTACTTGAGTACTGTTAAATATCAAAAATATCAATTTTAATGATTTGTCATAAAATGTGTATTATATTGGGAATTTAAAAAAATCAAAATTATTTGATATCAGGAGGACATTCTTCGTATTGAGAATGCAATTCGATATGTCTGATGTGCTCTAATGTCCCACAATAAATACTGTCCAAACGTTCATACCCCACCCCTTGAAGAGTTCACTTGAAAAACAAAATGGATGTGGAAGTGAGAGTCTAAGTGACCATTTGGAAGTTATATGTTAATGTAGGGTGTATTGGGTGACGTAGGGAAAATCAGACCCTAATTGTAAGACTACTATCTATGTGTGCAAAGGTGAAATTTACACCTCATGTTACTGTCTGGGCCTTTTCCTGGGAAACAGTGAATTGCAATATGACGTGGCCTTAAAAATGACACCGGGTTGTGTATGTTTGGGGGGTCGGTCATGGGAGAGTAGAATGTAGAGGAGTATGCGTATGTATAAATTGTAAGTATCCACTCTAATTTTATAAATAAATCTTCCCTGTCATTGTGTAGGAGATTTCATATGTAATGACGGGACTTCAATTCCAAGTTCCTGGATATGCGACAATATAATTGATTGTGTTAATGGCACAGATGAAGCCAGCTGTGGAGGTAAATAACTTAGAAGATGATATTAGATAACTGATGAGGATAATTTTGACAAAAATTGCTATTTCCTTTTGGGTCTGACCGAACCATGACGTTTCCTTATTATAAGAGTGTCAAGAAAGGGTATATTTTCCCTCCTTATATTCTTAAATCGTTCACTTCAAAAAATGGATGTGGAAGTGAGAGTCTAAGTGACCAGTTGAAGTCCTACTAATGTAGGGTGTATTGGGTGACCTAGGGAAAATTAGACCCTAATTGTAAGACTACTATCTATGTGTGCAAAGGTGAAATTTACACCTCATGTTACTGTCTGAGCTTTTTCCTGGGAAACAGTGAATTGCAATATGACGTGGCTTTAAACATTACACCGGGGTGTGTGTGTGGGGTGGGGGTGTGTGTGTGGGGGGGGGGTGAGGATCAAGCATGGGAGTGTAGAATGTAGGAGAGTTTGTGTATGTATAAGTTGTAAGTATTCACTCTAGTTTTATAAATAATTCCGTGTCATGTAGATTTCATATATGACGGGACTTCAATTCCAAGTTTCTGGATATGTGACAATATTGTTGAGATCCGAGATAATGGCATATTAATATGATCTATTATGAACATGTTGTGTATTTCATATAACCCTAACGTGACCAATCATCCCTCCATTATTTCCCTCCACCATGGCCATTCCTCTAATCTCATCTCGCAGCAGATCAATCATCCCTCTAACATCTCTCCTGGGTCCCTTCATTATTTCCCTCTACCGTGGTCATCACTCTAATCCCAATCCCTCACCAACCAATTATCCCTTTAATACCCCTCCAGTGCCCCTCTGGTATTCCCCTCTGCCATGATCATCCCTCTAACCTAATTAGCTCCCCAGAAGCCCTCTGTCAAGGTTCCTCCATCCCTCACACTTGATCTCCAGACACCCCGACCTTGCTAGTTCTATATAAGGGCAGCCAATCAGGCTGAGTGGCTAGTTATGAGTAGATAGTGCAGAGTAAGAGTTAAAGCAGTTTGTGATCCTAGTTCTTGTTTGGAGGATAATTCTGATAGTACATAGTTTAGAAATCTGGATTTTCTTTGCTTGTACATGTACTTATAAAAAATATATGAAGTACATAGATATCAAAAAAGCTGAATCCTCAATAGAAATATTATCTTAGAGTGCACAGCCATGTTAAGTGGTTCGTGATTCACATCATTATTTGGCATTCTAAATATAACATACAAATCTCAATCATGTTTGTCAACTTCAAATTAAGTTTTGCTCCCTCCCTCATCTCAATAGAGAAATGCAATACAACTTCATATACGTACGTACACAAAAACAAGAACTGAACCCGAAACCTAAGAAATTGGACCCCTGTTGCAAAATGGTGACGCTTCCTTCGATTTTTTCGAAAACTCGCTTTTGCATCTGACAAGACAATTCTAAGCACAGCAATCACAAATGTATCAAATGAACGGGAAGAATAAGGTCTACCATTTGAGTGGTGTTTCATTTTAATAACATAATTAGGAAAAAAAACAATTTGGGGAAATTCTGGGATTTTCATGTGAGAAACAGATTTTCATCTTGGAAAACAGTTAATGCAATGTGTGATGTGGCTTTAAACATTACACCAGTGCATGTGGGGTGGGTGGGTGGGTGTGGTGTGGGGGAGTGTGTGTGCGTGTTGGGCATGGGAGTGTAGAATGGGGGGAGTGTGCATGTATAAATTGTAAGTGCTCAATCTAATTTTTATAAATTATTCTTCCCTGTCAATATGTAGAAGTTTTCATATGTGATGACGGGACTACTTCCATTCCAAGTTCCTGGATATGCGACAATATAGATGATTGTGTTGATGGAACAGATGAAACGGGCTGTGAAGGTAAATAAAAAAACAAAATAATGTAGATAACTGATGAGGATTCAGTTGTAAACACAAATGCAATAGTGAAATAACATCCATGAAAAAATAAATTTGGGGTTTAGAAATCTGGATTTTCTTTGCTTGTACATGTACTTATAAAAATATATGAAGTACATAGATATCAAAAAAGCTGAATCCTCAATAGAAATATTGTCCAGAGTGCACAGCCATGTTAAATGGTTCATGATTCACATCATTATTTGGCATTCTAAATATAACATACAAATCTCAATCATGTTTGTCAACTTCAAATTAAGTTTTGCTCCCTCCCTCACCTCAATAGAAAAATGCAATACAACTTCATATACGTACGTACACAAAAACAAGAACTGAACCCGAAACCTAAGAAATTGGACCCCTGTTGCAAAATGGTGATGCTTCCTTCTCTACCAATTTCAGCTCGACAAAATCAAATATTACATCCTAAAAGGCTAACAAAATAATGCTATGTCTCAAAGCCCTTGGCAGTTTAAAAAAACTAATGTGGAATGCTTTTCTTTTTATAATGAGTGTTCAAAAGTGAAAATATTTACCTTTTATGTATTTCCCCACATCAAGTTGGTATATCTCTGTAGGTCTGAGGTCCATTTGAATATATTCCATTTTGGAGGAATATTCGTTCCCTTGTCTCAATTAATGTTGCATATTAATGTTTAACAAAGATTTAATATGTCAAGCTTTCTAGAACCTTGTAATACCACATGATGTTCATGTCTTCTATCTCCCTCTCTTTTTTGGGCTCCCTAAAAATGTCTTGCCTCCCCAATTCATCCTCCCACTATAGGGCTCACAATTATTGCACAGCCCCTAAAATGTGTTGACAAAATCATAAAGTTACTCAAGAAAACCCTTTTTATACCATCAGTAAGCTAAGACTACATGTGTGCAAAAGCTTTCTTGCAGATTTAGTCGTTTGACAAAAACGTCAAATATGGGTAATTCCATGTTAAAATGTATTTTTTCGAAAACTCGCTTTTGCATCTGATAAGACACAGCAATCACAAATGTATCAAATGAACGGGAAGAATAAGGTCTACCATTTGAGTGGTCTTTCATTTTAATAACATAATAAGGATAAAAAAAAAACAATTTGGGGAAATTCTGGGATTTTCACCTTTCAAAACAAAATAAGGTTTTATACAGCCTTGTTTCACTTAGTAAATTAAATATTTATAATAGGTTTTCATTTTATTCATTCATGTGTATATACATCTTATAAGTGATAAGAACGAAAACGATCTAATTAGGGCAAAATGTCACATTTTAGTCAATGTTGGAGCGGTCTGTCTTTTTTTATTTTTGACTTATTCTTCTCTTTAAAACTATTCCTACAAATTCTTTTTTTTTTTTTTACTTTTTCACTGATATCACTTATAGTACCTTAAGTAATGAATGTTTATGAAATGTAGAATGCTCCATTAAGGTTGGTCTGAACCCTGGAATTATGGAAACTTTCGGGCCTCAACTGCTAAATTGTTCATCTTCCTTCTTGCCATAACACTTCCAGGGAAATATGTTTAATTAAAGCAATTATGACATCCTATTGTTAAGGTTGGTCTGAACCCTGGAATTATGGAAACTTTTGGGCCTCATAACTTCTAAATTGTTGTATACACGAATCCGACGGGAGCTGTTTCTATACACGGAAAAAAAAGTGGGCCAAAAAAACGTTTTTTGGGATTTTGGGCCAAAAATGAGCCTTTTGGCCCAAATGTGACCTCACAGATAAACTTATCAAGTCTTTGCCATTCTAAATATGTATACCTTTATATACTTTAGACCAACAATTTAGCACTTATGAGGCCCGAAAGTGTCCATAATTCCAGGGTTCAGACCAACCTTAAATACGTCAATGTCAATTCTAAGCTTAATCCTGGAACAATTCATCTTTAATCTCATAATAAAAAATGCTCTTTTAAGTCTACATTTTGTATTAATTTCAGGACAATATTCAACTACTGAGGAACCTACAACATCCGTAACAGGTATTCTTTGAACACTGTGTCAAGTAATTTGAAATAAAAATATTGTAATTGCCTTTTAAGTGTTTCTCCACACCAAGTTGGTATATCTCAGTTGATCTGAGGTTTGTTTGAATATATTCAATTCAAGAGGAATATTCATTCCCTTGTCTCAATTAATGTAGCATGTTTAAAAAAGATTTGATATGTAAAGTTTTTGAGAAGCTCCTTATAATGTCACTTGATGGTCATGTGCTACTGTCTCAACCAATGTCATGTTAGATATGCCAGACATGTTTAGCAATGATTGGCAGCTCAGTATTTCTTTAATGGTCACAAGATCTCTTCAAAATATGGACAGGTGACCAATTCAAAAGTATCACAAGGAATAGAATAGATACCTCCTGGTTGGAGGTCCTTTGGTATACAGGGTCTTTGGGTGCACATGTTGTTGACCTTTTATGTCAATCTTTTTAATGTGCTTTTTAAGAGCCACTGTCTGTAAGATCAGACTCTTGTGATTCAAGTGCATCACAAATTTTCTTTAAAAGAATGGGATGATGCAACATTGGTCCAAGAAAACAATCCCAAAGTTTTAGCTTCCTCGCTCATTTCGTTTGTCCGTAAAAAAATAATGAAATTTTGGCCCCTAAAACATCGTTAAATGGTTTATCAATTAGCAGTGACTATAAAATTGTGCGCCAACATTGGCCCAGTAAATAGAAAACAGTTTTTGAATCCTTCTATGGGTGTCATTACAATTACACAAAAAAAATGGTTGGGTAACCATTGGCGCATCGTAATAAACAAGTTTAAAATTACATGTACTTATAAAAAATATATGAAGTACATAGATATCAAAAAAGCTGAATCCTCAATAGAAATATTGTCTTAGAGTGCACAGCCATGTTAAATGGTTCATGATTCACATAATTATTTGGCATTCTAAATATAACATACAAATCTCAATCATGTTTGTCAACTTCAAATTAAGTTTTGCTCCCTCCCTCATCTCAATAGAGAAATGCAATACAACTTCATATAAGAACATAAACAAAAACAAAACTGAACCCGAAACCTAAGAAATTGGACCCTGTTGCAAAATGGTGATGCTTCCTTCTCTACCAATTTCAACTCGACAAAATCAAAAAATACATCCT
Source organism: Amphiura filiformis (assembly GCF_039555335.1). NCBI lineage: Eukaryota > Metazoa > Echinodermata > Ophiuroidea > Amphilepidida > Amphiuridae > Amphiura > Amphiura filiformis. The sequence goes on along the minus strand of NC_092640.1, from coordinate 40,678,976 downwards.
AAAAGGCTAAACAAAATAATGCTGACTCGAAGCCCTTGGCAGTTTCAAAAACGAATGTGGAATGCTTTTCTTTTTTTAATGAGTGTAATTACCTTTTATGTGTTTCCCCACATCAATTTGGTATATCTCTGTAGGTCTGAGGACCATTTGAATATATTCCATTTTGGAGGAATATTCATTCTCTTGTCTCAATTAATGTTGTATATTAATGTTTAACAAAGATTTAATATGTCAAGCTTTCTAGAACCTCCTTGTAATACCACATGATGTTCATGTCTTATAGCTCCCTCTCTTTTTTGGGCTCCCTAAAAATGTCTTGCCTCTCCAATTCATCCTCCCACTATAGGGCTCACAATTATTGCACAGCCCCTAAAATGTGTTGACAAAATCATAAAGTTATTCAAGAAAACAACCTTTTTATACCATCAGTATTTATTTATTTATTTATTTCAACTTTCTTTATACAGGGTAGCTCCTTCAGTGTAAAAGCACTGCTATTCTTGGAGGCCCTGTGACATACATGTACAGGTGTAATTCACTTAAATACATTTATTACACAAATATTACAAGAAAAATATGCAATACCATATTATAAAGAAATTACAAGAATCATGAAAATATGAAAATCAATGAACAGTGTGGATTGTGAGAGCTCTTGATTTAAATTCACTTAGGCTCAAGGAAATATAATTAGTGCGAGTGTCAACATCAACAGAACTATTCCACAGATTTGCTGCTCTCGCCTGAAACAATCTCTTACCAGAGTTATTGTTAAACAGTAAGCTAAGACTACATGTGTGCAAAAGCTTTCTTGCAGATTTAGTCGTTTGACAAAAACGTCAAATATGGGTAATTCCATGTTAAAATGTATTTTTTCGAAAACTCGCTTTTGCATCTGATAAGACAATTCTAAGCACAGCAATCACAAATGTATCAAATGAACGGGAAGAATAAGGTCTACCATTTGAGTGGTCTTTCATTTTAATAACATAATAAGGATAAAAAAACAATTTGGGGAAATTCTGGGATTTTCACCTTTCAAAACAAAATTAGGTTTTATACAGCCTTGTTTCACTTAGTAAATTAAATATTTATAATAGGTTTTCATTTTATTTATTCATGTGTATATACACCTTATAAGTGATAAGAACGAAAACGATCTAATTAGGGCAAAATGTCACATTTTAGTCAATGTTGGAGCGGTCTTTTTTTTTTAATTATTGACTTATCCTTCTCTTTAAAACTATTCCTACAAATTCTTTTTTTTTTATACCTTTTCACTGATATCACTTATAGTACCTTAACCCTAACCCTCCTGTATACTACAAAATACTACTTGATATATCCGCTGTTCGTGCATGCATCCCACGTGGTGTGATGACGCAATCGCCCTAAGTGATATATAGGCCAGCGATATAATACAAATTTTATGACAAATTATTAAAATTAATTTTATATTTTTCACATTTTTGATTATATAACAGTCCTCGAAGTATATTTTATGAATCTAATGATATATTCTTAAAGTGTATGTAGCTGGGAGGAAAAGCCGACGATCAATTGAAAAGTTTGACCTTTCATATTGAAGATATGGATTTTTTTCCCCAAAAGACCAAATTTTTTGGTGTTTTGGGAAAAAATCCATATTTTCAATACTGAAAAGTCAAAATTTTCAATTGATCGTCGGCTTTTCATCCCACCTACATGCACTTCAAGTATAAATCATCAGATTTATAAAGTTTACTTGAGTACTGTTAAATATCAAAAATATCAATTTTAATGATTTGCCATAAAATGTGTATTACATTGCTAATTAAAAAAAATCAAAATTATTTGATATCAGGAGGACATTCTTCGTATTGAGAATGCAATTCGATATGTCTGATGTGCTCTAATGTCCCACAATAAATACTGTCCAAACGTTCATACTGTAGGGGTTTTACCAAAACTTCGCCCTGACGAACGAACTCTTGGCCTATTTGAGACAGATCGATCCCTACTTTGCAGAATGTAACCTGGGATTCGTTGAACATACGCACCAAACACAGTTTTCACTTACAAACCAATTCTTTAATATCTCTTTAATACTCGTTGATAATTCACAATACTGTACGATATCTATTTAGTCTGATTTTAGTGATTTTGTGTATTCAGTGGTAGAACAAATTGTAATTACCACGGGTTAATATCCGCCATTTTGTCTGTCTGATTGTTTACACGACTTCTGCGCAAGTCCAGAGATGAGCTAAATTTAGATCGCTTACTGAATTAAGGGCGCACCTCACATAAATGCTTAAAAGCCTAAATTGGCACCAACATTCCGGCCCCTAATTGAACGCTGCGCTTTTAATTACTCCTAAATTGACTGACAACAATTGAGTGCCCAATTTAGAAACGGACACCTTGTAAATTCACTCCAAAATATCAAACAATGTGAAACGAAGTGACCAAAACTATAAATGCGATCTGGCGGATTGCTAACTATAACTCAAACATATTTTGACAACACTTCATGTAAATAGCAAACATCTGAATGCAGGTGAATGCGCAATAAAGAAACCTTTCATGAAGATTAACTCTGCTATGTGTCAAGTTGTCCTTCTTTCATAGACTGTACTGGTTCTTTAAAGACCACTGAGTAGCATTGCTACTTTGAAAGCTGCATTGTAAGCAGTTATACTATATAGTGTCCTTTCACAGTTCATATGATGATGATATCAAAATCATCCAACTCTATAACTTGGTCCTTTGAGCAGGTTTAAATTTAAAACTGAACAATTGAAAAATACCTTAGGCTAATTATAGCCAAACCTCAAAAGCACAATATTTTGTGCAAATCATTGACTTTACTTATTCGTAAACAAAGCACTTCACCATGTGATCTGGTAAATACTCAAAAACAATGACCAAAACAAGAACAGTGCCAAATGCACTGAGCAATTGGAATGAAACAATTGGCAGGGCAAACAAGAGCCCAGCAGACCAAGTCACATGGGGAAGCCACATGTAAATATGCATGTAATTTAAAACTTTACTCAAGCCTCAAGTGCACATGGGAAATGTTGTAAACCTAAAGAAGCACTTCTAATCTAATGAGGCAATAACAAGCATTACCAACATGATCTGTTAATTATAATCATGCAGATCCTATAAATGATAAATAAAATGATCTAGTTCAAAGACCGGAGTAAACCAGAATATGAAGCTAGATTTCTAAAATCCTGATTGATTGCTCTGATGAAGATACTCCATGGTGTGATTCAGTAAACTTTCCACAGAAAATGAATGAAACATTTCACAAACAAAAACAGTGCAAAATGCACAGAGGATTTGACAATTAATTTTGCCAGAAATGAAACCCAAATGTTTACTATATCACACTGTGAAGCTCAATTTAAACCAAAAAGGTTTAGTTTAGTTGAACTCTGATAGAATTGTCCAAATTTGGACTAATTTAAACTCAACCAATTTCTCAATCATAAATGTCAGTAGGCTGAAATTTAAAGTTGCATTTATACAACTTATTTGTAGATTTCTAATGTCCATCCAAGTGTTCAATACATGTAAACAGTTCAATCTGGTGACTGGAGCACTGTGTGAATTTTACTACGGCGTGCTGACATGTGATGTGTGGCAATTTTGCAAGTAGCAGGCTCAATCCAATGAGCTATAAAACCAAATTTCACAAAAACTATGCTGGTTCTAAGATGATGCATTTACTGTCTCTCATTTCCAATGTTTGTAACCTGCCATTCAAGCAAATGTCCAAGTTGATCAGTGGCTATGTACATGTTATCTGAATGTACCTGTAGTTCACACCAAGCTGCTGAAATTGCCCACAATCTCAAATTTTAAATGATTTATTGCAAAGTAAAATGAAATATGATATGCTGTGCCATGGGCAAATGAAATATGACAAAAAAGGCCTAACTCAGAACAAAACAATCCCTTTTGACATCCTGAGGAAACCCAACAAGGGCGGCTGCATATCAGGATTTCACTTCACCTGGCAAATTATCATTTTACCACCTTTGTCAGCATTTTCACAGTGCAAATCCTCGGTGCTGGAAACTTCCTCAGTGGATATAAATAAAGTTTGAAGTTCACTTTGCTTGTCACAACAGTCAACATGGTAGACTGCTGTCTGCAAACCTGCACCATGTTGATTAGCAGTTGAAACTTCCACCGCTCCAACATCTGCACGCCTTCATGGTTCTCGTAGTTCACACTGGTAGGTTCACACTCACTCCACACTGGTAGGTTCACACTCACCCCACACTGGTAGGTTCCTGGTACAGGTAGTGTCTGCATGCTTTCACACTGGTGTCTTATCACAATGATGACTGGATGGCTGGATGGGCTCAAGGCCCTTAAAGTCAGTGTTGTTTTTCGTCTGACTTGGGGTTTCCAGTACCCCCATCAACTAAAAGTAAACTTCCAGTTGGTGTCCCAGATTAGGCGCCGGGGGCTCGCCGTGTCTTTTTAGTTCATGTCCTTGGGCCCTTGCACTGGGCTATCTTGCTCAAGTAGTACACAAAGTTTTGTGACTGGTCTCACAAGTTCTGTGGTTTGTGTCTTGATCTTGGCGCTGCGGACAGGTCCATACTTGTCTGGGTATGTTTCTTGAATGCAGCCTAGAGTCCATGATTTGTGTGGTGCCTGGTCGTCGACTATTAACACCACATCTCTTGGTTGTAAATTTCTTTGGGGACACATCCACTCCTGGGGACTCTGTGTGACAGCTCCAGTTTGAATCATTGGATGCTTCACATGATCTGGCATAGGGCGTTGCAGAGTCTTCCCGCAACTCGTAGTATCCCATTAAGTATAGTAGGATCCAGGTTGTCTAAGGAACCTACTTTCTGTCTCTTCTTACACATGATCTTCTGATCTGGTGTAGCTTTCAGAGCGCTGATCTCCTTAGCAAATGTTCCTTGCTGGATGTAGCGAACAATTGCTTCCTCTGCTTCCTGGAGATTCTCCGCTGACAGGTGGGACTCTGGAGTGGGTTCTAAGGATTGTCTAGATTGGGTTTCTCTTTTGTCACATTTGGCAGCTGCATCGTTTTTCTTTTTAGCCTTTTGCAGCAACATTCTTCTCAGTCTCAGCAGGTATGCGACCGCTCTCTTTAAGGAATTCCACTTGGAATAATGTCGCAGTATTTTGACAATAGGATCTTTGTGTTCCTCTACTTGAATGGCGTTAATGGATGCCTTAACTTCTGGATCATTATCCAGTTGGTTCTCATCACTGTTACATGGTTGACTTGGCTGTTCGGTCTTCTTCTTCCAAAGAAATTCTGGATCTCTAGGCCATCTACTGTTGCTGAGGCAATTTTTTACTGTTTGAGCCCGCGAGCATTCATCAGCCGGGTTCCGTGCCGTGTCAACATGTTGCCATTGTGAGGGTGAAGAACCTTCTCTCATGGCTCTGTTGTATTCTTCTCTGATCTGTGGCTTTCTTTGGAATTTTCTCTTCAGGTGTGAGATCCTGCTTTCTGACTTGTTGTTTGGGAATGTAACTTCCTGGTTACTAAGTGGCAGCTTCATCTGACAGTCGCCGTCCTTTAAATGAATTGACTTTACCACCATGTTGTCACCTATTGAATTTTGCGGTCCGTCTTCTATCGTCTGCTCATTAATATCATGGTTGTACGGGTCGGCCAACTCATTATGCAAGTCCTCCACAGAGATTCTATGTACAGAAGCCATACTTGTTGTTGTTGATGTAGACCTTGACTTTGTAAGCCCATGTATCTCCCAGCCTAATGCTGATCTACATGCGTATGGACCGTTGTGTTGACTCTGGATGACTTCCAGTGGTTCCAATGCTCTTGGGACATTATTCCCAATAAGCAGGTCGACTCTCTGCCCTTTCAGCAACTCAGGTACTGTTATATCTTGCAAATATGGCCATGGGGTCAGATCTTCTTTGGAGACCATATCTTCCACCTTGACTGGTATAGAGTCCTGGGTATAAACAACAGGTAATTCAATGTTGATTTTACCATCAGCACCTGTTACCTCCAAACCTGATAACTTGTATGTGTCGACATCTTTGTCTCCATTGATGGTTTGGATCTTGATCCTAGTCTTTGTTCCTTTCATAGCCAATTTACTCTTCAGATTCTTGGAGCAGAATACAGAAGTGCTCTTGCTGTCCAGCAGAGCATATGTCTTGACTTTTTGCCTGTGTCTCTTGATAATGCGTTACGGGCACCACCGATAATACCGATGCCTTGCATCCTGCCCCAGTCAAACCACACGTGGTTGATGCCTCTACTTCTGACTTCTGGGGTCTCTTTCACCTCGTTCACGGTGCAAGGCGGTTGGATGCCTGCCTTTGCAGGTGATGCATTTGACTCGTTTTGTACAGTCTCTGACGAAGTGAGATCCTTTCTTGACACAGCCAAAACACACGCCCAGTTTCCGAGAGTAGCCACCCTTTCATCGTATGGTTTCTTCTGGACCACCCTGCATACTTCCAGTGTATGTGTTGAAGTATCACAGTAAAGACACTGTTTTTGAGGCGATTTCTCTTCATGTTGGGTACCGGTGTGAAACTTGAAGTTCTTGGCTTTGGTTTGTTGTCATATTGTTGACTTCTGCTATTACTCTTGGTGTCGCTGCTAATTGTACCAAAGGCTGGATTTGCGACGATCTGCGCGTGGCGACTCACAAAGTCAACCAAGTCTTTGAAGCCTTCGGTTCTCAGTTTTTCTTCCTGAATATCATACACCTTGGCTCTCCATAGGTTCTTAAGCCTATATGGCAGTTTACCAACCAACAGTTGCAGACTACTTGTGTTGTCCAGTTCTTTCAAGGGGCTATTAGCTTGCATCATATTGTGGCATTCTAGCAGGAATAATGAAAATTCATTCAGGCAACTAGCCTGTTCCTTGACATCTGGCCATTCTTTCGCTTTCTTCAAAACAGCTTGTGCAATCTTGTGACTGTCTCCAAACCGTTTGGTAAGTAGCTGCTTCGCCTTGATATATCCTTCATTGGCGTCTGTGTAATACAAGCAGCTGTTCACTAAGCTCTTGGGTTCACCTGAGGTGTATTGCCATAAGTAATTAATTCTGTCTCTACTATCTAAAATTTTGTCTTCTACTCCGTATTCAAAGGCCTTCATGAATGTGGTAAACTTTAATGGATCACCGCTAAATACTTGGATCTTCTGCGCTGGCAGTTGTGCTCTAACTTGTTGTGTGATGAGCAGTTGTGTTAACCTGCTGAGGTCACTGCCAGCTGGTTCCTTTTGTTGCAAACTCTCTATGTTTTGCATCTGTGTTGCCATGGTAGGCACTGTCATACTCGTACATGTAGGTTGAGCTTGACCCATGCTCGAATTCATGAATACGGATGGATTTGTAGGCTGTTGTTTCATGTCATTGTCCGGACTGAATTGTCTGGCTGGAGTTTTAATCTCTTTTGACTGATCTCTGTCTGTATTCACTGGTGCTGCTATGGCTGACAATAGACCTGTGTCATATTGTGGTGGTATACTGATTAGCAATGGACTACTAATTGACAACTTTCCCACATTCACCGGCGCTGCTGATGACGGCATTTCACTGGCATCATTTTGTGGTGTGATGTTGGTTTGTACTTGACTACTAGTAGACAACTGTTTCTTTGGTTGCTGTACATCACAGTGCACCTCAGAGATCATGTTGACTTGCTCTTTTGCAATATCCAACTTTGTTGTATTGTCACTGGGACTTTCCCATGGATTTGGGCCTGTAGCGCCTTGAATTTCTTTGGTATCTTCTAACCAACGACTCACTGAAATTTTGTCACTAATTAGAATTGGTGGAATATCTTCCGATAATGTCCTGCTACTTCTGCTCTTTGATTCGTCATCGTATTTCTCTAATGTAGCTATTTTTGCTTCCTCGACATTTATTTCTGTCTCCATGGCTAGCAGCTCCCTCTTTTGTTGCAAATCTTTTGCTCTAGTCTGTAACTCAAACTCTTCTTTTTCCAGAGCTTGCTTTAGGTATCTTGCTTTAGCCTGCAACTCAAACTCTTCTTTTTCCAGAGACTGTTTTAATTTGAGTGCCTCGGCGCGGCATTGCAGCTCAGCTTTTCTGGTGGCTGCCTCAAGGAGGGCGTACTCTGTGCTTTTCGATAGAGAAGTTTTGGATGACCTTTTACTCCTGGGAGCAGAGCTTGTACTTTTGTTACTCATTTTTATTACTCTCCTTTGTGTTTCAACTTTATTTCACAATCTATTTGTTGGATGAAGGGAGCCCTCAGTCGTAGCTTTTAGACACTTGCGATACGCTTGGCTTATTATGCAATGTTTGTTTACACACAATTTTAACACGAATTTATTTTCGCTAAAGCACGCTAGTATTTTTGCCAAAAAGCCTTGATTTATTCTGAAATCAAGAAAGAGTATGTCATGCATGTATATTGACCTTGATTCGAGTTCGCCCTTAAATCAAGAAAGGGGTAAGTATTGCATGTAAGTATGCCTTGATTCGAATATCACCCTTAAATCAAGAAAGGGGTAAACTATTGCATGCACCCTAAAATCAAGTATATATTTTGTATGCGTGTATGTATGCCTTGATTCGTTACGCCTAAAATCAAGAAAGGGACGCGTCTTATTGTTACGCGCAAATTTGCGGCGTGCTATGCTGATGCAATATAATATGCGAAAAGCACCAAAAACTTAATTTTGCTTAAATAAGCTCCTCGATTGTAGCTTTGACAGATGCTATGGGTGTGGCTTATAATGCGGCATTTATTTACACACGATTCTTACGCGATTGCGATTTATTGTACACAGTTTGTACCGAATCCTACCGATGTAGGCCTATATTTTCGCCAAAGCACGCAAATATTTTTATTCGAAAAGCCTTGATTTATGCTCGAAATCAAGAAAGCGTCTGTTGTGCGTGTATATTTGCCTTAAAACCCTAAAATCAATAGGAGTATGTCTGCAAGTATGTATGCGTTGTTACGCGCAAATTTGCGGCGTGCTATGCATATGCAGAATCTTAATTTTTGCTTAAATAAGCTTGCTCAAATAAATTATTTGCTATACAGAGTTTACGCACACAAAACACTGTAGAGCCTCAATATGCTTGCTGAACAGACACAAGATGCACTGTAGAGCTTTGATTTTCATTTAAATATGCTTGCCGAACAGACATGAGAAACACGGTCACATGACTGTTTTAGCCCTGATTTATTTATTTTAGCGTGTATGCTATACTGATGTACATAACGTACATGCACTGTCATGTGAATAGCCCAGAAATAACTTTTAGCTTGTTTACAGACGTACTGTATTTCTATAAGCTTATTTGCTATACACATGTACATGTACCGATTGCTGTACAGCCCTGATTGATATCACAGAAAAGCTTGCAATACAGTATACACACACAGGCGTGCTGCACTGTGTGTTGTCACTCGACACTGCACTGCTCTATAAATAGAACCTTGTTTATTTGCCATAAATCTCGCCAATTTGCGACTCTACGGCAATACCTGTTCTATTTTATGACAATGGTTCAACTTATAAACCTTATAGCATGTCATAAACCTTTGTTCAACTTTAGAACACTTATGATTTGTTCTACTTAATGTGGGGTTTTACCAAAACTTCGCCCTGACGAACTAACTCTTGGCCTATTTGAGACAGATCGATCCCTACTTTGCAGAATGTACCCTGGGATTCGTTGAACCTACGCACCAAACACAGTTTTCACTTACAAACCAATTCTTTAATATCTCTTTAATACTCGTTGATAATTCACAATACTGTACGATATCTATTTAGTCTGATTTTAGTGATTTTGTGTATTCAGTGGTAGAACAAATTGTAATTACCACGGGTTAATATCCGCCATTTTGTCTGTC